>NC_083784.1:7252142-7852142 GCF_015708825.2 Lethenteron reissneri
TCCCGACCCTGCATGCTCTTATTTGGTCGCGTGGATTTTTTTTGACGGGTCCTCCGGTTTTTCCCTTCGCATTTAGAGACATGCGTTTTTGAGTATTTGGCTGCTATACATTTCCACGTAATGATAAGCCACTTCGTTCTGAAAAAAGAGCTACATAGCTGAGTGGGCCTTACCTGGTAAAATAAAATTAGTTTAGTTCTAGTTTTTAGTCTTGCAGGTCACCGCCGCCGGGCCAAATATCCGCAAGGCAATGCCAACGCCAATGCCGTGTGCTTTGTCCCCGCCGTGGCGTGGTTGCCGCCTCGGCCGTCCGGCAGGCGGGACTCGACAAGATCAAGGAGTGCGACCGGCTGATCCAGATTAACAAGATGGCCGCCGGAGAGAAGGACGGAGTTGTGCAGAGAGTGCACGTCATGTCGCTCGGCCTGCAGGGTGAGGACGAGCACGCGCCCCATCGCCTCCTCCGCCCCCCTCCACCAGACACCAAAGACAAAGATCCCCGTATAGCCTTATCAGACTGTTGGGGCAAGTGCTGTTAGCGAGCACCTATGAAGGCCCGGAACGGCACACTTTGGGGTGGGTGGCCAGCACCATACCCGGCCGCCCTTGCCGCCCTAGTGGCGATGTTTATACACTGCACCAGGTAGTTATTTGAGGCTGAGTCTACCTAGGGGAGGTCCAGGATCGGTTAAGATATTCGTCACCGATGTTGGCCGTGAGCGGGAATCAAACTCGGGTTGCGGGTTTGTAGCACAGCGCACTAACCGCTCACCGGACACCACCACCGCCCCTCTACCCCTCAATGAGATTTTCATACCATGTGCGAAAAAAGTTTTGCTGGCTGGCTGGTGCGGGGTGGTGCTGTCACTGTGCACATCTGCGCCATGACGTTGCCCGCATCTCGCGGTGTTGAGCCAGGTTCGTAGGTCATCGTGAAGATGACCTAATATAAGCAACAATTTACTACAGAAGAGTGTTGTTAATCGAGACTTGCCCAATAGAAACCCGGCCTTATTGATGGAAGTGTTGTACAAAACTTGGCCATAACAAACCAAGGATAATGGGCAAGCCTTCTCAGCCAAGCAGATAACCTCACTCGCCGTGCACGCCGCTCCCGCAGTCGACATCATCACGCGTGACCTACTGACATCATCACGCGTGACATACCGATATTATCTCCAATTCAAAAACTGTCAGGGGCAGGAGGGGGGAAGGTCGGGCAAACGCATTTTTGGAAATCTTCACAGGATCCACGCACACGCATCTCGCCGATATTTCTTCCTTTGCGTTAACTTTGGAAGGGGGGGCCCCCTACCTTGCCGTTGCAGCCGAGGTCAACAACTTTCACGAGAGCCGCATCCGCGACTACAAGGAGAGCGTGCGCCAGCTGCTCTACAATCAGATCCAGATGCACCAGAAGGCAAGTGTCTCCCCTGCCACAGCCCAGAATGCAACACGCCGCCGTTTCGGCAGCCTCGGAGACCAGCGCGCGAGGGCTGCCGGTGCCGCTGCGTTCCCCCGGCGGTAGCGAACCCGGCCCAGTGATGTGGCATAACGATCGATTGGATGCGATCCTGCAGCAAATTATTTATCGATCGCATCGTTGTCGTTGCGTCGTCGTCGCGCCTTGCAATCGGACGCGCTGTGCTGTTGCACGCTTTTTTTTCTCGCCCGATTATTGAGCCGGGTCATCGTCACAATCCAACGGTAATCCAATTGAGTGAACGAGTTAGTATTGTGTGGCAACACCGATCACGTGCATACGAGTGTACGGAGAGCGGTTGTTGCAGTGGTTAGCGTGATGCGCTACGAACTCAGCGAACTTAATCGATCATGTTCTCGAACTCGCAGAATTGCATTCGATTGCATTGCACTCGTTGCATAAAGTGTTTCATCTCAGGTGACCGACGCAACGCAAACTAGTGCAATCCAGTCTCAACCCACAGCGGTTGCAATGAAATTGCACATTTGCATCACAGCCTTTAATCAAACGAAGATCCATAACACCTGGCGACCTGGTCTCGATTCCCAGCCACAGTTGACATCAAGTGGCGAAGTGAGATCTAAATAAGTCCCAGGCCACCCCATTCACCAACCCACCACTGAACAGCATCGTCGACACAGCATGGAGAGGGCAGTCATCCAGCAGTGGATTTTGAAAGGCTGTGTAATGTTATTAATATGCCCTAAAGGGAGAGAAAAAATGATTGCGAATATTTCGGGAAATGCTCCTTCTCCATAGCAAAGAAGAAGGTCCACTGCCCGAAACGTCACCTTTTATATTTATATATAAATATTTATATAGAATATGTTTAGTTTTATATGCGAGTGTTGTCATTCGTGCAAATTGCATCTCTCACAATCGCTGAGGGACAGCAAATGAGCGGAAAGGCGGCAAGCCTTTCCTCTATATATGCATGTTAAGATTTTATTAAGCCAACCAATGAATGTTATATTTATTTATATCTGTGAAGCCAACACGCCGCTTGCATGTGTTTCAGCACGGCTGTACCACTCGACGTTACCTTGTAGGATTGCTTGATTGCTGGGAGCTGCAGTGGTGAGATGTTAACTACCTCGCCTGGCATGCTGCGGCATGTGGATTCGATCCCGACCCTGATGCCTGTTGTATATTTGGAGTTTGCGTGTCTATCTCCACGTGGTCGTGTGGATATTTCTCCGGGTCCTCCAGTTTTTCCCTCCGCATTTCGAAACATGTGTTTAGAGAATTTGGCTTCTATAAACTTACAATTGATAAGCAACTTCGTTGAGCTATCATTTGTGATCAGCTCAGTGGGCCTTACCTGCTAAAATAAAAATGGTTTAAACAGTTTACAATAGCATTTTGGCACATGGTTTCCGTGTCACTGAACTGATGATGACAACGGTTATTTTTTTGACACAGATCGCCGAGATGATGAGAGAAGCCTACATGCGGTTCGAATTTGAATCCCAGTGAAGACGAAGACAACGTGAAGTCGCCCTCTTTATTTTTGGACCGTTATCCTGGCTTGCAGTAATTTTTCCATAAACAACCCAACGTTGATAAGAAGAAGAAAGTTACACCAGGCTTTCACCAGTTGTCGGTTTCTGGTGAGAATAAGAGCTCTTTATATTAGTTCTAAATTGTTGGGAAAATTATCGGTTAAAATAAAATCAATTTAAATAAAAAGTGTCTTTCCAAAAAAAAACTACCCGCTGTCGGAATAAAAATGGATTCATCCTTTGTGTCGTTAGACAATTGCTTTGTGGGTGTAGGAAATACGAAGGAGAAATACGCTAAGTGACCAGAGCTAACGCGTGATTTCCACTACGCGATGAGTGCTGCTCTTGATTCATTCATAGATTAAGGCAGCACGACTCTGACATTGTTGGAAAAACCAATATGCAAAAGCTTGATCTGTTGTGGACAGTGCTCAGCGCGGGAGATAAAATAATGGGTTTTGAGTTTTCTTCTCACAGAATCGTCTCCATCGCCTCTTTAGCTAAGAGGCCCATTGCTGTAACTGACACTAATTGGAAATTATCCTGCGTCTGAATTCCATCTAATCGTGCATCCCAGAGAATCACGTCAATCGGTGCCGACGGTCGGTACAGAATATCCCTCCAAAACCCCGCTTATTAAAAATGCGCGTCGCCAAAAGGGAGAAAAACACTCTGCTGGTCTGCACGATGCGGTCTCGCCGTGCTCCCTGCGTTCACACCGCGCTGCAGCTCCGTGCCAGAACGAGCCAAACGAATGACGACGTGAGCGCCTCTGCGTTGATGCACCGGTACGGAGCGTCCATGGGGCGTACCGCATTCTCCACATTTTTGTTTAAAGCGAAAGTTGTTATACACCTTGGGGAATGCGTCTGTTCTTTGGGAAGACGTGCGTTCATCTGGTTGTTCAGAAGACATTTCCCCGCTTGTGCGTTCATAATCATTTTCTGGGAAGATGATTTGCCATCGCACTACATCCCCACCCATGAGGACAAAAGACCAGATGTTCAGAAGCCCCTTGCAGAAGACATCCTTCCCCCATTATAAAGCAGCGTGCTCGTAATCATCTTCCAGACGATGGTTGTTCATAGTGATACATTGTCTTGCAGATGATGTGCGTTAATCTAATTGTTCAAAATTATCGTATGGAAGACATCTTATCTTTTTAAAGCAGCAACGTCCATAATCATCTGCTAGAGAACTGCTGTCCATAGCAATACAGTATTCTCACGATTATAAAAAAACTTTATTTTAAGTTATAATTGAACGGAAAGATTTTGGGGTGCATCTGTTACTTTCTCACAGCATCTTATTCCCTGGAGAAGCAGGACCTCGAAATCGTCGTGGGCTTTAAGGAGAAAATCGAAAGAATTGTAGGTGTGGTTGGAGAAAACGTTACAAGAAATCTTGGCTTTCGTGACTGCAGGAATTCATATTCTTGGGGTCTTTCGGTAAAGTCACGTAGATAGGTTCAAATAAAATAACAAAAAACTACAACGTTTCGATCGCAACACAAGCGGTCGTCATCAGGAAGAGGGGTTACAAGAAAGTCAGTCTCGTCGTTCAAAGGCGTCTCACCCTCGCGTGGGAGTTCTGTACGGACTGCACAAACACGGCGCTGTAGAATGCAGTGACTGTAAGGTTGAGCTAAAGGTTATTAATCCTAATCAAGACACTGATTCTCAAAACCTTTTGAGGACCCATTGTGAAACTCTATGTAATTTGCTTTTGAAAAAAAAAACCGACACAAGCACATGCACCTCCAATTAGCACGGTTGGCTAAGTATCATGTGAAAGAAGTTCAACACGTACATTTGGTGAAAACATTTATTATCTCAGTATCCTACAGTATTTCAAATTGGCACGTCAATTCCTTTGTAATGTTTTCACTTTTTAATTTGCGAAGGCTCCGTTTTAGTTTTCTTCAGATCCCGGTTTTGGAGTTTCACTCACGGAACACCACTGCCTACCACCTGGCATGGATTGTATTGCAGTTGAAGCGTGCCAATTCTCGCGCGTGGCACGTTTGTATCAAGACCTCTTTGAGTTTTTTGAGTTTGTAAGTTTCGGGGGAAAAGAAAAAATATATATTTTCTTGTAAAAGACTTTGCAATGAGATTTTATTAAACTGAAATGTAAAAAACGCCACCAATTATGATAAAAATGTGCCTTTACATTTCAACACTGAGAAATACAATTGCTGAGCTTATACACGTTACTCTTACAAGAGCAGTGTTTTAAAACGCTGTGCCTAAGAGATGTCAAACATCTAAAAACCTGGAGCGGTGTTCAACCCATGCTCATCTGGTCTCGTGCTCGTCTACAGTTCCGATCCGGGGTTGGTGGCTCCGGTGTGCGGCTGAGTGTTAGCCGCTCGGTGTGTGCAGAGGTTCGTGGTTTGAGCCCCGTGGTCCACCCTGGTTAATACTGTTGGGTGTAATTCATCTTTGTTACGACGTGCCTTCCTTCTGCCTCACGTTGGATGTTAATGGATCTTGTGACTGGAGTCATGGTGCAAATTATATATATATTTTTAATATACCCGCAGATTACTCGATTGGGAAACGCATCGCAGCTTTGCCCCCTACTAGTAACCGACTACAAACCTACTCAGGCTAGAGGAAGCGTAAGACTTTTGGTAATGACCTTGCACGATAAGAACGGCACGAACACCAAATGGGCTCATTATTTGATTCGACGTGTGCGTAAGTCACCTTGCTCATAAAGCGGTGCCTGTTGAGGGCAGTAGAGGAAGCCTCTGACTTTGCTCTGCGCGGATGGCTCTCTTGCGCGAGTGTGCGTTTTGTTATATTCCCTCCTACACGTGGCATATGTGAATCAATAGGCCAAACATGCCAAACAAGACCGACCCTCTTGAAACAGAACCTCGAGACCACTGGTCGGAATGTCATTGTAGAAGTGCCAGTATGAAACCCCTTCGTGGTGCGGGTGGAAACATCACGGTGTAGGGATAGGATGAGTCCTGGGGTGTGCCGGTCCTCGCGTTTGGCGTTGAGCAGTGCCGCTGGTGGCGTGCCATCAGTTATACGCACGTTTTGACCACTGCGCTCCCCCGTAGTCTGGTGACACATTCTAAAAGCAATCGACCCGTTTAAACTATGTGGAACTTATTTTTGGGAAGGCAATACTCGTATGATTATTTAGAAATGTATTCTCTAAAAATTATCACTCAATCCTCTTATATTTTGAAAGCTTAATAGCAGTTACTGTGTATTGGAGTATGGACCATATATTTTTTAAGTGCATTCATAATTATCATCACTTTCGCATAGTGTAAGGTAACGAGTCGCATGCATAAGAGTTCCATTTGTGTTCTTGAATATTTACATGCTTTATATTTTTTTGCTGAAGTGCCATAAAATGTTACTTTAAGTCGGGCGAAGAATGCTGCGCTGTTGAGGTATTACGTTCATGGGTGATGATAAAGTGGCTTCGGCGGGCAGTCCGTGCCAGTTTACACACGTGACGGTTCTATTTCCGCTGCAGGCGCACGGTCATTTCCGTGCAGGTTTCCAGATCACGCGCCTCCACCTGCTGTCGAGTGGACGTCGGGAAAACCTTGCGGCGAGGGCATCAGTCGCATGACTACATGCCCGGGTGATGTGCTGTGCCACCCGAATGTCTGATCTCACTGCCCAACCCAAATAAGCAGAGTGTTTTAAGGAAAATCAAACACCTAACTCATTTGTAAAGTTATCAGTATCACCGGCCGTGGCTCATGCACGCTTGTTGTTGGTGGATCACACACAGATGTTGCGAAACTCACAGAGGGCATTCAAATGTGACAAATCCTGCCTCGCCAGGGGAACGCAGTAAGGCAGAGATATGGGCTCCACCTGTTCCGTCTCAGTTTCCCCCTCGCGCGCTGTGTGGGTTTTCTCCGGACGTGCTGGTTTCCTTCCACATGTAAGCGCTCATTTACCTGGCTCGTAACACCTTAATATGTGGAGGACCGCAGAGCTTGGGAAAATCGTTGGCAAACCGGCTCACCACGTGACTGCCTTCCTGCTTTCTGTGGTTCTCTATGCCTCCCGAGTCGTTTTCTCTCTTTCGAGAGTGAATACCGTGCGCATTACAAGTTGAACTTATTCTAAGTATGGTCAGCTAGCCTTGTCTTCCAAAGGGAGGTCATGTGAATTCGCATGGCTTTACAGTACATGGCAGACAGGGCCTGATAGGTGGCATGTATGCCGGTGCCATGTGCAGTTCAGCCGTTGATGATGATAATTATTCCGAGATAATTTGCTCACGTATCCAAAGAGCTCGTAATTGTAATCGATAAAATAGCGATCGAGCTAGTAACGTGCATTTGTATTTCTTAGGCTCTGCTTAGAGACAAAGTAGTTAAATACCACAAGTGTTTTCATTATTGCAGGTCAGAAATGTAGTTGAGTGTATGTGCAATCAAGTCGATGGAAAGCGCATTGTTTATACGCTTACAAATAGAAGTGTCGGTAATTTGTGATTTCAGAATGTTACAGCGTGAAATTTTTATTAAACGTACCAATTGTTAATTTAATAAAGGGGTGGGTTTTTTCGCTATGCAGCATATATATGCAGTACATATATGCAGTACATAAATAGAAAAACTCATTTCTTTACAACTACTTTTTTGTGTTTAGTTTGTTGTACTTCCCCGACACCTCTGATTAGCCACGGTTGGCTACGTACGGTGCGAACGAAGTTCAACATACACACATAGTGCGACGGCTTCCTTGGCGCTTGCCAGGCAGAATGGGCACAGCAGCAGCCGCAGTGGGCGCCCACACGCACACAGAGGGTACCTCGTGACGATGCCAATCATTTGCTCGCGCAGAGAGAATAAAGTATGTCTTATGCTGATGTCTTAGAGCACAACAACACAACACAATAAAACTTAAAAACGAGTTTAGGAAATATTGTGCGTAAGCTTGGATTATGTCATGCGTGTCGTGAATGTGCGTTTGTCCACCCCTCACCCCCCCGGAAAAGTTTTTCATTGGTGCAGAAACGGACGTTGAGATGTCGGGCTAGAAATGTGGGCAACCCTTCGATCAATGCGCTTGATTTTCTACAGCCTATCACTCATTCCCCATTCATTCAATTCATTGGTCATCATTGACTGTCATCGATTTTGCTTTCACCAAATTCACGCATCATCAGATTCGCCCCCCCGCCCCCCCATTGCTGCCTATCATCGATTGTACTCGCCTCATCACCATGACATTCATAAATTGTACCGTTGTTAATTATCTGTAGAGCGCCTCGGTTAAGGCGCCCACTCCTGTAAGACCTCGCACCTGGAGAGACCTCCACCTGGAGCTTAGAGACCTCCACCTGGAGCTTAGAGACCTCCACCTGGAGCTTAGAGACCTCCATCTGGAGCTTAGAGACCTCCATCTGGAGCTTAGAGACCTCCACCTGGAGACGATACCTCCACCTGGAGCCTAGAGACTCCGAACTTGGGGACTCGAGACCCCACACCTGGAGACGAGACCCCGCACGATGTTTTGCTAACGCCACATTGGGTCGCTCGAGTGGCTCACCTCGTATGCACGTTCCAATGATCCGACGGCGCGTTTATTCTTTCAATTTCGTCGTTTGCTTGATTTGCATTCGCTGCAGAGGCTTGCTAGTGACATTTTGCAATTGTGCTATTTTCAGCGCTGTCGCATTACGCAGGCGACTGGAAATCCGCCTGCGGTTTTCTGGGTGAGGCAGTCCATCCCATAAAACTGCGATTGGCTTTTTAAATCCTTTATATTAAGTTCGCGTGCTTGCTTGCTTGCTTGCGTGCTTGCTTGCTTGCTTGCGTGCTTGCTTGCTTGCTTAGGACCGTGCAAATCTTTCGGTCGTTTTTTAACCCACTTCCCGTGATCCAATCGAGCTGACATTTTCCACACATACTCGTTGTGCCAGACAATTATTGTTCCTGAAAAAAAATTCCCAAAATTTTACACTTTTTAGGCAAAACAAATTTATTTTACATATATTCAAATAGAACTCATTCTTGGCTTTGGTTGAACGTCAGAGTGTAAGAGCCCAGAGCGTAACCCCTCCACAGGCCGTGGCGGAGTAGCGCAGTTGGTAGCGCCCTCGCTTCCCATGCCAAAGGTCGCGGGATCGATCCCCGCATCCTCCACAGGCGAATATATTTTTAAATCCTTTATATTAAGTTCACGTGCTTGCTTGCTTGCTTAGGACCGTGCGAATCTTTCACTCGTTTTTAACCCACTTCCCGTGATCCAATCGAGCTGACATTTTCCACACGGACTCGTTGTGTGTGACAATTAATTTTCGTGAAATTTTTTTTCCAAAATTTTACACTGTTTAGGGAAAACAAATTAAATATTTAATTACCAATTGCTTAATACTGGCAGACAATCATCTGACCCATAGATTGCAGCCATCTCAAGCCAGAGGACGAGAGAACTCTAGCCGCCACGCATATAAAGGATTTAGAGTGAAAAACTTTGTTTTTACGGGTTTACTTGTTTTAAACTCAATCTTGTATCGAACGCTCCAGTTGACGGGCGTCACGGGCAAAATTCCACGAGTTGATAGAAGTTTGTAATTACCCAAAAAATCCAAACACCGTGTTGCGTTTACCATCTCTGCGTGACGACGCTGTCACAACATCGAGGTCTGCTGGCCACGATGTCGGCTGGCTCTGACAAGAGGGCTTCAGGAGTTAAAGATTGTGTAGTTTTGCTGTTCCTCCTCCGTTGATTTACCCTGTGACCAATAGTTTGAGATGCATGGCCATAGTTGCACTACTGTGGCTTGTCTTTAATGTATCTCTCTAAGAATATCTGTAGGTCTTATGTAGCTAAATATGACTGAATTTAGTATATGGTCCATAGTCTGTCTGGCTTGCATTGCCACGATCGAAAACCACTATGGCTTGTGTCTTGAATGCATCTCTACGAATCTCTGCGGGTCTCTACGTAGCTCTACGAGTTGACCACGAGGTCCACAGTCTGCGGCTCGTCGTCGACGCTCCATCCGTGCAGGAGACGCGCGCGGCGGCCTGCTGAAGACGTTGGGCGGGAGACGAGTAGCCCCCTTCTCGCGACGGCCCCTCCCCCCGCCACGTCACGGGTCGGCAACCTGCGGCTATGGAACCGCATGCGGTGGCCCTTTAAGGACTGCTTCGTGACGTCACTCACATTGAAATATTGAGGTTTTTGCCGAATAAAAAAAAAATGGCTCCCCCCCCCCCCCCTGCATTACACGCGATTTCGTGCCACCTTAAACTCCACCAATGGCATGACCAGAGCCATCCCCAGGGTATGGCAAACCGGGGCGACTGCCCTGGGCCCCGCGCTTTGGGGGGGGCGCACCCCGCTATGGACAACCCTGACCGTCAACTCAGGGGCAATGGACGTCGTTAAATTGAATCCGCATGAGGTGGTGACGAACATCTATGTGCCCTCACGTGGGTAAATAAATGATGGATTTCATTGCGTTATTCTACATAAATGACCACACTCACTACAGTGCTTTGACTCCCATCAGCGGAAGTTGTTCCATTGTATCTGTGTCTTCAACTGCAGGCACCACACAGTAAAGAATAATGTCCAGTTATTGCCTTCTGCGGAATAATATTTAGCACTTAGGAACGCTTCTTTAATGTCACTCATGCAGCGCAGTACAACACAAGAGACAAAGCTAGTGGCTAAGCGTGCGGTCTCGCGCTGTATTCTGTATGCGCGTGTTCAAAGCCACGAGGTAGCACCTACACGATGGAGGAGTGAGCATCACCGCTTTAGACTCGGAACGACAGGTCAAGGCACAGAGAACAGCTCTTGTTAGGATTGGGCAGAAGCGCCCTGGGTCTTAAACCGGCATCGTTAGGACATCAAAAACCCGGTAACTTCACCGAGCGCCACCGCGCCTCTGGGCGAACGAGCTGCATGAGCGAGATGGCTCCGGCGAGTCCATGCAGGCAGAGAAGAGAGGGCGGACACGGCCTTGTCGGCTCGTAGCCGAACGCCAGCAGCAAGACGCCAGCCACGGAGTGGCCACACAGTGCCAACAGTCCAACCGCAACCTCCCGCGCATCGTTCGTCCCATCCGCCGCCACCTCCCTCTCGTCCGTCTCGTGGCGCAGCAGCAGAGCGAGGGACGAGGCGGCGAGGACGAGCCAGCCCGTGGCCAGACAAGTCCGGGACGTCAGTAGATTGGCACAGCCCGGAGACTCGCGCAGCGTGACGACGACGGAGGTGCAGGCCGCCGCCTGCGCCAACAGGAGGACGCCTCCGCTCGAGGTCACGGGATGCCGCCGGTGGAGCCTCCGGGAGAGGACGAAGTCGATCCCGAACAGCGCGGCCGCGAGCAGAGGCACCGCCCCCGAGGCGTCCAGCGGGGACGGGAGCCACCGGACGGGCGCGCAGCCGGGCCCGTGCGGGGCGCCCAGGAGGCAAGGGCGGCGGCGGTCCGCGAGGTCGGCGGCGCCCGTCACGAGGACGCGGTGCCACCAGAAGGCGGCGGAGAAGAGGAGGTAGATGGAGGTGCACACGCGCAGCGTCTCGGCCGCGCTCCGGTTTCCGGCCCAAGGTCTGCCGCGGCGCCGGTCCTGCGCGTCGACGCCGGCTGTGGCGGCTGTGGCGGTTGTGGCGGCGGTGGCGGCGGTGGTGGTGGGCGCGCACTGCCACCCGTGGCTGACCGGTGCCAGGGCCAGGGTGAGGCCGTTGGCCAGGATGTTGAGGAGCCTCACCGCTTGGCTCCACGCTTGGGAATTGTCCGGCTGCTCCGAGAGCGGCTGGTACAGGAACGTGGCGCTCAGCGTCACCACCTCCGCGCATCTGAGCACTGTGGCGGCTGCAGTCATGATTCGCGGCCGCTTGAATTTGAATCGGTTTGTTCTTTTTTACTTTAAACGTTTCTTACAAAGGCTGTGATAAGTATTTGCTGTTGAGGCGTTGGACTGTTGCTCAAGCCTGTTTAAGAACGCCTCCTGGACATCTGTCAAAAAAAGGAGCTTTTAAAGCGCATTGGATTCCACCAGTACAAATAATTATTTTGATTCTGAACTGAAAAATGTAAACGAGAGTCTACTCTCCCCGTCGATCGGTCTCTCGTGAGATGTGGAATGTTCGAGTGCAGCTGCTCTAATCTCATTTACACCACATTTGATCTACGCGTTTGGAGCCGGTCAATGTGCGACGCTTGCTATCACGAGCAGGACGCGAGCCGCGAATTCTACTCTTGGCGCTCATGAGCTAGACGCCAAAGTTTGAGGTCTGCCAGCCACGACGAGAGGGTTGGGGTAGCTTTGCTATTCCTTCTCCAGGCCACAGTAGGTTTACCGCGTGGGCCACCATCTGGGTTGCAAGGCCACAGTCGCAGCACTTCTGTGGCTCGTGTCTTTAATTTTACATTTGTGAAGGAGATTTTGCGCGTTGGCCTGCAGTTGATTCTCTGATGCAATGTGCTGCTGATGTCCGCCGTTGAACGAGGCCTCCCGTTGTTGAACCAGGTCTACCTTTGTTGAACCACGTCTCACTTTGTTGAACCACGTCTCCCTTTGTTGAACCAATTCACCCTTTGTTGAACCGAGACTCCTTTGTTGAACCAGGTCTTCTTAGTAACGCTCACCTAGAAAAACACACACAATGAAACAATCATAAAACACTGCATTGCAGTAAACGTAAATGAATTATTTGGTGAATATACTTTGGCAGCGGCTTCAAACGAGATGCAATTTTTTATTTATTAAAAGCCGTTTACGGATATGCTAAAAAAACATCGGAAACTTGCTGAATAACTGCACTGTAACCCTCTGAGGTTACCACCAAATTCGTGACTGACCGATGCAAATTCGTGACCGACTGATGAAAATTCGTGACCAACCGATGCTAATTCGTGACCGACCAATGCAAATTCGTGACCGACTGATGAAAATTCGTGACCGACTGATGAAAATTCGTGACCGACTGATGAAATTCGTGGCTGACTGATGAAAATTCGTGACCGACTGATGAAAATTCGTGACTGACTGGTGCAAATTCGTGACCTACTGGTGAAAACTCGTGACCTACTGGTGAAAATTCGTGACCTACTGATGAAAATTCGTGACCGACTGATGATAATTCGTGACAAGACCAATGCAAACTGTGGAGCGGGAATCTCTCTCTTTGTTACAGCTGCCTCTGTAGAAGCCGTTCTGCCAGCAAGTAGCATGCCGGCCTTGATAATTCACTGTGTAACAAAAACATATTTTTTAGTTCCTTGGTAGTAAGTGTTATTTTCTAGTAGCTTTTGCCTCAAAAGTACGGAATAAGTAATATTAAAAAATACTTGAAAACACGCTTTAATGAAATGTAGCGTATGAGTAATGGCAGAACTCCACGACACCAGGAAGTGGCCCGAGGCTTGCCACAACGTAAGGCGCTGTGGTGATTTAAAGCCAACGTGAGTTGAGCGTGGACAATTAGACCCAAGCCGAAACATAACATATAAAAAAGATTGCTTAAAAATATATATACTTTTAATGATAGAATATAGTATTGTCATCAGTATGACATACGTATACCAAGTTTGCAATCGATACCACATTGGGTAGTGGGTTCAAATTGAGTGGCAAGATTTGAGGATACAACAGAGTTGAGGATACAACAGAGTGAGTGAGTTAAATAAAAGCGTGTAATAATAAAAAAAGCGTGTAAAATGGCTATTATTCCGCACAAACTTTGTGACCAGTAGAGTTATATTTTGAAATGTACCTATTTTCAATGAGAAAACCCGTGCATTTGTGTCATTCCTTCACATAAAGTCCTGGTCACAAAATCATTGTTTGTGGGGAATAATAGCCATTTTCTATATACAGTACTTTTGAGGCATAAGCTATTAGAAAACAACACTTACTACCCAGGAACAAAAATCGTGTTCCATAATGTTACGTCTTCAACTCAAACACGTTGCACTGTTCACAAAGAGGTCGTGCACGAACATTACACACTGTCGGGGATGTTTTAAATCAACAAAAACAACAACAATTTCTGATCAGAGGCCCAGGGCATCATTAGGCCAGTAACAAACAGCACGAATATGTCACACGTTGCTTGGCAAGACGGGGGTTGTTTGTTGTGTCACTCACACAAAGACAAAGCTACCCCGTGCAGCCTTAACAGACTGTTAGGGCAAGTGCTGTTAGCGAGCACCTATGAAGGGCAGACACGTCATACGATGGGATGGGTGGCCAGCACGACGCCCGGGTGCCTTTGTCTCCCCAGTGGCGATGTTTACACACCGCACCAGGTACTCATTGAGTCAGCACACACCACACACACACACACTCGGTGGTCCCTGGCCCTCTCTACTGGGGCCGCCGGTGATCAAGAGTGGTGGAGCCACCGAACAATTTACCTGTGGTAAAGTCACGTAGGTAAAACAATTAAATAAAAATTAATAAAAATAAAATAATAAAAATCACGACGTTTCGGAGGCAACACAGGTCTCCGTCATCAGGTGGGACCGTCACAGCCAGATTTGTTGTATCAAGTGAGGCAGGGATTCCAAGACGCAAGTTCTTAAATACAAGTTGAGGGGGAGGTGAGGGAGGGGAGCTTATCCGAATGTAGTAGCCAATGAATGATAACGTATTTGAAAGGGGGGGGGGCTAAAAGAGAGCACGAGGTGTACGTGTACGTGGATATGTTTGTGCACAAGCACCTGTTGGTGCACATGCTAGAAGAGAACGAAAATACCCATGTTGTTTTTACCAGTGTTGGCTGA
Source organism: Lethenteron reissneri (assembly GCF_015708825.2). Classification (NCBI taxonomy): domain Eukaryota; kingdom Metazoa; phylum Chordata; class Hyperoartia; order Petromyzontiformes; family Petromyzontidae; genus Lethenteron; species Lethenteron reissneri. The sequence goes on from NC_083784.1 coordinate 7,266,864, forward strand.
CAATCAAATACGAAAAAGGTGAGTACTGTTAAACGCTGGGGATGTTAACACTCGGTCCCACCTGATGACGGAGACTTGTGTTGCCTCCGAAACGTCGTGATTTTTATTATTTAATTTTTATTAATTTTTATTTAATTTTTTTTTACCTACGTGACTTTACCGAAAAAACTAAGAGTATGAATCCTTGCAGTCACGAAAGCTTCAAATCTAGAATTTACCTGTGGCCACGTGCGCTCCTGGTGGAGCACCGAAGCCTACCGCTGCCTCGTCTCCCCGTGGCACAACACCTGCAGCAGAAGCAGCAGAGACAGCGGGTGGGAAACACCACGTTCCTATGGCGGGGCGATGGATATACCACTGCTCTCGACGGAGACGTCACGATTTCAGCCGGCAATGAGTAATGTTTAAAAAAGCTTTTTTTTTAAACACGCTTTAATGAAATGTACCGTGCTAGTAATGGCAGAACTCCACGACTCCAGGAAGTGGCCCCGAAGCTTTGCCATAGCGTCATAGGGCCGTGGTGATTGACAGCCAACGTCAGTTGAGCGTGGACAATTAGACCCAAGCCGAAACATAACATCTAAAAAATAATGTAAAAAAAATATATACTTTTAATTTTCAATGATAGAATATAGTCTTGTCATCAGTTTGACATAAGTATACAACGTTTGCAGTCGATACCACATTGGGAAGTGGGTTAAAACTGAGTCGCAAGATTTGAGGATACAGCGTCTCTGTTGACCGGCACGACCACAGCCCAAGGCAGACCGCGGTCACCCTCTCGGCTTCCCAGCCGCAGGTTCACGTGGCCAGAGAAGAACGGATAACGATGAACCCCTACACGGGGACCACAGCCGAAGGGCACAAAGACAAAGCTGCCAGGGTAGCCCGTCAACAGACTTGGGGTAAGTGCTGTGAGCACGCGCCTATGAGAAAGTCCCGGCACGACACACCACGCCCGGCCGCCTTTGTCTCCCCAGTGGCGATGTTGACTTACGCGTCCCACCAGGTACAGTACTCGCTTTAGGGCTGAGTCGACCCCAGGGGGAAGCCCCAAGTACGGGTTCAGATAACCTTGGCACGGACGGCCGCGAACGGGAGTCGAACTCGGGTCGCCGGGTTCGTCGCGGCTCGTGTGTTGAACTTCTTTCGCACCGTACGTATCCAACCGCGCTTATCGTGGAGCGCGGGGGGGGGTGACAACAAGCTGAACACGAACGGCATCTCAGCGCCAACCTAACCGCTGCGCCACCGCTCCCCGAGATCACGCGCGCGCTCCCTTACCTCGCTCACGCTGCAGCCGCAAAGCGCACAATGACGGTGCGTGATGGGTGGTGGTGATGATGGTGGTGGTGATGGTGGTGGTGACGGTGGTGGTGATGATGGTGGTGGTGATGCCCTCTGTGGGTGTAGGTGGGGGAGGAGGTGGAGGAGGAGGGGGATGTGGAACAGCGCCGCAACGCGTCGGGCGCCTCCACCCGGGGCGATCCCTGGAGACGACACGAGGCCGGCCTGCTGGGGGCCACTTACACAGCTGTGCGGGGGGTGGGGGGGGGGGTGTGGGGGGGGTGTGGGGTGTGTGGGGGAGGGGGGTGTGGGGGGGGGGGGGTGTGGGGTGTGGGGGGATGGGGTGTGTGGGGGGATGGGGTGTGTGGGGGGGGTGTAGGGTGTGTGGGGTGTGTGGGGTGTGGGGGGATGGGGTGTGTGTGGTGTGTGTGTGGGGGGGGGGGTTGTGGGGTGTGTGGGGGGTGTGGGGTGTGGGGTGTGTGGGGTGTGTGGGTGGGTGTGTGGGTGTGTGGGGTGTGTGGGTGTGGGGGGGTGTGGGTGGTGTGTGTGGGGGGTGTGGGTGTGTGGGGGGGTGTGGGGTGGGTGGGGTGTGTGGGTGTGGGGGTGTGGGGTTGGTGGGTGTGGTGGGGGGGTGTGGGGGGTGTGTGGGTGTGGGGTGTGGGGGTGTGGTTGGGGTGTGGGTGGGGTGGGGGTGGTGTGTGGTTGTGGGGTGTTGTGGTGTGGGGTGGTGTGGGTGTGTGTGGGGGGGTGTGGGGGGGTGTGAGTGGGGGTGTGGGGTGTGTGGGATGACATCACCGCCACTTAGGGGCTAATGTCACTTTTTGTTGTTGTGTAAGGGGGGGGGGTGCCACTGTTATACCACACGCCTTACCAACTCGCACACCTGTCAACCCCTTATCAGCGCCCTACCTTATTACAGACTAATTCCGACCTTAGTGGTCACCCCGTGCCCCTGATAAACCTCAACGTTCATGCTACAAAGTCCCATCACAAGGGAGAAACGCAAACACATTAACATCAAAACGTTGCCAGCATTGAAACGGCTGTAACGCCGTATATGGACCTTGGAAACTCAATTTCCCTGTACAAGAATCTGGGGTAAACCGTATGGGTTGACAGCTACTGACAAATATTACTGGTAGGAACATCCTGGTTACACCAGCCCACATAGGATTATTGTGTCCGTCCGTCGTGAAGGGAGGGGCTGGGAGGGGCTGGTGGGGAGGGGAGGGTGGGCAGGGGTTGGGTGGGGAGGGGGCTGGGTGGGGAGGGGAGGGGCTGGGTGGGGAGGGTGGGGCTGGGTGGGGGGTGGGAGGGGTGGGGCTGGGTGGGGAGGTGCTGGTCAACCCATGGTGCCCTTATAAAACTCAACGTTTAACCTACTCACGCCGGCTTGTGCCCGCCCTCACAGTCGGGCATATTTGCGGAATACACCACGCCGCCGTTGACCCTGGCCATTGACCGAGCAACCCAACGTTCCTACCAGCTCCTTCCGCAGGAATGTGTTCATTGGGGGCAGCAGTTCTAGATGGTTGTGCACCACACAATCCGTGTTGCCGTTTATATCGCGATAAAGTTCCAGCACAGCGTTGAGTCAGTAACCCTGGCGGTCCGCTTAGCCAGACCTCGATTCGGGATCATTCAGTTCCTGCCATCAAGATGCTCCGTGTGACAGCTTCACGCAAGCGGCAGCTGTTGTTGCTGTTGGTAGTGGTGGTGGTGTTGGTGGGTTTTGTGATGTTAGTGGTGGTGATTGATGGTTGTGGTGATGATGATGATGGTGGTAGCGATACGTACTGTTGGTGCTGATGGTGATGGCGGTAATGGTGGGGTTGGTGATGATGATGGTGGTAGTGGTGGGTTTTGTGATGTTAGTGGTGGTGATTGATGGTTGTGGTGATGATGATGATGGTGGTAGTGGTGGTAATGGTCGTGGTAGTGGGGATTTTAGTCGTGGCGATGGTGCTGATGATGCGAATGGTGACGGTGATGATGGTCGTGATGATGATGTTGGTGATAATTGCGATATTGGTGGTGGTGGCATTGGTGATGCTAGTGATGTCGATGGTGACAATGATGGTGTCGGTGGTGGGGGATGGCGGTGACTCTGAGCTGTGCTGTCAGGACCGGAGCTGTCTCGAGAAGCGAGTAAGGCGGTCACAGCTCCCGTCTCCCGTTCCCACCTTGTAGGCCAACTCAGCCTTAAGTGAATCAGTCAACTTGTCGGCGTGTGTCAACATCAGCACTGGCGGCAACAAAGGCGACGGGTTGTCAAGTGGCACACCCACCTCACCCACTCTGGGACTTTGCACTGCTCGTAATTATTGGTGGCATCTCAGAATACCGAGGTCGCAACTGAGCCGACTGCAGAGGTCGCAATCGGGTACCCGATACCCGTACCCTACCCGATACCCGGCTACCCGTACCCGGTCGGGTACGGGTACCCGTTTGCGACCCTGGTGCGGCTGGGTACGGGTACGGGTAGGCCGTGAGTCACTGGTGAGTAGCCGTTTGTCACTCATTTCGGGTAGGGTACGGGTAGGGAACGAGTACCCGTTTGCGACTCTGGTGCGGCCGGGTACGGGTACGGGTAAGGAATCAAAACCCGTTTGCGACCTCTGGCTAGCGAGTTGTTACAACACACTGGTGTCGTGTGTTCTATCGAGACGCACTCTTGAGGATGGAGGCAACACGTTTTATTCACTAAGGGGCCGTCCATAAATGACGTCACGCACCTGGGGGGGGGGGTCAGACAGTTGTGAAATGTGACGTCACATCTAAATGCGCAACTTTAAATATAGACAACACGTTCTACTTAATTAAATATACTTTTTTATACATGTTTCCTTCTACAACATCAGAGTTCAGCGTCACATTAAATACTCACTACAATGACAATAGTTTAAAGCGATTTGAAGCATTTTTATTTTCAAAATGGAAATATGGTTTGGGGGGGAGCAGCAGAGCTTTGTGATGTCATATTTGAGGGGGGGGGGTCTGACTTTTTGTGACGCCGTGTGACGAGAGGGGGGGGGGGCAAAACTCGTCCAAAATCGCGTGACGTCATTTATGGACGGTCCCAAAGTCGACACTCAACGGGGCAGTTAACGGGCAGCAACGAGGCTGTGAGTTGGGGCAATGTAGGGAGGAGGAGAGTCGATATCAGAGGTCGCAACCGGGTACCCGATACCCGTACCCTACCCGATACCCGGCTACCCTGCTGCGGCCGGGTACGGGTAGGCCGTGAGTCACTGGTAAGTAACTGTTTGTCACTCATTTCCCAACGTCTTGTCTCTTCTCACAATTCAAGTTCCTAGAATCAACCCACCCGCGCCTGCAACATGGCTTCATCCCAGAGGTCGCAATCAGGTACCCGATACCCGTACCCTACCCGTACCCGGCCGGCCGGGTACGGGTAGGGTACGGCCGGGTACGGGTACCCGTTTGCGACCCTGGTGCGGCCGGGTACGGGTAAGGAATCAAAGCCCGTTTGCGACCTCTGGTCGATATACAAAGGGGTGAGATTGCAGCTGGAATGCAGTTAAACCTGGAAAGGACAGGGAGTGGTTGGGTTGTGAGAGCTCCATCGGAAGTTAAAAGATAAATAGGTTTAGGAGTGTAAACAACAGGTTCCCGATTGTTACAATTGTGAAGGAATATATTTTTATTATTAAATTGTGTTACCCATTCTGGGTACAAAATATAGACGATTGTCAGCATCTTCTCTTACCGTTCATATTTCGCAACATGCAGGCGACGTTACACGCGTATACGTCACTGCCAATGCAGTAGCAGCATCATAGAATAATTATCTCTTGAGAAAGCGTTACATTCAAGCGCTCAATAAATGCCGATGTTTCACTTTTCACGTGCTACGAAGAAGGACTCATTGCCTTCTTCATAGCGACTTGCAAAAACACAACGGAGGAATATGCGAAGTCGCGGGGGGCAACATGGGAAACAGCTCGCGGGAGCGACGTGAAACAATGAATGAATTTCGATTTAAAGCTTTCGTGACTGCAGGGATTCATCTTCTTGGTTCTTTCGGTAAAGTCACGTGGAAGGGAAATAATAAAATAATAAAATAAAACATAATAAAATTATTCTCACGACGTTTCGGCCACAACGCAAGCAGCTGTTCTCAGGTGAAGAACAGGTCTGTCGGAAAGACAGCGTCTTCCCGACAGACCTGTTATTTTATTATGTTTTATTTTTATTATTTTATTATTTCCCTTCTACGTGACTTTACCGATAGAACCAAGAAGAACAATGGATGAAGGCAGACCAAAAAAACCCGAAGAATCGACTGCAATCTGGGCATGGCCACTGGAACCTCCTCGTTCAGCCGAGCTCCACGGTGAAGTCTGACAGCATTACAGCAACAAATGGCCCTGTTTGTCTTGGGTCACCATGAACGTAAAATTTGAGCAAATGTGACCGATACGTTGATCGTGATTGGTGAACCCAAGACAAGAGGTCCACAATGCACTTCTTCAGGGAGTGCTGATGGGTTTGTTGTTGTTGTTGCACAATGCACGGAAATCTGAGTGCTTTTCACACCGAGTTTGTATTGATTGAAATGCATGGTTATCCCTGCCTGCGCTCTTATTCTGTTACAATTATGACGGGTTTTTCTCCTTATTTACAGATTTCATTGAGGACATAATGGACAGCCCACAGCACCACCACTCCGTGGTTCTTGACCCAATCACCACAATCGATGACTTCTCCACCTTCACGTAGATCGAGGCAATTCTCTATATTTTCCCTTGACAAAAAAACAATAAACAAGAGCCACAGTTATGTTAATTGGTGTATTTGCATTGCTTACATAAGCAGCTCTATTGCATACTAAAGGTGTGTGTTCAGCGCACGTTCTGTACGTGTCGGATGAATGTTAATAATGAATGTTAATAATTCAGTAATGCAGCGCCGTGCTGTACACTTGTAAAACGTCTCGTGAACTCTTGACTCAAGGGGAGGACGGGAGCGAGAGAGTGTGGGGTTGAGCACGTAGCGGCATTGTTACGCGCAACATGTATACTTACCTGCGTAGCAGCATTGTATGGGTCACGTACACTCACCTCTAGTGGCGGCGCCTTTAGTGTAAAGGGGGCGCAGAACAGCCAAGAGGGCTTTTGAGTGACCGGTGTATGACCCACGACTACAATAACACTGGTCAATAAAAACAAATTCTGGCCTGGACTTTTGCAGCTGTTTTAGACTAATTTCAGGGTGCTGATTCCAAATCTGATCTCAGATTTGCTCTATCACATCTCATTTTATGCTATCGGCATACCCCATTTTCATTGATTTTACCCGAAATTAACTCTGTCACTTATGATTGCAAGTTGTTGCGAGTCAGTGACTGCTTTAGTGATAAAATATGGTGCTGTATTTTTAGGATCGTGTGTTTATAATATCATTTTATGTAGATATCCACATTTATTTAATATTTTTCTTCTGCAGTTTTTTATTGAAAATGCAATATTTGATATCTCAAAAACCTGATGTGATAGAAAAAAACTGATGCCAGATTTGGAATCAGCACCCCAAAATTACACTAAAACCGTTGGAATACCTTATGCCAGAAAAAATGTGTTGACCAGTGGTAATCGTTGACCAGGGGTGAGGGGGTCAGAGCCCACTGAGGGAGGGGACTGGGGGGGGGGACAAAGGTCAGACCCAGACCCTCTCGAGAGAAGGCGGTTGGGAGAGAGGAGTATAAAAAGGGCAGCAGCTGTCCCAGCGTGGGTCATTCCGCACTCACCTCAAGACCCGAAGACGTCGAGATATGATACATCTTTATATGATACATCTATGGTAGCGCCCTGGGACTTGCGACCCCCGGCCATTGTCAGGGCCAGGTCCGAACGGCCCAGTGGCGGCACCCATTACCCTGGCAAGGTCGGGTGAGCATAGCCTCCCCTAGGCCCCTTAGCGGAGAAATTCCCGATAGCAGAGTATAGTGTGAGGGCACACTAAGTGTGAGGACGTATCCTCTAGGCTATCGGGTGGGAGAGGCCGTTATCTCTCCGTGTTAGGGACGTTCTTAGTCATACTGTTAGTTCTTTCGGTAAAGTCACGTAGGTAAAAAATGAAATAAAAATTAATAAAAAAAAATAAAACAATAAAATCACGACGTTTTGGAGGCAACACAAGTCTCCGTCATCAGGTGGGACTGTCACAGAGCGAATAAACGGTGTTGCCTACAAAGGGACGTCTCTGCTTACTTTGTCAACACTACAAGGATAAGCGAGGGAGACTAGGGTTCTTCCTGGGCCATGCGGCACGATTGCTAATCTCCCGACGGCCATGGTTACGCAAAACGGAGGCACCACATTGAGTCAACGTCATACTGTCAAACAGCAATCAACGCATGCGGTGCACTACACAGCCTCGCTCACGCAAAGCGCGTTGTCAACACGACCGTAGGCTTTGTAACGCGCGCGGATCTCGCACGGGGGAAAGGCACAGGTTTTTAATTGGATTTTCTGTTTGCACTCAGTCACATATTCACTTTAAGATGTTTTTTGTTCATGTTTTTGTTTTTTGTTTGTTGCGGTTGCACCCGATTCAAGAGCTGAATGGCTCACAGGGCTATACCTAATACATGAACTTGAACTTGAGTATTCGTGGCAATGTCGACGAACATTCGGGCGACTTTTCACGACCCTCCGTCCTTTTCAGTGCACCTCCACCAACGTGGAAGCAAGGCGAGCAGTAATGTTACGCCGTGGGTTGGGAGGCATTAACATCGAGTGAGCGGTCTGAAAAACAGCACGCTTGGTACGTAAGTGGCTCGCCGTCCTTTGAAAGCAGGGGTGGGTAACCTCTTTTCTGCCAAGGGCCATTTGGATATTTATAACATAATTCGCGGGCCATACAAAATGATCAACTTAAAAATTTGCCCGTTTTATTTGGTCAAACATTTTATTAACTCACCCCCAATGTGATGGCTGGAACTGCTTCTCTTTGGCGAGGCGTGTGATGTTAGCTGGTATTGATGATGTTACTACTCGCAACTGTTTTTCCAGGTTTGCTCCTAGATTTAGTGAATTTTGAGTCCTGCCTGCGGTTGCCTTGGCAGGGCCAGACTCAAATAATTTCGCGGGCCTTATACGACCCGCGGGCCGGACGTTCCCCACCCCTGTTCTAAAATATAGTTGTCAACCCATCACGGTTTACCCCGTATTCTCGTACAGGGAAATTGAGTTTTCAGATCCATACGGCGTATAGCCGTTTAAATACGGGCAAAAAAACATGCTTTCGTCTATTTGTTTGTGTTTCTCCCTTGTGATGGGACTTTGTAGGATCAACGTTGAGATGTATAAGGGGCACGGGGTGACCAATGATGTCTGAATTGGTCTGTAATAAGCCACGCACTGATTAGGGGTTGGCAGGTGTGCTAAAGGTCAAACAGTTGAGCACGTTATTTTAATTCGGCAAATCTGGGCTGTAGCATCGATGTGGCAGCACGGGGAATCGCAACCGTGCCTCTTGATGTCCTCCGTGTCATGTTGGCCTATCACTATCCTAGTCTGCCACTGTTGTATTTAAGAACTTTTAGTCCATCTAATAATGTCTATGACAGCCAGCCAGCAAAACTTAAAATAATAATATCGCATGATGTGAAGAGAGGTAGACACACAGACAAGCACAATGCATGACACCCTAATTCTGAGTTTTACAAAAGCAATTAGGTAGATTTATTTAATTTAAGAATTTATCAACAAATGACAAAGTCCTGACATCACAATTGGCCCACGATGACAAGGCCACGAGTTTAAATCCCAGACAGGGTCGTCTCAGCTCATCATCTTCCTCGGTGGATAAAATAGGCTTGGAATGAGCCTCACTCTCTTTTAAGCCACCAGTAGCTGTTGCATTAACAGAATATGGTCCCTGCCACTGTCACATGGAATTCCCACCGCTCCCTCAAGACCACTTGCGGAGATGAGCATTTGCCCAATGCTTAAACGAGCATGGGGACATATGATAGGATGCATCGAGGAGACTTTCCAACACTCGAGCAATGAGGATAACAGAAGAATAAGATTTGTTGCGATCTCCAAACGAACTGCAAAGCTGTTGTACTGCCTTCTGGTCATCCTCAGCAATTAGTGATTTCGAGTTCAATATTAAGGTTAACGATTAAGAATACATATGTTTTTTAATGGCACCCAAACAAACTAATAATACACCTTACCATGGCTTGAACCAAATCAACGAAACTTGTCTGAAAACCCTGGCTATGCCATCGAGTTAACATTTGCATGACGTTTGATGTAATCATTCGGCAGTCTCTTCTCTCTGTAATCAGAGATGCACGGGGGGGGCGGGGGCAACAGGACAAACAAAAGCGAAGGTTGCCCTCCACCACAGCAAAAAAAAAATGTTGTATGGCCATTAAACATCAGACCATTGTGAGATTGTTCATCAATGTATCGTCGTGAATAAACCAACAATTATTGATTTACATACATAGATATCAGAGTATACGATGCATATCGACTTTATAGGCTAATCGACTTTAGATTTTAAGCTTTCGTGACTGCAAGGATTCATATTCTTAGGTTTTTTCGGTAAAGTCACGTAGGTAAAAAATAAAAATTTATAAAAGTAAAATATTAATTTAAATGTTTTACCTACGTGACTTTACCGAAAAAACCTAAGAATACTAATCAACTTTGTTTCGCAAAATGTCCATTCTCCCTTTTGAGACGTTCACACTTGGGTGTTGTCGCGGTGTGTCACCCTGGAGCACCCCAGTGCCTATGGCTAGCATCCATCCCAGCCAGAGAGAATCCACTTCTCTCGCGTGCCAGCAAATAAAACAGTAACAAATCACTGGGTTTCTAATTAGAATAACCCTAATTACATTATTTTATTTAACAATCAAAAACCCCAATAGATCATCATTCCCTGCACCTAAACCCGCGTAATCGAAAAAATATTACCATGTACGCCATTTGTCCGTTTCTTGGGTGGAGTAAATATATATATATTATCAGGTACAGTTTTCTATACCGTCTTATCAATATGCAAAAAATAAATGGTGCTTTTTTGAGCAAATAAGCCACATGGAAACCCACTGACGGACATGCAATAGAAGGGTTAATGTGATATACGTTTCAAAAGCCACAACGCATCAAGGGAAGACCACATCACTCTGCGAACAGATTCGTGAGCATATTATACACAATACTGTTTTAGGGAATTTACAGGGCTAAAAAAACAATGATTTTAACGTACTGTCGATTTCCATTTGAGAGTCTGACTAGTGGAGCAACGGCCATAAAGCACCACTGGGGTTAATATTCAGCACAGCTGCCCACATTTACAAGGCACCTTCTCATGACAAGGACTTTATATAATCGGGGAAGGCTCACAGATTCGGATATAATCCGAGTCAGGGGTCATTGTTTTCATTGGAGGTTCCTAGCCTATCATAGCAGTTCCACATTCCTCTGACGGGCACCAGTCGCTCCAAACGGATAACCATACCTCGAACTCCTAAAAAATTGGTACTCGTTTATTGATGCTGTAAAAATGATGGGAACCCGTCACCCCCTCCCCCAATCAATATAGCAACGCGCATCCAACCAAATCAGTCGAATTCTCTCACCCAGGGGGCTCGGCAACCTGCGGCACCTGAGCCGCATGCGGCTCTTTGGCTCCCCCCTCCCTTGTGGGCAGCAGCCGATTTTCTAAAGAAGAAAAATTCTCATAGATCCTAAACGTAATTTGACGCTAAAATAATAATCAATATGACGGGGAATGGGTCACTATGGAATGTCTTGGTGACGGACGACAATGTACCGTTAAACTGGTATTGTTAAAGAATAACTGGGAGGGTGGGGGGCTAAATAGACGCAGTTTATTCCATTATTTAGTGTTTGCGTGTGCGTACAAGTAGCTCCGCGTGTTATGCGGCTCTCCAATTATTTTGATCAACGACAAAAAAAAAACTCCTGCTCTTGCCACACATTTGTCCGTGTTGCTGTACTGCTTTGGGTTTTACCGCATTCTCCCGAATTCTAAAAACGCTCTGGGAAACGATGCGCCCCAAACTTTTGTGCGATAATTTTTTGTTAATGTAAAAGTGCCTTTTATAATCTGGATGATACAGTAAATTGCCATGCAGAGTCGTCTCCCAGATGAGGATGACGATTGCACGGATTTACAATTAAAAGGGGTGGAAATGTCTTCTGGAAGAGGATTCCGTACGATCGGTGGGGGTAGTGTTATCAGCACTCTGGGAGGTCGTGTTACAATGGAGAACCGCCTTCTGGAAGATGATCCTGAACAACTGGTTTAATGCACGTCTCCCAGAAGACACAGGTATTCACGTACAATATCATCAACATTCGGCTTAGTTTACTCGGGAAAAGTCACACCGAGTCAAGATAGTTTTCAAGAGGGCCCTGGGGAGACGATTGCCGTTTCACAATCCAGAATCTTCTCAAATCTGGGGCATTTGGACCGTGATGCTGGCACACGATGGCATAACGTCTTGTAATGCAAAGGTGGGTCTTGTAATTCGGTGACTAAGTCGATGCAAACACACCACGCTTCGTTTCGGAGCCTTTTTTTCACAGATGTGCACGCCATGCCCTCTGGTGGACCGCGAGATGTCTTGCAGATCACTAATATGAAGTCGTGCCAGAACGACACAACCTCGACATGAATTCATGGCATCAGCACGGCGCTTTAAGCTTTTTGTACCGTCTCGTCTGTACTGAAATTTGGATGTTTGTTGCCGTATTTTTTTCTCGTTTTGTAAAATATCGCTGTCTCTCCAATACCGTGCCCTATATCCCTGTGCCGTGCTGGTCCATGCATGAACGTTACACATTAGCCAACGATTGTCATGTCATCATCATAGCAGATGAACGAGGCTGCATAGTGACGGAACAGAAGCCAAAAAAAGCCACATCTGAGAGGATGACCACCGTGGACGCATTCCCGTTGATGATGACAAAGAATCGACAAAAATCAATTTTGGGGGCAAAGCAATTTTAAACCGCGTGTATCGTTTGGACAAAGAATCGATTTTCATCAGTGGATTGTTCTGGCTCTTAATATTTAGCACGATCGCAGAATTGGTTGATAAATTGCGTTAGAAGTTTCAAGAACCTTACGACCTCAATCTTACCCGTTTTTATTTCATTAGTCTGGCTACAAGTGCTGCCTTGTTTTTTGTTTTAAATGACAATTCACAGCTGATCACTCCCACACTGAGACTCGCAAACCTAACACGTAGGTTTTCGCGGCCGCTATTACGATTCATAATTGTTTATTGGGTTTTAAAGCAAGTAAAATATGCCTATAAACATTCGGGCAGTTCACCAGCATTGATTCAAGCAATCCTGACTGCTGACAAGGGACACTGAATGTTGAAACCTTGTATTGAATCAATGCTGCCGAAATGACGACCTCCCAGGTCATTTGGACTGATGAGTTGTAATACTTAAATTTTTTTGTGTGGAAAGACAGATATGTGAAGGTGACAGATTGCCTGCTTTTCCATTTTGTCACTCAAATTTGATCAGATGATTCATTACATAGCCTAACCCAATATAGTATGAATCGGTGAGACTCGTGTGTTTTTTGACATCGCAGTAACAGGCACTGTTACATCTGTCATCGATCACTGCTCCACATCCGCCCACACCACCGCCAACAATTAACTGCTGGACACCGTTGACCCCACGGCTGCAATAGCAACATTGGTCGACGGAACGTGCCTGCAACCCACAGAGGTCCATCGCAGAGATAGACGTCTGTCTACAGAGTAAGAGGTTGCACTTATACAAGTGGCCTTTGGGCGCGCTCCCGCACGACTGCGACCCAAACACTGTGCGTTCAAGCGCGCATTGGTCAAGAGCTGCCAGTACAGCGTCACTGTACCGGTCGCGCGTGCCAAGCAAAACGAACGGAGCCTCGGGCGTGATCTGCGTTTGGCGCGTTCACGCCAAGTCTAAGCACATCGCTCGATTCTCGAATCCCACAAGCAACCGTCGCAATAGCTCAGCGCCGCCTCCCCCAGGCAACAGCAGGGGGAGTGCACGCTCCACCAAGAATTGTTTTCCATGGCTATCACACCGGCAGTCATCCCACGGGGATGCCGAATTGAGTGCAAACACCCAACATGTCAGTTGAGAATCATTGAATCCAATATGCATCAGAAGCCGATTTAATTGCGAACGGCTGGCTCCCGGATTAGAAATCAGTATCTCTGCGTCACTGGACCAATGCCGACGTTCGGGACGCCCTCCGAGGCACCCGGCAGCAATGTTCAGATCCCACCGATCTCAACCATTAGGTTGTCTTCAGAGGTACACGTTCAACACGTCCTGCCGCTGGTGTCCGTCAAAAAACCATTCTGACAAATTAAAACGGTGGCAGATTCCATTCTGCGTCGATGTAACCAAGACCTGTTCTTTGGTTAACATAATAAGAATAATAATTACCCGTCGCATACGCGGGCATACGCAATTGTGCGGTGCATTAGGCCGGACGCAAGCAGAACTGGAAAAAAAAATCACCCAAGTAAAGCTGCCAGTGGTCAACCGAACTTGGATGGCATGGCCTGCTCGTGGAAGTTTCAGCCTTGCAAAAGCAGCATTGCCATACCATTGCCATGTCACGCTCGGGAGTTTGTGTTGAAATGTACACTGGCGGTGTTAATCTTGGCACCTTGCCACCAGTGCACACTGGGATGCTGTGCTCGGCATATTTGATAAAGTGTCAAGTCTCCAAGTGCTGCAAGTTACTCTTCTAACATATTTTGCATTTTTCTGCCCATCATTGGCTTTAATCATATTGGACCTATTATAATATTGGCATAAGTTGCAATCGTAAATATGATGAATCTCAACAGGCTCTCGCATACTTAGAACACGGATTACATTTCAATGTTTTCGTAAGACCGTGTTAGTACCATCACACCAATCAAAGGCAATTTAAAACTTAAATTTGACTAACACAATTTGGCTTTGCATTGGGCTAAAACAAACGGTGACAACAAATTTTTGGAATCATTTCAAAATCTCAATTAGGTAACGTGTTAACAATCGACCCGTGTTCGTGCATTCGAACAGGGCTCGCGTACAAATCATCTCGCGCGTTGCGTGGCGGCATTCAGGTTTAGTCGTTACGAACGCCCCATCGGCAAAGGCGTGTGCCGTCGAACGCATCCCATCGGCGCGGGCGGCGCGCGTGCCACGGTCCGTCCGCTCAGCGGCTAGAGCCGGCCGTGTGCGTGAAACGGGGATCCAACTTGAGGTCAAAGTCCTTGAAGTCCCGCGAGGCCTGGGTCCCTAACGCGTCCAGAGCCTTCCGGTTCATCAGCGCGAATCTGCGGTGGCATCATCGATCATCATGATCATCATAACCAATCATCAATCACCGCACCACGGTTGGTTACGTACGGCGCGAAAGAAGTTCAACGTACATACATTAACAACCATCATGTAGTTGTGGTGCAAGACAGACGGTGATGCACAGCGTTGAAGACTGTCCGTGACACAAGCTAAGGGCGATGCTGTGTTCTGACTTGTATGTATGACGAACTTCTTTCGCACCCTACATAGCCAACCGTGGCTAATCGGAGGTGCGGGGGGAGGCATAACAAACTAAACACAAAAAGCAGTTCTAAAGAAATGAGTTTTCAATCTATATTTAAAAGTACATAGCTCCCAGTGGCATCCTAATGTTAGAAAGAAGAGCGTTCCAGACGGCTGCAAAAGTGCATCTGAAAGCGCGAAATGCAGTGACTGCCTGGGCACAAATGCTAAATAAATATAATCATCAATCATAAACATCGTCCTTATTATCATCTTTGTCATCGTTTATAATCAGCTTTAATTATCATTCATCATGGTCATTATCATCACCAATTATCATTAACCATCATCAAACATCAATCATCATTGTCCACACAGTCATCAATGTACATGTCCAGCAGCATTCTCAATCCAGTGCTGGATGAAGGCCTTGCCACGCTGTGCGGGTGCGAGTTTTTTCTTTGACTATATTTAAACGCGCTGGGATAGTGTGCTCGCCACGTGGGTTAGCGGCCTGCTTGAGAAATGAACCTCAGGTGGACCTCGTTCCAGATTGCCCAAAAGTCACACCCCCACACCCTGCCACACGAAAGCGACTCGTCGAAGAAATCAAGCGTGTTTAAGCCCTCGTTTCCTAAGTGCCGTGGGTTTTCAGTGTTGTGCAGTTTAGTTGAACTGCGGAGATTTTGAAGAACTTTGCCATTACTCTTCACGCAAGGCTCGATACAATAACCACTGAACTATTGAGGGACACTTTTACAAACAGCGTCTCGTTAAACGTTTTGCTATTCTCCAGATTATGTGTGTGTGGGTGAGCAGACGTGGGGAGCGGTAGTGTAGCGGTTTAAGTGCCGCGCTACGAACCCGGCGACCCGAGTTTAATTCCCGCTCACGGCCAACACCAGTGACGATTATCTGAATCGGTTCTGGGCCTCCCCTAGGTCGACTCAGCCTCAAATAATGATTTACATTTATTTGTAAGGCGCCTTCCACGAATGTCTCAAGGCATCTCAAGCCTCAAATGAGTACCTAATGCGTTGTTTAAAAATCGCCACAAAGACAGGCTGGGTGTGGTCCTGGTTACTCAACCCCTCGTGTGCCGTGCCGGCCTTCATAGGTGCTCGCTAACAACACTTGCCCCAACAGTCTGTTCAAGGCTATAAGGGGGATCGTCGTCTTTGACCAGACCTGTATACATTCATCGACACCGCGCACAGGTTTCGGAGGAATCTTATAAACCCAGAGATTACGGCAGTTAAACAGGGAACAAAAGCAACGCGAAAAGGGGAGGGGAGACACGAACGACTGCCGATTGGGCCGAGCTTTACAAATCCGAGCTTCGTCTGCGAAATCGTTCACAGGTCACGACGGCAGGGCGCGACGGTCGACTCGTTTGTCCTGCAGTGCCGAGAACGCCGCGCGGCTGCTCGTTACTTCAGAGCCGAGGGTTAGCGTGGGGGAATCCGCAGAAAGGAGTCGCAGCGGGCGGCGCGACACGGCATGCTTAGTGCATCGCTCCGATTAACACGCGTGCCGACGTGACGGCCTGGGACGGAAAAGTGGAAAACGCTTTTGCTGTGAACTCCCCCCCCACCACCACCACCGGAGGGCAGCCACATGGAAGAGTTTGGTGAATCCCTGGGTTTGGAGAGGTCGACACGTTCTGAGATGATATATATATCAGAGAATCGCACTTATTGCGTTACTTTTCCCATGGCTTTTCCACCCGTGAGAATTTGTTATTAGCGGGGGTGGTGTGGTCGCTACGAGTGGACCGAGTGGCTGCTTGAGTTGACGAGCCGGGCGGTGGTGGCTATGATGTGGCTATGATGTGGCTATGATGTGGCCCGTAATCCAGAACTCTGGAGGCGAGGGTTGGTGATCCGCACAAATGTTGTCATGCTCCCTTCCCATGGGCGTTGACGTATCATACCCTGGCTTGCCAGAAGGCAGTGCAGAAAACATGTGGACTATCCGTTCCGTCTGTATGGGATAGAGTGTTTCCGCCTTGCGTGCGTGGATTTTCTCCGGGTGCCCTGGATTCTTCACACATGTAATCACTCATTAATTTGCTGATAACACCTTGATGTTGTTGGCGCTGGCTCATTGCGTGGCTGCCTTCCCCGCTTATCTGTGGTTCCTCCTCGCGCCTCTGAGCCGTTCTCTCTCTACGAGAGTGAGCGAACACTGAGCAGCACATTACAAGTTGAAATTATCTATGAAAAGGGAAATTTGTGAATGTGTCTCTGTTCAAAATGTTTAGTGTGTCTGTTCAAAATGTTTAGCGTACTTCCCGACATGCAACAAACTTGCAATTTGCCATGTGGGTACTTTCCAGACTGTACACTATGCAAAAATTATAAAAATAAACTTTTGTATTTTTTTTGGAGGGGGTGGGGGGGTGGCGCAATTATGCATATATTTAGCAGGGCAAGTGAGCTGTGATGTCACATCTGTCATGTGACCCGTGTGCGGAACGGTCGTTTACTGATGTACGCACCCTGAAAGTTGTGTGTGTCTGCAGCAAGCGCGTGTATGTGTACCTATGGACGCGCGTGCGTGTGTGTGTGGGGGGAGCGGTAGTGTAGTGAATCCAAGTCCCGGGTGAAGCCAGGTAGTAAAGCTAGTTATGAATAAGAGAATGCCTAAATGAAATCCACAGACTAAGGATTGATTAACGTTCCACAGGTCATCATCGACTTGACTAACAATCCGCCTAACATAAAAAAATGGTAAATTAACACGGTTGCTATGTAGTGAGCAGCAGAGGGCAGTGTAGCAATTAATCCATTGTTGTACTGTACTTCAATGCTCTCGCGTCTATGCTCCCCTCGTTCGCCATTGAACGCTGAACCAGTGCGGTGGGTGAGGTGTGGTCAACTAGTCCCCACAATCCGCAAGGCACGGGGAGGCCTTCATCCAGCAGTGGATTAACAAAAACAGCTGGACGCGTGTACATGTGTAAGTGTACCCGCACACGCACTCCCATATGCCTGTTAAAACACCCCCACCCCGCCCAACCCCCAATAAATCCAGGCTGCATGGAATGACGAGACGACTACAGCAGCTGTGGTTGTAATGGAACACTTCACAATGCACTGAGCCCCCCTGGATTCACTGGAGGTTTGTTGGCAAACATATGGACAAGTTGACTGAGTGAGCATATATACGTTACAATGTTCATACATACCGTGCAGGTGATTTAGAATTTTTTTATATAATAATGTAGGAAAGCTGCCACTTTCGTGAGACGTGAAAATCCAGACGTCGGCGGTTCGATTTGATCTCCCGGCGTGGCAGTTAAAACAATGGGGCAAGTTTTCATTAAACTCCCTCCACCTCTGTCCACCCACAGCAGTATAAATGCGTACAGCAGAGTTAAGTCGATCGGCAATGTCGCGCGCGGTGGGGGTAGCGTGTGGGTACTCCCATCCCTTCCGAGGCACTACTGGCCAGCGTGGAAGAGTAGGCCAAAAACTCTTCGAGGGGCTCTCTGGAACACCCAACGCGGAGATGACGCGTTGAAGTCAGCGAGTGTGCAGGTTGTCAGGCGGATCATTAAATCGCAGAATTGTGAGTGATGGCGACTGCTTTGGGAGGGGCCTTCATCTAGCAGCGGATTGAGACCTTGGTTGATGATGATCAAGCTTATTCAAATACCACAGAAAAGTCTAACGTGGTCCCTGTTCTGAATGAGTTCTTTGCGCATGAAAGACAGCACCTTACAAGTTTTTAGTTCCCACTGTGTTGAAGCGGGCGAATGCATTTGCCAACGATGGGCTCCCCCCCAAGGCCCACAGGTAAACCCTGGGGGTGTT
Source organism: Lethenteron reissneri (assembly GCF_015708825.2). Classification (NCBI taxonomy): domain Eukaryota; kingdom Metazoa; phylum Chordata; class Hyperoartia; order Petromyzontiformes; family Petromyzontidae; genus Lethenteron; species Lethenteron reissneri. The sequence continues at coordinate 7,285,540 of NC_083784.1, forward strand.
TAATATTTGGTGTGGTTCATTGAATTCACGTAAAGTCACGTAGAAGGGAAATAATAAAATAATAAAAATAAAACATGATAAAATACAATTCTCACGACGTTTCGGCCACAACGCAAGCAGCCGCCCTCAGGTGAAGAACAGGGCTGTCGGAAAGATAGTGTCTGAAACACTGTCTGAAACACTGTCTTTCTGACAGCCCTGCTCTTCACCTGAGGACGGCTGCTTGCGTTGTGGCCGAAACGTTGTGAGAATTGTATTTGATTATGTTTTATTTTTATTATTTTCCTTCTACGTGACTTTACCGAAAGAACCAAGAAGATGAATCCCTGCAGTCACGAAAGCTTTAAATCGAAAAATGTAATTCACGTATTCCAGGCAATGGAGAGCGCAGGGTGCCCTAGACTACCCGGACCCATGCAAGAAGCACATGCGGGCCACATCCAACGACGCCCCGAACAAAAATTGAGCAGAAACTGGCATTGAGTTCCGCGGCAGATTTGTCACGGAAATATTTTAACCTGTCAAGCACGTCAACATGTGAGCAGCTGGATCGCACTCCCCATGACAGATGCTGAAGATCGTAAAATCTGGAGAGCGTGTGTTTTGGCCACCAACCGTCAGCTATGAGGATGAAACGTGACAAAAAGGTTGACATCAAACCGGGTGCCTAATACGACCGCACAGGTTTTTGCGGTTACGCTTTAAAGTTCTCCGATGCGTTTATAGCCGTCTCGTTTCGTGTCGTACAGCGATAGTGTGCCTGATGATTGTAAAACAGCCTATGGGCAATCCTTGACAACGAGGCGGGGTGGAAAACAATCAAGATGAGTATAAAGCAATATCCAGTCGCAAAAAAAAAACTAAACTAACTTGCGTCTTATAGTAGTAGGTTTTTACCCTTTAAACTGGTACAAAACTGACACCTTTATACAAGGCATCATGCTTGCAATAACCACAACACAAGTAGTCAAAATGCAAACAAAAAGAAACAACTCTGATGATGATAATGATATGCACTATCCTTGAAGTTGATTGGTCCACACCCGAGACAGCTTTCTTTAGAGCCTAGTCTCTATTGGTGTTGGACCAGATGATAAAGGTGTCAGTTTTGTACCAGTTTAAAGGGTAAAAACCTACTACTATATTTTGCCACTGGTAAAGGAGGTCTCATAGTGTAAATAACTTGCGTCTTGTTCAGAAGCAGGATTCTTCCTCAGCACGAAAGCCATCGGGACTCAAAGCCCAGGCCACAGTATCATCACGTCACCCACGACAAGTTTGTAATAGTGATTTGAAGCTTTCGTGACTGCAGGAATCCATACTCTTTGGTTCTTTCGGTAAAGTCACGTAGGTAGAAAATAAAAGAAATCACGACGTTTCGGGCGCAACACAAGCATCTGTCATCACCCGATGACTTTACCGAAAGAACCAAAGAGTATAGTTTGTAATAGCGACAGCTTTTTTTTTTTAATGAGAAGAAAATATGTCTCGGCTGTCTCGACCCACCGTAAGCGTTTGACACGACAGATCATCTTTTACTCGTCTCAAGATTTGAAGACTGCACCCCGTCAAGTGAAAAAGGTCACCGGCTGGTTTTCAAGTTAACTCGAGGGAAAGCGATGAAAATATGGCAGCAACGTATCAAATGTCTCCCGCGATCTACAGGGGAATTCCTCGCGGTGCAGCGCTCGGTGTGTTCCTGGCTAACCATTGACGGTATTAGTTCAGAGTTGACCCACTCCACACTTCGTTGTTATTCTGAAGAATATTATTTGACAAGCGTCATCGGGAAGCTCACCGAGATCCGGAGGAACGCTGCAGAGTGGAACAATGGGGATGTCCAAAATAAACGCCTCATCGTTCCTCAGTGCAGAGCACTGCATTGGATCTCATCCCGACTTCCTGGAGTTTCCCGATGATGCTTGATGCAGTTTCAAGCGAAACATCGCGTATCTGATTGCTGCCGAGTTTGTTGTACATTCGGTTGTCTATGTACGGTGCGAAAGAAGTTCAACAAACAGTAAAACCTTGGATTGCGAGTAACTTGGTCTGCGAGTGTTTTGCAAGACGAGCAAAATTTTTAAACAAATATTAATTTGATAAACGAGCGAGGTCTTGCAATACGAGTAGTACGTGTATACGCTTTGTCTGCCGAGCGTCACGTGATCACAACTGATACACGAGTGCTTTGGATTACAAACACGTTTCCGGAACGAATGATGCTCGCAATCCAAGGTTTTACTGTACATACATTTGGTTGTGATAACTTTTCTTCAAATCATCGGTGAGTGGTGATCTTAAATAACAACTGATGCTCTAATACGTGTGTAGGTGTGACAAATTAATTTATTTGGCTCTTTCAGATGGTGGAGGGTTCTTACAGAAATTTGTCCACATGTATTATGAACAATTATTATGATCTTGACTTAAAGCTTTCGTGACTGCAGGAATTCATACTCTTTGGGTCTTTTGGTAAAGTCACGTTATTATATTATTATGATTATTATGATATTTTGCTGATCATAAGTTCTTGACAGACATGATCCTCGTCAATTTGCCTTTGCGATCGACGTACAATCTGCACGAGTGGTACGAGCGTAGTTTGCATTGAAATTGCTCGTTACAAAAATATTTACATTGAGCGTGAGAACGAATTTCGATCGCTGAATGGATAAGCTGATGCTTCCCAACATTTTCACCGGGGACAGACGAATTCACCCGTCGTTTTCTCTCCTTCTCGACGGCTTCTCGCTCACGACGTACCTTCCCTTGGTGAGACGCAGCAGAAACCTCCAGTAGGACGGCCTCAGGTTGTGCACCTCCATGACGGCCTTCAAAAAACCCACACAGAGAGAGCGAGAGGCAACAACGAATGGCCCATGCGCGCCTGCGTCGTGGCAAGCGCTCCCACCGGGCACCTGCAGAGCCCAGAGTCGTGTCACGTCCTGATGTGGTTGAGATGTGTAAGTAGGTACGTCAAAATTATTTTGCACCGTACGTAGCCAACCGTGCTAATCGGAGGTGCCAGCACTGTGCACTTTGGTCACTTTGGTCTTCTTGGGCGCCGTGGTGGCGGGATGTTTAACTCCCTCGCATGTTTAACACGTAGGCTTTCGCGACCAATATCATCCATAATACAGGTTTTGTTGGGTTAGATCGCGTTGGCGTGGAATGCAGGAGGACTCTTCTTGGTTCTTTCGGTAAAGTCACGTAGAAGGAAAATAATAAAAATGTAACATTATAAAATAATTCTCACGACGTTTCGGCCACAACGCAAGCAGCCGTCCTCAGGTGAAGAACAGGTCTGAATTTCAGAAGACAGAGTCTGAATTTTAGACTGTCTTCTCGACAGACCTGTTCTTCACCTGAGGACGGCTGCTTGCATTGTGTCCGAAACGTCGTGAGAATTATTCAATGTTTTATTTTTATTATTTCCATTCTACGTGACTTTACCGAAAGAACCAAGAAGATGAATCCCTGCAGTCACTAAAGCTTTAAATCGATATTTAATGCAGGAGGACGTTGGTTCGATCCAGACCCTGACGACACCTGTATATTTGGGGTTTGCATGTTCTCCCCGTGGTCTCGCAGATATTTCTCCAGGTCCTCTGGTTTTTCCCTCTACATTTAGAATCAACATCACACGTTTAGAGTATCTGTCTGTTGTAAAATTTCCACATGATGATAAGCCACTTCGTTGAGATATCAGTTGTGGCCATGTCGCTTCTGAAAAATAGCTCAGTGGGCCTTACCTAGTAAAATAAAGATAGTTGATGAAATTTTGAATAGTTTTTTTGTTGACCAGGTCATTTAAATACATGTTCAGCATTTTTATCAATCCACTGCTGGATGAGGGACTCCCCCGTGCCACGTGCGTTGCGATGGGTAATAATTCAGCCTGGTCACATACCGATGACCGCACACACACAAAATACCACCACAATAAATTTGGTTTCGAGACTTAATTTGGCTACATTCCTTCGCTTGAACGAAAATATCTGTTTGACTGCCACACGAAAAACATTCCTATCACATGGGAGGGCAAGCGGGAATGTGCTGCCCATCTGTTGTGTGGATTAGGTCACTTTATTTTGGAATTTTTCATTTATTTTTCTCTGCCGTGTTATGTCTGTCACGGAAAGGGTGTGTTTTTTTTTCTTGATAAAACCCGACTTAAGAGCTTATTTTCTCACAGGTTACTTAAAAATAAACTTAACTCAACTTGAAGGGACCCCAGAGGTAGCTCTGTAATATTCGCTTCTGTGGGCCTTTCTCGAACGTGCAGGGTTTGCGCTGCTCCGTGACAAATCAGAATCGATACCTGACACCGATAGCACAATCGGAATACAATTTCAGTGTGGGGGGGGAGGGTAGGGAGGTAATTGACTTGTTGTGTAAAGTACCGCTTGGAAACAGATGGCGGTGGAGATGGCGTAGATGATGGTGTCAGCGTGCGGGAAGTACGGGAAGCTGCCCGCCTCGATCCCCTTGAAGTACAGCGTCTAGACGGTAGGCGCAGGTGACGTTATGTGAGAAATCACTCATTGTGTCAATACACTCTAAAGTGCCCCGTAGTTTTTTTTTTACGTGGATTGCTCTTACAACGGTGGCTAGCAATATGGTTTGTTTAACAGGGCTGATGAGACCCACAAGGTAGAAGCCGGCTCAGAGTTTGCTTGTTTAAAAAAGAAAACGCTGCTGGAAAACATTTTTTCCAAAAGGCCAAAAGGCCGATGGACTGAAAAAAAAACCCCAGACATTTTCTGTCTTTTTAAATCCTTTATATTAAGTTCGCTTGCTTGCTTGCGCGCTTACGACCGTGCAAATCTTTCGGTCGTTTTTTAACCCACTTCCCGTGATCCAATCCAGCTGACATTTTCGTTTCCAAAATTTTACACTTTTTAGGAAAAAATAAATTATATTTAATTACCAATTGCTTAATGGTGGCAGGCAATCATCTGACCCATAGGTGGCAGCCATCTCAAGCCAGAGGACGAGAGGACTCTAGCCGCCACGCATATAAAGGATTTATAGTGAAAAACTTTGTTTTTATGGGTTAATTTTTCATTGTTATATTTGGGGAAATGCCTGCATTAACATGTGGAGCAAGTCAACATGAGGACAAAGTGAATATGTTCACACGGCTGAGAAATCGGGGGAAAGCATCAGAATACATCGCAAGCATGATGCGCTTGCCTTCACAGAATTCTGGTAAAGCCCACCAGCATGAAATAAAAAAGGCAACAAGAATTAGTCAAATGAACTCCCAATTTGCCCCCTGTTGCTCAATCAAGCAACGTCGTGGTGCTCATCTCCGCTGGATAGCTCCGAGCCTGTGATGGGAATTGAATGTTCCCATGATGGCCAGTTTATCCGCACAATTTATTTCCCACGGCACCATGAGATGCTTAGACATTTCGCATGGTGAAACGGCCCCGTGTTCTACTCGATCTATTGACCGCGCGAGGGATGCTAGGCTGGAAGCATTTCGTCAACAAAGCGTTGTTTTCGTGCCTGAGCTGAGCAACCTACCTCCACAAGTTTGGAGGACAGGTACATGGAAATGGAGGTGCTCTTGTAGAACATCATCGACAGGCCGGCAACAAAGCCTACACAACAGAACAAGGGTATCCTTCATTGATGACGTGAAACACATGGGATACAAACAGTGCTCTCACACTGGCCCACTGCGTTGTCTGTGAGGCTTACATGTGTAGAGAAGTTCCTGACGTACGTACTCGTAGACGGAGGTAAGTTAAGGGCTTCCGCCAGGGTTTATTAAAGCTGTTACAATTTTACACAGCAGGGTACACAACTCCCAGGGGCTAGGGGTCCTACTCTGAGTCCGGGTCCCTGCCGGCTAGCTCCGGTCTCTCTCGTGTCGGATCGTGGAGTCTGCCGACTCCACCGACCGGAGAGAGAAGCACCTCTACGGCTACCACCGGCTTCTCCCCAGACTCACCACTAGATCCCTCTCTCTACCCCTGGTTCCCTCTTCACCCTTCTTACTCTACCCGTTCCCACAGTGACCCCGCTTATGTCACGGGGTATCCCTTAAATACCCTAGAAGACGTGACGTCATCGCACTGAACGGCACACCTGACGTGGCCTGGTGGCCGCGGGTAAGAATTGCAGCGATGAGGGCAGGCAGGGTCAAGTGGGGTAACTGGGTGAGGAGTCAATGCGGGGAGGCGGGCGGGGTAGGGAGGAACCCGTGAGGTGCTAGCGAGGCGAGGAAAAAACTCCGACAGAAGAGGGTTCGGGAAAAGGGGCGTGGCCCAGCCGAAGTGAGATCTAAGGGAGCGGGTAGCGGGGCTCGGGGCTGCCGTGGGGATTCGGGGTCCGGGCCGTCGTCGCACTCATCACTGTGGATCGCCCTCATCGTCTTGGAAGGCTGGTGAAGGGAGTTATACATCTTCGCCGTGGCTACCACATCGACGGCTCCTATATACCATTAGAACCTCATTTGCCAGTAAAAATATGATAATTGCTTTTTTTACCCTTCTATATGGCAACAAAACTGACACCTTTTTTACAACAAGGAGTCATGTTTACATAGACCACAATACCTGCAGCCATAATGCAAACAAAAAACATAACTGATAATGTGCACTGTCCTTGAAGTTGATTGGTCCACACCCGAGACAGCTTTCCTTAGAGCCTAGTCTCACATGGGTTGGACCAGATGACGTCAAAAGGCGCACAACTCAAAGACAAGGCACCATCAGAGTATGAGAGCTCGGGGTAAGCATTTACACCATTGGAACCTCATTTGCCAGTAAAAATATATCAGTCAGCTGTATAGCAAGCGTCGTGTAGCAGCTACATAGAGTGACCCAGTTGTATATAGTCAACCTGCGTCCAACTGATAACATGTCAAGGCGGGTGGACTATTTATATAATAAATATATATATATAACTTCAGCAAGACTGCGTCTCCGAGTGCTACACTACACATGTTGTCAAAAGTCAACGTGCGCCTGTACTCAAACGAACACTGGGTGGTGCTCATCTTCAGAGGTTATCTCGTGTCAGCGATGGAAATTCCACATTCCTATGGTAGGGCCTTATACTCCCCTTTACAAAACCACCTCCCACTGATGACATTTTATGAAATGGTGATGTCCCACTAGGTGGTAGGATGATGGCATGAGTTGATACCGGCAAAACATTTCAGCCCATATTTCATTACAGAGGGTTCTGCTGGCCTAAACAATAGTTTATGACCATATCGATTAAACTTTTATGTTTGTTATTTCTTCTCTGAACTAGCCGATATGAAAAAAAGAATGTAAATAATAATTTTAATCATGTATTTACACGATGGTAATCAACATATTTTTACACTTGGTTACATGATGATGATGCACGATGCATCATGCCTGGGCCTTTCGCAAACCCGTGTCAATGACTCGACAATTCATTGGCTTTTACCCAAAATTACAGCAACTTCCTTCTGCCCACGAGATCTTATCTTATTTTATATTCATATAGAGCAGCTTTGATGAAAACGATGAACATACTTAAACAAACCGGTATAAACAAATAAATTACAGGTAGTCCCCGACTTACGATGGAGACGCGTTACGACGACCCCATCGTAAGTCGAAAATACCGTAAGTCGAAAATGGCCTAGCCTACCTAGGAGTCTTAAAGAATGGTGATAATTTAGCAAACCAGAGCAATTTACAGTACCGTACTGTATAAACTATATGCGTACAGTACATCCCGGCAGCGTCCCAACGTACAGTATCGTATTCTTAAGTTTTTTCGGTAAAGTCACGTAGGTAAAAAATTAAAATTAATAAAAGTAAAATAAAAATAAAAATCACGACGTTTCGGAGGCAACACAAGCTGTATCAAGTAATTTACTTGATATAGCTATCGGGCTGTGACAGTTCCACCTGAAGACAAGCTTGTGTTGCCTCCGAAACGTCGTGATTTTGATTTTGATTTTACTTTTATTAATTTAAATTTAAATTTTTACCTACGTGACTTTACCGAAAAAACCTAAGAATATGAATCCTTGCAGTCACGAAAGCTTCAAATCTAGAAGTACAGTATCGTACCTCGTACGCTGCTGCGTTTACCTGCCGCGCGAAATGTAAAATATTTTACAATTTTGTCGTATCGCTATCGCCATCGTGAGATCGAAATATCGTAAGTCGGACCATCGTAAGTCGGGGACTACCTGTATCTAGATGGCAGGGGCGTGCAATGGATGAGGAATGGGTGACCACAATAGTGGGTGAGCAGGGGTAAGGAAAGCGTAGGGAAGGAAATAAATTGAGGTGGCGGGATGTCAACTACCTCGCCTGGCATACAGGAATTAGTGGGTTCGATCCCAACCCTGGTACCTGTATATTTGGAGTGTGCATGTTCTCCCCGTGGTCATGTGGATTTTTCTCCGGGTCCTCCACTTTTTCCCTCCACATTCCGAATGAACATGCGTTAAAGACTATTTGGCTGCTCCTATAAATTTCCGTACCATAAGTCACTTCATTGAGCTGTCATTTGTGATGGCCAGGTCACTTCTGAAACAGAGCTACATAGCTCAGTGGGGCCTTACCTGGTCAAATAAAAAATAGTTACGTTTAGTTAGTTCAAGAGAATGGGCAACGGAGAAGAGGTGAGGTTTAAATGAAGGATGGAAAGAGGTGAAGGAGGGAGTTGTTCAAGTTTCCCTTGCCTTGTTTGACCCGCAGGGACCAGAAAAACGTGAACACAATCTTCATTAACAATGGCCTACGAACTTTTGTTTTATAATTTTTAATCAACATTTAGCTCTACAGGTCGCCAAACTACATTTTATATACTTTGTACGTAGAACTTCTTTCGCACCTTACGTAGCCAACCGTGATAATCGGAGTTGCGAATTTTACGGCAGAGTTACTGAGGAATCTTTAGAGGTTTTTTTTTTGCGTTCAGCGCGTTACGATGAGCAAGACGCCCGTGTACGGGCGGTGTCAGCCGAGCGTGGGAACGAATACGAACCGAATCGCGACGCAGGTAACGTAACCGACGGCATTCACAACACACTGCTTCCTGACCCGCCCCGACTGGACATCTGTGAAAAAGAGCTTCATAAATTTCGATTTAAAGCTTTCGTGACTGCAGGGAATCATCTTCTTGGTTCTTTCGGTAAAGTCACGTAGAAGGAAAATAATAAAATAATAAAAATAAAACAAAATAAAATAATTATGACGACGTTTCGGCCACAACGCAAGCAGCCGTCCTCAGGTGAAGAACAGGTCTGTCGGAAAGACAGCGTCTGAATGCTTTCCGACAGACCTGTTCTTCACCTGAGGACAGCTGCTTGCGTTGTGGCCGAAACATCGTGAGAATTATTTTATTATGTTTTATTTTTATTATTTTATTATTTCCCTTCTACGTGACTTTACCGTAAGAACCAAGAAGAAGAGCTTCATAGCCCATCGGATTTCTCGAGGATCAATAAAAATTCCGATTCTAAATAAAGTGACACACGCGGGCGCCTCTCACCGGCGAGAAGTGCGTGCAGCTCGTCGTCCAAATTCCTCATCCATCTCAGGAGGCAGCTGGTCCCCTGCATTACAAAAAACAAGCACACGGGCACACAACGCCACGCACCGGCAAGCTCTCAGTCGCTGGCGCCACGGTACGCGCGTTGCGTGCCCCGTTAAGACGCCCGTCGAGGCCACCTGCAGTGGTCGTACTTCACCCGCTGGAGGTCACGGTACACGCCGCAACTGATGCACTGCAGAGGACTGCAGAGGCCTGCAGCGCATTGCAGCGGTGTGGGTGCTGCAAGCATGTGCTGTATCACTGTGCATCGCATCTCTTCTATCTATATATAATTCACGAGTTCAAACATAACCACAACTCTTTGAAGCTCTTAGTAGTTGGACCTCCCTTGCAATAATTTCTCCAAGTAGAATCCAGTACGCTTTCATTTCAGCACTGTTGCAGACGCCATTCCGAGTGAGAGGGTAAACTTCACTTAACTTATTTTCTGTGCACATGTGTGGGCAGTGCCTGTCTCTCACATCATTTCCCATTGCATCTATTCTCCATTTCTTCTGTCCTTATTCTGAAAATAGCACTGTCTTATGTATTTTAACTTCTTTCGCACCGCACGTAGCCAACCGTGCTTATTGGAGTTGCGGGAGGCACGGTCCTCCGAATACATATCCTGTCCCTTGTATGTCCCTCTTCTGAATACGTCTTCCATCTTTCTCATTATTTATCTGATAAAAGTCTGCGGCCTGTGGCTCTTGGAGCACCAGTCAATTTTGCCCCAACAAACCCAAAGAGTTTGGACGCTCCCCAATGATCGCGTGAATTGTATTTTCCGGCTCCTCTGGTTTTTCCCTCTACATTCAGGAACATGCGTCATTTAGATTATTTTGCTGCTGTGAATTTCCAGATGATGAGCCACGCCGTTGAGCTATCATTTGTGGCAAGGTTACTTCTGGAAAAGATGCTAATGGCTCAGTGGGCCTTACCTATTATGATAAAAACTAGTTTAGTTTTATTCGTATATTTTTTGAAAGCGATTTGTTTACATTGCCTATAATTTCCACTCCTATCGTGTGTTTGTATTATTTGTTGATGTAACGTTCTGACCCGACCCCTGACTGGACACCTGTGAACAAGATCTTCATAGCTCATCGGATTCCTCCAGTATCAATATTCTGATTGTGATTCTATTTAAAGCGGTGACGTCACTGCATCACCACGCGCACAGTTGTCAGGGTCGCAGGGCCGCACTCGGGCCTGCGCGGAGCACCTTGTAGAGGCTGACAAAGGACCCGAGGAAGGCCCCGAGGCGGAGGTTTTCACGGTGCACGAGCGTGGGGAGGACGCGCGAGGGCCGTGTGAACAGGTGGCGAATGGCGGCCGGCACGCGCAGGCAGCACTGGATCAAGTAGCCGACGCTGAACATCCGCACGAACGCCTGACGCGCATGCCAACGGTGAAATCACACACACAATCACACACACGAGCAGCGCAATCAAATAAAACGCAGCGCCATCACTCTCACCGACACAAAACCAGCAGAATCTTACTTGCACGAATAGCACAATCACACACACGGACAGCTCAATCGCACAAACGCAGAGTGCATAGTAGGTAGGCCTGCATGAATGTCTCAATTCGGTGCAGGTTGCTCCGGTAAAAAGAGGTCCACGTTTTCCTAGCGTGGAGCAAAGAGGTCAATGACCGTGGCCGAGAATACAGGTGTGGGTGGATGCTGTCCCAGGGTCACGTCGGGTAACGCAAGAGATTATATATGTGCCTAACAGAATAGCCTCGACCATCAAAGGATCCAGAGCTCACCTTGAAGCTGTAATAGATGCAGTTTTCATTGTGATGCTTGCAGCATCGATGCCTTGGGCCACTCTTGACGCTGCACGCAGTTGGCCGGAAACAACGACAAAAGACATTAATCACTGTTGGCCATCGCTTATCTCCATATCATATATATATAAAAGGCAAAGTTGTGATTATGTGTGTCTGTTCAAAAAAGTTTAGCGTACTTCCCGACATGCAACAAACGGGAAATTTGCCATGTGGGTACTTTCCAGAATGTACACCATGCAAAAATGATAAAAATACACTTTGGGTTTTTTTTTGGGGGGGAAGCTCAATAATGCATTGATTTTTTGCACAGCAAGTGAGCTGTGACATCAAATCTGTCACGTGACCCGCACATGTGGAAGCGTAACACATTGTGGTGTAGTGGTTAGCGCGCTGCGCTACAAACCCGGCGACCTGAGTTCGATTCCCGCTCACGGCCACCACCGGTGACAATTATTTTAACCTGCTCCTGGGCCTCCCCTAGGTCGACTCAGCCTCAAACGAGTAACTGCTGTGGTGTGTGAACATTGCCACTGGGGAGACAAAGGCGGCCGGGCGTGGTGAATTGCAAGTCCCCGGGCGAAGCCAGGGTAGTCAAGCTAGTTTCACTATAAGAGAGACTTGCTTATTCACACAAGCTTGGGAGGAAATGCAAGTTTTGCCTTCGAGCGTTATTTACGGACAGCAAGTTACGGACATACGTATGTTTGTTGAACGTCTTTCGCACCATACGTAGCCAACCGTGCTGATCGGAGGTGCGGGACAACCGAGAAGTTAAGACGCGTTTGTCGAAAGTGGCCGAAAGTGAGACACACGGGTGGTGGGGTACGGCGGTGGGTGTGAGGATATCGCAGAAGCGGCGACGAGCGAGGAAGTGGTGAGGATGGCAGCGCTGTCAGCAGGAGCGGAGCGGAGAGAGTAAAGGGGATGACTGCGTGTGAGCGGGGAGTGGGAAGTGAGCGCGAAGGATGCGGTGACTGTGCATGAGTGGGCAGCGTGCAGTAAATGCGCAAGTTCAATCATGCAGTTTTCTCAGAATAGTGTCGCTAACATCATCACTGCTCTCGACTCTATCGCTTCACTCATCGTGACCTGCAGCAGTAGGGAAATAATTGACATCCGTCTTTGGATGCTTTGCTTGTTGCAGCTGTAAAAAACACGTTCCTTCAGAGTGGGCAGGTAGGAACTTGATTGGACAGCGCATTCGTGCACGACAGACTAAATATGCCCGACAGACAGACAAATAATCCCTGGTGGGCAGTGTGGAATCTGTTGTTCCTACCTGTAAAAGGTCCCCTGATTGGACAGATCAGGTCACAAGTGTGGTCGTTGCTGTGGCAACAACAACAAATTGAAAATCGAAATGGTGGAAATGTTTTCACGTTTGAAGCAATTGACGTGTTCAATTATGAGAATCCATATTACACACTCTCCCCTTTGCTATTTCCGATACACTTTCTTACTTGAATTTATTTTGCTTCTGAGTTCCTCCTCGGTAACACTTTCCCACTATGGCTGAGAGTGTGTATGCATTACCTCTGTCCATAATCGGATGGACACTATAACGCTAGTATCAATGATGCAATATAGACAATGCTTTGGTATAAACGTGCGTCGCTACTGGGGACTTGGCGCACTGAAGACCATCACAATTTACAAGCTTTGCCGAAACTTTAGAGACATAAAACCAGAGGCAAGAAAAAAGACAACATGCATACGCGCAAACGCGTTTTATCCTGACAGCTCCCCGCCCGCTTCGCTGGTGCCAACACTTCCAGGATCAAATCCACGTTGCAATTGTTAGAGAGAATCCTTGCGCATGGTATGGTTTTTCTTAACACGTCTTTGTTGCAGTACAGGTCGAGGAGTGGGACTTTCCTTGCTTAGGGTCCCCCTTGCCCGGTTCAGGTGAGCTCCTTGGCCTTGGGCTGTCCAGGCCAATGGGAGGAGAGTCTTGGGAGGTCTGACCTTAGAGCTCCTTGAGACTTCATTAACAATTAAAGAAATGGGGCTGTGCACATTTGTGAACGGCAAAGGGAGAGTTGCACGGTTTTAACTACGGGGAGGACTATGAGGAAGGGCCATCGTCACAATGCCTGCTCATAAACATTTCTTCTTTTTTTAGGACACCTTAATTCAAAATCACAATATTTATTTATGCTGGAGGAATCCGATGAGCTATAAAGCATTTTTTTTTTTATCACAGATGACCAGTAGGGGCACTGGGGTCAGATCGTTGCATTGACAAACTTATTTTTAGCTCTTCTTGGTTCTTTCGGTAAAGTCACGTGACTTTACCGAAAGAACCAAGAAGATGAATCCCTGCAGTCACGAAAGCTTTAAATCGAACCACGGCGGGCCTCTAGGTCTGAGCGTGCAGGACGGTGTCCCCGGGCACCACGGCAACGTTTATCACGCGGCGTAAGCCCCCACCCCCCACCCCCGGCGCGCGCATCATTCACAGACGGACCGCGCGCTCATTACAGGAGGCGGACGAGGTAGCGGATGAGTGCCAGGCGGGACGGCCTGTGGCCAGGGATCGCCGCCGCCGCTGCCGCCACCGCCGCCGGTCGCTCCGAGTCGTCGGCACGTGCCGCGGCCACCCGGTCCCCTGTCAACGCCTCGGGGGTGTGGTCCAGCCGCTCCTCCTTGCCCACCAGGAACCTGCGGTGCGCGCAAGCGCACGCGATGACGCGACATCAAGTTCAAGCTCATTTATTTATTTTATTAGGTATAGCCCTGTGAGCCATTCGGCGCTTGAATCGGGTGCAACTGCAACAAACAGAAAACAAAAACATGAACAAGAAAACATCTTAAAGTGACTATGTGCAAACAGAAAATCCAAGAAAAGACAGCAAAATATTGCAGAAAAAGCACCATACACCAACACTGTGTGCAAAAATCGCAGTGGGATGCAAGTCAAACAACAACAACAACCACAAGACAACTTAGATTAAGGCCATCAGTCTAACTCTGTACTACAACAAACAAACACGGCCAAACCAAAAAACATGACGTGGGGCAACCGTTGTCGCACACCGCTCAACGCCGGCGACGCATTTCATTCGACTGATGAGAGGGCGGTATGGTTCAGATTTCACGGATTATTTAAAAGCTGATGTTTTATTTTAATTCAATATACACTTGAAAACACCCACATAAAAACTTTGGAAGTTAACTGATTCCCCCCTCCTTGTTTTGGGGTGGGGGGCCTAACCATTTAACTCTTGGATTTCAGAGTCTCCTAGGAATAATAATAATAGGTAGGTTACAAGGACAATGGGGTTGCATTTGTATTCTATTGTATTCTAGAAACACTGGTCCCTGCCATGAGAATGTGGAGATGAGTGCGAACCCATTGCTGGGTTAAAAACACGGTGATACTTTGGCTCGATCGTATTTACACGCTTCAAATGTCTGCCCATGACCAAACTCGACGGATCTCGACAAATCTCGAAAGCTACGCAGCACTGTGGAGAGAGCGATCACCGTGCAAAACAGCTGTTATAGGTTGCGGGAAGCAGAGGGCATTGCAGAGAAAACCATTGTCGGACTGTGGTTCTATGCTCCTGTGGTCCTACGCTCCCCGCCTTCACCAAGCTGCACTGACCAGCGTGGTGAAGTACGGTCAAATAACCCCCGCAACCAGCACAGCGTGCAGAGGCCATCATCCAGCAGTGGATTGCAATTACTCATCACGGCAGAGGCAGACAAAAACACGCTCGCGGGCACTGAATCTCGGTGGGAACTTGTTGATTCAAAGCGAGGGACCTGCAAGAAGCCTGGGGTACCGTGTAGGTCAGCGTGGGGAGGTTATATTTGCGTTCGCAAACGTAAGGTGCGCAGAGGAATAACTCGAATTCGGAAAGAATTTGGCCATGGGAAATTAACAAAAAAAAATCAAACGCACGGGAACACTGCAGGTGGTGACTAAACGGCAATGCCAGGAAGTGAATTCTTTAAAGGAAACATATTTGTGGTATTTAAGTGGAGAAAAAAGTTTACATTGGCCATTTTGGCTCTGCTGTTTCCATAACAAGCAATGGCATTGTTTTCGAAGTTATATTTAATCATTAAATATGTCTGATCTCCATGTCTGTCCAGCAACAGCAGTCGTCATTTACCATGAAGTGGCAGTGGTGTCATCACAGCCAACGCCTGTGCGAAGCTAGGTGTTGCCTTCCATGCGGTGGCAATGGACAGGGTGATCCATTTATAGATGCCCTACTGATTTTTTTTGTGACCCTATGGTAATTGAATATTGTGAAAGTGATGGGCCCCCATATCTCACAGAGGAGAGTGTCGATAGATGGTTTGCTGTATGCGTGGAGGATATGCTACAAAATGTTTTCTTTTCCGTCTCCATATTTATGCTGGGCGGTGGTTTTGTATTGTTGTAACTTTCTGATCTGCCCCTACTCTGGACAGTTTCAATAAAGATTCTGATTCTGGCCGGCGGTGGCTATGCATGTGGCTTCTAGATTTGAAGCTTTCGTGACTGCAAGGAATCATACTCTTAGGTTTTTTCGGTAAAGTCACGAAGGTAAAAAATAAATAATAAAAGATAAACAATAAAAATAATAGAATAAATAATAGAAATAAAATAACAAATCACGACGTTTCGTCATGTTGCCTCCGAAAACGTCGTGATTTATTATTTTATTTCTATTAATGATCTTTTATAATTAATTTTTTACCTACATGACTTTACCGAAAAAACCTAAGAGTATGCATGTGGCCTTTAAGCCAGCGCTGTGGAGGCAGCAGCAGCGAGGTTCGGTGGATCACCGCACGCACGGGGCCGGATTAAGGCACGGGGGGGAGGGCTTTAGGGGCTGCAGCCCAGGGGCCTCCGCCAGATGAAGTAAAAAGTTAATTAATTTGTGAATGCTGAATTTTATTTGTTGTTAGCTTTGTAAAAATACATTAGATTTTTTCTTTCCTTTTTCTTGGTTCTTTCGGTAAAGTCACGTAGAAGGGGAACAAAAAATATGTTTATTATTTTATTATTTCCCTTCTACGTGACTTTCCCGAAAGAACCAAGAATATGAATCCCTGCAGTCACGAAAGCTTAAAATCAAAATTAATTTTCCTTTTGAAAATATTACTGTAGCCCTTGGGCCTACACAATCTGAATCCGGCCCTGCGCACAAATGTTGTGAAATTCCCTCCCCTCGGGCGTCGAGGAGATGCCCTTACCCTGGCTTGCCAAGAGAAGGCGGTACAGCAAACGTGGACTCATAATTTCTCCCTTCTGTATGGGATAGAGTGTTGCAACCTCGCAGGCGTAGGTTTTCTCATTAATTGACCAAAACAAATCCTAACATGGAGAGGGCAGCACAGCTTTGGGCAATTGTTTGGCAAATGGCTGAACACCTTTGGCTGCTGCTTTTCTGCTTGCCTGCGGTTCCTCGTGCCTCTGGGTGGCTCTCTCTCTCCACGAGCGCGAGCGCTACGAGCTGAAATTATTACTCGTTCTAGTGGGGTATCTGTACACAGATCACACTGTGTAACGTGCACCGTATAGAGCCATCGTGTCCGCAGGTGAGAACACCGCCAACAAGGCGCTGCGCTTTTGAGTGAGGGGGGAAACCTGAGCGTGATCCAATGTATGTCAGTCACAGCCATGGACGAGGCCCTCCCAATGCTGTGTGGGTAATTTGGCCAAACTTGACAAGGCTTGGCGAAAACGGTGCACATAGACGTCGGAGCATAGTTCAGCACAACAATGGATACTGCTGGAACATGCCCATTATGATCTCTCTGGCCAGCTTCCGAAAGGTCCCCTACCATGGCCTCCCCCGTGCGTCAAACGATTCTGCACCTCCGTGGACTATAGTCGTAAAGGGATCTATTCACTCGATATTTTGTTCAACAAAATGCCCAGAAATAACATTGTTCGCGCGCCGATGGCTTTACAAACAAGTTTGGCGATGTTATTAACACTTGAGCTCGGACACTTAATACCCACAGGGGAACTTCAACACGTGCGTGCATTCAAAGGTTCAGAGTGCAAACGGCTTTTGAAATGTGATGCCTATATATATTTTTTTTTAATACCTGACGCGCGAGCACATGGAGCCACTTTGCTCCTGCAAAAGTGAAAACTAACTTCAGGAAACAACCTCATTGTGCCGGATAAGCTAGTCGAATCGCGCGCGGCTGCATCGACTCAAGAGCCGCGCTTTGCTTTTGAATGGTTCGGTAATCTAACACTGGCATTACGAATCCTTCGAGAGCCCGGGTATGTCCAATATATAACTTGTAGGGGATGTCCCTTTGCAACAATGACAAGTGTGCATGAAACCTACTTCAATGCCGAGAATGAGAAGCCCTTGAGACCATCTTTACACCTGCGGGGAAAAGTACAAATACGTTAAAAATTATTATCTTAGGCCACGTAAATACAAAGCAATGTTTATGAGTCACATGACTTGGCCATGTTACCATCATCATCATCGTCGTCATCAAGTCCACTGCCTATGAGTTGTTCATTCCACTGCAGAACGGTTGACTGGGACTTGACAAGTAGATGAGAAACCTGAGTGAGAGGCTGAACATTTTTATTGCGTCTCGGCGCGCACCGCACCAACACAAACTTGGCATTGTGTTCGGGTTTCTATTCTTTATTCGAACGACAGCTTATAAAAGTTGACGAGCAAAAGGCCACGGAAAATGTTTAACCCACTGCATTATTGCACCCCAGTGGATTTCCGACAGCCAACCCTGTCCCAATTCCCCGCTGTTTAGTAAATTGCCGGCAACGTAAGTTGCTCCGCGTTATTTATGGGGGACCGTATTTGAGAGCTGGTCGCGAAAGCGTCGTTAAGTATTTCCAGGTTTAACCTTTTATTGCCGCCCATTTCAAAATGCCAGGCTAATGATGGTTGCGAAGCCAAGGCGATGTGGGTTTAAAGTTACTGTAATTTTAAACGGCACAAAAATCCAACAGCTCTCCTTATATTTCTGGCTTTCCATACACCCACCACCCTTCCCCGTAACATCTCTCACCACCCCCTCTTAATTGCTATCGGCAACATCTGTGATTGCAAGATGTAACATTCGTGCTTCGAGATCCCGTAGCAATCGGGCGTGACATCCTGTGCCAGTGTGACCGCAAAGAAGATGACATCGCACAAGTAGCCGTTTCTTCTTCGAGTTTGATCCCGACGTGCGTTCAATATGTGCCACGGGGTTCGTAGAGCAGCGCACCAACCGCTACACTACCACTCCCACTAATTACACACACACACACACACAGATGCACTTGGCTTGCCATGCTCGATTTAGGTAATTGCCAACAAACACACGAAGACCCCCCGCCGATATAGCCTGAACAGACTGTTGGAAGAAGTGCTGCAAAACGAGCACCTATGAAGGCCGGTCACGGCACTCTAGGGGGTGGGTGGCCAGCACCACGCGGGACCGCCTTTGTCTCCCCAGAGCCAATGTTCACATCCTGCACCAGGTACTCATTTAAGGCCGAGTCGACATCGGAAAAGCCCACGGCCAATTCAAATGTCACTGGTGTTGGCCGTGAGCGGGAATCGGACTCGGGTCGCAGGGTTCGTAGCACCGCACGCCAACTGCTACACTACCGCTCCCCTACACAAAAACAATACACACACAGACACACACACAATGACAAGGGTTTAGCTACGACAAAGCAATTTCAAGGAGGCACTGATGCTCATCTGCTGTTCGCAGCCCTGCAAAAGCCAGTGGTGGAGATTCCACTCTCCCATGGTGCGGGGGCATGTCTATCCGTAGGACGGACAACTGGTGTTCAAGTGGTACCCAATTTATCACGCCAGAGGGATGATGTAAGTATGTTGAACTTATTTCGCAGAGTATGTCGCCAACCGTGCTAATCGGAGGGGCAGGACCTTTGATTTAGTACGGTTGGCACGGTTCAGGCTATGATGAGCAAAGTCGACCCCAAACTAGGAATTGAACTCGTGACCTTCCGACTGCGAGCCGCTTGCTCTACGGCCGAGGCACTGGGCAGGCTAGTTCTGAGCCACACGCGATAACAATGTTGATAGACATGGATATAGCGCCTAAATACAATGGAAACTTGAGACACTATACGTGGGCTAGAAGAGGGAAAGTGCTGACACACATAAACACACACAGGGTGGCGGGAGACCAAAATCCCAAGCTGCTCGCTCAAGTCTAACTGAAATGTTAACTACCTCGCCTGGTATACAGGTCGTGGGTTCCATACCCACGGAGTTTGCGGTGTCTCTCTTTCTGTGGTGTGCGGATTTTTCTCCGGGTCCTCTGGTTTTTCCCTCCACATTTAGAAACATGCATTTAGAGTATTTGGTTGCGATACATTTCCACATGATAACCACTTCAATGAGCTATCAATTGTGGCCAGGTCAACTCTGAAACAGAGCTGTACAGCTCAGTGGGCCTTACCTGATAATAAAAAAAATAGTTTTTAGTTTAACAGTTAGTAGGATAAAAAAATAATTTGATACTTAACCAGGAACAAAAAAAAGCCAGATTATTCATGACAAAAGTTTGTTCTCGTCGTTTACAGAGTGCTAATGAAGCCGTCAAACATCACGGCGCTACGGCGCTGACTGTCGCCCAGCGTCAGGCCAAAACCACCGGGAGACATCGCTTTGAAATCTGAATCCGAAACCGCGTCGCAACCGGCGCAGGGGGAACAAACCCCTTGTGGGCGCCGAGCATGTTTTACACGACAGGGCACGTGCCGGTAACACCCCCGACATCTCTGATCTTTCGCGCTACTGCGGGGCACTATGATTATCGTTATTATCAAAGCGCGCCGTCGGCTGCGAGGCTCGTTGAACACCGCGCGACGAGTTTGATGGCGCTCGCCACCGTGGTGGTGTCTCTGTCACCGAATCGGCGCCCGCCTGTGACCCTCGGGATTTCTGTTCCTCGCGTTTCTTTTGTAATTTTTACGCGCAGAATTTAACCCCCGGGGTCGTGCGCTATTGGCGCTGCGCCGATGGAATACCACACATTTGGATGTTTCGCGCGGCAGTGCAAACCGTTCATCTATCGGAGAACGGCCGGTGGAAGCGGACATCACGGAGTCTGCTTCCGTGATGGCTGCTGGTCCGCACCATAGAGGGCAGCACTTTCCCACCTGCCCTGCCCACCCATGAGGGAAAATAAATGTATTGGCGGTATAAAAAAAATAGCTAAATGTTCACAATTATTATTTATTTTCCCGCAATTCGCAACCCCGGTCAGAAAATCTTGCGGGGTGGTGGTGCGTCAAAATCAGTTCTCGTCACGTCGAAACAGTCGGAAGACGAATGTCAGTTCAAATTGATATTACGGACTGTTTTACGAGAACCGGTGTGTTACACTGCACCGGTGTAACCGCCAATACGTCCCAATGTTCGTTGCCCGACAGTCAAAGCGACATTGACATTTTTCGGAGCTCCAATTTAGCCAAATTATTTGCAGAATCAACGTTCATGTGAATGGGGTATTTTTGTGCTGGTGACCGTGCAGAGATAATCAACTCTCTACACTTAAGCAACCGCTTTTAATCGCTGGCGGCTGCCTGGATTTGAACCCAGGATCTCTATTTATTTAAAACTAAACAAAAAATATTTTACCAGGGTAAATCCCACTGAGCTATGTAACACTTTTTCAGAAGCGACCTGTCTCCCACTAATGATAGCTCAGCGAAATCGGCTTATCACGTTGAAATGTATAGCAGCCAAATACTTAAAAACGCATGTGTCTAAATGTAGAGAGAAAAACAGGAGGACCCGGAAAAAAATTCATGCGACCACAGGGAGAACATGCAAACTGCAGCAGGCGTCAGGGTCGGGATCGAACCCAAGACCTCCTGTATACCAGGTGAGGTAGTTAAAATCTCGCAACCGTGGTGAACCGGCGGTGCCAAGTGCAGCATGCTCTGACCTCTCAGCCACCTGGCCACGTCACAATTTTGATTTCAATCTGGGCATAAGCCCATATCACTTTGCATCCTGGGACACATGTTTGTGCCAACAAGTGTCTGCGGCTCAGCATCAAATTTGTACAATGCACAAAGCTACCAAAGTCAAATATGCCCTCATGTTGCCGGGTGAGTTATCCAAATCGGATGCGCAATGCATTCTGGGGAGACTTTAAGCCATATTGCAATGTGTTTATCCCATCTCTTCGGTAAAGTCACGTAGGTAGACTAAATAAGCTTGAAATCAAAATTTATTAATTTATGTCAAAATCTCAGGTGCGCGGTTAATCCACAACTTGGATAAACCGCACGCGGCTAATCGACTCTACTGTTTCTATCTTTTTATGAAACAGTGCATATCACCTCGCAATCATGTTGCATGATATCAGAAACATGGACATTAACGACGAAATGGAAAGTGTGTAAGGAATGGAAAGTGTACAGAGAGGCATGCAGAGGTTCCAAATTGGAATTAGAATGAGGCAGAAAGAGGAACACCTGCATCAGAGAACTTGCACAAAGTTTGAGTACATCATTATGTCTTCATACACCAGTGGATAAAGCATGGCGAAGATAATAAAGGCATGAAGACGTGCATGCTTGGCAACAAACGCAAATCAGATGCAGCATATTGGTATTCATCCAGCAGTATATAGATCGTGGTTGTTGATGACGATGATGAAGACAAGTGACTTAGGCCTACTCTGGACTCACTCCCGATTCATTATCTGGGGATGTGTGAGGACACGGGCAGGGAAACCAGGCGAGGCAGGCTTGGTCCGAGGGGCACTAGGTCTCAACTATGTTTATGTTTACACAATTAACAAGCTATTAGGTACTCTTTGGTTCTTTCGGTAAAGTCACGTAGGTATAAAATAAAACAAAATAACTACGTGACTTTACCGAAAGAACCAAAGAGTATGGATTCCTGCAGTCACGAAAGCTTCAAATCAAGCTAATAGTATACATTATAAATGCATTTACATCACACATAATCATGCCATCGTCTGTGATAAATAATATATCGATGTCACACACACATAGATCAAGACGCGAAAATTCGCTTCTGCATGAACAGGCACGGAACGAGAGCACAGCTTCGCCGAGCTCGCTCGGTAAAGTGGCTTTCTGGGACAAACAACAAAGTACTCCTCCTCCAAAGGAGAAACTCCAAAACGTTTCTTTCTTTCCCAACCACTCTCCCCACCCCCCTGCTCCTGTTTGAGTCGGAGCCGGCGCGGAGCGAACGCTTGGCTCCATTAGCGGCGACACCTGCCACTCTGCAGAGATCAAACCGAGCGGGGGGCCCTCTTGAGTCTCAAGAGAGCAGGTGGAAAAGGACTCGAGTGTGTTTAGGGCGCATTCCACCGTTACAGCAGTGGAGCATCTCTTTGAGGTGTAGAGGTGCGGCTGAACGCTTAGCTGAAAATGCCCCGCAGAAACGATCGGGGTTGATTGTGGTGTTGAGAAGGAGAAAAAAAAACGGCAGCGGCGCAACCCTGCAATTGCTCGCTCGCGCCACATGCTGGCAGAAGTGGCCCTCCCACTACAACGAACTCAAGAGAGCCGCTCCGGAGGGGATTTGGCTCACGCTGGCACGGAATCTTGGACAAGGTGGGAGTTACCGGCGCTTTAGCCCACCACATGCCACCTGCTGATTTAAACTAAAACAATTTTTTTTACCAGGTGAGCCCCCCTGAGCTATAACGTTCTTTTTCAGAAGTGGCCAAAAATTATTGCTCAATTAAGCGATTCATCACGTGGAATTGTACTGAAGCCAAAGACTCTAAACGCACGCTTTTAAATGTGGAGTGAAAAACCGGAGGACCCGGAGAAAAATCCACGTGATCACAGGGAGAACATGCAAACGCCAAACATGCAACAGGCATCACAGGGTCGGGATCGAACCCACGACCTCCTGTATACCAGGTGAGGTAGTTAACATCTCACCACCGTGGTGACTGCATGCTTTTAAATGTGGAGTGAAAAACCGGAGGACCCGGAGAAAAATCCACGTGACCACAGGGGGAATATGCAAACGCCAAACATGCAACAGGCATCACAGGGTCGGGATCGAACCCACGACCTCCTGTATACCATGTGAGGTAGTTAACATCTCACCACCGTGGTGAACCCGTTTACACTGCTGCTGCGTGGACAGAGGTATGTGGGGGGGGAGGACTAGAGACTTGCATCATTGTTCCAACTGGCGTGCCAGGGAATGAAATTGAACCGGCAACCACTGGACTGAGTCCAGTGTGCTGACCATTACACACGGGACAATACGCCATTGTTTGAACTGCGTGCTTAAACCTATTCCTCCGAAGCCAGTGCAAGTCAGAGATGCAACACTTCACACTCTGCACGATGTGCTATAACGTGGAGACGCCACAAGCTGTCGTGACGTCACAAAGCCTGTAGGTCACCACCAAGGCCGTAGCCATGGAGTCAACATTGGGGGGGACCAAATCTTCCAGGGGGTCCCCCCCCCAGAAAAATATCTAAATTTTAAAACTCATTTCCTGCCTAAAATATAAAAAAAAATTACTAACACATGGGATGGACTTTTATTTCTTTTTAACAATAATGTCTAATAGTGTATTGTATTATATTTCTCTAGATTTGAAGCTTTCGTGACTGCAAGGATTCATACTCTTAGTTCTTTCGGTAAAGTCACGTAGGTAAAAAAATAAATTAAAATTAATAATCACGTAGGTCAAAAATGAAATTAAAATTTATAAATAATTTTAATTTCATTTTTTTACCTACGTGACTTTACCGAAAGAACTAAGAGTATTACATTGCTCTGTTTTTACTTTTATGACGTCACACGCTGTGATGACGTCATAACGCCTGAAGGCGACCGCTATTCTGTACCTCTTGTCTGTGATATCATGTGGACGTCATGACGTCACACGCTGTGATGACGTCATAACGCCTGTAGTCCACCGCTATTCTACACCTCTTGTCTATGTGATATCATGTGGACGTTATGACGTCACACGCTGTCATGACGTCATAACGTCCAATGTCCACGTTCCTCTGGAAGGGGTGAGTCTCACAAATGAACAACTGCTGTTCAATCCCGCCACAAATTGGTGCAAATTTTATCGGCCCTGGGGAGGGGGGGGGGGTTATGGGGATGAGTCAAACCCCAACTAGGATTTGCACTCACAACCTTCCCATTGTGAGTCACTCACTCTGGAACGCGTGACTCTGGGCAGAACGAACTCGCGTCACACATGCAGCATCTCCCCAAGCATCGCAGCTACTTCTGACCACCAGAGACCTAAAACGGGGCACGCGTGCATGTCGCAAGCAATGGCAAGCCAAAGTTTTGACTTTGACTGGAGGAATCCGATGAGCTGTGAAGCTCTCGTTTACAGATGTCCAGTAAGGGGCGGATCAGCAAGTTACCCATCGGCCCAAACCCCCGTTTTTTAAAAATCCACGTTTTTTAAAAACATATTCATCATATGTATCCCATCACGCATTATTCCAGTCAGCTCTTGGCGACATAAAGTTGGCGGAACTTATAACGCTGTCAATGATGATCATAATATAAAAACTGTTCTGGATCATATCTCAACCCAAAAACAGTGCACGCAACAGGCCGCATGTGCTTACACGAAGCTCTGGCGCACACGAGGCTGAAGCGACGCGCGGGCACAACACTGCCGGTGAATTCTCGTCCAAAGTTAAATATCTGTACGGACCATCGAGACTCAAAATCTCCAGAGGTCACAGACTAACCGGAGCCAAAACAAAAAACAGCAGAGCACATTTATGAAAGCAATTCCATCCACTGCTGACAGCAACAATGGAAAAATAAAACAGATGATGAACCAGATAGAAGATGATTTATTATGCTGCATACATTCCACCGCTCCCCAACATTGATAGCTGGTTTAATGAAGCGATGTGTGCTGAAGCTCTCTTAGGACCGCCACACACAGGGATGCATTTGTAGTAAAGAAATGTGTTTCTCGAATGAAAAAAAAAATTCTGGCTGCATATACAGGAAGAAAAGCCACACTTTGGGGATTTCAAGATGGGTTTTTTGCTCATTTTTATTCCAATGATGCTGTTGTCGATAGGTATCATGTCATGAGACCAAATATCCATTTCAAACGCTCACTGAACGGTAAGAGTTCTGTGGGCTGCTAGTGGACGGCCCGCAAAATGTGACGTCGCAGAATCATATAATTATCAGAGCTGGAATGTTTTTGCAAAGTTAAGCGAAAGCCAAATGTAATTCTTTTGTGTGTGTGTGGAGGCCATTGGTTGCTGGGCCTGAGACCATCGCTTCACTACACGCTTGAGAATCCAGTTTGAGAATTTTTACTCTTTGGTTTTTGTCGGTAAAGTCACCTTTAAAACAGTCTGCATCAGCAGCAGGTCATGCTTTCCCACCTGACGACGGACGCTTGTGTTGCGCCCGAAACGTCGTGATTTAATGTAGTTGTTTTCATTTATTTTATTCTATTGTTTACCTACGTGACTTTACTGAAAAAACAAAGAATATGAATCCTTGCAGTCACGAAAGCTTCAAATCTAGAATTTGATAATTTTGGCAAAACCTGAATGCGGACCCAGGATTTCCAGGATCTCAAGTGATGCCAGCCCAACGGTGAGCGACTCCTCACCAGGCGGGCGACACGGCCTAGCAGTGGCACTTTCGCCACTTGTTCTTACATCACAGGATTGTCAAAGATGGCAGCGGCTTGCGGAGGCGTCTGTACAGCAGGGGATTGACATAGAAAACTAATTTCTTTAGAAATGCTTTTTGCGTCGAGTTTGTCGTCCATCCCCCGCACCTCCGATTAGCTAGGTACGGTGCGAAAGAAGTTCAACGTTACACTGTTGCAGAGGTTCACGGTTCGAATTCAGCAGACGCCCTGGTTAATACTGCAGGTGTGTGAAACGTAAAAATACGTGCTGTCTGCTTGCTTCACAGTGGACTTTAATGATCCCCGTGACATAATTCGCGGAGAGCAGCCCGCTGCGTGACAGCGTCATGGTCTAAACGTCCAATTTTGAACGAAAAAAAACCACGAGCAAATTGCTCAATTGTAATGTACACAGCAATCATCGCCACCCCCCCACCCTACTGTAAACACGGCCAGCCACGCTTTCGGTTACACGGGTTAGATGAGTGGGCTTTATATCGTACGCCGCCTTAATGCAAAACACAGGCGAAAAAATGGGGAATTATTTTCACAGATGTCTTCTGACAGCGGAATGTGGTGGGAAAAGATATCTATCCCCCCCCCCCCAAAAAAAAATATAACTATGGAAGGCCAAAAAACCTTCCCAGTTACATCAGTGGAATTTCATGCCCATTTTACAGGAAGTTAACACTTAATTCTCATGTTCCGATGAGACGAAAGAGCGATGTGCATGTGGAGATGAGAACGACACTGGGAGAGACAAGCTGCGCGGCCCAGCTAGGGGTAAGCTCTGTCTCTCTCTTCCCACCAGCCCGTGATAGACTGCCTAAGAGCAGCTCTGAGTCATGAGCATGTCCAACTCAAGGGCAGTCCTCCAATCCTTTTCTTTGTTTTTTTCTGTCAAAGTATGGCGCAGCCCTGCGAATGCCTAGCTCACACCACTGTTGGCGGAAGGGGCCTCTCCCCCCCCCCCCCCCGCTAGATCGAACTCTAGAAGGTATTTGGCCTACTCTTCCACATCGACAGAGACGTCTTGGAAGAGGTGGGTGTACGTACACTTTTCCTCACCGCGCGCACGTGCAACCAAACGATTGCCTGCGATGCACCCATTCGTAGCTGCTGGGTGAGGAGGTGTGGGGAGAGATTTGATAAACTTGCACCGTCGCTTCAGAGATGGAATGGAACACGCGAGCTCTGGATTACGAGTGGCGTGTGCTGACCATTACAGTATGGCAATTAAAAATCACGGGTGTCAGTGGTGGCACGGAGGGGATTCGCACTGTGTTGAGAACCCGGTGACCCGAGTTCGTTTCCCCGCTATGGCTAACATTCATCAACCCCCTCTCGACCAGCATGCAGAAGTACGGCCAAACAACGCCCATGACCAACAATGGCACGGGGGGATGCATTTATCCAGCATTGGATTACCAAAGGGCTATACAATTTTAAAGCAAGATGCAATCAATCAGGCGTTTGTGTTAGAAGGAAACACCAATGCTGTTGACGTCACCACACCTCGCCATCGCTTCCTTCCCTCTGCTAGCTCGCGCAACTCCTGCAGGCAACACCCAACCGCCAAAGGGTTGGTGAATCAGGCAGGCATGTGAAGCCTTCGTGGACGAGTCTAACCGAAGTGCGCTTGAAGCCCACTGGCACCCATCCATGGTGCCCCGGTAGGGGCGGCACAGGTATCAAGGCAATGAGCGCCGATGGCCGACAGCCTCTACAAAATCAATATGGCCGCCATTTCCGAGGATCATCTTAGATTCACGTGGTGATTTTCAACCACGAACACAGAAACCCGCAGACATGCGTAAACCAAAACTAAACTATTTTTACTTTACCAGGTAAGGTCCAATGAGCTATATAGCTCTTTTTCAGAAGTAGCTTGTCTAAATGTATGTTTTTAAATGTGGAGGGGAAAACCCGGAGAAAAATCCACACAACCAGAGGGAGAGCATGTAAACTCCAACTATGCAGGCGACAGGGTCGGGATCGACCTCCTGTAAACCAGGCGAGGTAGTTACCATCTCGCCAATGTGGCGACGTAGAAACCCCACAAGCTCACAGAGACCTATGCCTGTCTCTGACGCAAAATAAATACACCCATAATTTCCTTACAGCATCTTTAGATGCGGTCCCATTTAAACGCTAGGTAAATCAATGCTGTATTGCGCATTGAAAATACATTTGGAGGTATATGAACCCCCCAAAAAAACACAATCATCCTGTACGTACGTACCTATGCAGTGTCCTGCACTGTCCAAAATGCATGCAAAATTACGTTTGGGTGCCCTGTCAGGGCAACTCTGGGGATGTAACTGCTTTATAGCACAACCTGGGAGAGAACGAGAGCTCTTGATCAATGACAACTCTGAGGTTCCGCTTGCACGCTCTCTTGCCAGTGTGATGTTAAGAGTTTATAGGAGGTGCGAGCTCTAACCGGAGTCTTTACCGAGAGCTTAGCGGAAGTAATTCAGCGTTACCAGCCTTCACCTGGAGGATTTTGGAACCGATCCGAATTGAGACAAAATCAAGGCAGGGTGCAAAAATGGACAGATTTTGGCGTCATATATGGTCGACTTTAAAACAGCACACGACTTTACCAAGCAGGATGCTATATATTGGGGAGAGCAGGGGAGGGGGGGTGAGCGAAGGATGGAAGCACGTGGGCTTCTGGGAAGGGGACGGTCCTTGTGTGGATACATAGCAGCAGCTTGAGGGGTAAGAGTGGAACCGGGAGAGCGTTGCGCAGGAGACACCTGGAAGGCTGTGGGGGCCACTCAGGGATGAAGTGGTCTGTAGCACTGAAAGCGGCGGAGGGGTGCACGGGGGTCCGCGTCTACAAGAGCTATTTGTTTGCGTTTCATGTCTTCCCTTGAACAGGCACTGGCCTATTAACGCTAGCACGGGTCGTCCTCAAAGAAAACTCGAAGAATAATTAAGGCGCTCCTCAATAATGGCTTCCATTTCAAATATACGTCTAGAATGAATGCTACGTAAAAAAAAAAAATCCAAGTAGCCTTTGTTGTTTCATTTTATCGGTGGGTACGCGGCGGGGCGGGGTGAAGGGGGGGCGGTTTCCACAACAGAGGAAACTTAATCCAAACACTTTTGGCACAAACGGCGTGGTCAAGCCAGGCTTGAAATCTAAGTCGGGCCCCAGAGGTGATTACCCTCGGAGGCCACAAACCCGACAGGGTTCTTTGACGACTTCAAAAGCGAGTGGTGAATCGTTTTTTTTTTCTCACAATCACAAGCGCGCTTTTCCCTCCAAAACAAACGGGAAGAGTCGGCGCGTTGTGCGTGCGCGTGTGCGTAGCGGTTACCGCACCGCACTACAAACCCCACGGCGCGAGTTGCAATGTGGAGCAAACATCGCCAATAGGGGAGACAAAGGCGGCCAGGTGTGGTGCTGGTCAACCACCCCCTCGTGTGCCGTACCGGCCTTCATAGTCGCACGCAAACAGCACTTGCCCCTACGGTCGATTAAAAGGCTATACAGGTGGTCTTTGTCTTGTGTGTGTGTGCACGTGTCTCTCTGAAGGATGGACGGACGTTTATGCAGAAGACGGGTGTGGATTTATGACCTTTACCGGTTTTATTTCTGGCGGGCATTTCGCTAACAGCACACGACACTTTCTGTGCGTGCAAGTAGCTCAGGAATTACGAGAACTATCAATCTCGGCAGAAAAATAAATAAATAAGCATCATCCACTTGACAATTCTTATTTTTCGTCTCAATCTGTAGGCATTACTTATATTACAACAACAAAACCTCAGCTGCAAAGTTACAAAATATAACCTCTCAAAGGACGGCTACGCTGAGATAAAGGAAAAAACTGAAATTTATGTCCATCTGCCGTCATTGTGAAACGGACCACATCACACGAGAACCAGGAATAATCAATTTTCACCAAAACCTCGATTCCATGCCAGGATCTAAGCAATGTTGACTCAGTGTTGTGACACAGCCAGCAGCTGCCACAGAAGCCAGAAACCCAGGAAAGGCCTCACTGTCTCGCGACTCTCTTTCATTTGGAACAAATTCACGAACGAGCGTCGTCAGATGGGAGGAAACGCAGGGAGAGCCTGGAGAAAACCCACGTGCAAGAGGGGGTATAACACTCAACGGTCACGGTTCACGTAGCCACTGCGATCTCGTGGCCACCTCAGCCTGAGCATGGTGCTCCCTGCAAGTTGCCCATCTGAGTACTATCCCAGCCGAGCCCTGCGTAGCGCCGAGATGCCATCCAACGCATTTAAGGGTTATTTGGCCATAGGTACTCATGTAATAATCCTTGTGCATTATACGCAGCGTCCTGAAGAGAATGGTCAACAGAGCACGAGAGTGTGTGTGTGTGAACCCACCTGAACAGGTACATGTAGAGGGACGCCGTGATACAAAACAGCAGGACCTGTGAGCAAACAATGAACAGCCGTTACATTGGGAGGTGTTACTGTGAGCGTGACCTGCATGCAAGTGTGTGCAGTCATAACACAAGGCGAGCTTGAAATCCATACGTGATGCGCAGTAGCACGGCAGATGAATAATACCGCAGGTGTTGCTAGGCGGGTTGTTGCATCACAGGATTGTGAAAGACGGCATCGGTTTGGGGAGGCCTCGGTACAGCAGTGGATCGACATCGAAAACTAATTTCTTTAGAAACTGATTTTTGTTTCAAGTTTGTTCTTCCCCCGCACCGCCGATTAGCGCGGTTGGCTACGTACGGTGCAGACGAAGTACGACGACGAGGATGGCGATTAATATTGCCTAATGAATATCGATGATATGGTATTCAGCCATTATTACGAACCGTGATCCGTCGTTTGTAACGAGCGTAGCTGCAGGAATGCATTCTCCCATGTGGATTGCTGCCTCCACACAACGATCGCGTTACATCGGCGAAACCCCGCGTATAACAACCGTAAGTGGAGCCAAACATCCAAATTCACGGTACAGTACTGTACAGTACTGTGAATACTGTACACATGTACCCGTTGATAATGTTTGAATGACAAGAACTGTGTCGTGTTTGTAAGACCCGGGTATTTGTACCGTACTATCAAGGTAACATTGTTGTACTGGTAGGAACCTCCTGGATTATTGTGTCCGTCCGTTGTACAGGGAGGGGCTGGGTGGGGAGGGAGGGGCTGGGTGGGGAGGGAGGGGCTGGGTGGGGAGGGGCTGGGTGGGCAGGGTGGGGCTGGGTGGGGAGGGGCTGGGTGGGGAGGGTGGGGAGGGGCTGGGTGGGGAGGGTGGGGAGGGTGGGGCTGGGTGGGGTGGGGCTGGGTGGGGAGGGGCTGGTCACCCCGTGGTGCCCTTATAAAACGCAACGTTTAACCTACTCACGCCGGCTTGTGCCCGCCCTCACAGTCGGGCATATTTGCGGAATACACCACGCCGCCGTTGACCCTGCAGGCCATTGACCGAGCAACCCAACGTTCCTACCAGCTCCCTCCGCAGGAATGTGTTTAAAATGTACGACTCTAGTTAATGCTAACCACATTAGTCATCATGAAAAACTGTACCAATTAATGATCAAAATCACTCAAGACTTCCAGACAATGTTGCATGTTGTTACAAACGCATGCTACCAATATAGATGCCGACAGTACTGTTTTACATTTTTATTATACCAGAAAAAACCCACTACGCTATTAGCTCTTTTATAGAAATGACCTTTGCCCAAATGATAGATGAACGAAGTGGCCTATCATGCACAAAATGTATAGCAGCCAAATACTCTAAATGGATATTGATCCTAAATGTGGAGGGGAAAATCAGAGGACCCGGAGAAAAATCCACGTGACCACGAGGAGAATATGCAAACCACAAATATACAGGCGTCAGGATTGGGATCGAACCCACGACCTCCTGCATACCAGGTGAGGGAGATAACATCTTGCCACCGCAGATAAGGCTAATGACCTAATGGACTCAACGCCCTCGTCTGCAGAGCTGGGCTCAGCCGAGCCGTGTGGTGGGGAACGTCACGCACCGCCGCTCCGTTACCTCTCCGTGCCTGACGGGCGTCACGTATCTGCGGGTCACGCACATCCGGAAGATGGTCTCGGTCGCCTGTAAGAAGGGACATCATGGCCAGTTGTGCATTAATAAAACGTGACCGATTCTATTCGCTTTGTGAAAGGGAAAATACAAATACTTTCTTTTACTCTTGCTCGTAAAATTATTTCGTCATGCTTTGTATTGTTTTTACATTTTCGACTGGTTCCCTATTGCTGTGACTTGTGTGAAGCACCTACCGATACTCGCTGTTTGCATCGCGACTTACGTAACCATGATGTGTAACTCAAATCTGTACTATGTAGCATCAAAAATAGAGCCTAACAAGTTATTGGTCCCTTCCTGCAAAAAAAAATCAATTCCATCTATCTTCCAGCTCTCCAACGTGTTGGCGGTTTGTACGGCGTGTTGTTCAGAATGACGTCCAACGTTTCTCGCTCCACCTTCCGGGAGATTTTTCAGGAACTATATTTTTTTGTTGCCGAACAACGCTGTGAATACAAACCAAAAACACAGCGGAGAGGGCTGTACGGAGCGACCGCTAAAACACCCACGTGGGAGCAAAGGGGGTCGTTGACCGTTAGGGCAGGTCACTAAACGTAAATCACAATCCGCTGTGGGGATGGTCACTACTTACTTACACCTCTTCATCCCCAACGGGACGTAAGGCAAGGTGACGGGATGTCCAAATTGTCACGTTATCCCGAGTCAAGCTCACTCCAGTTCAGTTTCAGTTTCAGTTCAATTTATTTTGAATTGCCCTGTGAGCCAATAGGCTCTTAAATATCGGGTTTCTAGAAGCAAAAACAACACCACTGCTTTCCCGACATATGCAACAAGTCACAGTAAAATAACTTAACAATGAACAATAATAGATAAGCGAAATAAAAAAGATAGCAAATCATAATCGAAATATAAAAATTTCTATTTTAAAAGAAAAAATTAGTTAAATATTGATAATTATTATAAAAATACAACGCTTTATCTCTAAAAAACAGTAATTTTAATCTGCCATATTAATTTTAATGCAGATACACTTAGAAACGAGACACTGGCAGTATTTACACCGGCGCATGTGCGCGAGTGGCATGAATTTTTAAATACACCTTTAAAGATGCAAAATTAAAAGACAGATGTGTGTGTGTGTGAAGTCTTAAAAAAAATCCTATTTAAAGTGGCGTCATTGTGGCGGCAGCGAACGAGATTTTATTTATTTCAATAAAAAACTAGATTCTTACGATCAATTGTTGCACGAGTATAATCAAGGCATAATTTCGCAACAAAAACTACATCAGGAACTCGACAGCCACGCTCCAAGTTTATCTTTATTAGCCAGCCAAGAACTCAAGAGACCAGCATGAGTCTCATTTGCAGGAGTGACCTCAAATCACATTAATAAACGGTTCCATGTTTGGATAACGTAGGCACTGGTGACCTGGCTAACAACACAAGTTTGATTAAATAAAAAGGTCCCGTAGATACAACTGCTCAACAACTGCATTACCTTTGTACGAGATTTGAAGTTTGCGTGACTGCAGGGATCCATACTCTTTGGTTCTTTCGGTAAATTAATGTAGGTATAAGATAAAATAAAATAAATTACGACGTTTCGGGCACGACACAAGCGTCCGTCATCAGGTGGGACAACCACAGCAAGAAACAATTGCTCTTGTTACAATTGCTCTTGTTACAGCAGCTCTTTTGCCCACTTCAGCAGCAATTGGTTGTCCCACCTGATGACGGACGCTTGTGTTGCGCCCGAAAACGTCGTGATTTAATTTATTTAATACCTACGTGACATTACCAAAATAACCAAAGAGTATACCTTTGTACAGTAAAAACCTTGGATTGCGAGTAACTTGGTCTGGGAGTGTTTTGCAAGATGAGCAAAAATTTTAAATAATATAAATTTGATAAACGAGCGAGGTCTTGCAATACGAGTAGTACGTGTATACGCTTTGTCTGCCCAGCGTCACGTGATCACAACTGATATACGAGTACCCTTAGGTTTTTTTCCGGTAAAGTCACGTAGGTAAAAAATAAAATTTAATGTTAATAAAAGTAAAAATGGATTTAATCATGGATTTATTATTTTATTTTAATTATTACTTTTATTAACTTTTCATTTTATTTTTTACCTACGTGACTTTACCAGAAAACACCTAAGAGTATGAATCCTTGCAGTCACAAAAGCTTCAAATCTAGAAATCATATACGAGTGCTTTGGATTACAAACACATTTCCGGAACGAATTATGCTCGCAATCCAAGGTTTTAGTGTGCTGTTTTGCCTTTTGGCGTTCTCTAGTCCAACACTGGTGAGACAAGGTGATTAAGAAGGATGTCTCTGGGTGTTGGCCAATAAGTTTCAAATGCAATGCAAATAATACCGGAGCATGTTTGTTTGCATATTTTGCCACAAGTACTGTGTGGCCAACGCAGACTTGATGCCTTGCAATCGGTGACCATTTGGTTTTTGAACATCTCTTCACACCTCCTGTGTTATTTCCAGAAAGGGGGTAAAGCCTATACTTATTACTTTTCGATTCTTTCGGTAAAGTCACGTAGAACGAACATAAATTAAGTAATAGAATACGACGTTTCGATTGCAACACAAGCAATCGTCATCAGGTACGAATGAATGAGAAAACAAACCGAGTACACTTAGAAATATAGTGCGATACAACACAGAGAGTCGGCTAACAGAACAGTCAACACCATACCTACACTTATTATTTCATCATTTTGATATTGGCAAAAACAGGTCCCACAGATACCATAAGCTTGTTTCCACTCTGAAGACAACCCTGGATCAATTACGGGTGCCTCAACGGGGATTCAAAGCCAGAAATGTCAGCTGGGCTGGCTCAGAACTTCAACAAGAACAACGTCACTGAGCCAGCGAGGATATAAAAGCCCAAACGGAGCGGCAGATGCTCAAGCTTGCTCTTGCTCTTGCATACCTGTCAACCCCTTATCAGTGCACCTACCTTATTACAGACAAATTCAGACCTTATTGGTCACCCCGTGCCTTTATAAATCTCAACGTTCATCCTTCAAAGTCCCATCAAAAGTGAGAAACACAAACAAATAGACAAAAAAATTATTTGGCCGTAAATTTCGATTTAAAGCTTTCGTGACTGCAGGGAATCATCTTCTTGGTTCTTTCGGTAAAGTCACGTAGAATGGAAATAATAAAATAATAAAAATAAAACATAATAAAATAATTCTCACGACGTTTCGGCCACAACGCAAGCAGCCGTCCTCAGGTCAAGCACAGGTGAGAATTATTTTATTATGTTTTATTTTCACCTGAGGACGGCTACTTGCGTTGCGGCCGAAACGTCGTGAGAATTATTTTATTGTTTTATTTTTATTATTTTATTATTTCCATTCTACGTGACTTTACCGAAAGAACCAAGAATATATTTGGCCGTATTTAAACGGCTGCACGCCGTATGGACTTGAAAACTGAATTTCCCTGTAGAAGAATATGGGTAAACTATATGGGTTGACAGGTATGCATGTGTACGCAATGACGGCACTGAGCTTTTTATTACACGCTTTCTATTAACTCACTCTGTCTGTTGTTGTCGTATCCTCAAATATTGTAACTCAATTTTAACCCACTTCCCAATGTCGTATCGACTGCAAACTTCGTATACTTATGTCATACTGATGACAATACTATATTCTATCATTTAAAAAAAATGTTTAAACCATCTTTTTTATGTTATGTTTCGCCTTGGGTCTAATTGTCCACGCTCAACTAACGTTGGCTGTAAATCACCACGGTCCCTTATGTTATGGCAAGCCTCGGGGCCACTTCCTGGAGTCGTGGAGTTCTGCCATTACTCGTACGGTACATTTCATTAAAGCGTGTTGAAAAAAAAAAGTATTTTTAAATATTACTTATATAACTTTCCATTAGGGTGCAGGTATTGCTTCCATAGGAAAAATGATACATTCCGAGCCTTTTAATCTCAAGTCAGTGATGAGACGTCAGTGATTAATTGCCTTTAAGGAAGTTCTTTTTTTGGCATCGTAGCAAAGTGTACGTTGCAAGCTTAGGTCACCCAGCACGCCCCACTTTCATCTCGACTACGGGGATATAGGTCACCGGCTTGCTACTTGTAATGCACCGCTCAGACATCAGTTTGCTCTCAGCAGCAGCTAATGGGACGCTAATGGGAAGGCTTAACCAAGAAGCTACGGGTGGAACGATGCATCGATTCATCAATTTATATTGATGTGGTAAGCTCGCTATGCACGCAATAGGCCTCGGCAAGGAAAGGTAAATTACATTTTTTACCGGGTAAAAGGATAAAGGGTAAAAGTTTCGACATGCCAAGGGGTAAGGTAAAGGGTAGGGTAAAGGTAGCTCAGAAGAATTACCCGGTAGGGTAAAGGTAGCGCAAATAATTACCCGGTAAATACGGTACCTTGTTTACCGCTAAAAGCTCCGTGGCGCAGTCCGTGGCCTCCATTTTAAATTGCGATAATTGAAGTCGGACCAGATGGAGACGGTCCACGTTCTTGAGATAGAGGTAATAGAGGACGATGATGCCAGCAACGGCATTTTTGGGGTTGCTGCGAACAGCAATCGAAAGAGGCAGCGGCATGCGTTACCGTGAGAGCACACGCACGATTGGATGGAGGGTGATCCCCATGTACAGCAAGGGAAGAGGTTTTCCACCCACACGAACGCGTCGGGGTGGAAAGCCCACCTCAAGAAGCACACGTCGGCGTCGGCTGCCTGAAGGTTCCGTCTAACTGGGCCGGAGCGGTGCAGGATCTTATTGCCTGTCGTTCGTCCGAGGACGATGGCAATGACGAACTTGATCAGGCTGTTGATGAGATCGCCATCGACCAAGACGACTGGGACGAGGAGGTTATGGAGGACGATGTCGTCGACAGCCTCAACGCCCGATTTGAGAGTATTCTATATGTATAAAGCGCTCTACCTAGCATTTATCGTTATAAACCTTTTTCATGTGTTGTACCCCAGTAATTTCCCTGTTATCGGGTAATTTGTATGGGATAAGGGTAAAAGGTAGGGTAAAGGTAGGCTCGTTGCTTTTTACCTTTTACCTTACCTGCAAAAGGGTAAACGGAAGGGTAGAGCGATTGTATTGTGGTAAGGTAAAAGGTAAGATAAAGGTAGTCTTGGTTTTTTTTACCGTTTAACTTTTACCTTACCTTGCCGAGGGCAAGCACGCAATGAAACGCGCGTGTGAGAATCAATATTTACCACTTGGCATATTAAATATTCATGTATCATTAAAACATTCCACCTGGACAATGAGCTTCAGATAGAACGTCTCGTTTTCATGGGTGTTAATTCACGCACACTCATGGCAAACACGTAATGACACGTATACAGACATTTATAATATGCTACTCATAGCGTAGGCATTTATACACTGCTGTATGCATCGGGTTCGCTTTATGACAACAGGGGCCATTACCATTCACCATAATGTAAAACATACATCTATATTCTTGAATTAAGATTTTAACCCAGTTCATGACAATTCATAACGGTGGATGGTGGGGAGGAGGGGGGGGTAAGGAATAATCCCACCCCTACTGCTATCAATGTCGAAATGACGGCCTGCTTTGTTGAGCTATCATTTGTGGTGGCCAGGTTTCTTCTGAAAAATAAGTTAATGCCTCATTGGGCTTTGCCTGGAAGGATGGAGAAGATTTAGTATGATTTGTATGCGTTTGGGTAATTTGTTTACCTTTGGACTACTATCGTGTTTTTGGAGTGTTTGCTGTCATCATTTTCTTTCCCGCCCCTACTGCACATCTGCGAGAAAGAGCTTTATAGCTCATCAGATTCCTCCAGTCTAAATAAATATTCTGATTCCGATTCTGAATACCCTGCAGGGTAGAGTTCTCAGTCACGATCCCGCTTCCCATCTGGGAAAAGTTTATGAGCAGTGGTGCGCAGTTTAATAAAAAAAACTAGCCACAACCCAAGTTGGCACAGCATGTGGGCTGGAAATTAGCTCAGAGCTATTCCTATTTTCAGGGATAATGAGGGGAGGTGGAAGTTGAGTGGAGGCAGGCGTGCTGCTCAATAAAACCACCAAATCCTGACCTCAATTGCTTGTCAAGCTCAGTGTGCGCGTGCTACCCAGCTACAGAATACATGAAAATAAATGTGGATTTGTATGCTGCTGTAGTTACGCGAGGCTGTGATTTTCACCACTTAATGACGTTACAAAGCATGGATGTTAAGTGATATTAAGGCCGGAAAAGGATATACGCGTATGGGTCCAAAGTAAAGCCGGGACGTTTGTTTAAGACAATTAATAGATTAAAACTGCAATCAACTCCTTTTTACAAGATTTTATTTAACTCACTCTGTCTGTTGTTGTTGTCGTCATCGTTGTTGTCGTATCCTCAAATCTTGTAACTACATTTTAACCCACTTCCCAATGTGGTATCGACTGCAAACTTGGTATACTTATGTCATACTGATGACAATACTATATTCTATCATAAAAAAATAAAAAACATATATTTAAAAACATTATTTTTTATATGTTATGTTTCGGCTTGGGCCTAATTGTCCACAGTAAACTGACATTGGCTGTAATTGGCCACGGTCCCTTACGTTATGGCAAGCTTTGGGGCCACTTCCTGGAGTCGTGGAGTTCTGCCATTACTAGTACGCTACATTTCATTAAAGCGTGTTTAAAAAAAAGTTTTATTTAAATATTACTTTTTCCGTGGCAGATTTCTTAGGCAACTTTGAAAATGGCAGCCACCCCAGATCCTGCCTCCTGAAGGCAGGAAACCCCCATTCAAACTACACGCCAGCATTGTGATGCTGCTCATGGTGACAATGATGTCACTTAGCCCCGCCCATCACCCCCTAGCTATTTTCTGGTCACCCAAACTGATAACACTGTGTAACAATTTTTTTGGTTCCTGGGTAATAAGTGTTATTTCTTAATTGCTTATGCCTCAAAAGTACAGAAAATGGCTATTATTCCCCACAAACTTTGCTTTTGTGACTAGGACAATGATATTTTGAATTTTACCTATTTTCCATATCATGAGTAAACTTTGAGTAACTTCTAGAACATTCTAGAACTTTCCAGTAATATAAATAGTAGTATAAATACAGGGGCCTTAAGCCCACCAGTTCAGTTTAGTTCCAGCTGCCTAAGTGGATACATATCTGCATTTTTCTGAGATGGCATCAAGAGGCTGCAAGCATCCGGCAGACACATTTGCTATGTATGTGGCTAATTTTTCAAGACAAGAGCGAAAAAGTACTCTGTGGAAGCATCTGCTAAGATGTGTGAGGCCTACAAGGCATATGTCGCCATGCCTGTCGGGGATAAAGACAAATCCTGGGCACCTAATTTCACCTGCGAGCAATGCAAAAAAACTCTGGAAGATAAGATGGACAATTTCTCGGATTTTATGTTATAAAATTTGTTTAAAAAAATTTAATTGTAAAAGTTTTAATTAAAAAATGTAAAAAAAATTTCAATGTTATTGAAAAAATATATCATATATGAAAAATGTTGCGAGAATCTCTTACACATTAGTCATGGGTAAAATAATTTTATTTTTGTAGGATGGTGATGCTAGAGGGGAAAAGAGAGCCATGAATTTTCACTTAAAACTTTCGCGACTGCAGGAATTCATATTCTTTGGTTCTTTCGGTAAAATCACGTAGATAGAAAAATAAAAATAAATATTCTTTGGGTCTTTCGGAAAAAAGTCACGTAGAACAAAAAAAATTAAGTCAAGATTTAATAGAAATAAAGTGAATAAAAAAATAAAAAATAATAAAACACACTAATGTAGACTAGCCTGGTTCTTAATCAGAGTACTGGCAGTCTATAATGTAGACTGTAGCCTGGTTATAAGGTTTGGTGAGTGTACTTGGCAGACTATAATGTAGACTGTAACCTGGTTCTTAACCTGAGTGAGCCTACTGGCAGTCTATAATGTAGACTTAGTCTTGGTTCTTTCAGTAATAAAATAAAAAGTAAAAACCACGACGTTTCGATCGCAACACAAGCAGTCGTCATCACCAAACATAATAACCAGGCTACAGTCTACATTATAGACTGCCAGTACACTCACCCAGATTAATAACCAGGCTACAGTCTACATTATAGACTGCCAGTACACTCACCCAGATTAATAACCAGGCTACAGTCTACATTATAGACTGCCAGTACACTCACCCAGATTAATAACCAGGCTACAGTCTACATTATAGACTGTCAGTACACTCACCCAGATTAATAACCAGGCTACAGTCTACATTATAGACTGCCAGTACACTCACCCAGATTAATAACCAGGCTACAGTCTACATTATAGACTGCCAGTACACTCACCAAACTTAATAACCAGGCTACAGTCTACATTATAGACTGTCCAGTACACTCACCAGACTTAATAACCAGGCTACAGTCTACATTATAGACTGCCAGTACACTCACCCAGACTTAATAACCAGGCTAACAGTCTACATTATAGACTGCCAGTACACTCACCCAGATTAATAACCAGGCTACAGTCTACATTATAGACTGCCAGTACACTCACCCAGATTAATAACCAGGCTACAGTCTACATTATAGACTGCCAGTACACTCACCCAGATTAATAACCAGGCTACAGTCTACATTATAGACTGCCAGTACACTCACCCAGATTAATAACCAGGCTACAGTCTACATTATAGACTGTCAGTACACTCACCCAGATTAATAACCAGGCTACAGTCTACATTATAGACTGCCAGTACACTCACCCCGATTAATAACCAGGCTACAGTCTACATTATAGACTGCCAGTACACTCACTCCGAGTATGAACCAGGCAACAGTCTACATTATAGACTGCCAGTACACTCACTCCGATTATGAACCAGGCTACAGTCTACATTATAGACTGCCAGTACACTCACCCAGATTATGAACCAGGCAACAGTCTACATTATAGACTGCCAGTACACTCACCCAGATTAATAACCAGGCAACAGTCTACATTATAGACTGCCAGTACACTCACCCAGATTAATAACCAGGCTACAGTCTACATTATAGACTGCCAGTACACTCACCCAGATTAATAACCAGGCTACAGTCTACATTATAGACTGCCAGTACACTCACCCAGATTAATAACCAGGCTACAGTCTACATTATAGACTACCAGTACACTCACCCAGATTAATAACCAGGCTACAGTCTACATTATAGACTGCCAGTACACTCACCAAACTTAATAACCAGGCAACAGTCTACATTATAGACTGCCAGTACACTCACCCAGATTAATAACCAGGCTACAGTCTACATTATAGACTGCCAGTACACTCACCCAGATTAATAACCAGGCTACAGTCTACATTATAGACTACCAGTACACTCACCAAACTTAATAACCAGGCTACAGTCTACATTATAGACTACCAGTACACTCACCAAACTTAATAACCAGGCTACAGTCTACATTATAGACTGCCAGTACACTCACCCAGATTAATAACCAGGCTACAGTCTACATTATAGACTACCAGTACACTCACCAAACTTAATAACCAGGCTACAGTCTACATTATAGACTACCAGTACACTCACCAAACTTAATAACCAGGCTACAGTCTACATTATAGACTACCAGTACACTCACCAAACTTAATAACCAGGCTACAGTCTACATTAGACTACCAGTACACCAACACTTAATAACCAGTACACTCACCAAACTTAATAACCAGGCTACAGTCTACATTATAGACTGCCAGTACACTCACCCAGATTAATAACCAGGCTACAGTCTACATTATAGACTACCAGTACACTCACCAAACTTAATAACCAGGCTACAGTCTACATTATAGACTACCAGTACACTCACCAAACTTAATAACCAGGCTACAGTCTACATTATAGACTGGCAGTACACTCACCCAGATTAATAACCAGGCTACAGTCTACATTATAGACTACCAGTACACTCACCAAACTTAATAACCAGGCTACAGTCTACATTATAGACTACCAGTACACTCACCAAACTTAATAACCAGGCTACAGTCTACATTATAGACTACCAGTACACTCACCAAACTTAATAACCAGGCTACAGTCTACATTATAGACTACCAGTACACTCACCAAACTTAATAACCAGGCTACAGTCTACATTATAGACTGCCAGTACACTCACCCAGATTAATAACCAGGCTACAGTCTACATTATAGACTACCAGTACACTCACCAAACTTAATAACCAGGCTACAGTCTACATTATAGACTACCAGTACACTCACCAAACTTAATAACCAGGCTACAGTCTACATTATAGACTACCAGTACACTCACCAAACTTAATAACCAGGCTACAGTCTACATTATAGACTACCAGTACACTCACCAAACTTAATAACCAGGCTACAGTCTACATTATAGACTGCCAGTACACTCACTCCGATTATGAACCAGGCTACAGTCTACATTAGTGTGTTTTTTTTATTATTTTTATTCACTTTATTTTTATTTTTCTATCTACGTGACTTTTGTTTTTATTGTTTTATATTTGTATTATTTAATTATTTCCCTTCTACGTGACTTTACCGAAAGAACCAAATAATAAGAGAGCCATGACTTTCACTATCCCAAGAATTTGGCGGGAACTCACTGACCACTAAAGCAACTGCTACCTCTGCATGGTGGATCCTTCCAAACGTTGGACTGGCAAGAATGCACCTGCATCCATCGCCCCGGTGCCACACTTCCATGAGCTCCCCATACCCACTCCTCCGGAGAGAGAGCAGCCATCTTTAGAAGAGAGCAGCAAGTCAGAGAGTGATGAAGATGTTGTAGATCCAGATGACAATTTCAGAGGTGGAGCTGAGGAGAGAAACTCATACTACCCCAACCAAAAAGACCTTAACGACTTGATCAGAGATCTTGGTCTCACAAATCGAATGCCAAGCTTTTGACGTCTAGGTTCAAGCAGTGGAACTTGTTGGATAAAAGTGTGCAAGTTGCAGAGGAAGCGTCACCAACATTTTTTCAGCTTCTTCACCCGTCAGGATGGGCTCTGCTTCTGCTACAATGTGACCAGTCTGTTCGCGGCAATCGAAATCACCTGTAACCAGAATGAGTGGCGCCTCTTCATTGACAGCTCATCCAGGAGCCTCAAAGCCGTGCTGCTCCATAATGGTAACAAGTACCCATCTCTTCCCCTGGCTCACTCGGTGCACCTCAAAGAGGATTACAACAGCATCAATACCTTGCTGGACGCCTTGACGTATGATGAGTACGGCTGGGAGGTCATCGGAGACTTAAAAATGGTGGCATTCCTGATGGGTCTCCAAGGCGGTTTTACCAAGTTTCCCTGCTATCTTTGCCTTTGGGACAGCAGGGACACCAAGGCGCACTACCACAGGCGGGACTGGCCACAGCGGAGCGAGTCCTCTGTGGGGAGGAACAACTTCAAGTGGGAGCCACTGGTGGACCCCCAGAAGGTGCTGATGCACCACTGCACATCAAATTGGGCCTTGTGAAACAATTTATCAGAGCTCTAGATAAGGAGTCAGCAGCCTTCAAGTACCTTCAAGACTTCTTCCCTGAGCTGTCTGAGGCAAAGGTCAAAGCCGGTGTCTTCGTCGGACCACAGATAAAGAAGATCCTGGAGTGCAATGAATTCCCCAAGAAGCTCACTAGTAAGGAGA
Source organism: Lethenteron reissneri (assembly GCF_015708825.2). Lineage (NCBI taxonomy): Eukaryota > Metazoa > Chordata > Hyperoartia > Petromyzontiformes > Petromyzontidae > Lethenteron > Lethenteron reissneri. The sequence goes on from NC_083784.1 coordinate 7,329,261, forward strand.
AAGTGGCTTGGAACAGCTTTGTCGCAGTGGTTCGTGGCTTCCTAGGCAGTCACAAGGCCGGAAACTATGTGGAGCTAGTTGAGACTCTGGTGAAAAACTACGGCACAATGGGCTGTAGGATGTCCATCAAAGTCCATATCCTTGATGCTCATCTTGATAAATTCAAGGAGAACATGGGAGCATACTCGGAGGAGCAAGACGAGCACTTCCACCAGGATATACTGGACTTTGAACACCGCTATCAAGGACAGTATAACGAGAACATGATGGGAGACTACATTTGGGGGCTGATTCGTGAAAGTGATTTACAGTATAATCATAAATCTCGAAAAACTACTCACTTCTAAATATTTTGTAGTCATTTTTGTATTACTTTAGTATAAATACATGTTAATTTTGATTCATATGTTGTTTTTTTCTGACTTTACGTGAACGAAAATACACAAATTCGCCCGTTTTCACATTGAAAATAGGTAAATTTCAAAATATCACTGTCCTGGTCACAAAAGCAAAGTTTGTGGAGAATAATAGCCATTTTCTATACTTTTTAGGCATAAGCAATTACGAAACAACACTTACTACCCAGGAACAAAAATTGTGTTAAATAGCGTAATCAGTAGATTGATCGATACTATAGATAAGCACATATTCCATTGCCACGCATGCCCAGTTACCTTTTGTGTTGTTCAGTGCTGCCGTTACAGTCACGCCACAGCAAGGACTCATTTTAGGTTCCGTTTGCCAAGGTTTGGCTTACGCCAGGTCGAGAAACCAACCACCATTGAGTTGTCTGCGTTCATTCTATGAGTTGAATCGGCTTGGGCAGAATGTAGTACGCGGTGCAAACCACACACACACTCACACCGTACAGCATCAAAAAGCCAGAGAACACTCTGTATCTGTAGTGAGAATGGTAACATTCCATCCTGTCAGCTTATAAAATAAATACTCTAGGCGTTCACAGCGTATGCCTTGGCGGTCATATCAGATATTTGTCAACGCAAACTCACAACACGTTGCGATCATATTTTCATTAGCGACCGGGCCGATACCGTCAAACTGGCTACACCCAAGCATCCGTGTTTTATCTCAGGTATCTTAGTAGTACCGTGAGGCCAGACCAGACATCTCACTCATCAGTACCACCTGAGGTGGCGTAACTTTATCGGTTCCGACTTCCTTCATGTGTAAAATAGCAGTGAATTACATGATAACCACCTGAAACAAGTGGGTTAACCGAATAGCTCGCTCGTATTGGCCATGAGAATTAATCGGTACGACTAAAGTCGTACTACCTTAGGTGGTATCAATTGCTGCTTTGATCCATGGACAATCGATGGAATTGAAGGAAGAAATCACAGTGACACTGGCTTAGAGCTAACCTATGCCTATGATCAAACTACCCTCGGTGAACCTCAAAAGCGAAGAACAATGAGGCCATACTGGCTCGTACGTGGATACGAGATTTCCTGTTAACAGCAGGTGTCCAAGGGTTTAGGGGAGCGAAGTGGCCTGGGGATGGCAGTACAGCGTGGATTCTTGAAACTATCTGTGTGGAAACAATCAGTTTTTACCTCTTAATATGCATGGGTGATCTCAAGATTCCTAATCCCAAATCAAGCCAACCACTCATTTTGGGAACTGATCAAATGTCTCAATGCAGGACCCTCTTGCAAAAAAGATTTAAGACTCAGTGAGGTTTTCCTAGGTTAAGGGGATCATTAATATTATAATTAATGCTTGGACCGAACCATAGCGCTGCTGTTGGACATCTGTGAAAAAGAGCTTTATAGCTCATTAGATTCCTCCAGTATAAATATGATGATATTCTGAAAAGCCCTGGAGACACTTTATGATCTGATGAATCACTCAACTGAGAGCCCTGGGAACGAAAAAGAACTGGAACGTTTTATATTTGCTCCGTCTTATTGATACTTGCATAATGTTCTTCAATAAAAAATAATAATAATAATTTGGCCAAACATATCAAAGGCATAAATGTTTTTGTTTCATAGACGCACTTGCCAAATGCAGCATTTGCAAATCTCACCATAAGTGCCAACGAGTTCCACATTATTCAATGACTACGAGAGATGACTCAACAGGGAGCGGAGAACCGCCGCGAACCCACAAAGAGCTCGTTGTTGTGGAGAATGTAAAAAAAATTTGGTTCTTCGTGACTTTACGGAAAAACCCAAAGAATATGAATTCCTGCAGTCATGAAAGCTTTAAATCAAGATTTTACCGCCTCTACGGGGAGGGTTTCCACACAACTATTAGATCTTTGAACAAACTTCGAGACAAGAAGGCTCATCTGATCGAGTCGCTCACATTTCTGAAGAGATGCCGCGACACCAAAGTAATACCGATCACCTTCACATTGACATATGCTGCTGTCACTTCTCCCAATGCTAAACGGATCTTGTTCAGGGCCGGCCTAGCCCTGATCTCAGAGAGAATAAGATTGCTCCAATTTGAACTAGACAATTTAGACAAGACTCTCCTGAAATCACACTTAACATTGACGGAAAAAATGTCTACCTCTGATTGGGAACATGTAGATCACATGACAGCCTCTTCAGCCGCCTCAATGTCAGCTAAATGCAAAGATAACCTGATTCCTAAGTTCAACCTCCTTTCCAAGAAGAATCCAGATCCACACATTAAAAAGTTAGATGTTGACAAGATTGTTATCAATCAGGTACAGAGGTGCGTGGACAGACGGCTACGTGAAAGAGATATTCCGTCTGATTATTTATTTTGTCATCTCTGAAAGGTGTTCTCCCAATTAATGCAGACATCACGAGGTGTGCTCAAGTTGGCATATGCTCACGCATAGCGTGCCCTCACGCTCTTGCATATGTCTAGATGAATGGCAACGTAGAAGTCTATGTCCAGGTTCGTAAACCAGGAAATTGTTTCGTTTGATGTGTGGTGAATTGCTTCAATTCCTCTGTTGATCTTTAGGAGACCTGGATACACCGCGTTACATCAGGGGTGGTCTCGCCCCGACGTACACCTACTTACTTTAACAAAACCCCGTTATTTCCATGAAGCCCACATTTAGCCCATCCACGGCTTGCAATGTTCCCTTTATATATTGCGGTTTTATATCTGATGAGAACGTGAAAAGCGATGGAACAAAAAAAAGTTGAAAAAGAAACCACTGAAACCACCCTTAATCGCAAGCCAGCTTTCAGAAGGCACAAAGAGAACTGCTGCAGGGGATGCTGTGGCGTGCAAGACTAAACAGGGGCGGCACCGGCGCGTGGGGTTTCTGTGCAGCGTAGATCCGCAGCTAACCGCATATCACCATTGCTCTGCACTAGGGGCTGTGAGTTTTGTGTTAAAAGTTCTCGGACTTTTTATGGGTCAATTTCGGATAACTTTTTGTATTTTTGGAGCCGCAGCTAACCGCAAGTCACCATTGCTCTGCTCGCTGAACCATTTTTCTCTACTTCGGGAGTGCAATTTGTGTTGTTTATTTTATTTTTATAGCTCTCTGAAAACCCCCAAGTCATTTTGTTATTTTGAGGAAACACTGTTCCATAGTTTGATTGGCGTGCATTGCATTATTAATCACTCACCAAATTTGCCATGTAGATGGTCAACAGGCCTCTCCTGCAAACATCACAAAAAGTATGAACACACTCGTAAACAAAATCAACAATATCAACACTTTAAAATAGACCACAATGACGCTGTGCATAATATGTATTGTGCGTGTGTGGGACTGATTGGGGAGCAGAAGAGTCGTGGTTAGTGCAATGCGCTACGAACCCGCCGCTCATGACCAATAACAGCGGCGAATATATGAACAGGTCCTGGGCATCCCTTAGGTCGACTCAGCCTTAAATGAGTACCTGGTGCAATGTGTAAACATCGGCACTGGGGAAAACAAAGGTGGCTGGGCGAGGTCCTGGCAACACCTCCTCGTGTGCCGTGCCGGCCTTTGTAGGGGCTTGCTAAGAGCACTTGCGTACACATTCTCTTCAATGCTATAGGAGGATCTTTGTCGATTGTGGAACTGATACGTTGTGCTCTGTTGGCAGAGCGACTAATGAATTAAGTTTCAGAACAAGGGCCATTGACATATAGTAACATTGTCCCCATCCCTCCGGGACCCTCCTGAAACAGAGACGTAGTGAGTATTTTTAGGGATAAATACATTTCATTGTATTGTTGTATTTAATGTATATGTCCAGAGGAAAAAAAAAATCTTTATTACACCTTTCCATTTTATTAAAATATATTTCCTTTACGGCAACAGTTGGAATGATAAAGATGGTACAAGACAGGACAGTACAGAAAAAAACTAAGAGCAAAAGATAAAAAATAAGTATAAAGGAGACGATACACATGAGACCAGGGGTCGCCAACCAACATAACAAGAAGAGTAATTTTTTCGAATTTGAAAAAAAACCCTCAATATTTCAAGAGCCGCAATGCACGTGAATATGAGACGGTGATCCTTAATAAATAACATCACGAAACAGCCCTTAAAAAGCCGCAGGCTGCCGATCCCCTGCACTAGATCGACAGCATAAACTAGACCTCCAAAAGAGACGTACCATACAAACAAGATGAACGGTACAAAATAATCATTACAAACGAGACAAAAAAATGTCATCTCGAATTCAACTGTGACCCCAAACCCACAATTCATTGAATCGCAGAAGAGCAGAGAGTGAATAGTCATGACATGACTAGCAGTTTGTGCAATGCCACCTATAGTGATGCCCTAGGTACCTGGGTTAAATAACCTAATATTGTCAGCCTTAACAGATGATCAATAACAGAATACAAGCAAGTAGGGCGGAACGAGCAAGCACTTTTGTAGCAAACTGTGATACATGTTCAGCCAACATGTGGCCCGAATTAAGCAGCATGCACGGCTAAAGTGTTTCCCTACCCTGCGTTAAGGTAAGAAATAAATAAAACGACTGTAAGAGCCCTCGGTTTAGCTTCACACAGACTCACAGCGTGCCCGTTGCTATGGGGCCCATTGCCAGAGCACATCGCTGAAGACTTTACTTATGATGATATGCATTACAAATATTGATGCTCGAACATAGGTTGTATGCTCACAAGGGAGATACAGTTTCCACTTTTCGTGGATTTGCCTTTCCTATAATATGTTTTTAATGCTATATTTACCACCGGGATCCCTCTGTAAAAGGAGAGATTCTGTTTCAAATGGGCTCTCGCACATTTGTCAGTTTTTTTTTTACTTTTCTCTAATGGTATCCCATCTGTGCTGATGGCACAAAGCCAAACGGTGGCAAGATGTTAACTATCTCGCCTGGTATACAGGAGGACGTGGGTTTGATCATGACAGTGACACCTGTATATTTGGAGTTTTCATGTTATCCCCGTGGTCACGTGGATTTTTCTCCGAGTCATCCAGTTTTTCCCCTCATCATTTAGAAACAGGCGCTTATAGTATCTGGCTGCTATACATTTCCACATGCTAAACCACTTCGTTGAGCTATCATTTGTGGCCAGGTCGCATCTGAAAAAGAGCTACATAGCTCAGTGGCCCTTACCTGGTAAGATAAAAAATAATTTTTAGTTTAGTTGTCATTAGAAAAATGACTAATGAACTGGAAGGTTTGTTGAACAGCTGCAGATGTGACATTCTACACATCTCCTATCGTCCTTCAAAGATGTAACTACACTCTGAGTGGTTTAAAGCTTTCACAAATCATATTATCATGAAATGTTGCGGTGAATTAGAGATAATAGAATTTAAATAGCATTAGAATTATCATACAGAAGCGTCCGTATTGCCCCAGCCTATGCTGCTGAGACTTTAGAAAGGCAAAATTGGTCCAGAGTTTGCCTGCTTGAACTAATGCTGCTGGGAAAATATTGGTGCAGAATGCTGGTAATGTTGATGGACTTCAATGTCAGTATTTCTATATCAGGGGACCCTGTTTGATGTCAGGAAAAAAATAAAAACGTCTTTCATGCTTAAATGAGCATCGAAGGTTACATTGACGGTGTGTATGATGTTACGAGTCCGCACAATCCCTCAATAATTTTTTTTTAAATAGAGCATCGAATTAGTGTTCATTACCTGGCTACAGCCCTGAGCCTGAAATTAAAATTTCTATGACTGGGGGAGAGGGGGGGGGGGGGGCAAAGTCTATCCATAGGACAACCACTGCTGACTTCTCTGCAAAGCAGTACTCCGTTTTAGCTTTAGCTTATAGTTTTATTTTATCAACCCCAGAAGGATAACAGCCTGGGTTGTGCTGTCGTCTGATGATGCTAGTTGTAATTACCGGCGAAAGCGTTGTACTCTAATGTAAATGTTGTGGGTTTACTCTCCAACACACTGGTGTGTTGAACTAGTAACGAATGGACATGTATTGTTTATGTGACAAACCTTAATAATTGGCTGTGTCGGGTGGTGGTGGGTTTAATGAGAAATGTATATTTACGTGATCTAACCCAAAAACCTCTCATGGATAATATTGGATCGCAATAGCCTATGTGTTAAACTGAGGATTTGAACTGTCGGGTAAAAGCTCAACATTTGAACCTGGGATTTCAAGTGTCTGCTCAGTGATTCAACTTTAAATGTCCTAAATGACGCAAAGACTCATCTTTCAATACTGTGTGTTCACCGTAAACTGTCCAGACAATAACTACACTGCCTGCACCAAAGATCACCTGCTTTTTCTTTCCAGGAGGATGGCGATGTAGGAGGCTGGCAGTGCCGCCCAGAAGCCACCCAGCCACGAGTTGAAGCCACCCATAAACTTTCTGTTACAACAGGGTTGGCACAGACCATGCAAATCATTAATTCACGTGTTCAAGTCAAATACAGTCAATTCTTAAGTCCCAATGGAGCATATCGCTCGGTTTGCAAACGCGCGTTATCGCAGCAGTGGGAACGATAAACCACAGTGACACAGAGGAGTCGTGTTACAACTTGAAACTTGGCTCAAGCGACTGTGGTTCAGGCAGTGACACGTGTAGAACGAGTGGTGACCTGTGACTTAATTTCAGGCAATCAAAAACAAATTGTTTTACACAGTGATGGCTACGCATCTTATCATGCGCACATCCCAACTCTGCTTCGTCGCTTTTCCTCACCGTATATACAAGTCGGCATGTCCAGCTTCGAAAGGAATTGGACAAAAATCCCAATGCAGAGGAGAACATATGGGTGACTGTTTTAAGCTTTTCAGGACCAATCATATATTTGCATCCCTTTGTCAACCCACTGCTGGATGAAAGCCTCCCCGTGTCAGTTATGGGGGATGTTTGACCATAATTGTCCACGGTAGTCACTGGGGGTCGATGAATGGGGTGCCCAGAACCAAAATCAAATCACATATGCACATATCCACTTGCCACGGATGCCGGAGCTGTGGTTCAACCCGATGGTTCAGTTCTTATGTAAGGGTCATGTCCACAAGTTTTGTCTTCACTTGTAATGCTTCTATGAGAAAAGCTGAAAACTAATAACAGCTATCACAGGCATTAATACTTCATTTCCTATGGGGGGGGGGGGGGTTATTCACTACATGGTGTACATGAGCCAAGTGCTGTTACACAAACTCATTTAGTAACCGCCCCCTTCTGGGGTGCAGCGGTGGCAAGATGTTAACTACCTCGCCTGGTATACAGGAGGTTGTCAGTTCTATCCCGACCATGACGCCTGTGTATTTGCTGCTATAAATTTCCACATAAGCCACTTCGTTCGGCTATCATTTGTGGCCAGGTGATTTCTGAAAAATACCTATATAGCTCAAGTGGGCCTTACACGGTAAGATAAAAAAACAATGTTAAGTTTAGTTTTTCTTCAAAAGTAGACCCGACCCTGCTTGCGTGCCATTTAAATGTTTCTGTGCCTCCGATTCTTGATTCTTGGGTTTCCCTCTCAGTTTCTTTAGTTCTTTCTCGCCACCAAGTTTTTTCAGTCGGAGGTCTCGCTCGCACGAACCCTTTGGGGTCGACACGCGCGTCCCCAACGCGCGTCCCGCGAGCGCTCACCGCAGAATACAGAAGAAGGCAATGTAGAGGCCGCCATTGGCGCTGAGGAAGGCCACCGACCGCGAGAGCTCCGGCAGCAGTCGGTACAGGTAGTAGTCGAGCTTACGCCTCCGCAGCAGCGCGGCGATCTGCGGGAGCGTGCGACGCGAAGGGGGCACTCAAGACACGGCAACTCACCGGGACGCTGCGACCGCTTACCACCACTACCACCCGTGTTTAGTTTGTTGTCCTTCCCCGCCCCCTGGCCAGCACTTCCGATTAGCACGGTTGGCTATGTATGGTGCGAAAGAAGTTTAACATACGTATGTACACACGAGCTGCAAGCGAGTAAGGTGCTGCCTTCGAGGGTCTGCAGTACAGCAAGCAGGATTCCTAACGATGTTGCGCAGCGGCACTTCGGTGCTCTACTCTCGTATGCGTTGGCATTTCTCCAGGAACTATCGGGTTCAACGTAGATGTAAAAATAGTGGAAATGTATGTTTAAACATCTTGAGCAGGTAGCCTCCTGAAAACGATTCTTGATTCTGGGACAAGATTAAACATTAGAATTGTAAACCAACTGTTCACTCAATTTCGTTTGCTAAAAATCATGATATTCATTGTCACATTCATCGACAACAGTCTATCCATGTGCTTCTAGAAGGTCATCCTACTCCGTCACCATCACTAACTGTCCAACAATACCACAATGCTCCTGCACACTCGCTGATCTGATCACTCTCTCTCTATGGCTGTCGTCTGGTTTGGCACATTCCCTTCTTTGGCTGCCAAACTTCAAAGAACACAAAACAACCTGGCACGCGTCGTCATTGGCCACAATCATCCGCGTCTCGACTCACTAGCCTGTCTCCGAGCCCTCAACTGGCTATTCATCGCCAGCAGGGTCATATACAAGATTGCCTGCCTCTACCACAATGCCTTCACATCTGCCTGCCCGCTGTACCTTTCTTCATTATTGACAACTTGCAGATCAGCACACGGCAAATGCCTTCGCAGCGCGACTCACGACCTCCTCTTGATACCAAGATCCAGGATGGTCGTGTCTATGCGCCGCTTCTCGGTGGCAGCCCTAACAGTCTGGAACGCTATCCCTCTGCACATTCGCAGCATCACCTCAATCGCCTCCTTCAAGAGAGACTTAAAAACTCACCTCTATAACCACGCTTTCGAGCGACTCTGAGCTTGGCTCCACGCCTCTGAGTTGCGGCCATTACGTCCGCAAATTTGCACGCGTTATAAATTGAATTATTATTATTCCATCACCAATCTCATCCATGAGCCACAATCCCTCCTCGAGATTGTGCCCATCCCTAGCACACTTACTCACGTCCGATAGTCAACACAAACGTTTCGAAGTTGTGCTTGTTGCCTCATCCATGTGCTTACCTTCTCTGGCTCTGCAATTATAAGCAGAACTGGTTCAAATTGTCACTTGCCACTGATGTTAGCCGTGGCTGGGATTCAAACCCAGCTTTACAAAGCTCATAGTGGTGTATATCATCTTCTTTCGAATAGCTGATATAGATGCAGAGCAACAGCACCAATTTCACTACCAAGTGGTCAAGCCAGATAACCACATCCAGAGCAGCAGATTGTGTGTTGCTGTGATGTCTCGGATTGTATATCAATACACCGCTACTGCACCCATTCACTTACATAGAACCATGAAAACACACAGGTATCTGGAAATTATGTTATGTACATGTACCCTTAACAACAGCAGTATGGCAATTGTGTATTACACTCTATCTCAAAATAATCCACAAGAAAAACAATTTTAATTCTGAGGTCTGCATCTGACCACAACTGAGATGCTCGGTTTAAAACCCCAGTTTCTGAACACAAGCTAAGCCCTCAAGAGCAGTGAATTTGACCGGTCTCTCTCTCTTTACAGACGCATTTCCCCACATCCTCGCGTTATTGCTTGCAGACACAATCCCCAAAAAGAGTAGAGGCTGCACATTTACACGGACGTAATGGAGCCGAATGCCATTGTTAGGCAAAAGCGTGTCACTTGTGTGCTGGTATTGGGGACAGATTAAAAGAATGGCTGACAACGTCTTTTTCATTGAATGAGATTTGTTTGACTCGATCAGTATTTAAATCCGAAAATCCATTACTACAGTCAGTCAGAAAACGAGGTGTAGAAATTATCTTCCATAATTTCCTAGAAAGTGGGGTAGATGTGTCTCGACTGGCCTGAATACTTGCCTTGATCAAATAAATCTAAGAATTGCAAAATTACTTGGCAGGCACCTGACCTCATTTTTTATGGAGCATCTTAAAATCTGGAGAATACGGACGAAATGCATAATTGGAGAAACCCACTTTACAGCATATTCTCCCACCTTAAATAAATGTAATGATAATAATTACAACAATTACACTGCACTTACCTCTAGACACATCACTTTAATGGCTATCATGAACATCGCTGGGCTCTCGCCAAGTAAATTAACACCGTTCATGTTCAGACAAAGAGGAGCTTTGAGTGTCGTGAGTAAACCAATTTCACCCAAGTGAATTGGGTGAGAGGGAAAGTTCATATGTGCACGCGTTTTATAACACACACACCCCAATAAGGTTACATAGCGCTTAACTCATTATGGCTCTTGCAGTTGGTGGGCAGGCCTCGGATAAATCACAAACCTCAACATCGAGACAAAGAGAGCAATTCTATTCTTGCTAATGGCAATATGTTCAGGAGCTAAATACCAATGTCATGGTCTTCTCGCCTCGAGAGGGCTTCAGTAAAGAGTTTGTGTAGTGTTGCATGTACTGATGTGGGTCATTGCTCCACCAGTGTCTTCGAGGAGGAATGACAAAGCTAGAAGGTGCAATGTTTGGGTCTCAAATGAGTTTATTCTGGACGTCTGCGTTGTTCCACTGATCGCCAGCGTTCTTCCGGCTAAGTCTCCTACACATGCCGCCAGTTCCCGTGGGCATCGAGGTTGTCATCCACTGGGCTCTCCAGGATATGGCAGTCGAGAATACACATTCCTGCGGCGGGAGCTAGTAGGAACGTTGGGTTGCTCGGTCAATGGCCAGGGTCAACGGCGTCGTGGTGTATTCAGCAAATATGCCCGACTGTGAGGGCGGGCACAAGCCGGCGTGAGTAGGTTAAACGTTGAGTTTTATAAGGGCACCACGGGGTGACCAGCCCCTCCCCACCCCTCCCCACCCAGCCCCTCCCCACCCCTCCCCACCCAGCCCCTCCCCACCCTCCCCACCCAGCCCTCCCATTTTTGGATGCACGACGGACGGACACAATAATCCCCTGTGGGCTGGTGTAACCAGGAGGTTCCTACCAGTAAAATGTTGACTCCACCTGTTCCATCTGATGGGATAGAGTGTTTCCCCCCCCCCCCATCGCACACGCATGGGTTTACTCCGGGTGTATCAGTTTCCTGCAATGTCTAAACACTGCGGAGCTTGGGAAATTGTTGGCGTCAGCTCCTCACAGCGGTGGCTGCTGCTGCTGCCTTTCTGTTTGTCTGTGGCTCCTCCTTGGCCCTCCCGAGTCGTTCACTCTCCGAGAGTGAGCGAACGCTGTCGAATATGATTATTGTTTATGCAACGTGACTGTTTATGGAACTCTGGATATGTCACTCGGGAACGCGTTCAATTGTGCAGTGACGCAAGCCGACCGCGATAACAACGCAGCGTTACGACCTTGGATGGCTTTAAAGTTTCGTGTGTTTTTTTTGGAGAGCCTTTACCTTCAAAGAAGCCTTAAATTCGCATCGGGTCAGGCCTGTCCACGTAACCTTCAGACGCTTATCTAAGAGATAAGAGCTGCAGAGTTGGCCATACTTAAGACAACCAGCGAACTGCCCTCTAACAAGAGTCCATAACGAACAAAATGCATTAGATATTACACTTGGCAAATAACGTGTGTTTGTGCAGACTTCCCATTTACACGCGCGTTCCCAAATCAGGAAGCGATAAGCGCACAAACGCATGCACAACAAAATAGTTCGTTGCGTTACGCCGAGGCTCCGTCCCGACCCGCGCGGTCCCTCCCGCCGGCCCAACAATGTCGCACCTCGACCGCGGGCGTCCAGGAAAGAGCGGGGGGTGGGGGGGCCCGCGAAGCCGGTCTAGGCCTCAGACGCTAGAAGGGCTAATTCCGAGCGGGGATTGGGGGGAACTCACCAAGTAGAGCGGCGTGTAAATTCGCACGGCCTCGTCGAAGGCGCCCCAGCTGACCTGACGAAAAGCGGTGACACAAGAAGGGTCCCACGTGTGGCCAATTTCGTAGCAGTTGTGCGGTATGGACTTGCTGAGCGCCGCCATGTTGGCAAGGGATGCCCGGTCACAGCCGGGTCTGCGGGCGTCCCTAACTCAACGAAGTGGAGTGGGGGGGTTGAAATTTTTACGTACAACAAATATATTTATTAAAGTGCTTAGAACACGCTAAAAATCAATAACGTGCTAACAGTACCTCTATTAATATTTAAGTAAGTTGTCTAAATTAATGTAGTGTCAGAATAACGTTATTTAGAGCGATATCGATATGCACTGCTTTGCTAGCAACACCCCCCGATTGCCATGTGCTGGAGTTGGTAGCGTCCGTCGTGAGGACTTGCCAAAAGTGGTGGCGCGAGCCGCAGAGGCGGCTTCTGATTGGTCCGCGCCAGTGGGTTTGAGTCTTCTGCAATGCACTGAAGCCCCCCCCCCCTACCTGCCATAGGGCAACACGAGCAGTTACCCTATGCCCTGGAGCAGCGGTCGGGAACCTATGGCTCGCGAGCCATATATGGCTCTTCCGGTGACGGCATATGGCTCCCAGACAAATTTGAGTTGAAAAAAATAATAATAAAAAAATAAAAATAAAATCAGTTTGGAACTGATTTTAAAATACTTGTGATATTGCTTAATAATACTGTGTCAGTTTTAAAGTAAACAGAAATTAGTTTCGAAGATAACATTTCTCGGGTCACGGATCCCGTGACCAGAAGTCGCATTAAAAGTAAGACATATTTAATTTATTATACGTTAAAAATACTATATGGCTCTCAATGAAATATATTTAGAAATATTTGGCTTTTATGGCTCTCCCAGTCAAAAAGGTTCCCGACACCTGCCCTGGAGCATGGGACTTTGTGGGATGAACGTTGAGATGTATAAGGGCACGGGGGGTCTGAATTGGTTGACAGGTATGAGTTATGCAATTACAACCACAGCCGCCATTCGCCACGAAGTGCCGATGACGTCAGTACAGCGGTTGTGCCAGGCTAGGTGCACACACACACAAAAAAACGTTGAGGCCACGTGAAGTGTCAAAGGCACGGGACAGATCCAGGCACATGTATGTAGAACTTATTTCGGACCGTACATAGGCAACCGTGCCAATCGGAGGTAACATGGGTTGACTTGAGATGACTGGCAGATGCACCACCTGTGCTCCCCACTGCCAGCTTACGTAAGTTGGCAGTTTTGTGGGTGTCGCTCCTCTGCCCTCTGCTCTTGCAAATCCGCCAACTACCCAGCAGCCTCAATATGCACCGAGCCTGGCACTGCCCAGTAGCATGCTTCACGTGCCTCCTGCACAGAGGCCGATCTTGACACCGCAAGGTAGCAGTCATCGGTAAGTCTACACATACCCTGACGCCTGCTGTATATTTGGAGTTTGCACGTTCTCCCCGTGGTCGCGTGGATTTTTCTCCAGGTTCTCCGGGTTTTCCCTCCACATTTAGAAACATGTGTTTAGCGTATTTGGCTGCTATAATTTTCCACGTGATAAGCCACTTCGTTGAGCTATCATTTGTGGCCAGGTGGCTTCTGAAAAGAGCTGTATAGCTCAGTGGGCCTTACCTGTTAAAATAACACGTTTCGTTTTAGTTTAGTTCCACATCCTTCTGTACCACATCGGACCAAACAAAAGCTGCTTGGGCATGCGCATCCTTATGTCTATGGAACTCCTTTCGCACCGTACGTAGCCAACCGTAATAATTGGAGGTGTGGGGGAAGGACAATAAAAATCACACAAATATCAGTTCTAAAGAAATGAGCTTTTCGATCTAGTTTTAAAAGTGCGTCAATACAGTTGTGGGTTTTGGGTTAAAAGTTATCGGACTCAGTCGTGGTCAGATGCAGACCTCAGAATTAGAATTGTCTTTCTTGTGGAGTATTCTTTAATAGAGAGTGTGAGTGTAATACACGATCGCCTTACTGTTGTTGTTAAGTCTACATGTACAGAACACAATTTCCAGATACCTGTGTGTTTTCATGGTTCTACGTAAGTGAATGTGTGCAGAAGCGGTGCATGGTGGTCACCCATGCAGTGCAGTTCAGTTTATTTCGAAGTACCCTGTGAGCTAAGAAGCTCTTGAATCGGGTTTCATCAATGAAAGCATCGGTTCCCTGGGAAGCAACACAACATGACAGGTCGCCACTTGTTTTCTACATAATTGAGAGAACAAATCACGTAATTTTTTTTGCTGTGGTTTTCACATCTGATGATGATTGATTGTGTTGCAATCGAAACTTCGTGAGAATTTAATTGTTTTATTTTTATTATTTTATTATTTCCCTTCTAACCTGACTTTACCGAAAGAACCAAGAATATAAATCACATAATGTTGAGAATATTACAAAGTATCTTTCAAATATTTAACTAAAGTGAGGATTATGATTAAAGAACGTATTGCAAATAAGGCATAACAAGGCAATACAAGCGCCATGCAGGCTCAATGTCTGCTTAGCTTCCAAGATCTTACAAGATCTGACACATCCCGTGTGATTTGCCCACAGGCGTGTACAGTACACTGGTGTTCTTTATACATTTCTCAAACAAAAATTATTCCATCCATGGCATCCTTTTCGTCAGCGGAAGACCGTTGATTTTTTTAGCGTTTAACTTTTTTGTTACTCTTTGGTTCTTTCGGTAAAGTCACGTAGAAAGAAAATAAATTAAATAATAGAATACGACGTTTCGATTGCAACACAAGCAATCGTCATCAGGTAGAACTAAATTTGAGAGAGAGACAAAACACAGACACGGAGACACACAGACCGACACACAAGCAGAGAAAGACAACACAGAGACACACAGAGAGAGAGACACACAACATAGACACACAGAGACCCAATGCCTCTGTGTCGAGGCCTTAAATAGAGAGAGAGGGGGTGGGGCAGAGAGCGAGGTGGGTCTGCGGGAGCAGAGAAATTAGCATGTCAATGAGAGAGTTGTGTGGAAATCCACCCCGCGGCGGCTGGTGGAGAGAAAGACCCAACAAGCCTGGTAAATTTATAGATAATTGTGTGGAAATCCACCCCGAAGCGGCCGGGGGAGAGAAAGAGCGAATAGACATGTGAGAGCCTGGTAATCATATGGATACATGTTTGGTTGCCAAAGCCTGCCGTGTTAAACTGACGGCTGTAGAGTTTTTGAGTGGCAAAACCCGTATGTATGTAGAACTTCTCTCGGGCTAGCAGGCAAGGCTGCGTTTGCCTGGGTCACGAAGCCCCCATGCCCAACCACCGCATGCCCAAGCAGCTTCTGTTTGGCCGCATAGAGGGGGCTAAACGGGTACGACACGGGCTGGGGAAGAGATGGAGCTGATGCGGTACGGGAGGATGTGGAGCTGAGTGGACTTGTCGAAGACCTCTGTGGAGGAGGCTCGTGAAGGAAGCTACTGGGCAGTTGGCGGCAGTTGCCTTCCAACAACAACGGAGGGCAAGAGGAGCGATGCTCAGAACAATGAGCGGAGCACCGGGTGGCTAAAATGAAGCAAGTTGGCGCAGTAGGAGGTACGGTTGGTGCATCTGCCAGTCATCTCAGTCATGGCACCTGCCGGGTCTGTCAGCGATCCGTCGACACTTCACGTGGTCTCAAAGTGCACCTGGCCTGGCACAAGCGCCATGGTGACGTCACCGTCACTTCGTGGCGAACAGCGGGTATTGGCATGTAGAACTTCTTTCGCACTGCACGTAGCCAACCACGCGCTAAACAGAGGTTGCGGCCCTTGGCGGTGTCCTGTTGTGTGCGCACGTCGCACTCGTTACACACAAAGTGCTCGCGACAAATGAACCACAATACCTCGCTGATCTCGTCAAGGCGCATAAACCATCAAACACGCGAACTCCGGTCATCCTCGCAGCAGCAGCAGCGGCTTTTTGGCTGGCCATCGAACAAAGACGGTCACCGCATCGCCGCACACTTTCGGATGTGCCGTCTGGAATGTTCTTCCCTCCGATATTAGGAACTCACTGGGAGCTATGCGCTTTTAAATCTAGATTGAAAACTCATTTCTTCAAAACTGCTTTTTGCATGTAGCTTGTTGCTCTTCCCCCCCCCCGCACCTCCGATTAGCACGGTTGGCTCCGTACAATACGAAAGAAGTGCTGAAACCATCTCACGCCATAGTCCTGTGCGCCTGCCCAGAGTATGTCACTTTCTCTTGCCAGAGCTGCCCACTCATTGAAGTTGATGTTAAAGTATTTTTGGTCATGCTTGCAGATGTTGCTGAATTGTAGTTTTGGGGCAAACTACAATTCTCTTGGCTACAGTCCTATAAAATAAATTATAGTACTGTATATTCACACATATGTTGTAAATTAAGCACACATAGAACCTTACATTTAGAGTTTTTTTTTTTTTACAAACTCGGGGCAATTGGAAATGGAGTTCAAAGTTCAGCCCTGGGACCAGCTCAGGAAATGAATGCTGATTGTGTTGATGCTGTTGCTGCCATTTATGGGGTTTTTGGCGCCACAATTTATGAGCCCGGCTGTAAAGCAACCACTAAATGTCATAACCCCTTATAAAACGTTACAAACCCCCTCGCCACGGCTGGCAAATGCTGTATATAGCAGAGGAACAGAAGTGACACGAAGAATGACGAAAATGCAATTGTAATGCCATTTAAAGTAAGTGGTAACATTCACGTCCAAGATGTACTGATGTAGATACTCCATGTGGTGTTAAGACAGGCTGAATTAATATAAAAAAAATGTCGCAGAACATTATGGCCAAATTTGAAAAGCTGAACAGAAGTTGTGTACACTATAAACAGAGTAACGAGGTGATGTAGGGCTAGACGACACATCGTAGCCTGGCTCAAGTTAGGTTAACACGAGTAATATAAGTTTCAAGTTACTGCTGGTGTATTAACCTTAAAGATACACAGTGGATGTTATATTATACCGTGACGTCATGCGCAAGAGTTGGCCATTGTGTATCGGCGGCTTCATGGTCCAAATTGACCAAATAAAAAAAAATCTCCTGCAAATTACTGAATTGTAATAGACATGGCAATCATCGCTCCCTTTTTGTGAAAGCGTCGCATGATGCTCCTGAAAGAGAGTCACGTGACTCGGTAAGGTGTTTGTTGGTATACAAGGGTACCTGTAATAAGTTCCAGTTTATATAGTTCAATCAAGCGAGAATTAAAACGTATGCAGCATTGGTGAACGAATTAATGTGTGTAAACTTCTTTCGCACCATACGTATCCAACCGTGCCAATCGGAGGTGCGGGGGAGGACAACAAATTAAACATAAAATGGGACCCATACCCTTTGGTTATTTCGGTAAAGTCACGTAGGTACCGAAAAAACCAAAGAGTATGGATTCCTGCAGTCACGAAAGCTTCAAATCAAGATAAAATGGGATATTTTTTGTCATTTCCCGAAAGGGTAAAACTATTCTTATTTCTTCATACTTCAATGCTGGCAAAAAGGTCCCATTTCGTAGCTGCTCACCCCGAGCTATAAATGCCCTGATGGTGGCATTGTCTTTGTGCTGTTCGCATTTTGGCGTTCTCTGGTCTGACACTGGTGAGACGAGGCCCTAAAGAAGGCCGTCTCTGGGGTAGGCCAATCCGTTTCAAAGACAATGCCTATATTATCAGAGGATATTTTGTTTACATGTTCACCACAAGTACGTGTGGTTAATGCAGACATGAATCCTTGCACAAGGTTTATATTTGGTGTTCGAACATCTTAACACCTGTTTTAATGCCAGAAAGGGTGAAACCTATTCTTGGTTTTTTTTGTTCACGTTAAACATAAAAAAGCTGTTTATAAAGAAACGGCTTTTCAATCTATATTTAAAAGTGCATAGCTCCAGTGGTTTCCTAATATCGGAAGGAAGAGCGTTCCAGACGGCCGCAGAAGCACGCCTGAAAGCGTGCGATGCAGTTACCGTGCCTGTTCGGTGACCAGCCCAAAAAAAAACGAGAGGATCACAGGAACAGTAATCATGGTAGTCGCTATAGAAGAGCGGTGACGAGGCGATTGACTACTGGTCAGTGACTCAAGGAGATCGACGCGTTATGGATCATCTATCGCCATGACGGCTTTGCGCTGCATTCAATGTGGTGTTTCATTCTCGGCGCTGGAATTTAGCGGAATTAATTGCAGAGCCAAATGATAATGCTGATAGCACAATTAGGAGGTATAAGGAACTGTGAAATCCACCCCAACAGCAGGATTCCAAACTTCGGATCAATTTGTGCTTTGTGTCGTAGTGTAGTCGTAATTGTCCACTGTTCAATAGGCACGATATCAAGTGTTAAATGATGATGATGGTTTATACAGGTAGGAACAACAGATCCACACTGCCCACCGGGGATTATTTGTCTGTCGTGCACGGCCCCACCCCACCAGAGCCCTCCTATTGGCTCGGGGGCGCCGACCAATGGGACCGGTGGGTTGGGGTTGGTAGAGGGTGGGGGGGGGGTTAGTGGTGGAGGGGGAGGCATCGCCGCGACTCGGGCCAATGAGGAGACGGGCGATGTTTCATTCACAAAATGGAACTGGGGGGTGGGGCTAGGTGGGGAGGGGGTGGGGCTAGGTGGGGAGGGGCTGGTCACCCCGTGGTGCCCTTATAAAACTCAACGTTTAACCTACACACTACACTATATACGACACGATACACTACACTTATACAGGTAGGAACAACAGGTTCCACACTGCCCACCAGGGATTATTTGCCTGTCTGTCGTGCACGAATGAGTTGTCCAACCAAGTTCCTACCTGCCCACTCCGAAGGAACGTGTTAAATTAGTTATGCAACATAAATGTGATTTTCAAAAAGGATGTAAACATTTCCTGGACAGAAAGGATGACGGATAGCAGGTACACAACAACAAAAAACAATAAGATTAAGTAGACAAAGGGGAGTTAGATTTATTGGACATGTAATGAGAAAACAAGAGACAAAATAAAAATGTGTTTTGACTATTGGGGAAATTAGAGGTACAAAACGCAGGGTAAGATGGAGAATTAAGTCGCATCGAAAATTTGAACAATCGGATGCAAACGGTAGTATCTAATGCAATGATCTTGAGTGATATCGTGGACAGCGCTGAATTTTAAGAAGGCCACGATCGCTGACATCTTTGAGAAAGCACGTGGAACGGTGGATACTTTCTACGATGATTTTTTTTTTGCAGGGCCGTTAAACATCCACTTCACAAGCAGACTGTGCATTCCAGTGAGACAAAAAAAATCCCCCATTCTGAATTATGGAATGGAGGAAATTCTCGCGGATTAGGGGAACATCGCTTGGGGTGGATACAAAATCTTGGCCGCCTTGAGAACGACAGACAGTGGACTTCCCCTGCGGGAGAACGGGAAACGGGACGTGTGTATCGCGAAGTCACCAAATGTATCCCGCGCATCGAGTTTCCAACCTTGCAGGGGAGCACGCGTAAAAAGGTTTGGCAGGGAAAGTGCTGCAACGTGATACGGGAATAAAATAAAGAATAATATCTACGTAATTCTGATGGATGCACTGTTACATTCAATTTAAACAAAAAAAGCACGTAGTTATGCTTTATCGCCCCCCCACCCCCCCCCCCCCCAGATAGATTGTGATACACTGACTCGGCTGGCTCACTCGACGAGCAGAGAGAAGGCGAGCTCCACTCGAAAGCCTTGCTCATCTCGTCAAGGAGCGTGAACCATCATCACGCGAATTGCGGTCATCCTCGCAACAGCAGCAGCAGCGACTTTGTAATCGGCCATCGTACAATGACGGTGGTCACCGCCGCATCGCCACGCGCTTTCGGATGCGCTTCTGCGGCCGTCTAGAACGCTCTTCCTTCTGATATTAGGAAGCCTACAGTGGGGGGAACTATGCACTTTTAAATAATCTAGCTTGACAAACTCATTTCTTTAGAACTGCTGTGTGTGTGTAGTCTGTTGTCCCCCCCCGCCCCGCTGATTAGCACGGTTGGCTACATATGGCGTGAAAGAAGTTCAACATGCATGGTACTGTATGCATTTGGTATCATCAAGCACCAACACATTTACTGCAGCATGACGTCTCCCCATAAGCCTTCGCCAATGAATGTGGTGTCATCAGGCATGACCGATCCACTGCTGGATGAAGGTCTCCCCCCGCACCTCACCCCATACATACAACGCTAGCAGTCGAGCATTGATTAAGTTCAATTCAATTCACAGGCTCCGTAGCTGTGGAGCTGTATAAGCAGTTGCTGGTATTTATTTTTCTTCCGTCAATTGGTTAGGGGGGAAGATTGTGTTAGCGCTGTGCGCCGTGCTGGCGCTTTGGTGTTCGCGTTTTGTGCCGTGTTCGCGGTTCGATGCGGTTTTTTTTGGCTTTTGGAAGGCTGCGCAATTTACAAAGATCCGACAAAGCAAACCGGAAGCAACAGAGATGTACAAACAGTCAATCGTCGATTGTCCGGCGGATTCAGGTGGGAAGGGGCCGCCGGATTTTCAAAAAACGCCGGATAATCACTGCATCATCATTATTTAAAATAGCTTGTTTTTGCACAGTCTCGCATAACAGGCGGTGCGTATATGTACTTTTTGTGTTTTAAAATGTGTTTACTACGTGAAATTGGCATAAACATTAAAAAAATTGCCATAAGGAAATATCCTACTGAAAAAAAAGTTACTATACCGTACTTACCTCTCCAATCTCGAAGACTCTGCATGGGGTGATGTAGTACGTAATACTACTATGCTCTTGTTTCAACAACATGATTGTGTTTGCCGATCGCCGGACCTGTTTGCAGCGTTTGGAGCGGTGTTGTCGGTTTCATCAGATCAGCCCTGGACCGCCGGATAATCGATGATCAACTGCACAAATATATACTGCATTTTTTAAAAAGAAGGATATTACAAATGTCCTGAACAGACAAGATTAATAACATAATGTACATTATGGGAAGCAGCTACAAAACATTTAATGAAAACAATTAGACAAAGTTGAGTAAATGAGGAAACAAGAGACTGAATGTGAATGTGTTTTGACTGGGAAAATTGTGGCTACAAAAAGCCAACGAAGACAGTGAAGTGAGTTACATAAGCAACTTGAGCAATCGGATGCAAATGAGAGTATCCGTTGCAAAGTTTTTGAGTAAATTTACGGGGACTCCTCTACTTACGAACATATGTATGTTCGTAAGTCGATTTCTTCGTAAGTCCCACTTCACTCCTGTCGATTCCAAACATGTTGTACGGCATGTACACTAAACATGGGGAATGGATTTTAACGTTGTATAATCTCCTGTAGATGTCGATGCCACTAGTTCTTCATGTTCTGCAGATGTAGATGCCACTGGTTCTTCACGTTCTGTAGATGTAGATGCCACTGGTTCGTCATGTTCTGCAGATGTAGATGCCACTGGTTCTTCATGTTCTGCAGATGTCACGGGTTCTTTACATTCTGCAGATGTAGATGCCACTGGTTCTTCACGTTCTGCAGATGTAGGTGCCACTGGTTCTTTATGTTCTGCAGATGCTACTGGTTCTTCATGTTCTGCAGATGTAGATGCCAATGGTTCTTCATGTTCTGCAGATGTAGATGCCACTGGTTCTTTACGTTCTGCAGATGCCACTGGTTCTTCATGTTCTGCAGATGTAGATGCCAATGGTTCTTCATGTTCTGCAGATGTAGATGCCACTGGTTCTTTACGTTCTGCAAATGTAGATGCCACTGGTTCTTTACGTTCTGCAGATGTAGATGCCACTGGTTCTTTACGTTCTGCAGATGTAGATGCCACTGGTTCTTCACGTTGTGCAGATGTAGATGCTAATTCCATTTGGTGCTCGTGTTTCATATCTACTCTCTTGAAAAACGTACCAATATATGTCTGCACGGTGCTTCTCTTCATAAATTAACTTGTAACAGGCAATAGCATCGTGAACAGCTGCCAACACCTTTGTAAACATTTCAGTGTTTGGGTCCTGAGACTCAAAACAAGCCGGTGCTTGACACTGAACAACCACCGTGGTCTATTGAACGGCGATTGACCTTACGGCTCTCGGTCCGAACAGGCAACTGGCAGAGGTGGGACAAAGTCATTGTTATGCAAGTCCAAGTCGAGTCTGAAGTCATCAAATTCATGACTCGAGTCTGACTCGAGTCCAAGTTACATGACTCGAGTCCACACCTCAGAGGTGGGACAAAGTCATTGTTATGCAAGTCCAAGTCGAGTCTGAAGTCATCAAATTCATGACTCGAGTCTGACTCGAGTCCAAGTCACATGACTCGAGTCCACACCTCTGGCAACTAGACATACGGACAGGTTTGTTCGTATCTTTGAAAGTGCGTAAGTAGAATGTTCGTAAGTAGAGGAGTGCCTGTATACGAAAGGAAGGTCATTGATTTGCCGACGTATTTGACAAAGGACGTGGTTCATAGCGAGGGAGACAACCGACAAACACACAAGAGAGCCGAGTCGGGGTTCAGGTATCTGTGTTCTCAAGACACCGGAGCAGAAGAGACTTCCCCCACCCCCTTCCCCCGCCCCCCAAATTCTGGAGGATTAAACTTTGTCAGATGGGCAAACTTGGAAGGTGATATCATAACAAGCGAACAAAACAGCAATTCATAAGTGTTTCGTTGAAAAATTTCCTATGGCAATTGCAAAGTACGAATTAACAGTTCACACTTTGTCTAAATGAATAGTGCAATGGATGTTTTCATTGGCCCTCGCTGGAAGTGTGGGCCCTGGACAAATTTCCCATGCGCTCGGCACCCCGCACCTCTTAATCGGGCCCTGGTTACGGGGTGAACGTGCAAGCTCGTGCGGGTTCATGAACGCTCTGCCGGTGTCTCGATCAAAAATATACTTGCGTCGGCCCTGCACCCCTGAGTTAAAAATAAATCAGCCAGAGTTCAACTTTCACACGCGTGCGTGTGTGTGTGTTACCGAGGTTCGGTGGGGAGCGATGGTGTAGCGGTTTGTGCGCTGCGCTACGAACCCGGCGACCCGAGTTCTATTTTGGCTCACGGCTAACACCAGTGACGATTATCCCCTAGGTCGACTGAGCCTCAAATGAGTACCTGGTACGGTGTGTAAACATCGCCGCTGGGGAGATAACGGCGGCCGGACATGGTGCTGGCCACCCACTCCCTCGTGTGCCGTACCGGCCTTCATGGGTGCTCGCTAACAGCACTTGCCCTAACAGCCTGTTAAGGCTATATGGGGGATCTTTGGCTTTAAAGTTCGGTTAATCAATAGTTTATAGTGCAAAATGTGTAACGTTAAATATGTGATGTTTAAGTAGCCATGGTACGTGCATCACCTCCACAGAAATAAGAGAGTCATCGGTTGTTTAAGACGAAGGGCACATTTGCCGCGTTGGAAATAAACACCCCGTTTCGAGAGGAAGCCAAAGTGGGCTCAGTTCAGAGCGTTGAACTGGCGCCTCTGAGATCAAATCCTGGCAAGCTGTCTCTGATAAAGCCGCCTTTCTCAGGTGGTGATGCTCTCAACCCCGGTCACCATTAACTAAGCGTACGAAAAAAAAAGACCCGCCAGATTACACTTGGTTCTGCACTTAATTTGGCTAAATTTCAGCGCTGAGAATTAAACGCATCGTGACAGTGGCAGAGCAAGTAAGACAGTGCCTCCCGTATGGACCAGGTCACTTGATGGTATTTCAGAGGTAGCTCTGTGGTGTCCACTTCCATGGGCCGTTCTCTAACACGAAGGGACGCACTGCTCTTTGAGAGATCCGAATGGATAATTTTATCTCGTGGTGTGATGCCGATAACGCACTCAGGATGAGATTGTGGTAAAAAGATTAGAAAAGGTCACCATTCTCTTTATGGCTGTTGTTTGATTGCCCTCAATGATGCCATCAACAAATTCCATGCGACCTTACGCCGACCAAAAGAAAAAGGACACTCATGTGACCGAATTTCACATTTCATCGTCTGCATTTGTTTACTCTACGTTCGTTCCAAAAATGTTTGGACGTATCACAATTATTCGGCGGTACTGCGTTGGCAGCTATGCACAAAGGGGCCGTCCATAAATGACGTCACGCACCTGGGGGGGGCAGACATTTGTGACGATGTGTGACGAGGGGGGGGGGGGGTTGAGAAATGTGACGTCATATCAAAATGCGCAACTTTAAATAAATATAGACAATACGTTCTACTTAATTAAATAGACTTTTTAATAAATGTTTACTCCTACAACATCAGAGTGCATCGCCACATTAAATACGCACTACTACAATGACAATCGTTTAAAACGATTTGAAGCATGTTTTATTTTTTTTGGGGGGGGGAGGCAGAGCTTTGTGACGTCATTTATGGATGGCCCCTAAGCCGCTTCGTTTGGCTATCATTTGTGGCCAGTTCGCTTCTGAAAAAGAGCCACATCGCTCAGTGGGTTTTACCTGGACAAATAAAATCGTTCAGCTTTTAGTTTAACTCGAGCCGAACCCGGGGACAGACCACACTCATCGCGGGCATGCGGCCACTGTAGAGGCTCGCGTCCAACACGTACTCTACGTTGAACTTCTTTCGCACCGTACGTAGCCCTACCGTGCTAATCGGAGGTGCGGGGGGCGGGGGGGAGGCGGACAACAAACCGAACACAAAAAGCAGTTCTACAGAAATTCTTTTCAATCGAGATTGAAAAGTGCACGGCTCCAGCTGGGAGTTTTTCGGGGGGGGTTCAAAGTTGTCGCGAATCTTCACGAGAAATTTCGGATATTCCTTTCGTATTTTCGGATCAATCGGAAGCGTCGCCACGGTCTTGAGCTGTGCTCAGCGCCGTGGGCAGCGTGCTCAGAGCAGAGTCGCCTGGCGCCGTTCTGTCGGAGGGCCTCTGCACAACCGGGCCGAGGATGACGATGATACTGGTAGGAACCTCCTGGTTACACCAGCCCACAGGGGATTATTGTGTCCGTCGTGCAGGGAGGGGCTGGGTGGGGAGGGAGGGGTTGGGTGGGGAGGGGCCGGGTGGGGAGGGTGGGGAGAGGCTGGGTGGGGAGGGGAGGGTGGGGCTGGGTGAGGAGGGTGGGGATTGGCTGGGTGGGGAGGGTGGGGCTTGGTGGGGAGGGGAGGGTGGGGAGGGGCTGGGTGGGGAGGGTGGGGAGGGGCTGGGTGTGGAGGGTGGGGCTTGGTGGGGAGTGGTTGTTCACCCCGTGGTGCCCTTATAAAACTCAACGTTTAACCTACTCACGCCGGCTTGTGCCCGCCCTCACAGTCGGGCATATTTGCGGAATATACCACGCCGCCGTTGACCCTGGCCATTGACCGAGCAACCCAACGTTCCTACCAGCTCCCTCCGCAGGAATGTGTTATAGTAGCTGCCGAATAAAATCACGGCCGAGGGTTGCTTGGCGAACACCCTGGGACTCTCGAATTATCGATACGATGTGGGAGTTTTTTGTTGTTGTTGTTGTTGTTGTTTTTGTTGTTGTTGCCAGAGGCACGGCGGACTCGTGGCGGTTTTGAGGGATGAGAATCATCCGAGAACATCTCCGCACCGCCAAGATGCGCGTAGCTAGTTCTCTGCCTGCCAAGGTGCCATACACATTCCGGATTGTTCTAGTAGCAAAAGTAGCTACATATGTTTCGATTTAAAGCTTTCGTGACTGCAGGGATTCATCTTCTTGGTTCTTTCGGTAAAGTCACGTAGAAGGGAAATAATAAAATTAAAACATAATACAATTATTCTCACTATTTTATTATTTTATTATGCTTAATTTTTATTATTGTATTATTTGCCTTCTACGTGACTTTACCGAAAAAACCAAGAAGATAGCTACATATGCTACGAGCCCCAGACTGTCAAGGGCCCCGCGCCAAATGCTTTCAAGCTATCAATTCCGGTTCAGTGATTCTGCACTTGCTCTATTACTATAGTACTATACCGCCTTCAACTTTTATGAACGCCTGGGTGTTTAAGGCTAGCGATTTGTCGTATTATCTGGCTGTGTAGAAAATGAAAAAATATAGTTACTTGACTATGCAAGTAAAAAATTTGTGTTTTAATATGTACGTGGTTATTTATTTATTTAGGGCCCCTTCATAACATATGCTACAGGCCCAGCTTAATCCGGCACTACATACACAGTTGATAATGTGGATGTTTCCTGTGTCAAGGTTGTGGGAGTCTGCCCTACGGGAGGTTTACAACTCCACTGGAAGACATCCAGCGATAAATATAAATGTTTTTCCAACGGGTAAAAATGCCTTGGTGACCAAAACAGTGCAGTGCAAATTCAATTAAAGTAGAATCTCGTTCTAAACCCATCCGATGCCGATTTGCCGTGTTGTGTCTAAGTTCATTCGTGTTGAGTTGTAAATCTCTTCGTACACTGCCCAAGCTGATGTAACACACACACACAAGCTCTTATAAATTATGAACTTTGTCTGATAGCTTGACCACAGTCTCTAATTATTATTATTTAATTCCAGAGTATGGATTGTCCGGATTATAAGACGCTCCGGAGGGTAAGACGCACCCCAAACTTGTGCCCGTTGTAAATAAAGGTCTACAAATCTGGCCATGCAAAGACAAATATCCCCCGTATAGCCTTAACAGACTGTAGGGGCAAGTGCTGTTAGCGAGCACCTATGAAGGCCGGCACATTACACGAGGGGGTGGCTGGCCAACACCACGCCCGACCACCTTTGCCTCCCCAGTGGTGATGTTTAAAACACCACAACATGTACTCATTTGAGGCTGAGTCGACCTAGGGGAGTCCCAGGACCGGTTCAAATAATCGTCACTGGTGTTGGCCGTGATCGGGAATCAGACTCGGGACGCCGGGTTCATAGCGCAGCATAGCACTAACTGCTGCACCACCGCTCTCCCCACATGCGCGCCCGTATATATGTAATGCGGGCGTAAACGGCCCTCCGGAAGTGACGTCATGAGGGGAGGAGTTAGGTCACGTGGGGGAGAGGGGTTAAGCTATAGAGGGAGGGGAACCGGAAGAGGAAAGTGAGTGACGGGAGATCAGGAACGAGAGAGGCCACGTAGGGCGAAAGCGGAGGGTGGCGAGATCGCCACGAACACGGGGAGCGAGGATCGGCACCGTCGGCCAGCGGTGACCGACCCGAAGCAGCGAGGAGGCTGCAGTCAGCAGCGGGGCTGCATAGAGAGTCAGCAGCGGGTCTGCACACGGAGTAGCAGCCAAGAGGGTCTGCACATAGAGTAAGCAGCGAGGTTCTGCATAGAGAGACAGCAGCGAGTCTGCAGGGAGAGGACGGAGGTTACAATAGAGAAAGGAGAGAGTCTGCGGGGAGAGGAAGGAGGCTACAATAGAGTAAGCAGCCGGGAGCTACAAATACAGAGTCTATAAGAGAGTGCCGTGTGGGAGAAGACAAGAACCCAATAAAGGACACGAAGTCAGAGAGAAGCGTCTGAGTCCTTTTATTACACTGGAGTCAGAAGTGAAACGGCATGGCGAAACAATTGAGGAAAAAGAATATTCCATCTCCGGCGTCGGATTCATCTTCCGACGACGACGATCTTCCTCCTGCAATCGTCTCGACTTCGGCAGAGGAAGAGATCCGTGAGGGTCCGGGTATCGAGGAGGTTGCCGCGTCGTCGGACCCATCTGCTCCAAAGAATGCTGATTTAAGATGGACCCAGATGGCGGAGCAACTGGTAACTCTCCAAAACGTCATCACACAGTTGTGTGACCTTGTCACACCAAGGGCGGCCTTGGAAGGTGATGGTGGTGATCAGCAGGAGCCCGGGTCGCCTTCGATGGCGCCGCCATTGGCCACGCGGCGCGAAGACGCCATCTTGGGCGTGGCGCACCACGGAAAGCGGGAAGCCGCCATTTTGGGACCGCCGCGACGGTTGCCCGCCATCTTGTCGACACCGCGTTGCGACGCATTGTTGAATTTACCACCGGAGGAGGCAGCGGCTGAAGGAAGCAAGCCAAGAAGTCGCAGTCGTCACCTAACAACTGTCAAGGAATTCTCCATCGGTGGCGATTGGAGTGCGTTCGCCTGTAGATTTTTGGCGGCGGTACGTACAGTGAGGTGGACGGACGCCGAGGCGCTGGAGGTGCTTCCGACTCTTCTTGACGATGAGTCCGTTCGTTTTTTTCGCTCCATAAAAGCTGCGAAGAAGAAGACTCTGCGAGGGGTGTTCGACGAAATGGCGGACGCGTACGAGCCACCGGATGACGCCCATCGCCGATTCGTGCAACGGCAACGCGCACCTGAGGAATCACCAGTGGCGTATAGGGGCGCCGTGTTGGAACTCGCTATGGCCGCTTACCCGGAGACGGAGCCTGACCTGCTGGAACCTCTCATCTTGGTGAAGATGTTGGAGTTGTCCCGAGATCTTGGCATTCCTATGCCGGCGTGCGGTCACGAAAAGCTCACGTCCCGGGCCGCGGCCAAGTGCCTGGACGCCCAGTTCAATCTCCGCCGCTGGAAACAGGTCACGGCGTGGACGGGCGGTCCTGTCGTCGATGGGGGTGCCGTAGGGTGGGACCCTACAAAGGCCGTGTACGTGCCGGATGGGAGTGGCCAGAAGGAGTTGTCGGCTGCCTCTGCTCCGTGGCCGGCCCGAAGCGGGCCGGGGCCGCGGGCTGCGCCGCCGGTGCGGCCGCGTCGGGACGGGGTGCCCGCTGCGCGCCGCTCCGACGTCGAGTGCTTCCGCTGCGGCCGTCGGGGCCATTATGCCAGGGACTGCTGGGCCCGTGTTCCGGGTCCGCCCCAGCAGGAGGCCTCGACAGCGGACGCTCCAAAGAAAGATCCTCCAGCACAGGCAAGTCGGTGCGCACCAGACACCCGGCAAGGCCCGACACCTCACTCATCGCCGTTGTTGTGTGATGCGGATGTTGTTAAATACGGGAGGCCAGTATCTGCGCCTTGTCGCTCGATAACGCAGTGGCGTAAGCTGGCTCGGCGGGTTGTCGCGGCCGCTACCGGTTCGTCCACTGTACCTGGGTCGATCCAAGGGGTGGACGTACGTATTTTGGTTGATTCCGGTGCGTCCGCGACCATTATTTCGGATGTGATATTCCATCTTTTGAACATCCCACCGGGGGCCGTGAGGCCGGCTTACGCTTCCTGCATCGCCGCAAACGGGGGTAGCATGGGCATCGTGGGCCAGGTGGACGCTAACATTTCTATCGGGGGAGTCTCGGCCTCGGGCGTTGTGTTAATTTCGAGGTCCCTGGCGGTTCCTTGCCTGTTGGGTACTGATTTTTTGGTTAAGATGCCCATTCTAATTCGAATCAATGAAAATTGCATTGAACTACCGGGGGGCCGGAAATTGCCGTTTTTACAGTCCGCCTGGGGGCGACCGGCTCCTGTTGCCCAGGTACAGGCGTTATCGGAAGTTTCGGTTGATATTCCACCTGGCTCGCAGATGCTCATTCCCTTACGATATCGGAAGCCGGTTCCGGATCGGCAGGGTGCTTTTGGGATTTTGCTGTCGCCATCCGCCGCTGTTACGGGCGGATTGGCGCTAGTGGGGGCGCAAACTATTGTCCGTCCAGATCAGCGCCCGTTTTTGCAGGTGCTAAACGCGAGCTCTGAAAGCGTGTGTGTGCCGGCTGGTACCGTTGTGGCACATGCCACTACGGCGTTTACGGCTCAGAGTGATCTGCCGGACGGAGGGCTGGTGGGTGGTGTCTCACACGATGGAGGGGTGGATGATCGTTGGATTGCTGAATTATGTGGGGAAAATTCGGCCCTTTCCGTCGAGCAGCGTTGTGCGATTCATAAATTATTAGCGAGTTATTCGGATGTGTTTAGCTCCGACGATTTGGACTTGGGACGCACCTCGCTGCTTTATCATCATATCGACACAGGGGACGCTGCCCCTATTCGCTTGAACTCGCGTCGGATGAGTCCGGCTGAGCGTGAGCATGTTCGAGGGGCAGTGGATGACATGTTGAAAGCGGATATTATATCTCCGTCTAATAGCCCGTGGGGCGCGCCTGTTGTGTTGGTTAAAAAGAAGGATGGTAAATTGCGCTTTTGTGTGGATTTTCGGAAGTTGAATAAAGTGTCGGTGGCAGATGCGTATCCCCTGCCGCGTATGGACGACTCTCTCGACGCCTTGTCAGGGGCTAAGTTTTTTTCAACGCTAGATCTCTCTTCGGGCTTCTGGCAGCTCCCCCTTGACGAGCCCTCGCGAGAAAAGACTGCTTTCCGTACGCCGCAGGGATTATTCCAATTTAACTGTCTTCCGATGGGGTTGAATGCGGCCCCTGCCACTTTTCAGAGGTTGATGGAGTTGGTATTAACGGGGTTGCAGTGGGAGACATGTCTGATTTATTTAGATGATATTATTGTCTTCAGCCGCACATTTGATGAGCATTTACTGCGGTTGGAGGCTGTATTCACCAGAATGCGTTCTGCTAATTTGAAATTCAAGCCAAAGAAATGTCACCTACTGCAACACTCCGTTCGATACTTGGGACATATTGTTAGTGCGGACGGGGTGGCCACGGATCCGGAGAAAACTGCGTGTGTCCGTGATTGGGCAACCCCGACCACGGTGGGTGATGTGCGTCGGTTTTTGGGATTCGCCTCGTATTATCGGAGGTTTGTTCCGAATTTTGCTACTATCGCGAGGCCTTTGCATCTCCTTACTGGGAAGGGACACAAATTTGCTTGGGGACCGCCGGAGGAGGCGGCGTTTCGGAGCCTGCGCGATTTACTGGCTACTGCACCGACGTTAGATTATCCGGATTTTGAACATCCTTTCATTCTGGATACCGATGCAAGTGACACTGGTATTGGGGCGGTGTTGTCCCAGTCGAAAGGTGGAGTTGAGCGCGTGGTGGCGTATGGGAGTCGGGTTTTGTCTCCCGCGGAAACCCGCTACTGCGTCACTCGCAGGGAACTTTTGGCCATTGTTTTTTTTCTCCGCCAATTTCGACCGTATCTGTACGGTCGGTCATTTATTGTCCGCACGGACCATGCGGCCTTGCAGTATGCTCTTAAGATGGACCAGCCATCCGGACAATTGGCGAGGTGGCTGGACACGCTGCAAGAATTTTCCTTCCAAATTCACCATCGGAAGGGTGTACGTCACGCTAATGCAGACGCACTTTCCAGGTTGCCGCAACAATCCCCTTGTGCGTGTGCGTCGGGGACGCATAGGTGTGGACCGATTCAGCTCCCCCCTCAGCCTGTCGCGCTGGCGGTGGATGTTCTTGAAACTCCGCCTACACCGGGACCGGTTGATGGGGGACCGGCTGATGGGATTTTGCGTCTCCCGCGGTCTGTGTGGATTCGGGAGCAAATGTTGGACGATTCCTTGGTGACGTTACGAAAACAAACGGAGAAGGCAAGTAAGGGGCTCGGTGCGGGGGGTGTACCGGAAACTGCTCTCCGAGATGGGTTGCTGATGTGGAGGGAAGGGATACAGGAACACTGGCGTCTCGTTGTGTCTGCGTCATTGCGGTACGAATTGATTAGATCTCTGCATTGTGACACACTTTTACATCTGGGGGTGCAGAAAACCCTATTGACGCTGCAGCGAGACTATTATTGGCACGGCATGATGACAGATGTCGTCGGTCACGTTCGCGCGTGTCCCGATTGTGCCCGCCGTAAGCCGCCTAAACATCCATATGTTCCGCCGATACAATCGATTCAAGTATCTCGGGTTAATGAGCTGGTGGCGTTAGATATTTTGGGACCCTTTCCGCCATCCGCTAAGGGAAATAAGTATTTACTGGTGGGGGTAGAGTACCTCTCCCGCTGGCCGATGGCCTGGCCTTTGCCTGACCAGTCAGCGGCGTCTATCACTGACGCCTTTCTATTTGGGTATGTGATGGACAAGGGGGCGCCGGAGAGGCTCCTTACGGATCAAGGGCGTAACTTTTCGTCCAAATTGTTGGGGGAGGTGTGTGCGGCTCTTGGAACTAAAAAGATACGGACATCCCCCTACCACCCACAAACGGATGGTATGGTGGAACGGTTGAATCGGACTCTGTCCGCCATGCTGTGCCATACAGTCGGGGAAAATCAATCTGATTGGGATTTGCATATCCCTGGGGTGCTTTCGGCGTATCGCATGACGCTGCACGCGGCTACTGGATACTCGCCGTTCTTTCTTATGTACGGCCGTGAAAATGTGCCGCCGATCAATGAGCAGTTGGGAACCGGTGCGAGGGGACCTGTTAAGCCTCTTCCTGAGTATATCCAGGACAACGTTCGCCGTGTCACTGAGGCGAGGGAAAGAGCCCGCATGGCTACGGCTAAAGCCCAGGCCAGGAATGAGCGGTGTGCCCGACGTTCAAAGGGGGAGTGCCCCTGAAAAACGGGGGACCTGGCCTGGCTTCATTGCCCACAGGTGCGGCCAGGTACCTCCCCTAAATTACACAAACCATGGCAAGGACCGGTCCGCCTCATTGAGGTTCCCAACCCACAGTCGGCGCGTGTTCGGGTTGGTTCGCGGCGCTGGTTCGTGCATACATCCCGGTTGAAGCCGTACATTGCCCCGCGACCGGTTGCGTCATCTCTCGAGGTTGCCTTGCCGGGGTCTGTTGCTGCCGACTCGCCCTTGCCTGTGCCTGCTGACCTTGCAAGAGCGCCTGTCGTACCCTTTACAGACAAGCCGGCCGTGACGCCGCACGAGGGAGGACGTTCCGCTCGTGGGATGCCGACCGGAGCCGCAGAACCTACGGGACCTGCAGTTCTTCCTATCCCTCCGCGGACGCGATTACGGGACGTCTCTGAACGCGACCGGGACAGTGGCGGGCCTCCAATGGCGACGGATGAACTTGCTCCCGTCGCCCTTAAAACCCTGCCACGTTCCCGCTCGGCGGGTGGGCTGCCGACCGTCCGGGACGGCCCGGCTACCCGTACTCGCTCGAAATCCCTCACGTTTCGTTAAATTGTGTTGTGTTGTGTTCTTGTTATATTGTTGTTGCATGCTTCGTGTCTTTTTACGTGTCGGTCCTTTACACCCGCATTGCTTATCAAGTTGCATTTCAGCCGAGGTCGGCTGGATTTTCTCTACGGGGGAGGGTGATGTAATGCGGGCGTAAACGGCCCTCCGGAAGTGACGTCATGAGGGGAGGAGTTAGGTCACGTGGGGGAGAGGGGTTAAGCTATAGAGGGAGGGGAACCGGAAGAGGAAAGGGAGTGACGGGAGATCAGGAACGAGAGAGGCCACGTAGGGCGAAAGCGGAGGGTGGCGAGATCGCCACGAACACGGGGAGCGAGGATCGGCACCGTCGGCCAGCGGTGACCGACCCGAAGCAGCGAGGAGGCTGCAGTCAGCAGCGGGGCTGCATAGAGAGTCAGCAGCGGGTCTGCACACGGAGTAGCAGCCAAGAGGGTCTGCACATAGAGTAAGCAGCGAGGTTCTGCATAGAGAGACAGCAGCGAGTCTGCAGGGAGAGGACGGAGGTTACAATAGAGAAAGGAGAGAGTCTGCGGGGAGAGGAAGGAGGCTACAATAGAGTAAGCAGCCGGGAGCTACAAATACAGAGTCTATAAGAGAGTGCCGTGTGGGAGAAGACAAGAACCCAATAAAGGACACGAAGTCAGAGAGAAGCGTCTGAGTCCTTTTATTACATATACACACACGCGCGCTCACACAGCTCCCGGATTTTAAGACGCACCCCCTACAGTTGTTGAGTTAAAATATCGGTGAAAGAAGGTCATCACGTCTTCTTGGTTCTTTCGGTAAAGTCACGTAGAAGGGAAGTAATAAAATAATAAAAATAATAAAAATAAAACATAATAAAATTATTCTCACGACGTTTTGGCCACAACGCAAGCAGCCGTCCTCAGGTGAAAACCAGGTCCGTCTAGGCGACAGAGTCTGAATGAAACAGCACACGAGCTTGGAGCATATATATAAGCTGGGCGCATTGACAAAGGAATTTGCATATCAAGAGGAATTTAGCATATTTATGGGAAGTGCAGGAATGTGATTAGTACTGCATATGCATGTGCATTATGCAGGATTAACAGCATCAAAGGGAGCTGCAGTTGCTGCTGCTGCTGCTGCAGTTGCTGCTGCTGCTGCAGTTTCTGCTGCTGCTGCAGTTGTTGCAGCAGCAGCAGCAACTGCAGCTCCCTTTGATGCTGTTAATCCTGCATAATGCACATGCAAATGCAGTACTAATCACATTCCTGCACTTCCCATAAATATGCTAAATTCCTCTTGATATGCAAATTCATTTGTCAATGCGCCCAGCTTATATATATGCTCCAAGCTCGTGTGCTGTTTCATTCAGACTCTGTCGCCTCGACGGACCTGGTTTTCACCTGAGGACGGCTGCTTGCGTTGTGGCCGAAACGTCGTGAGAATAATTTTATTATGTTTTATTTTTATTATTTTTATTATTTTATTACTTCCCTTCTACGTGACTTTACCGAAAGAACCAAGAAGATGAATCCCTGCAGTCACTGAAAGCTTTAAATCAAAATTTAAGGTCATCACGTTTATGGACACCCTGTAGAATCGGAATGTATTCATCAATTAGCGACGTGAAAAGAAAACAAATCTCAAAGGTTCCTACACTGCGCTCTTGCACGTTTTCTTGGCAGAGACAACATATTTATGAAGCTCACGACCTCGAAAATGTAGCCTCGCCAACCCAGGTGCCGGATGAAGGTTCTTGTAGGACCCAGACACTTTTGTTTCATCGGCCTTCAGTGATAACCATCTACATCAGCGGTCGGGAACCTATGGCTCGCGAGCCATATATGGCTCTTCCGGTGACGGCATATGACTCCCAGACAATTTTGAGTTGAAAAAAAATCAGTTTGGAACTGATTTTAAAATACTTGTGATATTGCTTAATAATACTGTGTCATTTTAAAGTAAACAGAAATTAGTTTTGAAGATAAATTTCACGGGTCACGGGTCCCGTGACCAGAAGTCGCATTAAAAGTAAGACATATTTAATTTATTATACGTTAAAAATACTATATGGCTCTCAATGAAAGATATTTAGAAATATTTGACTTTTATGGCTCTCCCAGTCAAAAAGGTTCCCGACCCCTGATCTACATGTTGTACTGCTGCTCCTGCTGCCCCATGCTACTACTCCCACCGCGGTCACTCGCTTGTGTCACGTAGTGCTACATCCGTTGTGCAATGAGAATGAGATTGCGTGAAAAGCACCACGTGGAGATGTTATTGAAAAAATTTAAATTAAAAACAATCTCGAAAAGTTAATTAATCTCCGGCGTTTAATTTCTCTCACCTTATTGTAATGCGGGCGTAAATGGGCGGGGCGGATATGACGATCCGAGAGGGAGGAGTCAGGGTCACGAGGGGGAGAAGTTATAGCGGGGAGACAGGAAGCCATCTGGGTCAGTCGGGGGAGTGAAGTGTGGTGAACACGTTGGGTGGTCGCCGTGCCTCAGCCTGGTGGCTGAGGGGCTCATGACGGCGCCAGCCAGCGGGGTGGAAGAGAGAGTGGAGGATTGAGGTTGGAGATGGCGAGATAGCCACAGAGACCACGAAGGGCTGAGGTAGGAGATGGCGAGATAGCCACAGAGGCCACGAAGGGCTGAGGTAGGAGATGGCGAGATAGCCACAGAGGCCACGAAGGGCTGACGTTGGGAGGTGGCGAGATCGCCACGCACGGAGGAACAGGGTGCAGCGATGGAGCTGCTGTGAGAGCAGCCAGAGGGCTGCACCAAGAGCCTGCAGCGGAGCTGCAGGAGCGCGGATGGCTACGGGAGCGAAGGCAGATGTGGAGCTGCCAGGCAGAGAGTCTCAGGAGGAGTGCCGTGAGGGAAGGAGAACGCGAACCCCAAATAAAGGACACGGAGTCAGAGAGAAGCGTCTGAGTCCTTTATTACACTGGTGTCAGAAGTGAAACGGCATCTCAAAACAACTGAGAGAGAGAAAAAAAAAAGAATATTCCTGCGCCATCATCTGCTACATCATCCGACGACGACGACCTTCCTCAGACGGTGGACCTGCCTGCGATGGAAGAGGAGATCCGTGCTGGAACGAGTACGGGTCCGGGTGAGCAAGGTGTCGCCGCGTCGGTGGACCTGTCTGTGCCGGAGGACGCCAAATTATGATGGAGACAGATGGCGGCGCAGATGGGGACCTTGAAAATCGTGCTGGCGCAACTGTGTGAGTTCACCACGCCGAGGACGACGTCGGGGAGGCCCGGTGGTGATCCGCAGGCCTCCGCCTTTCCTGCGCTGCCAGCGCCATCTGCCACGTGGCACGAAGACGCCATCTTGGGCGTGGCAGGGGAGAAAAGGCGGGAAGCCGCCATCTTGTCTTCACCGCGGTGGGGAGACGCCGCCATTCAACATCGCGGCGGTGACGCAGCTTTGCGCTGCCATCTGGAGGTGCCTCGGGGAGAGCAGCCTGCTGTGAGCTGCTGTTTTCGAGGGGGTGCTGCGAGGAGAAGACGCCGATGCTGCAGCTGCTGGGGCGGGAGCTTCCCGTCCTGGCTCGGGTGCGTGACAACGGAGCAGTCAAGTCGCCGAACGAGTTCTGCGAGGCGTCTCAAGTTGCCACCCTGCCGTCCTCTTCTTGCTGCAGCCCCGGGCGAGTCGTAACGATACGCACCCGGCCTTAACACACACCTCACCCATCTTTCGAGGGCCGGGGGGCTATTTTGGTTTTCTCTTATGACTCGATTGTGCGGAGCGCGGTTCGGACTGTGTGTATGTGTGTGTAATAACGATGAACGCGCTATCTGCTTGTTGCTTGGTGTCAATATAAGTGTGTGCGTGTGTTGAGAATGGACGGAGAGTCTGCTGTACTTGCTGAGTGTCAAATTGTGTGTGTGCGCTGCGGCGTGGAGTTGTTATCTTGATGGCGAAGTTAATTATTAACTCGGGAGCGTCGGGTATCTTGCGCTGTATTATCTCGTGGGTTACCTTGTGCGATGGGCTTAATTGAAAAAAATATATATATTTTTTTGGTGTATTGTGCTGCGAGGTGCTATGTGCGATATGGTTGTTGCAAGAGAGATAATATTTGTGTTGTTGCTGCAAAGTTACGACAGGATTAATGGTGTGTTGGTTGCCTGCAGATCTGCTTGCTATTGTGCTTAAATGTACGCGTGTGATCGCGATATGCTGACTGTATGTGCTGTTACACCGTTCTGTACGGTTATGGGGTGCAATGCATTGGTTGACTATTGGGGTTTGGGATTGTTATTATTTGTGCGTACCTGTTTGGAAATTGGTAACAAATTCGAGGGGAACCCAAAAAAAAATTGGTTGTATGGTTGTTGTGCACACGAGATTGCGTGTATATTATAGAGGGGGACCCTAAAATTTGGTTGTATGGGTGTTGTGCACACGAGATTGCGTGTATATTATAGGGGTAATTGAGCTTTTTGAAAATGAGGGTGCGCGATGACGCCGTTGTGGGTGGCTTAGATGTTAATGCTAATGGAATCATAAATGGGCGCCAAGTGGCGTCGCGTATTCAGTTGATTGCATGCAGCCACGAGTTGCTTTGCGAGTTGGGTTGTGTAACTAATGTGGTTGGTAAAATATTGATTAAAAATTCCCCGATATGACTGCTGCGCGCAGCAAGCTGGGGCTGTGCGTCTATCGTTGTTGGGGTTGTTACAATAAGACGGGGGATGCATTTTGTGACCCC
Source organism: Lethenteron reissneri (assembly GCF_015708825.2). Classification (NCBI taxonomy): domain Eukaryota; kingdom Metazoa; phylum Chordata; class Hyperoartia; order Petromyzontiformes; family Petromyzontidae; genus Lethenteron; species Lethenteron reissneri. Next base: position 7,367,034 of record NC_083784.1, read on the forward strand.
CAGCATAGGGAAGCTGGGGTGCACGAATGGAGAAAACTGGCCACGTGTTCGCACGTTGGGCCGCCATTTTGCGCGCACGCGGGGTATGGCGACGATGCGCTTTGCGGAAAGGGCCGCCATTTTGAGTGCGCGCGAGATATTGCGCGAACGCGCTGGGCGAAGGGGGCCGCCATTTTGAGCGCGCGGGAAAAACCTCGGTGAGGCAAATATTCCATCTGTTATGCCTGCCATTGTTGATTGGGTGATGCATGAGTTGTGGTCACATCGGCCTATGGCTGATGGCTGACCTGACAGCCCGGAGGCGAAACCTCCGTGGTATGTCTTAAACTAATGGGCCATGTGCTCATATGGCTCGGGGAGTCATGGTTCAGTTGTGCGGTGGCAGACTGAACCTGGTGTGCCGGGGGCTCACGGGATCTGGGTTAGGGTGTTATTGTCTCTATAAGAGAACACTGCCCCGTGGGGGGAGTCCATGGGGTCTGGCATTGCCGGGGGATGAACCTTCCCTGGGCTATAAAGCATCGAACTATACGAGGCTGGTGTGTGTCCATCTTTGATGGGATAGTAAGGGAGGAGCATGGCCGAGTTGCTGCTCATCCCCGAAATTGCACTAGCTGAGAGTATGGTCAGTGGATGTTGCTGTGGGTTGACGACCACGGTGGGGGTTAGGGCGAGTTAAACGTTACCGCTGGGGAGCGTGGCTCTCTCCACGCGAGGGTGTGCGATTAGGTGTTTTGTTGGTTTGTTGAGAGTGACTGTGGGTACATGCTGTGTACGTCTGAGGTCTGTGCTGGTCCTCAAGGGAGGACTGCTGGTGGGTAAGAGCAGAATTTTGTTGTTGTTGTTGTTGTCACGTGTAAATAATATTGTTGTTAAAATGTAAATACTGGGGCATCCATCGCGTTTATTTTGGGTATTTATTGGGGTTTTTTTTTTAAGCGGGCCGGATTTACATCATCTCCACTACCCTGAGGCCGGGTGGCTGTCGTGTACGACATGCGGATGTGCGTTGTTGTGCTGTGCCTCAGGGGATTGGATTCTCCTTCTCGTCACAGATTCTTCAGCTCCCGTCGCACTGGGTGTTACCTGGTGTGCTAGCTGGATGAGGACTTGAAGGAGCAATTGAGCGCCGTTCGTCATTCTGCTCTACCACTTGCTCTTGATGTTGGACTTGAGCCGAGCGGATGGAACAACAACATGGACACGCTTTGAGACACCACATTTCTGGGTTGTGCGCGTGTGCTATTTTTGCGTGTTGGTGGCCGTTGTTGTGCTTTGTGCTATTATTATTCTTGTTGTTCTGTTCCGGTTCCTGATCCTTCCCCTTTTGTTACTTGTTGTTGTTGTTATAAGGTCTATTGTATCTGGGGGACTCCTGGTTGTGATGCCTTCGCCCGCATTATTTTGTTCTGTTTCAGCCGAGGACGGCTGGAATTTTCTCTACGGGGGAGGGTAGTGTAATGCGGGCGTAAATGGGCGGGGCGGATATGACGATCCGAGAGGGAGGAGTCAGGGTCACGAGGGGGAGAAGTTATAGCGGGGAGACAGGAAGCCATCTGGGTCAGTCGGGGGAGTGAAGTGTGGTGAACACGTTGGGTGGTCGCCGTGCCTCAGCCTGGTGGCTGAGGGGCTCATGACGGCGCCAGCCAGCGGGGTGGAAGAGAGAGTGGAGGATTGAGGTTGGAGATGGTGAGATAGCCACAGAGGCCACGAAGGGCTGAGGTAGGAGATGGCGAGATAGCCACAGAGGCCACGAAGGGCTGAGGTAGGAGATGGCGAGATAGCCACAGAGGCCACGAAGGGCTGACGTTGGGAGGTGGCGAGATCGCCACGCACGGAGGAACAGGGTGCAGCGATGGAGCTACTGTGAGAGCAGCCAGAGGGCTGCACCAAGAGCCTGCAGCGGAGCTGCAGGAGCGCGGAAGGCTACGGGAGCGAAGGCAGATGTGGAGCTGCCAGGCAGAGAGTCTCAGGAGGAGTGCCGTGAGGGAAGGAGAACGCGAACCCCAAATAAAGGACACGGAGTCAGAGAGAAGCGTCTGAGTCCTTTATTACATTATGAAGAAAAAAACCGACTGACATTGACATGACTCTGCCTCTTTGTATCTACGCTGTGCCCATCCTTGCTATGTAAATATATTGATTAAAGAATATATTTCGATTTAAAGCTTTCGTGACTGCAGGGATTCATCTTCTTGGTTCTTTCGGTAAAGTCACGTAGAAGGGAAATAAAAAAAACATAATAAAATGCAATTCTTACGACGTTTCGGCCACAACGCAAGCAGCCGTCCTCAGGTGAAGAACAGGTCTGTCGGAAAGACAGCGTCTGAAACACTGTCTTTATGACAGCCCTGTTCTTCACCTGAGGACGGTTGCTTGCGTTGTGGCCGAAACGTCGTGAGAATTGTATTTTATTATGTTCTATTTTTATTATTTATTATTTCCCTTCTACGTGACTTAACGAAAGAACCAAGAAGATATATAATATATCTTTGTTACATTTTTATTCATACAAACAAACACACAAAAATACACGTTCAAAGTTTTTGTTCGTGGGCCCTAGGAATAGTGGCTACTGTGGCCTATTGGATAATACGGCCCTGTCACCACCGACTCTTGTCCTGACCCTCCTTCTCAGATTCCGCTGCTGTCACCCGTCACAGAATCTCACCCCAGATCCGGAACGAACGCTGGCGAACGGGGTGGAACAACGCGGACGTCCAGAACCAGCATCGCAACCTCCTGCCTTTGACATTCCCACCACCTCGAAGACACGAGCGGAACAATGATCGACCTGCGGCAGAACATCGACAGGCCGATGCCCACATCTCCTGCGTGAACGGAAAATTGCAGACACGAGCCACAGTAGTGGGGCTGTGGCCACGCATCCCAAAACTGTGGGCCGTATCGTAAACCACTGTAGTCTACGCTTCGTTCAACGAAGGAGGGAGAGACAGCAAAACTACACGAACCCTCCTCTCCCGAAGCCCTCTCGTTGCGGCCGGCAGCACACCTCAACGTTGGCATTTAGCTCCCGAACAAACCGCTGCCCTACGCAAGAATAGAAACACAATTATCGGAAAAATGTGGTTCTCGTTGGAGGTTTCAATTAAAGACTTAATTCTAGATTTGAAGTTTTCGTGACTGCAAGGATCCATGTTCTTCGGTTCTTTCGGTATTTTTATTTTCACCTACGTGACTTTACCGAAAGAACCAAAGAGTAATTAAAGACTTCTCCCTTTCAAAATACTGTAGGTTTCCTCTTCGATCTTAGCACGCTTTGATCTGTCACAAAAGCGGGGGCGGCGGGGGGGGAAATAATATTTACCGCACTCTGCGCTATCGTCGCAATAGACGCGTTTGTTATCTCAACGGCCTATCGCTTGGTAATAGAGCGATAGTGTTTATTGCGGCTGGATTTCTTTTTTGTTTTACCACAAGAGATATCGTACACAAGCAGTGCCTTTCATCTAGTTACATATACGGCACCCTAGCTTCATTGCACCGTCGGCGGCTATCGAAGACAAAAAGCCCTCCCTCCTCGTTGTAAAAGCCGCACCGTTTAAGAAAGCAAAAAAACCCCTCTGCGCATTCCACTTTTGGGAGGCTTCCCGCTTCAGTGCTGCCATTAATGTCGCTGTGACCGCTTGACCTTGACCTTGACCTGCTTTGAGAACGTTCGTCGTCGCCATCATCGCCAGGGCGGTGATGGTCACCGGAGGTGGCAGGGAAGTGGGGGGGTGATGACGATTGTAAAGGTTCACGCTTCGAATCCAACAACAATCTGAACGCAAAAATCAGTTCGAGAAAATCTAGATGACTTAAAAGTGCATGGCTCCCAGTGGCCTCCGAATATCGGAAGGAAGAGCGTGCCTATACAGGGCACCATACTTCAATAGGGATTACCGTTGGCAGGGCGATTTTAATACACACAATGAACAGGAAGGACAAGATCAAAGGGCTCGCATAATGCACATGCATAATGTGCGTAATTCCGCTCCCTACTTTTCGCCAGACCACAGAAGTATGGTCACCACATCTACACCTCTATATAAGGAACGAAACAGGTGGAATTCTCCACAAATCTGGCTGTCGTCTGATGAAGCTAGTTGTAATTACAGGCGAAACGTCGCACTCAGATTGTAAATGTTGTGGCTTGGCTCTCCAACACACCGGTGTGCTGTACTAGTGACGAATTGGCCACGTTCTGTTTACGTGACAACCCTTACTAGTTGGCTGTGTCGGATGCTGGCGGGTTTTAACGACACATTTATACATTTACGCGATCTAACCCAAAAAAACCTCTCTATTACCGTTCCAAATGGCCGCAGAAGCGTATCTGAAAGTGCGCGATGTGGTGATCGCCGTCTCTGTTCGACGGCCGGCCAAAAGCCACGTGGATAATGGGGGCCTGGTGCAGGCCTGCTCGGTGTGATGTACACGTTGCCGCGTTTCACAGATATTCAACATCGATCTGGAGCTGCCTTCATCTCTTCATTTTGAACGTGCAACACATGGGCACGTGGGTACATGTTTGTTTGTTGTAGTACGGATTAAGACTGATGGCCTTAATCTAAGTTGTCTTGTGGTTGTTGTTGTTTGACTTGCATCCCACTGGGATTTTTGCACACAGCGTTGGTGTACGGTGTTTTTTCTGCAATATTTTGCTGTCTTTTCTTGGATTTTCTGTTTGCACTTAGTCACATATTCACTTGAAGATGTTTTCTTGTTCATGTTTTTGTTTTTTGTTTGTTGCGGTTGCACCCGATTCAAGAGCCGAATGGCTCACAGGGCTATACCTAATAAATGAACTTGAAACTTGAAACAGGTTGTACTGGGGGCGGTGGGAGGAATTCGAACTTGGCTCAGCGGGGAACCCTCCGGTCAATTGGCCACCCAGCCGCCCGTTCTTCCCAGACGCATCCAGGATTTTTCAGAGTAAGCATGATAGATTATATCGTAAGAAACGTATGAATAACAGTGTGTTCTGTTGCTGTTCTTGCAGTTGTCACCTAACGCGTTTTAAGAGATTAACAATGTGGACTTTGCACCCCTAGTTAAGGCTCTTCTTTTTTACAAGCTCGCAAAGGTGAAAGGAGAGAAAGAAAATAATGGCAAAGCTGCTGTTTATTTTCGTCAGCCAATCGGTGCACGTAGTCACATGGCCGTGCACACCAGTAAACGGGCGACAAGGTGGTTAGGGTTGGCGGATCACGCAGGGATGGGGGAGGGAGGGGAAATCGCGCGCGTAAAACGCACACACACACACAACCTGCGTATTTGCTCGAAACGTCACAAAAGCGGAGTCCAATTTGTTCGTTAAATTCACGCGTAGGATTTTCAGGACCATCGTGATTCGTAATTGTTTTTCCTTTGGATGAGATCGTGTAGGTACGATGTCAATGTTTTACTTTACCAGTCGACTACCAGACAGAGCTGATCAATAACCAATTATTGTTTTTTGTTATGTACACGTGTATATATTCGTGTTGAACTTATTTCACACCGAACATAGTCAACCGTGCTAATCGGAGGTGCGCGGTGGAAAGGCAACAAGCTAAACACAAAATGGAGTTCTAAAGAGATTCGTTTTCAATCTCGATGAATTAACAGTGCATAGCTCCAGCGGCTTCCTAATATCGGAAGGAAGAGCGTTCCAGACGGCCGCGGAAGCGCATCTGAAAGCGCCACGCGATGCGGTGACCACCGTCTTTGTTCGATGGCCAGCAGCCAAAAGCTGCAGCTGCGGCGAGGATGACCGGAGTTTGTTTTTTGCACCAACCCGCAGGCGTTCTGTCAATCCACTGCTGGATGAGGGCCTCCCCACGCTGTGCAGCTGGTGGGCATTGTTTAATATTGTACTCTAACCATGCCGAGCAGTGCGGGTTGGTGAAAGCGCGGATCATCGACGTGGGAGCTTAGAAGTACAGGAAAACCCCGATGTGCCTCTCTCTCTCTTTCACATCGTTTCGCAAATACGTTGTCACTTAATTGTGAATTCCACTGCCGGATTTGCGTCGCCTCGACCCCACACTCACGTCGCTGTCAGCAGCACCGTCCGCCCTTTCTCGTCATCCGTCTCCTCTCGGCCATCGCCTCCATCACCCACTACTACCCCGTAAATCGCATCGATTCACGTCGTTTCGATGTTCGTCGTCGCACCTCTCACGAACGCATCCCCGACGTGAACCGGGGTAATGCAATGGATCTTGCCGCACTGCTCTCTGCTGCCCACCACGTGACCCCGCAGCGGACAGCCTATATCAGCGGTCGGGAACCTATGGCTCGCGAGCCATATATGGCTCTTCCGGTGATGGCATATGGCTCCCAGACAATTTTGAGTTGAAAAAAATAAAAAAATAAAAATAAAATCAGTTTGGAACTGATTTTAAAATACTTGTGATATTGCTTAATAATACTGTGTCATTTAAAAGTAAACAGAAATTCGTTTTGAAGATAAAATTTCTCGGGTCACGGGTCCCGTGACCAGAAGTCGCATTAAAAGTAAGACATATTTAATTTATTATACGTTAAAAATAATATATGGCTCTCAATGAAATATATTTAGAAATATTTGGCTTTTATGGCTCTCCCAGTCAAGAAGGTTCCCGACCCCTGGCCTATATCATCACCTGGTTACGCGTGGTGGTCGTCCATCTGTCACGCTGTCCAGTCTGAACCCTGGCTCAGCCTTCTGAGATCTGATGAAATGTGAACGTCAGCCGGGCGGTTTATAGTCACAGGTGTTATTTATAGACGAAGAAAACGAAATGTATCTTGGCCACATGAAGCTATCGCGGGCAGACGAGGCACAGCATGCAGCCAAGGACAGGAAAAGATGGAGAGAGATCGTTGTAGCCGCATGTCCCATAGCGGATGAAGAGGCGTAAGTAAAATGAGATGGAGCTGATTTTCTCCCACGTGTAAACACTCATTAAAGTGGGACCTTTTTTGGCAGTAGCAAAGTATGAATCTCTCCAGTGCTGCCGCGGTGGTCCACTTTCTGCCCCGCCTCCTTCCCCCCCTTATCTCGCCCCGCCCCCTTCTCTCTCCCCCCCTACTGCCGAGGCATATATAACCTCGTGCCACAGCAGATCTCACGCCTACTTCAGCAGTTTTTCCTTGCCATGGTTGTCCCACCTGATGACGATTGCTTGCAGAACCGGCCCTAGACCTTTGGGGGCCCTAAGCAAAATTTGGTTGGAGGCCCCTTTGATGTATGATTTTTTTCACCCACTAGCTAGCAGTGACTCTAGGGGGCCCTCTGCTGGCCACGGGGCCCTTTGCAATTGCAAGGGTCGCTTAGTGGCTGGGCCGGCTCTGATTGCTTGTGTTGCGATCGAAACGTTGTGATCTATTATTGTTCTACCTACGTGACTTTACCGAAATAACCAAAGAGTATGGATTCCTGCAGTCACGAAAGCTTCAAATCAAGATATGAAAAACAGGTTTTACCCTTTCCTGCAATAAAACAGGTGTTAAGATGTTCAAACGCACGTACTCTGTGTGGTTAATGCAGACTTGCTTCATTGCAAAAGGTTTCTATTTGGTGTTTGAACATCTTAACACCTCCTGTTTCATTGTTTGAAATGGTAAAACCTATTCTTGTTTTTTCATACTCATTAAATTGCCGATAACACCTTCATACTGGTAGGAACCTCCTGGTTACACCAGCCCACAGGGGATTATTGTGTCCGTCCATCTGTCGTGCAGGGAGGGGCTGGGTGGGAGGGAGGGGCTGGGTGGGGAGGGGAGGGTGGGGAGGGGCTGGTTGGGGAGGGTGGGGAGAGGCTGGGTAGGGAGGGGCTGGGTGGGGAGGGTGGGGCTGGTTGGGGGTGGGAGGGGTGGGGCTGGGTGGGGAGGGGCTGGTCACCCCGTGGTGCCCTTATAAAACTCAACGTTTAACCTACTCACGCCGGCTTGTGCCCGCCCTTACAGTCGGCCATATTTGCGGAATACACCACGCCGCCGTTGACCCTGCAGGCCATTGACCGAGCAACCCAACGTTCCTACCAGCTCCCTCCGCAGGAATGTGTTATATAGAGGACTGCAGAACCTGGGCAATTGTTGCCTTACCGCTTGTCTGTGGGTGCTCCTCGCGTTTCTGAATCGTTCTCTCTCGACGAGAGCGAGAAAACACCGCACGGCAGCGGCGCATGTGTCACGTTAAAATTGTTATTGTGCACTAATAAAACGATTGAAAAATCTTGATTTGAAACTTTCGTGACTGCAGCAATCCATACTCTTTGGTTATTTCGATAAAGTCGCGTAGGTATATAAAATGAAAAAAATGTAAAATAATTTTTCAAATGTATCTTTTTTATACCTACGTGACTTTACCGAAAGAACCAAAGAGTATCGATTGAAAAATATTAATTTATTATGTTAGTTGTCCAATCTGAGTCGTATTTCGGAACATTTTTACGACGTATCAGTACAGCCTAACAATTATACTCACGTGTGCTTTAAAGGTATCTGAACATTAAAAAAACCATTCGCGATCAAATTCAAGCGCCAGCTCCTTGTTGTCCTTCCTACCACACCTCAGTTAAGCGCGGTTGGCTACGCACGGTGCAAAAGAAGTTTAACACACACACAGACAGACACACATACACACACACACACGTATGTTGCGCAGTAACTGGAACACGTGCATCGATTTGGGAAAAAACAGCGTGGTCACATTCTACCAGGTCACATGGTTACGTACCGACTTTTGAGAATGTATCGAAACAGCTGGTATATGACGCGTTACGTAAATAGATCTATTTGTTGATCCAGAATGAAGACCTCATTCGAGACCCAAACATCGCCGCACCTCCTGCCTTTCACATTCCTGCTCCTCGAAGCCACTGGTGGTGTAACCATCAACCGCATAAAAACATCAAGAGCAGGCCAACGTGCACATCTCCGTCACAGATACATAAAATTAAAGAAAAGCGCGACTCTGGATTTGCAACCCAAAACTATGGACCACACAGTACACCCAGAGATACGTAGATATACGTAGAGATTCACAGAGACACAAAGAGACCCATAGAGATACATAGGGACCCGGAGAGAGACAGAGAGAGATGCTTCAAAGGCAAGCCACGGTACGATTGTGGCAATGCAACCCAATCTATGGACCACATAGTACACCCAGACTGGCCAGAGACACGTAGATATACGTAGAGATTCACAGAGACGCAAAGAGACCCATAGAGATACATAGGGACCCGGAGATAGTGAGAGAGAGATACCTTAAAGACAAGCCACGGTGCGATTGTGGCAATGTGTAACGGGTTCCGGAGACACTTGTAGATGTAACTTCTTTATTACAATACAACACTCCAACTGTCCTGATACTCTGTTACAGCCTAGGTACACAGCCTAGCTACGCAGCCTAGATACTCTAGATACTCTACTCTGGCTACGCTCGCCCTCACAAGGTCGTAGCGTCGGGAGTTCCAGAGTCCCAGCGCTGGCTCTCACAGCATCCCAGGGTCTTCAGATGGCTGGTCGTGGGTCTTGCGTCTTGAGTTACAACTGGGCCCCGATCGTCCAGGGAGCTCTCCTTTTATGCCTGGTCCGACGAGGGGTGGGGCCGTGTGCGCCACCAGACATCCCACAGAGCACACACAGCCCCCCCCCCCCCCACGTTGGCGGCGCCAAAAAGGCTTAAGCGCCTGGGAACCCAACGCCTGGCGCCCAAAGGCTTAAAAGCGTCTGGACCCCATGGGAACCCAGTGCCTGGTGCCCAGAGGCTTACGCGTCTGGACCCACCTGGGAACCCAGAGCCTACAGCAGCCCCTCCCTTCTTATGTCACTACATTACCCCCCTCTGCGTAGCCTCCAGCCGACCCGGCTGTCAAAAAAAATACAATTGTACAAGAAATTATGTGTTAACCATCAGAATGAGTGTGTGACAATCAAGAAAAAAAAATGAGAAGAAAGCGCCTCTCCCCCTCCTGTGGTCACCGATGCAGAACAACACTGTATAAACACATATATGCAGGATGAACGCACGCCCCAATCGCCCACTATACATGATGGCAAGGTGAGTGGCGTCGCGTTGGGACGAGAGTTCGTGGGCGGGGGTCATGAAAATCGTTTGAGTTTTGAGCGAGTCCGAGTGGCAGGTCCATCGGTCGCGACGGAGGCGGGAGGGGACCGACGACCCGCTGTTGCGCTTGTGTCCTGGGTCGCTGATCCCGCGGGCAAGCTTGTTCCCGCTTGGTCGGCCGAGGCGGATTTCATTCCCAAGGCACCTGAGGGCGGGACAGCGGGACCTGCCCGAGAGTTAGAAGCAGCATCATCGCGGCGCGGCTCGTCAGACATGTCGCGCTCTCGGCCCCGGAGAAGTGAAGGAGGTGTGTAGGGTTGAATGTAAGGTTTTAGACGTGACGGGTGCACGAACCAACGTCGCTTGCCATGCTGGATCCTGACACACTGCGGGCGGAGAACGCGAATAATAACAACCGGGCCTCTCCAAGGCTTAAGCAGTTTTGAGGAAGTAGCCAATGGTACCTGCGGGCAGTGGAGCCAGGCGCGGTCCCTTTCCACCCAAACGTGGCGGGATGTGCGGAGATTCCGCAACCGCTCGTTGGCAAGCTGACGGGCTTCTGAGTTATTTTGAGCAGCCTCCCGGGCATCCATGAGACGACGCACATTAGCACGGATGTGGTCGGCAATCTTAGCCTTAGGTGCGGGCTGTTTAATGTGCAATTGTACGTCGATTGGGGGGCAAACCTCCCTACCATACATAAGAGAGAATGGCGAGTACCCCGTGGCAGCATGGGGCGCCATTCTATAGGCGGCCAAGACACCAGGTATGTGGAGATCCCAATCAGTCTGTGACTCAGACACCTGGTGGCTTAGCATGGAGGGAAGTGTCCTATGTAATCGCTCGACCATACCGTCAGTCTGGGGGTGATATGGCGAGGTGCGAATTTTGTGTGTCCCTAGCAGGTTGCACACATCCCGCAACAGCGTGGAAGAGAAATTTTTCCCTTGGTCGGTCAGCAGGCGTTCGGGAGCACCCTTGTCCAGGACGTAGCCCTGGAAAAAGGCCTCCGTAATGGCTGCTGCAGACTGGTTGGGGAGTGGCCAGGCCATTACCCATCGGGTAAAATATTCGACCCCAACCAAAAGGTACTTACTACCCCGAGGAGTAGCGGGAAACGGACCAAAAATATCCAATGCGACGATCTCATTGACCCGGGAAACTTTAATGGATTGGAGCGGCGGGCAGGACGGCCTAGCAGGTAGTTTCCGCCGTGCACATTCTGTGCAATCTTGCACAAGGTCAGCCACATCGTTTGCCATGCCCGGCCAGAAAAATTCCAATTGGATTTTAGCTAGTGTTTTCTGAACACCCAAGTGCAAGAGGCGACTGTGGGTTTCCCACACAAGTCGCCCCCGCAGGGAGGTGGGCACCACCAATGTGTGGGATTGGGACCCCCCATCCCAATGCATGAGGACGCCTTCCCGGATGACATATGATACGGGGCCCCCCTGCCCCCTGTGACCCTCGGCATCCCTAGCGCGGCGTCTCAATTTGAGGAGGGAGACGTCTTCCATCTGAAGACGTCCCCAGTCGTCCAACCCGAGGCCCAGCAATGCGTCCTGCGGAACTTGCGTGGAGGGAGCCCCGTGGTCCCCGACCCCATCCCCGGCCGCGGCCGCAAGGGATGGGGGCGGTACCCCGTCAGGCTGCCTACAACGCCCCGCACCCAAAAAACAAGCACAGCGCCCATTGTTCGGCAGTCGCGACAACCCGTCGGCGTTCCCGTGTTGAATCCCCTTGCGGTAAATGACAGTGAACGCAAAATCCTGGAGGATCTCGAGCCAACGCGAGAGCTGTCCAGATGGTTGGTCCACTCGCAAGGCGTATTGTAGCGCGCATGGTCGGAGCGTACTGTGAAATGCCTGCCATACACGTATGGCCTGTACTACTTTATGAAAAAAACGATAGCAAGCAATTCGCGGCGCGTCACGCAGTAACGTTGCTCCGCGGGCGACAGCACCCTGCTGCCATAGGCGACGACGCGCTCCACTCCATTGACAATTTGCGACAGCACCCCTCCAATTCCGGTGTTGCTGGCGTCTGTATCCAGAATGAACGGAGTGGTAAAATCTGGATAAGACAGGGTAGGAGCATCGACCAGTGCTTTTCGGACGGCATTGAAAGATGCCTGTTCTAACTCTCCCCAGCGGAATTTGACCCCTTTGGCCGTTAATGCGTGGAGGGGCTTCGCGATGGATGCGAATCCCGCAACAAATCGTCGATAATATGAGGCGAAGCCGATAAAACTCCGCACCTCCCCAACAGAGGTAGGAGTTGGCCATGAGCGCACGCAATTTGTCTTTTCGGGGTCCGTGGCAATTCCCGAGCGGCTGACAATATGGCCCAAATAACGAACCGAATCCCTCATGAGGTGGCACTTTTGCGGTTTGAATTTGAGGTTAGCTGTTCGCATTTTAAGGAAAACTGCCTTCAATCGCGTGAGGTGTTTATCAAAAGTTTTGCTGAACACGATTACATCGTCGAGGTAGATTAGGCAAGAATCCCACTGGAGCCCAGCGAGGACCAGCTCCATCAGGCGCTGGAACGTCGCCGGGGCCGAGTGAAGACCCATGGGAAGTCTGTTGAATTGGAACAGTCCCTGCGGCGTGCGAAAGGCCATCTTTGGTTTGGATGCGTCATCAAGGGGTAGCTGCCAAAACCCCGAGAGGAGATCCAAGGTGGAGAAGTAATGCGCACCTGCTAAGGCATCGAGCGACTCGTCCATCCTGGGAAGCGGGTAGGCGTCGGCCACAGAAATCTTATTAAGTTTCCTGAAGTCAACACAAAAGCGGAGGCTCCCGTCGTGCTTCTTAACAAGAACGATCGGCGCCCCCCATGGGCTATTTGATGGCGCAATGACATCGGCCGCCAACATATCGTTGACGGCCACCCGTACATGTTCCTTTTCGGCCGGGCTCAACCGGAATGGGTTTTGACGAATTGGAGCGGCATCACCCGTGTCGATGTGGTGGCTTAGCAATTTAGTGCAGCCAATGTCGAATTTGCTTTGACTGAAAACGTCGGCGAAATCGCTCAGCAGCGTGCGTAATTTAGCATGCTGTAATGGTGACAAATCGGCAGAAGTGGAGCAAAGCGCGTCGAGCCATCCTGTGTCAGGACCTGGCTTGGCAACGGAAGAGAACTCGCCCCCTACGTGACCCACGATCACATCTTCTGGTGGGGCTGGCGTCGCGTGAGCAAGCACCATTCCCTGACAGATAACGGCCGTTTCCAATCCCGCGTTAAGGACCTGGATAAAGGGGTCATGGTCGCTTCGCACGAGCGTTTGTGCACACACGAGGTCCGGCACCCGCTCAGCTGAACGCGAAGGCCCAATCACAGCACCCCCCATGAACACGTCGTAATCAAGGGGTTTACGAAACCGGAGGGGAACTAACATCTGAGAGCCAGGAGGAATGTGAATTGTGCACGCCGCCAACGCCTGCACCGTCGTAGATGCGGAGTGCAACCGAGTGGGTGTGGGTAGGAAGGCCATGCGTCGGCCGGAGGGGAGCTCAATACACCCTTTGTTAATGAGAATTTTAATGGGCATCTTCCCCAAGAAATCTGTTCCGAGGAGGCACGGAACAGCGAGGGTTGATGAGACCAAAATGGGCCCAACTAATTGGACGTCAGCAATGCGGATCTGAGCATTGATCCATCCGGTGATGCCCAATGAACCCCCATTTGCGGCATAGCATGGCACATCAACTGGCTGCAAGGGACGGCATGTATCGGGCAAAATGTTATAAATTATGTCTGAAATGATGATCGCCGACGCACCCGTATCGATCAACATACGAACATCAACGCCCTCGATGGAACCCACTACGGCAGAGGACCCTGCCGCAGCGGCAACGACCCTATGGGCCAACTCGGACCATTGACCCGGTCCGAGCGCCCGGTTGTTCAATGATGGGCCCGAATCCCCCTCCTCCGAAGCATGACCCCCCTGTGTGGTGTGAGGGTGCGTGCTTGTTGTAAGTGGGGGCCGAGAGTGCGAGGTGTCGTGACTCGCCTGGGTATGCCGAGGATAAGGTGGTGGCCGAGGCGCCGGAGGTCCTGAAGTCCGGCGTCGGGGGACCCGGCAGCCGGACGCCACATGGCCCCGAAGGCCACAGTTGTGGCAGACGATGGACGCTCCGTCCTGGCGCGAGGTTGGCCGGTCCCGCTGGTGGTGATCTCGCTGGGATCGCCAGTTGGACGATCCGCGATTTTCTGTTGCTGCGAAGGCCTGATGAGGCCCCGAATGCACGTCATAGGCTTGTGCATCAGGTGGGCCTGCGCAGGCGGCGATGGTCGTGTCCTCATCGCAATGTAGGTGTGCTTGGATGCACCTGGCAGCACGTAGCGATGTGAAGTCGTCGTCGTCGTCGGCTGTCGGCATGGCAACTCGAAGCTGGCGGGCCAAGCTCATGAGCTTCTGCAGCACGAGTGACTCCACAGCGTCTTCATCCATGCGAGGGTAGGCAACCTTCGCCATGGCCAGCAGCGCGCTGCGGTACCCCATCGCCGACTCGGAGGCCTTCTTCCTCCTCGCATCGAAGCAGTGACGTGCTTCGGATGGGGGTCCATAAATCAGCCGCATCTGATGAAGGGCATCCGTGAGCGTGGCACGTTTCGCGCGTGGCACAGCAAGGAGTGCTGCGAGGGAGTCGTCGTCGAGCATGGCCGGGAGGCCCTGGAGCGCTTCATACTACGACCAGCCGGACGTCTCTATAAGAGAGACGAACCGGCGTTCGAACGCTGCCCACTCACCCCCCTCTGAAGAAAATGCCTTGAGTGCCGGCAGGCGTTGCTGGACGTGAGCCAAGCTTCCGTTGCCTGGCAACCCGGCTGAAGCTGGCTGCGCGTTCGCAGCGCTCTCACTCGGCGGTTGCCAACAGCTGTCACTGGGCGGTGAGGGACGCAGCGCTGATGACGCGGCGTTGCTGGGTCGCAAACAGCTGTCAGCCGGCGATGAGGGACGCAGCGCTGATGATGCGGCGTCATCGGGATGGCCCACGCTGGGCCCGGAAGTGACGTCGCTCCCAGCGGCCACTGCTCCCCCCGCAGAAGTGACGACACACCCGGATGTGTTTGTGTTGGAGCCGGCGGGAATGGCGCGGTCGCTGCGCTGCCTCTCTCCCTCCTGCCTCCGCCTGTGAGCGATGCATCTCAGCCCAGGATGGAGACGGTGGCGTGGAGCAGCTCGGTGAGGCGAAGCAGCGTTTCCTCCATTGCTGCTCCCGACGCTGGAGGAGGATCGGCAGGTGTGGTGGACGCCTGCTCAGCCGGCGGTGCGGCGTCGTTGTCGGCCCGAGTTGGCTGCCCTGTCGCCGCTTGCTCCTCAACATCGCCGTCACGACTGAAGGTACGTGGCTTACTTCTTGTCTCCATTGCCACCTCTGACGCCAAATGTAACGGGTTCCGGAGACACTTGTAGATGTAACTTCTTTATTACAATACAACACTCCAACAGTCCTGATACTCTGTTACAGCCTAGGTACACAGCCTAGCTACGCAGCCTAGATACTCTAGATACTCTACTCTGGCTACGCTCGCCCTCACAAGGTCGTAGCGTCGGGAGTTCCAGAGTCCCAGCGCTGGCTCTCACAGCATCCCAGGGTCTTCAGATGGCTGGTCGTGGGTCTTGCGTCTTGAGTTACAACTGGGTCCTGATCGTCCAGGGAGCTCTCCTTTTATGCCTGGTCCGACGAGGGGTGGGGCCGTGTGCGCCACCAGACATCCCACAGAGCACACACAGCCCCCCCCCCCCCGTTGGCGGCGCCAAAAAGGCTTAAGCGCCTGGGAACCCAACGCCTGGCGCCCAAAGGCTTAAAAGCGTCTGGACCCCCTGGGAACCCAGTGCCTGGCGCCCAGAGGCTTACGCGTCTGGACCCACCTGGGAACCCAGAGCCTACAGCAGCCCCTCCCTTCTTATGTCACTACAAATGCAACTCAAACTATGGACCGTAAAGTCAACCCATTGTGGTCTGCGTTCCTTCAACAGAGGAGGAGCAGCAAAACGACACGAATTCTCTCTCCTGAAGCACCCCTGCGTAGTGGCCAACAGGCCTCGACATTTGGCATTTAGCTCCTGAGCATATTGCAGCCATACGCGTGACTATAATTGTGTTTTATGTAGAAACATAATGGCTAAACATAACTTCAGAATCATGATACGTCATTTACGGTTGTTTGTCCATTACACCAGATAAGGGGACGTTTTACCGGGGGTTGGGTCAACATTTGTTTTTGCATTTCCCTGGTTTTGTCCACAGGAACAAGTGGTGATAAGAACACGGGAACATTGCCTGCCACACGAATCCCCATCACCCACCTAAAAAACTAAACGATTTTCCATATTTTACCAGGTAAGGTCCACTCAGCTATATGGATCTTTTTTTCAGAAGCGAGCTGGCCACAAATGATAGCTCAACGAAGTGGACATTTACAGCAGCCAAATACTCTAAACGCACGTTTCTAAATGTGGAGGGAAAACAGGAGGACCCGGAGAAAAATCCACGCGACCAAGGGGAGAGAGAGAGAGAGAGACACGCAAACTCCAAATAGACAGCAGCAGGCGTCAAGGGTCGGAATCGAACCCACGACCTCCTGCACACCAGGCGAGGTAGTTAACATTTCCTAGCCACCGTGATGATGATGAGAGAGACACACACGCAAACTCCACATATACAGCAGCAGGCGTCAAGGGTCGGAATCGAACCCACGACCTCCTGCACACCAGGCGAGGTAGTTAACATTTCCTAGCCACCGTGATGATGATGAGAGAGACACACACGCAAACTCCAAATATACAGCAGCAGGCGTCAAGGGTCGGAATCGAACCAACGACCTCCTGCACACCAGGCGAGGTAGTCAACATCTCCTAGCCACTGCGATGATGATGAGAGAGAGACACACGCAAACTCCAAATATACAGCAGCAGGCGTCAGGGTCGGGATCGAACTCACGACCTCCTGCACACCAGGCGAGGTAGTTAACATTTCCTAGCCACCGTGATGATGATGAGAGAGACACACACGCAAACTCCAAATATACAGCAGCAGGCGTCAAGGGTCGGAATCGAACCAACGACCTCCTGCACACCAGGCGAGGTAGTCAACATCTCCTAGCCACTGCGATGATGATGAGAGAGAGACACACGCAAACTCCAAATATACAGCAGCAGGCGTCAGGGTCGGGATCGAACTCACGACCTCCTGCACACCAGGCGAGGTAGTTAACATCTCCTAGCCACCGTGATGATGATGAGAGAGAGAGACACGCAAACTCCAAATAGACAGCAGCAGGCGTCAGTGTCGGGATCGAACTCACGACCTCCTGCACACCAGGCGAGGTAGTTAATATCTCCGAGCCACCGTGATGATGATGAGAGAGAGAGAGAGAGACACGCAAACTCCAAATAGACAGCAGCAGGCGTCAAGGTCGGGATCGAACTCACGACCTCCTGCACATCAGACGAGGTAGTTAACATCTCCTAGCCACCGTGGCGCCGCTGACTTGTGTGTGCAGGCGGGCTGAACCACAAGCAACGGCCGATACCTGTCGCTGAAGATATCGATTTTTGGGTGAGATCGCGCAAGTAATGTGTTGTAAACCCTCCTCCACCCGACACTGCCAATTAATGAAGTACTGTACTTGTATCCCAATTTTTAAATGTTGTGAGATTTTCTCTCCAACAACGCACCAGGGGTGGTGGTGAAGCTACAATTAATCGGTACGTTTGTTCATCGCGCGGCAACTTCATTAGTTGGCCGTGTCAGGTGGAGGAGGGTTTCCCGACACACATTTTACTGAACGTGATCTGACACTAACATCTAATTGTGAATCATGAAATTGGTCGCGAAAGCCGGCGCGTGTTAAATCGACCAGCTCGCTGACATGTTACAGCTGCGGTTGCCCGAACGCGACACCTTCATCATCATCATCACTGTCACCAGCCACGATCTATCGACTCCTGGATAAAAGCCTCCCCAAGACGTCGACATTTCTCCCAGGCTAGCAACGCAACAATCCATCTAAGCTGCCGCCTGTGGGCATATCTCATCGCTCCGTCTCCGCGGAGGACGTCCTCTTGGGCGCGTTCCCTCCCTTGGCTGTCGCTCCGATGCGAGTCTTGACCGCTGCTCCTTCTAGCGACGCGTCCCACACAAGCCCGCTCACTTCGCTGGGTCGTCACGGTATTTCTTCAACCGGGAGGCGGAATCGAAACCTTGCGACCTCTGGATTGGAGGTCCCGGCGACCTCTGGATTGGGGGTCCTCGTGACCTCTGAATTGGAGGTCCCGGAGTGCTTGCTGACCGTTAACCCCCCCCCCCCCCACCGTGGGCCCACATCCTACAGACACCATAGGGACAGGCGTGTAATGGTGTACAAAGGGGCGTGCAGGGGACATCTGTAAAAAAAAAATAACTTCATAGCTCATCGGATTTCTCCAGGATAAAGAGATGGTCCGATTCTGATACCAGCTTATTCTCACGAAACATTTTGCCACCATGCACAAACACCATTGGGAGGGAGCGGGGGCGGGGGAAGAAAAAAAAACACTCGCCCGAAAAGTCCTCAGGCCAAGAGCACAACGTGATTTCCTTTCCGTGATTTACACTGAACTCCTTTGCCTCTGTTTCGTGTGCAAATGACTCCGCGTGCAATGACGAACAGCTGCCGTGGTGCAATGGTTCAGCGCCGCTGACCCGGCCGGTTCGATTTGGATCTCCCGGCGCGGCAGCTTAAAAACGACCGTGCAAAGTTAATTTGTTTTATTTTCCAAAAATATTTTATGAACCAAATGATAAGGAGGGAGGGAGGGGAGGGAGGGGAGGGAGGGGAGGGAGCGAGGAAGGGGAGGGGGGGAGGGAGGAAGGGAGGGAAGGAGGAAGGGAAGAAGGGGATGGAGGGAGGTTGGGGAGGACGGGGAGGGAGGGGAGGGGAGAGAGGGAGGGAGGGAGGGGAGGGAGGGCCTAATGCCCTCATGAATGCTCTGAATCAATGCCCACTGGAGGAGAGGCAGCGAAGGGGTTCCCGGTGCAAATTTTCTCAAATCCACCACGACCGCCTTCTGTCCGCCCAGCACCGTCAATGGCCAATCAACGCGCAGCAGCAGAGTCGATCGGCGTGTCACGTGTTGTGGACGTCTCGTCCAGCGTGGAAGAAAGAGTAGGCCAAAAACTATGTACGTGGGGGCTCTCAAGAGCAGTGGTTCTAGATTTGAAGCTTTCGTGACTGCAAGGATTCATACTCTCAGTTCTTTCGGTAAAGTCACGTAGGTAAAAAATGAAATTAAAATGAATCAATTAAATTAATTTAATTAATTTTAATTTCATTTTAACTTCATTTTTTAATTTAATTAATTTTAATTTCATTTTTTACCTACGTGACTTTATCGAAAAAACTGAGAGTAAGAGCGGTGGTTCTCCACCGGGGGTAGCGTGGCAATGTCCCAGGGGGCACGTGAGGTGATTACTAAATGTGTGAAATTATATCGTGCATGAAGAGTCATTGGTGGATGATCACCAATATAAAATAACTACGATACAATTTTAAGTCAATATGGTAACCTAGAACAATATAAAAGACGTTTGTCTATAAACGCATTAATCGGGAACAAATTACGTCGCGCGTGCAGAGCATCCCGTTTAAAAAAATGTATTCGCTCGCAGTTACTAGCTATATCAAAGTATGAAAAATAAGAATAGGTTTTAACGTCGTGAGAATTTTATTTAATTATGTTGAATTTTATTATTATTTTATTATTTCCCTTCTACGTGACTTTACCGAAAGAACCAAGAAACGGACGGCTCGGTCGAAACTAAATTCAACAAAAGTTCGAGGACCAACTCACTAGTCGAGAGCCTCCCCAGCGCTCCGAGTGCACAGGGCCCTCTCTCTGTGGCACGCAGCGAGCGGTGCACTTTCAGGGCAGCGCCTTTGGGGCCGTCCATAAATGACGTCACGCACCTGGGGGGGGGGGGGTCAGACATTTGTGACGATGTGTGACGAGAGGGGGGGGGGGTGTTTGAGAAATGTGACGCCACATCAAAATGCGCAACTTTAAATAAATATAGACAACACGTTCTACTTAATTAAATAGACTTTATAATAAATATTTTCTCCTACAACATCAGAGTGCAGCGCCACATTAAATACGCACTACAATGACAATAGTTTAAAGCAATTTGAAGAATGTTTTTTTTTGGGGGGGGGGGGCAGAGCTTTGTGACGTCATATTTCAGGGGGGGGTCTGACTTTTCGTGACGCCGTGTGACTAGGGGGGGGGGGGGGGTCAAAAATCCTCCAAAATCGCGTGACGTCATTTATGGACGACCCCTTTAACCCGTGCGCGCGGCCGCTCGCTGGACGCGTTTTGTGTTGTGCCTCAGTTGACGCCGCGTGAAACGTCCCGGCGTTAATTGCGTATTTTAAGAAACCCATTTTTTTGTTAGTTTGTTTGTTTATGGCCGGTTGTTCTATAAAGCGAACAGTAAAGAGGCTTGTAGAGAGCTGTGTTTGTTTTAAACAAGCACGGTATTGCACGCACCGCACCAATCATAACAGAAGGGGGAAATAAAAAAAAACACGCAACTCTTTTCGATTGAAAGCTTTCGTGACTGCAGGGATTCATCTTCTTGGTTCTTTCGGTAAAGTCACGTAGAATGGAAATAATAAAATAATACAAATAAAACATAATAAAATAATTCTCACGACGTTTCGGCCACAACGCAAGCAACCGTCCTCAGGTGGAGAACAGGTCCATTCTACGTGACTTTACCGAAAGAACCAATAAAATGAAACACGCAACTCGCTCATCAATAACACCCGTGTGTGGGGATTAAAACATCTAAACATTACATGCGACGTTTCGGGCAATGGCCCTTCTTCACAACACACACAGCGAGGCCAGAAGAGAGGCAAAGTTGAGAAAGGGGGATTGTGGGTGCAGTGGTTCACGTACTGAGCTCATGACTCTGCTGGCACATGAGTTCGATTCCACGGCGTGGCACCAGTTCTGATCACCCCTGCGCCCCCCTTCCCCCATTGCACCAGCCTGCAGTGACCAGCGTGGTGAAGTATGGTCAAATAACCCCCATAACTGCCACGGCGTAGGGAAACCTTCACCCAGAATTGGGATGACAAATGAAGACGATGGATGTATTGTAGCTTTGATAAATATCGTGCTTCAGCCGCACCGAACCTCACAAAAATAATATCCAGGGGCCTACCTTGGCTCCTTCCACCCTCAACCAGTATATATACAATACTGTTTCTTGGAATTTCTCTCACTTGATACAGCTATCGTGCTGTGACGGTTCCACCTGAAGACGGAAGCTTGTGTTGCCTCCGAAACGTCGTGATTTTTATTTTTATTTAACTTTTATTAAATTAAATATTTTTTACCTACGTGACTTTACCGAAAAAACCTAAGAATATAATTTGATAAACTCTTCACACAATCACCTCTTGTTGTATGTGTCACGTGTGTTGAGCGGTGGTGCAGTGGTGAGCGCGCTGAACCAGCGACGACGCTGGTAACGATGAGTTCGCTACCCGGCCGAGCATCAAGTGTGGGCAGAGCCTGTGCAGGGTCTGCTCTAGGTCAACTCGGCCTCAAATGAGCTCGCGGTGCGGTGCGTATACATTCAGCTCGGGGGGGGGAGACAAAGGCGGTCGGGTGCGGTTTCCGGCCACAACCACCGCCCCTCGTCTGCCATGCTGCCCGTAATATGTTGGTGATTTGAAAACATATGGTTAATCTAAATTGTCTTATGGTTGTTGTTGTTGGCTTGCACCACATTTTGATTTTTGCACAGTGTTTTCATGAGTTTTTTGGGGGAGGAATATTTGCTGGCTTTGGGATGTTCTGTGTTCATATTTTGTTTGTTGTGGTTGCACCCGACTCAAGAGCCGCATGGCTCACAGATCTATACCTAATCAATGAAACTTGAAACTAATAGGCACTCGCTAACAGAAACCCCCTGCTCCTACGACCCGAATGGCTAAACCCGTCGTACGTTGTGACCTTTTGTCACGCAACTGACCTTTGTCGTGCCGAGACGAAGGTATCTGTCGTTGGGGAGTGGCTTCGAGAAGATGAAAGGGCCGGCAGGGACGTTGGGACATGCCAGCTCAGTGACTCCACACCTGGAAATCGACCGCGCGAAGACGTCTATTGACCCGATTCGTGTGCGCGAGCGCATCGCTGCCTCTAAGCAAACAGTCGACATCCATCCCCGGAGTGCTCCGAGTGATTACCGCTATCTCTGCTATCGCGATATACTGTTTAATAAGTTGCAAGGCCGTTGTTGTGTGCTTGCCACCCAACGTGTGAGTCGATGAACGAGGGCGTGTGTGTGCGTGTCACTGTGTGTGTGCGCGTGTCACTGTGTGTGCGTGTCACTGTGTGTGTGTGTCACTGTGTGTGTGTATCACTGTGTGTATCACTGTGTGTGTCACTGTGGGTGTGTCACTGTGGGTGTGTCACTGTGTGTGTGTGTGTGTGTGCCACTGTTGGGTGTGTCACTGTGGGTGTGTCACTGTGTGTGTATCACTGTGCGTGTGTGTGTCACTGTGTGTCTACGTGGAGAGCGGTAGTGTAGCGGTTAGCGCGCTGCGCTATAAACCTAGCAAACCCGGGTTCGATTCCCACTCACGGCCAACACCGGTGACGATTATCTGAACCGGTCATGGGCCTCCCCTAGGTCGACTCAGCCTCAAACGAGTACCTGGTGCGATGTGTAAACATTGCCACTGGGGAGACAAAGGTGGCGGGGCGTGGTGCTGGCCACCCACCCCATCGTGTGCCGTGCCGGCCTTTATAGGTGCTCGCTAACAGCACTTGCCCCTACAGTATGTTAAGGCTATACGGGAGATCTTTGTCTATGTGGGTATGGGGAGCGGTGGCGCAG
Organism: Lethenteron reissneri; assembly: GCF_015708825.2. NCBI lineage: Eukaryota > Metazoa > Chordata > Hyperoartia > Petromyzontiformes > Petromyzontidae > Lethenteron > Lethenteron reissneri. The sequence continues at coordinate 7,389,990 of NC_083784.1, forward strand.
CGGTGGCGCAGTGGTAGCGCACCGCGCCTTGTATCTGGCGACCCCGAGTTGGATTCCCGCGCACAGCCCAACATCAATGACGATTATCTAAACCGGTCCTGGGGTCTCCCCTAGGCCAATTCCGCCTTAAATGACCACAATCACCTGGTGGGGTGTGTAAAACATCAGCAACGGGGAGACAAAGACGGTCGTGCGTGGCGCTGGCCACCGCCCCCTCTCGTGGCTGTGTTGGCCGTGATTGGGGGCTCGTTAACAGCAAACGTACAAACACCTTTCGTGCTGAGCACACACACAATCTTTTCTGTCACACTCTATGCTCGGTGTCTTGCCAACAACCCTGCCTCTCTCCACTTAACATTCGCAACGTGGGTTCAGTCCCTGGGCGCATGTGCAAGCACACCGGTAGGATGGTTCGTGGTTAAGCCCGCTCCAAGCCCTCTCGCAGTCATCTTAGCCGATAGTCACCCAGGATCAGTGTGGCAGAAGATGCCCGGGTTTAACCTTCCACGAAGCTCATGGTCCACCCTAAACCGCATTTACTGCACAAACCGTGGCAGATGCGGATACCTGATGCACAAATGGATTTTTTTTTAAACTCTCCAGCAGCATGCGACTGTGGTCAACCAGAACAGAGCGTACAGCGTGTAACGATGCAATGCCCCGATCCACAAATACGAATCGAGACATCGGCAGCGACAACACTCCGCCACTCCTGACGCCGTCATCTGGGCTTGACCACGTGCGTGTGACATTGTAAGTCGCTGCTCTGCGTCTACATCAGCAGCCGTGGCAGATATGACCGGCGGGGAGAGAAAGTCGTGCATTGGCGTTGGCCTCGCCCAAGCCCGTCACGTTACCCATGCAGCTCAATAGGCGCTCGCTAACAGATATTGCCCCAGTGCCGGGTTCTCCTAGGAGCAAAAAGTAGCTGCATATGCTACGGGACCCGCACTTTCAAGGGCCCCGCGCTAAATGCTTGCAGCTATCAATTCTGGTTCGGTGATTCTGCACTTGCGCTATTACTATAGTACTATACCGCCTTCAACTTTTATGAACGACTGGGTGTTTAAGGCTGGCGATTTGTCGTATTATCTGGCTGTATAGCAAATGAAAAAATACAATTACTTTATTCTGAAAGTAATAAAAGTTGCGTTTTAATATTTACGTGTTTTCTTTTTTCTATTTAGGGCCCCTTTATAACATATGCCCCAGGCCCCGCACGAGCTTAATCCGACACTGGCCTTGCCCCAACAGTGTCAGGAGGCTGAAATGTGCACGAGCGCGCGCGCGTGTGTCTGGGTGTATCCGTGCAGCGTGTGGGCGTGTGCGCCTCCAATGCGCTCACACAAAAACAGACAAAGATCCTCCGTATAGACTTCACAGACTGTTGGGGCAAGAGCTGTTAGCAAGCAGCACCTGTGAAGGCCGACACGACACACGAGGGGGTGGGTGGCCAGCACCACGCCCGGTCGCCTTTGTCGCCCCAGTGGCGATGTTGTTTACACACCGCACCAGGTACTCATTTGAGGCTGAGTCGACCTAGTGGAGGCCCAGGACCGGTTCAGATAATCGTCACCGGTGTTGGCCGTGAGCGGGAATCGAACCTGGGTGGCCAGGTTCGTAGCGCAGCGCACTAACCGCAACACCACCGCTCTCCACGTAGACACAGAGTGACACACACACATAAAGTGGCACACACACAGTGACACACGCACACAGTGACACACACACATTGACACACACACACGCTCTCGTTCATCGACTCACACGTTGGGTCGCAAGCACACAGGACCGGTTCAGATAATCGTCACTGGTGGTTTCAGCCGTGAGCGGGAATCGAACTCGGGTGGCCAGGGTCGTAGCGCAGCGCGCTAACCCTATGTGTGTGTGCGCCTCCACTGCGTACACGCACACACGTCCGCACACTCTCTCGTCACGTACTTGTAAAGAAACACAACACAAACTCTGCCTGCAGTTAATGTTTAACTCGTGGGGGTCAAGGAGAGATCGCATGATTTCAACAGAGAGAGAGACCATCTTCTGTTAATGCACAAACCCCCCCATCGTAAAAGTGGCACCTAGAGCAAAAGGGGCATTTTCCAACCATCAAAACAACGCCCTCTTCCCAAAGCATCCACTAGCCCCGCTGTTGCACGCGGCCGGCTAATTCGGACGTTCTGTCTCCGCGCGCCGTGCCCCTCCTCTGCTCTCGGTTAAATCGCACCTCCGTACGGTGCGAAAGAAGTTCAACACACATACATACACCATGTTCGTTCCACCGCATGCTCCCATCAAAGCCCTCTGGCTCCCTCTACTCTTCCTGCACTCCCCCTGTGACATTTTCACAGCCCCCTTGTTAGTCGTGGGGTCTCTGTGCGACTCGATGGATTCGTGTGTGTGTCTATGGGCCTCTATGAGAGTCGATTGGCCGATGTGAGAGTCATTTGAAAACGAATTTTCTCGATTGAAAACTCATTTCTTTAGAACTGATTTTTTTTGTTAAGTATGTTGATGTCCTTCTCATGCACCTCCGATTAGCACGGTTGGCTATGTATGGTGCGAAAGAAGTTCAACATGCATATGTGTGGGCCTATGTTGTGAGCCTATGCGTCTCTCTATGAGTCAATGGTTTTCATTGTGAGTCTATGGGTCTCTGTTGGAGTCTATGGGTTTGCAATGTGAGTCTATGGGTTTCTGTGGATCTATGGGTCTCTGTGTAAGGTTTTCAATTTGAGTTTATGAGTCTATGTGGATCTATGGGTCTCTGTGTGAGTCTATGGGTGTTCAATGTAAGTCTATGGATCTCTGTGTCAGCCTACGGGTCTCGATGCAAGTCTACCAATCTATGCTAGGGTCTATAATAATAATTATTATATTGATTTTATAAAATACCTTTTATAACGAAATCTCAAAGCGTCATGTATAACAAAAAATTAGACTCGCAAGCATAAATGCATTCTAAACGAAATAGAATAGAAGTTGACAATATCAATAACCACACTCGCAACATAGAACAAATGAAGAACTACAATAAAAGCCAATAATAAAATTACACACAGTACAGCTAAAATACAATAAACCTACAGGACATGATAATTAATTAAAAAAAAGCATTTTTTTTTTAATTGGATTTCAACGTGTATGTATGTCTGTCGAATTTCTTTCTTGCCGTACGTAGCCAACCGTGCTAAATCGTAGGTGCAGAGATGCTGACAAAGTCATTGTCCATCCATGCACACACAGACACACACCCAGAGCGGCAGAGTTGCTCAACACAGTCCCGGTGCAACGATCCGCGAGAACGTCCCCCCTCGTTGAGACCGCGTCGTGGAGAGCGGTGGCCAGGGAGCATGACACCGCCCCCGCCACCCCGAGGATGAGGAGTGCCGCGTGAGAGGAGGTCACCGAGCTAGACAGATGCCAGGCCATTCAAAGCCACCGTGTTTTTTTTTTTGCTGAGCACTACCGCTAACCACGAAAACCGTCCGGTGATCCTCCGTCAACCGCTTCAGAACGGCAAACCGTTCGCTGCTGCGCCCACACCTCCCCCTCCACAAGCGGAGAATTCAAAGACAACCCACATGGCGTGACTGCGGCCCACACGAACTGGACAATAGAACCACCGCATCGTGAACAACTGCACCCTACGCCCGCTCTGCGGCGGATCGAGCAGTATTTGTCGCGCTGACTCCCGAAGCCGTCACAAGGCTCACAGATAATAGTTTTTTATACCCTTTTCTCTGGCAACAAAACTGACAGCTTTTTTTTACAAGGAGTCATGTTTGACCACAATACCAGCGGTCGCAATGCAAACAAAAAAGACAACTCTGATAATGTATGCACTGTCCTTGAAATGGATTGGTCCACACCCGAGACAGCTTTTCTTAGAGCCTAGTCTCACATGGTGTTGGACCAGATGACGCCAAAAGGCTCGCAGACTTGAACTTGGAAGCGTGATTTACGCAGACTTGCCATCCGCTAGAAGAAAACTAAAGATAAAATCAACTTTGGCCCACTGAGCTGTGTAGCTCTTTCGCAGAAGCGACCTGGCCACAAATTACAGCTCAGCGAAGTGGTTTATCGTGTGGAAATGTATAGCAGACAGATACTCCAAAACGCACGTTGATCCTAAATGTGGAAGGAAAAAACCGGTGGACTCGGAGAAAAATCCACGCGACCACGGGGAGAACACGCAAGCTCCAAATATACAGCAGCAGGCGTCAGGGTCTGGGTTAAACCCACGACCTCCTGTATACCAGGCGAGGGAGTTAATATCTCGCCACAAATTAACTCTATCCTGTTCATACACAAGAGTTCATTTATCTTCTTGGTTCTTTCGGTAAAGTCACGTAGAAGGGAAATAATAAAATAAAATAAAACATATAAATAAAAAGTGTTTAATATTTATTATTTTATTATTTCCCTTCTACGTGACTTTACCGAAAGAACCAAGAAGATGAATCCCTGCAGTCACGAAAGCTTTAAATCGAAATTTAATAGTTCATTTAATCAACATTTGTATCACCTGAAGGGAAAATGCACCTTCCGTACTCTCACCCAGATCGATGGTGTCCAAGAACTGCTTTCACATGACGATCATTTGAATCGCAGCATTCAGTTGGTGGGCCACTGTGTTTCAAATTAAATAATAACAATAGCAGCCTGATTGAGTACTGGACCAAGAGTGTCCCGGGTATCGGTATAAGGACCAATTTATGAGATGTTGAGTCTTTAAAAAAAGTATTTTTATTATAAAATTTTATGGTATATATGTTGTTTGTCTCGTCATTGTGATTCTTGAATATGTTTTTGATATAGTTGTAATGTGAGGTTATAAACAATCAGTCTATTCTGCCTTTCAGTTGCCTGGGTGAAAAGTGCTGCGAGGTTTTTGCCCAATCCTAGCCGAGCAGGCTCAGCAAACGTAATAAAGTATACTAAGCCAAAATAAATAAATTCCACTCTGAATTCCGCCAGGAGCCAGTGCAAAGATGCCAAAGTGTAGGTGTAATATGCTCAAATGTCTCGTCAAAGACCCGGGCGGCTGAGTTTCTGCACACACCGTGGCCTATCGAGAGCGATCGTGAGATACGCCGGCAAGCGACGCATTGCCACAGTCGAGTCGGGGGGAGATGCAGGCGCTGCGTCGGCTTCTCATCATCAGCTCGAGCAGGGGTCAGTAACCGAAGTGACAGGATGAGACATTTTTTTCGAAAATTCGGTAAAAAAAACACCCACAAAAACCTCGCAATATTTCGAGAGCTGCAATTCAATGTGAGTAACTTCACGAAGCAGTAGAGTCGTGCCGGTTGCCAACCCCTGAGCGAGAGAAAGGCACACGAGCAGAGACGAGCAACGCAGCGGAGGTTGAAAAGGGACACCTTTACAGAAGTTACGGGATATGGGCCTCAAACGCCAGTGCAGGGGTCAAGAATTACCCACAAGTTGACAATAACGGGACGGGGTTTGATTACAGTGGCCGTCAATAAGTAGGCGAACGTTATCACATTCACGGAGCTGACGTGGCGAGCCAATGAGCATTAACCTGAGCTTTGTCAGAATTAAACTTTTAAAAAATGTCGTCCGTTTCTTGACATCATCTGAATCAGTGGTGGGCAACCATCAAGCCGTGCAGCTCCTCGTGGTGGCCTGGCCTCGGTGTGTCTAGGGGGCATGTGTGGGCTCATGATTGGTGGACACGCGCAATGTCAAGCATGCGGCTCGCTGTGGTGAAGTAGGGCCGCTAATATGGCCCGCTGACCCGTCTGCATTGCCCATTGCTGCCGTAGACTCAACACTGCACTATAGACTCAACACTACACCATAGAATCAACACTGCACTATAGACTCAACACTACACTATAGACTCAACACTGCCCATAGACTCAACACTGCACCATAGACTCAACACTGCACTATAGACTCAACACTGCACCATAGACTCAACACTGCACTATAGACTCAACACTGCACCATAGACTCAACACTGCACTATAGACTCAACACTACACTATAGACTCAACACTGCCCATAGACTCAACACTGCACCATAGACTCAACACTGCACTATAGACTCAACACTGCACCATAGACTCAACAGTGCACCATAGACTCAACACTGCACCATAGACTCAACAGTGCACCATAGACTGAACACTGCACGCTAGACTCAACACTGCACTATAGACTCAACACTGCACCATAGACTCAACAGTGCACCATAGACTCAACACTGCCTATAGACTCAACACTGCCCAAAGACTCAACACTGCCCATAGACTCAACACTGCCCATAGACTCAACACTGCCCAAAGACTCAATACTGCCCATAGACACAACACTGCCCAAAGACTCAACACTGCCCATAGACACAACACTGCCCATAGACTCAACACTGCCCATAGACACAACACTGCCCAATAACTCAACGCTGCCTATAAACCCAACACTGTGTGGGGTTATGAATGGTGCACAAGCGCTATTTCCAGCTTGCGGCCCGCTCACGTAACCCACCAACTATTGTCTGGGTTTCCTATCAACTGATCTGAACAGTGCAACAGAGAGAACACAGCCAATTCTACGTTTGGTTTAGCAGGGACATATATTCGGGGCACAGTTCGCGTAAAGCTGGAAAATAATTCCACGGCCTAAAATAACTTGACCTCGTGGCAACGATAAGTTTGCTGAACAGAATAGGCTCCATGGCTGAGCCCGGAGGAACACCAACTCAAACTGCATTTGTCGCAGCTGAGCATCGTCCAATTTGCACAAATTGTTTTCTGCCAGCTGGATTTGATTTAAACCAAGAGAGTGAGAGGGTGAGTTCCAGTAACAACAGTAACAATTTTATAGCCTGTGTAACACAATGCTACAATGGTCGTTAGTATAGAAAGCAGCACTGAGGTTAAATGAAGCTAGAATAGGAGGACATCCAGAGTCACCAGCCTCTGACGATTAGCACGGTTGGCTACGTACGATGCGAAATAAGTTCAAGATGTATACATTCGCAACCAGAGCAAGAGCTATTTCCATGCTATGCATTGATCTGAAAACAGACTAAAATGTTTCGTAGAGAATATATGATGATCAACGGCTCTGTATGTGTGCATGTTGAACTTCTTTCACACCGTACGTAGCCAACCGCGCTAATCGGAGGCACGGGGAGGACAACAAACTAAACACAAAAAGCAGTTCTAAAGAAGTTAGTTTTTAATCTAGATTTAATTGTGCATAGCTCCAGTGGCTTCGTAACATTGGAAGGAAGAGCGTTCCAGACGGCCGCAGAAGCGCGTCAAGAGAGACCGAACCAGTTCAGAAGGGCAAGACATTCCGTGCGAGTCTACGGACCTCTGCGTCAGTCTATGGGTCTCTAATCTGCATAACTCTTCAAATTTGCAATTTATTTATCTCTTCTAAATGTGTGACCAAGCCATCTGTGTGTCGCTTCCATTACCTTGAGAATGTTTGTAATCTAGTGTTCATTGTTCCCGACATTTTCCCTCTCGATTTCACTGCCGGCTTTCTTTCGCATACAATCCCCAAAAACTCTCTTCGAAAACCGATTAAAATAAATGGATGAAGAGCGTCTCGTTGAATGTACCTTGAACTTATTTCTTACCATACGTAGCCAATCCGTGCCGATCGGAGGTGCGTGGGAAGGATAACAAAATGGAAAACAGCGTTGACTTGTTTAAACAGAAATTTTATTGATAAAATAACACGGAGGCCTTAAAGGGAAAAAAGCGACATTTTGGGCAATAATTAAAGTATAGCCCATTATATACATTTTTCCTTTTGAGGTTACTATGCTATTGACAAATGTGTTGAGTTTTTTGTAGTTGTTAATTTGATGCAAGGGGTGGTGCCATAGTTGGCGCACTGCGTGATGAACCTGGCGACCTAATCCATAAGAGGTTTTTTTTTAGGGTTAGATCGCGTAAATATGAATGTGTCGTTAAACCCGCCACCACACGACGCAGCCAATTATCAAGGTTTGTCACGTAAACAAATAATGCCAATTCGTTAATAGTTCAGCAACACCGGTGTGTTGGAGAGTGAACCCACAACATTTACAATTCGAGTGAGATATTTTGCTTTTTTGGTGACGCGACAAACCTTACTGCTTGGCTGTGCCGCGTGTTGGCGGGTTTAACGACGCGTTTATATTTACGCGATCTAACCCCCCAAAAATTAACCCGTAAAAACAAAGTTTTTCACTATAAATCCTTTATATGCGTGGCATCGGTTTTATTTTATTATTCATTTCAGTTTTTCTTGAGTAAGAGTTTCATTTTTATCACATTGGTATTTTAAATCAAATATGACATTTTTTTTTCCCTAAAAAGTAGAACATTTTGGAAAAAAATTTTCACGAAAATAAATTGTCACGCACAACGAGTCTGTGTGCAAAATGTCAGCTCGATTGGATCACGGGAAGTGGGTTAAAAAACGACCGAAAGATTTGCACGGTCGTAAGCGCGCAAGCAAGCAAGCAAGTGAACTTAATATAAAGGATTTAAAGAAACCCTCTATCATGGATAATATTGGTCGCGAAAGTCCTACGAATGTGTTAAACTGGCGACCTAAGTTGAATTCCCGACAGTTGGCATCAGTGGGCGAGCGATACCTGAATTGTTCCTCGCCCTCCCCTACCTCCTTCATGAACCCGCAGTGGCCAGTGCAGTGAAGTATGGTCAAACAACCCCCATTGATTGACACCACGTGATAATGGACTTCAACCAGCTGCGGACTAAGAGCTGTTCATTATCATTAGATAAACGAGGTTGATACCGTCAACATAACACAATGCGAGGGCACAGAATAACACATTTGTGCGCTCTTTATATTGTAATAATGAGAGTAAATATTATATACAGCAAATGTATTTAACTTAAAATGTATATCCTTTAGTCCAAACAATGTCAATAACTCATCGCTCTGATTTCCGTTACATATGTACAATTTACAATGTACAGATTATTCTACTCAAACGCTTGTCTCTTAATGAGATTTTTCAGATGTTGGTCAACAGCCAGTGGTGGATTTTCCACATTCCTCTGGCGGGGACCAGGTTGTCCTTTGTTGCGAGCCCAGAACGGCGATGTATGCTTTAATCTGGCACAGGAGTTTGCGGATCACGTAGAGATTTGTCAATCTACCAAACCCGTTTGGGCTGTATGGTAGCCAGGAGGTCGCAGAACGGCAAGCTGAGTTCATGAACCCATCTTTGCGGACTTGTGAGTGTTATGCATCCATAAGCGAGGTGTTTTTGTCCCTCGGTTTTTCTGTTTCTTTCCCAGCGCTAAAGAACATTTTTTTTTACATTGAATTGGTCAAATACCCCAATGTAGGACTCTCCTGAAAAGGAGGCTTTAGACTCTTTTAGGCTTTCCTGGGTAAATTACATCATCATTATGCATCAGTTCCATGGGTGGGCACTCAGCCGGTAGTGTAAATTCCACTTTCCTATGGCTTAGACCAGTCCTTCCAAAATCAACTCATGTCCATCTCCACCGCTGCACCTATGCGCTCGAGGAATGTTGCAGTAATATTACAGTTTTCAAACACTTGAATTTAGCATTCAAAATATTCATACTTTTAGGTTTTTTCGGTAAAGTCACGTAGGTAAAAATGTTTTTTTTAAGTTAATAAAAGTAATAACTTGTATTAACTTTTAATTTTTTTTTACCTACGTGACTAAAAAAAGTTATTACTTTTATTAACTTTTAATTTTATTTTTTTACCTACGTGACTTTACCGAAAAAACCTAACAGTATGAATCCTTGCAGTCACGAAAGCTTCAAATCTAGAATTCAAAATATTCCTCTCAGAGATCAACGAGCAGATTCAATTATTTCACATCTCCAAAATGTCTCGCTTTGCAACGTCAATTTGATTTGTTCATGAAAAAAAATAAAGAAAAGTGGCCCCGATATTGTCCCAGAAAGCACATCACTTGCTACGGACGTGAGCCGTGGGAGCTAACGAACAACTCGCAATGGATTGACATCGCTCTCGCAGCAAGCGTCGGGAAAACGACTGTGCCAAAACAACTCCGCGTTGTGTATCCACGCGTAAATCAAACATTGTCTAGTCCAGGGGTGGGCACCCTGCGGCTCCGTGGCCTCGTGCGGCTCGTCAAGGACTACTCCGTGAAGTTATTTATCAAGGACCAGAGGTCGCAACCGGGTACCCGATACCCGTACCCTACCCAATACCCGGCTACCCGTACCCGGCCGGGTATGGGTACGGGTAGCCGTTTGCGACCCTGGTGCGGCCGGGTACGGATAGGCCGTGAGTCACTGGTGAGTCACCGTTTGTCACTCATTTCGGGTAGGGTATGGGTAGGGAACGGCTACCCGTACCCGGCCGGGTACGGGTAAGGGTACCCATTTGCGACCCTGGTGCGGCCGGGTACGGGTAAGGAATCAAAACCCGTTTGCGACCTCTGTCAAGGACCCACCGTCTCGTATTCAACACGGTGCATTGCTGCTCTTGAAATGTTGAGCTTTTTTTACGAATTCGAAAAAAGTGGCTCTTTTTGTTAGTTTGGGTGCCGACCCCTGGTCTAGTTCATAAGCCTCTCGGATTTGCAGACCAATATCATTAAAGCAGCATTCGCGTTGTGAGCAAGTAAACTCTGGACCGGTTTCCACCTTCTGGATCGCATCACCAGTCAGGCTCGCGAAGCAAATTCCGCCGGATTACCAAATGTTATTGTCAAGAGCACTCCGTATAAAATATGAAAACCCGTTCGGCGCAAAAAACTACGCCAAAGAGCAGTATGTGTGTAGTAATGGAAAGGCTCTTTATTCAACCAATGGTAGTGTAACTGGTATTGGCCAAAACATCCCACGTTATCTGACAAGTTATCGAATTGGGATAACACACAGCAACATCGTGCCCTACTGCCAACTAAGTAATTATTATTTTACCAGGTAAGGCCCACTGAGCGATATAGCTCTTTTTCAGAAGCGACCTGGCCACAAATGATAGCTCAATTAATTGGCTCATCGTGTGGAAATTCATACCACGTTGATTCTCAGCATGGAGGGAAAAACCAGAGGACCCGGAGAAAAATCCACGCTACCACGGGGCGAACACACAAACTCCAAATACGAAGCGGGCATGAGGGTTGGAATCGAACTCCCGACCTCCTGCATAACAGGCGAGGCAGTTAACATCTGGCACCACCAAAAACCTGGCAGGACCCTCCTTAAAAAAAAGAGTCTTGAGACTCGGTGAGGCTTTCCTCTCCCGCAGCCGCCCCATCGGTGTCAGCAAGGTCCCGCCGGTCCAACTCGCTCCCTCCCCTCCCTGTGAGCGTTTGGTCTGAACGGCTCTGTGCCAGACATTGTTGGCCGTTCCGTTGGCATGGCGCTTTGCACGTTGTGTGTTTTTTTTTTGAGCACGTGTTTGCTGCGAGGGCGTGTGGTGGTGGGGTGGCGGGGGCAAGAGGGGGTTCAATATGCGACCGCACCCCACAAGCCGTAAACCGGAGAGGCATAAACGAGCAAGGCCGACGGAAAATAAAAATAAACCCAATTGCGTTTGGGGGTCCAAGGCCTAATCCAGAAGACCTGCTTGGGAAGATGGTAAAACTGTGTTGAATTGATTTGTAAAATAAATAAATGTTGTCCCAGAAAACCTATCACACGTGACACTGATGTTAGCCTAAGCTGGGAGTTAACGAACAACTCGCGGTGGCGAGATGTTAACTCCCTCACCTGGTATACAGGAGGTCGTGGGTTCGATCCCGACCCTGATGCCTGCTTTATAATTGTAGTTTGCGTGTTCTCCCTGTGGTCGTGTGGATTTTTCTCCGGGTCTCTGGGTTTTCCCTGCACAATGAAAAACATGCTTTTGAGTATTTGGCTGATATAAATTTCCACATGATGATAAGCCACTTCCTTGAGCTATCATTTGTGGCCAGGTCACTCCTGAAAAAAGAGTTTAGTATATAGTATTTTTAAAGTGCTTAAGCCAAAAATGGATACACCGATGTATTTACACGCAGCGGCGTTAAAAATCATTACGTTATCTTGCTTCCATTAAAATATAAAAGTATTTCTTTTTTTTTCTTTTTACAAACGCGATCAGCCACGCAACCTTCTGGGAGTCCACAATTTCAGCGACATTGGAATTCACGCAAGCAAAACTCCAGACCGGTTTCGAGATTATGCGTCTCATCAGAGAGCCGGGCTCGTTTGAACCAATGCTGGCGAGCGCCTAGATGATTGTCGGCAAGGACCTCTATCTCTTAGATAGCGGTCCTGGTTCGACGCAACTGTACGTGAGAAATAACACGAAGTAATCACTTGCGCCGAAGGCCGTACGGCTCGTGGTAAGTAGAAAAAAAGTGCCTATATTCGGCACAATGACGCTCATGATCGTTTTGCTTTTGTAAAAATCCTCTAGTTAAACCAGGGCATGTAACACACCAGCGGTGAGTCTGTCGATCACCAGCGCACCAAAGCCTTCCAATACAATGCATTCCACAAAGGGCCCCGAATTATAGACAGCGTTACGTTGAGACTCATACGCATTTAAACGGTGCTAACGGCTCAAAGGAACATGGGACGGCGCTATGGTCCGCTTAAAAGTTTCGCACAAGTGTTGGAAATTCCACATTTCATGCAGGGGGTGGCATGTCCATATAGGCAAACGAGGTAGTTGCCTAGGGTGCCAAATTAAGCGGGGGCCATCAAATTCGAGAGATAAAAATAAAAATGTTGAAAAAAAATAACAAAGAATTAATTATTTAAATTCCTGTGCGTGTAGAGGGAATATGAATTGTAATTCATTTCTCAACATTGCCGATAATTTATTGGTTGGACAGATGGACGGACAAACCGAATAATTACTCTTCCGTTTGAAAATAAAACGCTTACAAAACTTTAAACGTAAAACAGGGGACAAATGTTTCCCACTTTACCAAAAAACCTCAGCCGAGATCTGTCCTTGGGGGTTTGGAGTGGGGGCGCCGATTGCGTGGTTCGCCCTGGGGCGCCAGTTGCTGGCATCGAATCGTTACAAAAAAAGAACAACCACCGTTGACTTTTCTCGACTTTGGACCGGGATTTTAACTCGCGACCTTTGCACCGCGAGTCACGCATTCCAGCTGCAGGAACACAAGGTCAAAACGCTTGCACAAATGTCTTCTTGTACAGTTCGAATTATTCGCTAATCGTTTCACAGAATCACGTCCAGCCATGTTTGGCAGTACGCGTCGTTAAATACCTCCGTTGGGGAACGAAGCGTTGGTCGAGTGATGAGCGTTGGCCAACTTCGGTGGCGAGTGATGATATGTGTACCACCGATTAGTGCGGTTGGCTTCGTACGCTGCGAAAGGAACTAAACTATTTTTTAATTTACCAGGTAAGGCCCACCGAACCCAAAAGCTCTTTTTTTTCAGACGTGACCTAGCCAAAAATAATGGCTGAATGAAGTGGCTTATCATGTGGAAATGTATTGCAGCCAAATACTGCAAACGCATGCTTTCTAAATGTGGAGGGAAAAACCCGAGGACCAGGAGAAAAATCCATGCAACCACGGGGAGACCATGCAAACTCCAAATATACAGGCGTCAGGGTCGGGACCGAACCCACGGCCTCCTGCATATTGGGCAACGTAGTTAGCATCTCGCCACCGTGGCGCCCCGAGAATTTCAACGTGCATACCTACCTGTCCTGAGTCCCCTGATCCCCACTAGCGAAGTATGCTCACGTAACCAACCCAACGACGGGCATGGAGCGGGTCGGCCACGAGGCTCCGAAGCCGCATGCGGCTCTTGAAGGACCGCTTCGTGACGTTACCACCGTCTCGTAGTCACCACACAGTGCATTGTGGCCGGATTATTGAAATTTTGAAGGACTTTTTTCTTTTTACCAAGTAAAAAAAAATTGGCTCTCCTTGTTGTTTTGGTTTCCGAAGCCTCAGGGTAGGCCTTCACTCCAACAGCTGATTGACAAAGGGCTGTACATGATAACATTTGCAGTCTCTTTATCAGTACGCTGGCATGGCAAGCCACCTCTCTCGCCGGAGAGGGGGAACGAAGGCCCCGGGGTGGCAGTTGGGCCGTGTTGGGGACGGGGAGGGGTGCGTGGGGGGTGCGAGGGGGAGATTCGTCAAAGCGCGCGTTCCAATTTCCCCAAGGCGGTTTCCTCTTCGCAAGGGAAACGCTTTGGGAGCGACAGAGAGGGCCGGGCTTCTCCCTAACGAGCTCCAGCCCCATATCCCCTCCGACCTCCTACTCCCCACCCGCCCCTCCCCGGGGGATAAACTGCAGAAGTGAAACGATTGCCCCCCGTCGTGCCGTGGCCAGTCAGGTCCGGCCGGCCGGACGGACGGACCAGGCCTGCACGTAACTTGTGTCGTCTTCGCGTGGGAGACGCAACGTCTGGCCGCGTTGTTTAGAACTCGGGTACACCACGCACACAGCATACAGAGATGTATGTATTACAGTGTGATGGATTTCTTTTGCACCGTACGTCGCCAACTGTGCTAATCAGAGGAGTGGTGGAAGAAAAACTAAACACGAAAAGCATGATGGGAGCTACTCAATCAGTTCTGAAGGCTTCTAGCCCTATGGGGACCTAGCCCTATCAGCCACAGGAGCAACAGACAAGGTGCAAGCGGTATTAGGGAGCACCTATTAAGGTCAACTAAACGAAACTTTTAAATCTTACCAGGTAAGGCCCACTGAGCTTTGTAGCTCTTTCTAAATCCTTTATATTAAGTTCACGCTTGCTTGCGCGCTTACGACCGTGCAAATCTTTCGGTCGTTTTCTTACCCACTTCCCGTGATCCAATCGAGCTGACATTTTGCACACAGACTCGTTGTGTGTGACAATTAATTTTCGTGAATTTTTTTTTCCAAAATTTTACACTGTTTAGGATTTTTTTTTATATGTAATTACCAATTGCTTAATGGTGGCAAGCAATCATCTGACCCATAGGTGGCAGCCATCTCAAGCCAAAGGACGAGAGGACTCTAGCCGCCACGCATATAAAGGATTTATAGTGAAAAACTTTGTTTTTACGGGTTAATTTTTATTCTGAGGCGACCTGGCCACAAATGATCACTCAACGAAGTGGCTTATCACGTGGAAATTCATAGCAGCCCAATACTTTAAAACGCAAGTTCATTCTAAATGTGGAAGACAAGAAATCTACACGACCAAGGGGAGAGAGACACGCAAACTGCAAAGACACGGGCGTCGGGGCCTGGATCGAACCCACGACCTCTTGCATTCCAGGCGCCACCGTGGCGGGATATCAATGAGGCCAGCGCCACACCGAGCCCCTTTGCCTCGCACCGTGCGCCAGGCACTCACTTGAGGCCAAGTTCATCTAGGGGAAGGCCGAGACAGTTTCGGATTCATCTTCTTGGTTCTTTCGGTAAAGTCACGTAGCAGGGAAATAATAAAATAATAAAAATAAAACATAATAAAATACAATTCTCACGACGTTTCGGCCACAACGCAAGCAGCCGAAACGTCGTGAGAATTGCATTTCATTATGTTTATTTTTTATTATTTTATTATTTCCCTTCTACGTGACTTTACCGAAAGAACCAAGAAGATGAATCCCTGCAGTCACGAAAGCTTTAAATCGAAAAGTTTCGGATATTGATGTACCGCTGACGATGGCGCTCGGCCGGATAACGAACCCAGGTTTCGCCGGGGTTAAACGGTCGAATTGATTCATGTTTGAGTCGACGCAGAAAATGTAAAACGAAGTTAACCTACGCGTGAAAAAATAAAACATAAACCTTTCAACTCCAGTTACGTTTATTTGCTGGAACATTTATTTTCGCCGGTTTTACTTCGAATTGCGCAGAGACGCGACGATGAGAATTCCCAGTGTGGCATTGCGGACGCTTTCATCACCATCCCCCGGGGGGTTTTCCGGACCGTACCGAGCGTCGTTTGGCACGACGTCCGACGTTCCGCTCCACGTGCTGGTACGGCCATTGCCAGCCGCTGCTGGACACGAGGGATAACGCGACCTGCCCCGTTCACTTCCTGAAGAGGCTCCCGCCAAGCAGGACGCGGAACGAAACGTCGGGACATCATGGCGAACGGAGCGCGGCAACAACTTGACAGCGCGTGGTCGCAGAGTTTCGCGCAGTGCGAGCGCGAAAAACCCCACGCGGCGGCTTTTATTTAACGCAGCTCAGCCATGGGTGAAGGGTGGACCCGCTGGGCCTAATGGGGCACTTCACAGAGCTGGAGCCACGGTCGTCGTAACGGCGCCACGCGTGACGGCTCTCGACGCAGCGGTCGCGAGTTCAAGGACGCCCGAAAAAGCCTTGGGGGCGAAAAAAGTCTCGAATCACCGGCTCGGTTGGGCAATCGATGGCAGAGCGGGCAAACCTTAACAGTGCATCCACGCTCACGGCTGGTGCGCGTTGTTGCGGTGGCATCATCGGTGGGCAGCTTTTCCGGCTGTGGTTACAGCGGGGAAGAATCTGTTATTATCGTTCCTATTTTAAATCGCCATTGCTCAGCACCGGCCCAAAGATCTCACCATTGCAAGCGCTATTGAAGATTTCATTGACGGCGTTGATACGTTCACCGAGTTGAGCGGTTTTTGCGGAACGCTCCATGGACGCAGAAGCTCCTCCGCCTGCGGAGCTACGAGCGCTGCGAATGATACGCGATGAGCACGACACACGCTGAGCACGGAGCACTGATAACCAAGCACCGAGCACGAAGCGCCCAGCACAAAGCACGCCTTCCACTCCCGCGAAGATCGGGGAACTGTCGCTGAAACTTCATCGGAATTATTGATATTGGAGTTTTTATATCCAATATCGCATTTTGGTAGTTTGCGTGTCTCTCTCCCCGTGGTCGCGTGGATTTTTCTTCCGGGTCCTCCGGTGTTTCCCTCCGCGTGTAGAATCGACGTCACGCGTTTCGAGTATTTGGCCGAGATTAAATTTCGACGTGATGAGCCACTTCGTTGAGCGGTAATTCGTGGCCAGGTCGCTTCTGAAAAAGTGCCTCAGTGGGCCTCATCTGGTAAAATATAAATAGTTACGGTCGACTTCTGTACATGTGCTGGCAGCAGTTCCAGGCAACAAGGCACGGGCCATCCATACGGGGCCGCGGGGTCCGGGGCGGCCGGTGTGACTCGCCGTACCCTCGGGACGGCCCATTCCTCGAGTCCGGAAAACAGAGTCACCCCTCCCGTCCGGAATCAGTGCAAAGCTTGAAGGGCGACCGAGCGGGTCGCCGCGTCACCCGCGCTTCGTCGCGGCACATCCTCTCGCTCTGGCGGGACCGTCCTAGCGGACGAGCGGGCGGGCGGGCGGGCATCACACGGCGGTCTCCCCCGCGCCGGGCTTCACCCACCCGTCCCTCGCCGCTAGGCCCCTCCCGCCGCGGCCCTGCGGGATGGCGGCGGCGGCCGCCAGGCAGCGTCCCCACGCGCGCGCCGTCTTGCCCGACGACACCCACAGCACAGAGACGACGGCCGGCAAGAGCGACGCCGCGATTCGCAGGCACGCCAGCGCCACGGCCGCCACCACCTCTTCCCGCTCCTCCTCGTCCTCCTCCTCCCCCTCCGCGCCACCGAAGTGGAGGTCGCCCGGGGGCAGCAGCAGGTCGCGGGCGAGGCAGGCGAGCCAGGCGGCCTGCAGCGCGCCCGAGAGCACGGCGAAGGCGCTCAGCTTGCCCGTGAGGCGCTCGTGCTTCTCCTGCTTGCGCCCGTCGCGCCGCAGCTCGGCGCGGATGCGCGTCAGCGACACGATGCTGGCGCCTGCGTGGGACGGCGGTTGGCGTCGTTAGGCAGTTGGTGGCGAACCGACGGGATGCAATCACGTGACTATCCATAATCAAAGTTTTTGGGTTAGATCGCGTTATTTATAAATGTGTCGTAACCCTCCACCACACGACATGGCCAATCAGTAACAAAGTGTCACGTTGACAAAAGATAAATAGTTCACTACTTTAGCCCACCGGTGTGTTGAAGAGTGAATCCACAACATTTACTATTTCTGAGTACGACGTTTCGCTACTAGAAACTCGCACTGTAGGAAACCAGCCGCAACTTGGAAACACAGACGGTGACTCCAGAAGATGATGATGATGATGATGACACCTCAGGACAAATCCTGTGGACCTCTCGGACCCTGACATCATCTACTGCTGCATCTCATGATGCTGTCCAGTGGCCATCGTTGCGAAAAGAGATTTATTTTTCGACGGGAGTTGTCACCCGATTAAATACAGTACACTTCACTTCACCGACTATTCTTAATGACGACGTTCTAAGAACTGTGCTGAGCCAGATCAATTTAAAAAAATTTTTTTACGTCAAATGATGCACTCCCACAAGGCCGTGTGGGGCTGATGGGATGTGTCAAAATTACTTTCGTATGTACAGTAAAACTTTGGATTGCGAGCATAATTCGTTCCGGAAACGTGTTTGTAATCCAAAGCACTCGTATATCAGTTGTGATCACGTGACGCTCGGCAGACAAAGCGTATACATGTACTACTCGTATTGCAAAACCTCGCTCGTTTATCAAATTAATATTTATTTAAAAAAATTGCTCATCTTGCAAAACACTCGCAGACCAAGTTACTCGCAATCCAAGGTTTTACTGTATTCTGTGCGCTGAGAGACATTCTTTTGGGAAGGAGGCGTATGCGGTACTGCTTCTTGAGCCAAGGACGAAGGTTCCCCCCCCCCCACCTCTGGCTTAGTTAGGGAGTCTCCGGGCCCCGAGGTGTGCATCACGCTGCGACTCCTCCCACTGCCTCTCCCTGCCATCCCGCGAATCGTCACAATCTAGGGCCCCGATTCGATGCAAGAGTTCGATTAACTTTCGTCCGCCCAGTTTGTGTTCTCCATCTCATGTGCCCGGTGTGTTCCCTATCCAGTCTCGCAGGCCTCACCTTGAACTCCCCCGTCTCGTTTCTACTGCCCCGTTGGTAGTCTCTCTAGCCCGCTCTATTCACCTGGAGGAAACGCAACTCGCACTTTGAAATCATTGACTCGATTGTCAATAATTCATTCTCATGCCGTACCAATCGTTGCGTGCGTATCAGAAGCGAGCAAAGTGATTTTACTCCACTGCCTGCTCAGTGGCCTAGACTCACCCAACAATTAACAGCATTAGGGGCTTGTGTTTTTTATGGCGCTCAAGTGCAATGAATCTCGGAGTACCGTTGGAAACAACAAGAGGACCGGTTCACCTCGTGTCAACTGTGCGTGCACACCGAGCTTGGCCGAAACTGAATAGAATAAATTCTCCGGTTTGCTTTGTGTGGTCGTTGGTGGCCAAGCTGAGACCATAACGCTCACAACAACCGAAAGCCTGGTGGCTAAGCCACGGGTGGTTGCGGCCTGGATTAATTAATACTTTATTTATTTATTTTACCATCCAGGTAAGGCCCACTGAAGCTATGTAGCTCTTTTTAAGAAGTAACCTGGCCACAATTGGTGGCTCAACAAAGTGGCTTAATCACGTGCAAATGTATAGCAGCCAAATACTCTAAACGCGTGATGTTGATTCTAATTGTGGAGGGAAAAAAACTGAGGACCCGGAGAAAAATCCACTCGACCACGGTTAGAGAGACAAACAACCTCCAAATATACAACGGGAGTCAGGGTCGGGATCGAACCCACGACCTCCCGTATACCAGACGAGGTAGTTACCATTTCGCCACCACGGCACCCAATTCAAAACCAGGACTCTCAGCTGCTCTGGTTCAACATCTCTGCCAAGGCCATTATGAATCACCTGTGAGAGACACCCAACCCCCCAAAGCTTGATCCGGTACCGAACGCAGATTTTCACACCGCGCAAGCGAGCTGCTCCGGGGGCGGTAAAGAGCCAACCGGCGCGCCTGCTCAGGACGTGCGAGGCTTCTGGCCTCTTGTGAGGCTGGAGTTTCACGGTTCGGTTGTTCTCTGGCTCGGCTTGCCAGATGGCCAACGGAGAGCCACCCACGCCGCACGAGCGTGGTTTGGATGTGCCAGTGGAACGGAGCTACAGAGGTACTGACTCATTGACCTTGACATAGCCATTATGAAAAATCGACACTAATTGCATGCATGTATGTTGAACCGCAACATACATAGCCTACAGTGCTGACCGGAGGTGCAGAATTGATGTATTTGTGTAATTTGTACCTACATACTTTTTATTCATATTTGGTGACTCGCTTAGCTTTCCCATACTTTGCACTACGATCGTGTTGTTGTAACTTTCTGAGCCCGTGCTCCTTCTGAGCATCTATGAAAAGAGCTTCACAGCTCATCGGATTCCTCCTCCTGCAGTGTCAA
The DNA here is from genome assembly GCF_015708825.2 of Lethenteron reissneri. Lineage (NCBI taxonomy): Eukaryota > Metazoa > Chordata > Hyperoartia > Petromyzontiformes > Petromyzontidae > Lethenteron > Lethenteron reissneri. The sequence goes on from NC_083784.1 coordinate 7,410,288, forward strand.
TAAAGATTCTGATTGTGAATGTATAGGCGTGGGTCTTACCACCGCTCCAAAGACATCCGCTCGGCGTGGAAGAGTAGGCAGTGGCGTGAGCAAACAGTTGTAGGGCTGCACCTTTACCTTTGTTTATCTAGTCAGCAAATAAATCGATTCATAAAAGCCTCATCTATTGATACTTCATCTAATATACGACTCACAATGTTACCGGCCTTTGCAAACCCACTGCTGCACGAAGGCTTTCTATCCACCGCAATCCCGTCATGTGTTTTTTTTTACCATACTTCACCACGCTGGGCCATGTGGACGTAGCCACCGGGACTCCACCCCCCAAAGGTATACACACAAAGCGTTTACCGTACCCATGAAGACGGCGCCCGCAATGAGGTACAGGGCCAGCGGTGCCAACACCAGGCCGGCGAGGACCCCGAGGCTGTCCGTGCGGACCCGGCAGGTGCCGGTGAGGGCATCGGCCCGCACGGCGCGCGCTGCCAGCACTCCTGCGGCCTGCAGCGCCTGGCAGGGCCCAGGCCGCCGCGTGGAAGAGCGCGGCTCGCTGAGCCACGGCCTCGGGGCCCCACTTGAGGCCCGCCGACAGGAACCAGGAGAGGCCTGCAGCGGGAGCCATTTGGGTTGTTAGGCGGTTGACGTTGCCGCGCGTCACCGCGCCACTCGGCGCGTCTCACCGCCGCCTCCTCACCGTGGAGCATCACTACGCCCGTGAGACGTAAGGTCAACGATACTACCCACATGGCTAGGTACCGCATCGGCGACACCGAGTTCACCAGATTGCACCCACTCGATGGGCTTTCGGGTTGTTTGTTCGGCACGATGTCCGACGTTTCGCTTCCACCGTACTGGGTGCTTCTTCAGCGGGCGCGACCTTCCAACGGGCGAGTCCGCTCACTCAACTGCTGGGCCACGCAGCCTCACATTCCACCCTTAAAGATGAGTTAATAATAACGTACGTCATCGGAACGTCGAACGTCACCCTGAAACTCGCAAAGGGTTAAGTGCAGTTGTCTTGCTGTAGGGGGGCGATGTTGTCGCTGTGTGTAGTTTCAATTCAGTAATTCCCAGGTAATCTTTCATTTGGACCACAACTATGCGCACACAGTGACTTAGTATTTTCAAAATGACGTCACAGGAATGATTAGACAGCGCTTAGTATTTTTACAGTTAAAACACATTGCAGTATTAACCAGGGCAGTCTGCCGGGATCCGAACCATGAACCTCTGCAGACAAGCAGTGAACGCACCAACCGCAAAGGCAGCGTCACCGCCCCGAATGAGTTAAGCCTCACCCAGGCTGGGATGCTCGGCCGTGGGAGGCCTCGGTTTATAGGCATCGGTTTACAGGCCTCAGTTTACAGGCCTCAGTTTACAGGCTTCGGTGTATAGGCCTCAGTATACAGGCCTAAGTTTACAGGCCTCAGTTTACAGGCCTCAGTTTACAGGCCTCAGTTTACAGGCCTCAGTTTACAGGCCTCAGTTTACAGGCCTCAGTTTACAGGCCTCGATGAGTGCAGTGGCTCCAGATTGCCGTGGCTGTCACCTGTTATCGTCCACCAAGCTGCTCCAGTCATGGAGGAGTAGAAGATGGCGAGGAAGAGGCCCGCACACGCCGAGTTACTGAGGCCGTCCTGCGTGATGAAGAGGTCGCTCCCCTACGAGCCGGGACACAGCAAGAGGGACAAGGTCGTCACCGTCGTTGTCACAGAGGTGGTCACCACGTTGCTCGGGGGCTCAGCAGTTCCTGAGGGCTGAGTAGAAGTTTAACATAACCTTGCCGTATCGCCCGCAACAGACTGTTAGGGGAAAGTGCTGTTAGCGAGCACCTATGAAGGCCGGCACGGCAGAAGAGGGGGTTGGTGGCCAGCACCACGCCTGGCTGCCTTCGTCTCCCCAGCGCTGACGTTTTTTTTTACACCGCACCAGGTACTTATTTGAAGGCCAAGTCAACCTAGGTGAGGCCCACGACCATTTAACAAACTGCAGAACTAGAGCGATGACATCAGCTTGTGGAGGTTTATTGGTGGTGGCAGCTTTGGGAAGCCTCCCCAGGCGAGGCCTTCATCTATCAGTGGATTGCCAATGGCTGCCGCTGCTAGGTGAGGATGATAACATATTCACGTAAAACAGCAAGCCCACAAGTGCAGTGAGATCATGGTCCGAACTCGGTCACCAATGACCGAGTAAAGATAAAACGTCACTTAAACTTAGGCTTTGCAACTAATTTTGCTGAGCTCCCCTAACCTTAACAGACAGAGGGACGGACAGATGGACAGACAGATGGACAGAGGTAGTGGTAAAACCAGGGGTCGGCAACCTGCTGCTCCAGAGCCGCATGCGTCTCTTGAAGGGCTGCTTCCGTGACGTTATTTATTAAGGAACACCGTCTCGTATTCACGCTCATTACGGCGGCTCTTGAAATATTTAGTTGGTTTCTTTCTACCAAATTCGAAACAAAATGTCTCTCTTCTTCATTATTTCGGTTTACGACCCCCCTGGGTTAAACCGCCGATGAGCCGGTGCACGGTACGGCGGGAGGTGGGGGGGGTGGGAACCGTGGCTCACCGCGGCGTCGCACGCCACCCGCTCGTGGCCGAGCGCGAGCCTCGCCACGTAGGCCGCCGCGTGCACCGCGTGGCTCGCCGCGAAGAAGCCCACGGGCCGCTCCGGGTAGGGGAAGCGCGCCGGCTCCATGAGGAAGGTGGCGGCAACCGCGACGGACGCGAGCAGCGCCGCCGCGGCCCACGCGCCCATCCACGCTTCGAGGAAGGCGGCGCGGGGACCCGGCGTGGCCGGAGCGCAGCGGGGGACGCACGCGCCCAGGCGCTGCACGAACACGAAGCGGTCGGGGTGCAGCAGGCCCCCAGCCGAGTGGCAGCTTGAGTCCGAGTCCAGGCCGCCGGGCGACTGCAGGGGGAGGAGCCGGGTGGGGGGGGGGGGGGGTCACCAGAGAGAGGCAGGGGTCACCAGAGGGAGGGCCAGGGGTCACCAGAGAGGCAGAGGTCACCAGAGGGAGAGGCAGGGGTCACCAGAAGGAGGGCCAGGGGTCACCAGAGGGAGAGGCAGGGGTCACCAGAGGGAGAGGCAGGGGTCACCAGAGGGAGGGCCAGGGGTCACCAGAGGGAGAGGCAGGGGTCACCAGAGGGAGGGCCAGGGGTCACCAGAGGGAGAGGCAGCGGTCACCAGAGGGAGGGCCAGGGGTCATCAGAGGGAGAGGCAGGGGTCACCAGAGGGAGAGGCAGAGGTCACCAGAGGGGGAGGCAGAGGTCACCAGAGGGAGAGGCAGGGGTCACCAGAGAGAGAGAGAGCCAGGGGTCATCAAAGGAGAGGGAAGGGGTCACCAGAGGGAGGGCCAGGGGTCACCAGAGGGAGGGCCAGGGGTCACCAGAGAGAGTGCCAGAGGTCACCAGAGGGAGAGGCAGGGGTCACCAGAAAGGCAGGGGTCACCAGAGAGAGGGCCAGGGGTCACCAGAGAGAGGGCCAGGGGTCACCAGAGGGAGAGGCAGGGGTCACCAGAGAGAGGGCCAGGGGTCACCAGAGGGAGAGGGAGGGGTCACCAGAGGGAGGGCCAGGGTCACCAGAGGGAGGGCCAGGGGTCACCAGAGGGAGAGGCAGAAGTCACCATAGGGAGAGGCAGGGGTCACCAGAGAGGCAGGGGTCACCAGAGGGAGAGCCAGGGGTCACCAGAGAGAGGGCCAGGGGTCACCAGAGGGAGAGGACCAGAGAGAATGCCAGAGGTCACCAGAGGGAGAGGCAGGGGTCACCAGAAAGGCAGGGGTCACCAGAGAGAGGGCCAGGGGTCACCAGAGAGAGAGGCAGGGGTCACCAGAGGGAGAGGCAGGGGTCACCAGAGGGAAAGGCAGGGGTCACCAGAGGGAGAGGCAGGGGTCACCAGAAAGAGGGCCAGGGGTCACCAGAGGGAGAGGCAGGGGTCACCAGAGGGAGAGGCAGGGGTCACCAGAGGGAGAGGCAGGGGTCACCAGAGGTTGACTACATCAGAGCGTAAGGAGAGCGTCCCCTTGAATATAGATATTTGTCACCGCACCAGCATTGATTCGTAATCCTGTTATCCGTCATCTTATCTGTCATCTTCTTATCCGTAATCCTGTTATCTGTCAACCTGTTATTTGTCAACTTGTTATCTGTGATCTTGTTGTCCATTTTCACTATGGGGGGGGGGGGGGGAAATTGTGCCATTTGTGTGTATCAAAGATACACGGATAAATAATAATTAACATTTTGCAGTGAAATTTAGATAACAAAAAAATATATATTTTAACCACCTCAATTTTACTGTATTTTTATTCAAATTAGCCTGAGCCTGGTGTATATAGCATGTCTCTGGAGAAAAAAAAGTAACAACGTAACTCAGAGGAAGATAACGGCCCCTTCACATACCTATCCCTCAGCGTAAAAATCAACGTGTTTACACATTCCATCAGCCGGCGAAGCCTTCCGGGACTGCATACAGTTCAGCAGCTTTGCTTGAACATGAGCAAGGAGTCTGGAATGGGTTTTGACACTCTGCGTCTCATTCAGCAGAGGCGGGCTCGTTCGGACCAGACACTGGTGACCTGCCAAACCTTCGTAGATGAGGACTGACGCTCTGCTAGACACGGCCCTGTTTTCGGCCCTTCAAAAGGGCCTTTTGTTTTTAAACGACCTCCATTTACTCAACTCGACTATTTTTTATTTTATTTTACCAGGTAAGGCCCACTGAGCTATCTAGCTCTTTTCAGAAGCCACCTTGCTATCACAAATGATAACTCAATGAAGTGGTGTGGAAATATAAAGCAGCCAAATAGTCTAAACGGGTGTTGATTCTAAATGTAGAGGGAAAAACCGGAGAAAAATCTACGTGACCACGGGCAGAGAGACACAGCAGGCATCAGGGTCGGGATCGAATGCACGATCTCCTGCATACCAAGCGAGGGGGTTAACATCTCGCCACCGATGGCGCCTAGATGATGGTACAGTATTAGTTGTGTTTAAGGTAGCACGACAACACGGGTGGGCTTTGAGAAGATGGCCACCTCCCCTTCAACTCTTGTTTCTCCTGAAGCCCTCTCATCAAACTCTTTGGTTTTTTCGGTAAAGTCACGTAGGTTTAAAAAGAAAACTAATAAATTAAATCACGACGTTTCGGAGGCAACACAAGCTTCCGTCGTCAGGTGAAACCGTCACAGCAAAATTGCTGTATCAAGTCATGGCCAGCAGACGTCGACATTGGCACGTAGCTCCTGAACACACTGCCGCTGACATCGTGCGCGAGTACAGACTGGGACCTGTGCGATTTCTGGTACGGAGATTTTTCTGCGTCTGGGCCTGGCCGTTGCAGCTAGGGACCAAATTCCAGAGGTGCGAGTCTTAACCCTGTCATACGCTCCCCTTGAGCTGCCAGCATGGGCTACAGCCGGTACTAAACACAACAGCGCCTGACTCACACTCACAAGGGTGCAAGCTCAAGTCCCGGTGGTTTCAGCCCATCGTTCCTTTGGACTCAATAAAACAAGCACCTCATTTTAGTAAAGGCAGCAGTGGGGTCACCCTTCAAAATAGATGTTCGCGTCAAATGGCGTGAGTAATACGTGTGTCGTAAAACCCCCATCTACCCGACACGGCCCAATTAATGAGGTTGTCACGCGAACAAAACGGGGCCAATTTAACGCTGCCTCAACAGCACCCACTGCAAGTGCTGCGTTGAAGAGCGATCCACACCACGTGGACGACTTCGCTTGTAGTCGCAACCAGCATCATCAGGCAGTTGTCAAATTAGTGGCAACTGCCAAAATCAATCGTAATGATTGGCCGTGCTGGGTGGAGGAGGGCTTACCACACATGTCTTACTTGAACCCAACGTGGTAAAGTGGTCATCCCTGTGGCAAGACTGGCCTCCACCATGGGAACGGGGAATTTACACCACACTCGCTCGGGACAACCTCTGCCGATGATCGTCACCCCATTGCTGGTCTGAACGAGAGGTGGAACCCTACCCATTCAACTTGGGTTATCCAAGCAACGGGCTCAGCGAGTTGTTGCGTTGGGATCGGAGCTTCACAAGAGTCAAGAACACATCACAGATGTGTGCGTGTGATGGGAGAACACTTTCCATGGGGGGGGGGGGGGAGAAGGGTGACAGAGATGGGCACTTGCGCCGACCAGCGTGGTGAAGTATGGTCAAACAACAACCACGATCGACATCGTGTGGGGGAAATGTTAATCCAGCAGAGGATTGACAAACGTCTGTGAATTGTCACTTTGAATGGACGCGATGACCTCTTGACCTTGGTAGTGTCCAGGTCGCTGAACTGCTAACCGCATACCACTTCACTCCCTTGTGAACGTAGCCACACAAATTAAAATAATCGATGATTTTAAAAGTTACTAGAATAATTAATTGTAGACCAAACTTCTAGATTCTCACCCAGAGCCGGAAGAACACCGGCAAACGGAGCGTAAGAAAGTTGATGTGCCGAATAAACACCTAATTCGAGACCCAAACATCGCACATCCTGGCTTTGACATTCCTCCTCGAAGACACTGGTGGAACAACGATCAACCGCATCAGAACATTCAACAGCCGATGTGCACAATATAACATGAAAGTCAAACCGCAGTTGTGCAATTGTGGCCACTCCTGCAACGAAGGAGGAACAGCGAAGCTACATGAACTCTCTCCTAAAACCCTCTCATCGTGACTGGCAGACCTCGACATTGAAATAGAGATACATAAAGACCCGTAGAGATACACAGAGACACACAGACACCCATTGAGATACATCAAAGACAAGCCGCAGTAATGCGATTGTGGCCATGTAACACAAACTACGGACCGTATAGCAAACCGCCGTGGCCTGCCCTCCTGCAACGAAGGAGGAACAGCAAAACTACGCAAACTCTCTCCCTTCTCGTCGTGGCTAGCAGCTGACCTTGACAATGGCATCTCGCCGTACGCATGAATAGAATAGCAAATTGTAAAATGTTTTCAAACACACACCTGTGAGCTTTAGGCCGTCTCCGTGCGTTTGAATTGCCTCTGTGTAATAATTTACACGCTTACGCACTTGTTTTAAAAGAACAGCCTAGGTTAAATAATAGTTTGTAGTGGTTGTGCCCATGAGAGAGCCTTCACAGTTTAATTAAACTGTATACAAGAGGATGTATTTTTAGGGCCTATTTATCCACTTCCATGTTGATGTTTGCTTCGTGTTGACAGACAGTCCGTCATATATAAATAACCCTGACTAAATACTTGTACATATATAATTTGCTGGTTTACCATATTTCATAATGCCTCATATCCAGTATTTTAATATCCCTGAACCCCTCTCGTCACAGCTAGCAGACCTTGAAATTGCCATCTAGCTCCTGAATCTATCCTGCCATGCGCTGGAGTAGAATGGCCCCAAAGTAAAGCCGCAAGCCACAGCTGAGACTATGAGCCAAGTTAACCCGGAGATATTCTGCGCAGACAAGTCTTCATCATCGCACGTCAATCATTCTCAGAGCTGCAAGGAGCCAAACAATCTATGGGAATAGTTTTTGTTTTAAAAGCACAATTTCTTGTGCAGTCATTGATGACTGAGCTGACACCAGAGGTCGCAAAAGGGTTTTGATTCCTTACCCGTACCCGGCCGCACCAGGGTCGCAAACGGGTACCCGTACCCGTACCCGGCCGTACCCGTACCCTACCCGTGCCCGGCCGGGTACGGGTAGGGTACGGGTATCGGGTACCTGATTGCGACCTCTGGGATGAAGCCATGTTGCAGGCGCGGGTGGGTTGATTTTAGGAACTTGAATTGTGAGAGGAGACAAGACGTTGGGAAATGAGTGACAAACGGTTACTCACCAGTGACTGACGGCCTACCCGTACCCGGCCACACCAGGGTCGCAAACGGGTACGGGTAGCCGGGTTTTGGGTAGGGTACGGGTATCGGGTACCCGGTTGCGACCTCTGGCTGACACCCTCAACTCACTACGAGGATTTAAATCACGGGTGACTGCTTGGGTTGCCACCTGTGCGGTCTAGGAAAAAAAATCAGGACGCAATGTTGTTTCTTTTTTTCGGCTTTTAACCGCGATTCACATTTTGCACCGATGCGGTGCGTCCCTTTGTGCTCACAACGGTGACGTCACCAGACCCCACGCGGAGTCCAGAGGTCAAACTTCTGGGTGAATCTGAAAAAAATCTGAATTCAGATCGTCTGGAATTTGGTACCTGGGTTTAGATTTGCTGGATTTTTTTGGTAAATATGAAAAAAAACTGGCATATTCGTCCATGCAAGGCACACTCGGTGTTACGGTGAATTATAAATAAAACATTTGTTATTGTGCACTTTTATGAGTCCAGTTAGAAAATCGTTTATCCAATAATGTGGATACTTTTAAGTCTCGTCTTAAAACCACATCTTCTTAACTCAGTTTTATTCTACTTAGCTTCTCCGTCTCTCTTGGCCTTTCCTTATTCTTACAAGGCGCCTTGAGACATTAGTGGAAGGCTGCCGGAATTTTTTAAAAATAATTATTGTTGATCACACATCGAAAGAGGCTCTCTGAAACAACAGCAACACCGTTTTGAGTCTGTTGCAAAACTGGCTCAGACTCGGGGACGGATCCCGAACGTGAGCCAGTGGCGTGTTCCAGCGTCTTTGCGCGAGAAACCCCCGAAACCGCGCGAGTTTGACACGCGGATACAGCAACAGGTCGCCGTGTATCGTATTCGGAGTCGATTTGGGTCCGCTGAAGTTCATACGCCACTGATCGGTGAGATAGGATGGATTGATGGAGACTCCATAATAAACCTTGTGCCGTGCGCATGTTCGTGTGTTTCACTTACACTGCACATATCTAACGGCTAACCTGGAATAATTAACGTACAACCACTAGCGTGCAATGCATGACCTCTAAATGGGAATGTAAAACCTGAACCAAGGCAGCCACTTGGGTAAATTATCAACCTAGAGGGGAGGCTTCCCACTACCGCCAGCTCTCACTGCCCGCTTGTGTACATGTATCCACGTGTACATGTATCCACGTGTACATGTATCCACGGCAAACACAAATACAAGCGCTTTTGATTTGACACATCCCATCATCCGCACGGCCTTCTGGGCGTAATGTTTTTGTTCGGCAGAATTGGTTTTGATACGAGCAAAGTGTGCACCGGTTTTGACATTCACTGTCCCATCAGCAAGTCAGGCTCGCTCAAAGCCAATGCTGGTGAACTGCCGTGTGTTTAGGGGGCAGGGCTCCTCTCACCGTACGTACCCAACCGATTAGCACGCTTGGCTACATTCGTTGCGAAAGAAGTTCAACGTACATACGTGCAGACGTGTGTCCTGTTTCCGGCCCTTAAAAAGGGTCCTTTGTTGGCATTTAGGACCCTCTCTGTTAGATACGGGTCCTTAAGCGAATGCTGCTGATGCAATCGCTCGCAGAAGCCGGTGCGGCCGATGAGATGAATAAAAAAATATTTTTTTATTTTATTTTATTTTTATTAATTTACATTTTTTCCTACGTGACTTTACCGAAAAAACCTAAGAGTATAAAACAATAATCTGTTCACGATGTGGAAAGGGAGAAACACGACGGAGGTTTTTGTGGCTGCACTCTCTCCGATGAGGTGCCGGGTCGTGCCGCGCGCTGTTCAGCACGATGTCCGGCGTTGCGCTACGCGTGCCGGGAGCTTCTTCAGCAACTGAGCTGAGCAGCTGAGGCACTCCCTCAATGATAGTGTCGCTGGCTGCTGCTGCTGCTGTTGGCGGTGTCTGAAGTGGGCCACTTGACATTAATCATGAGCTCTGTCACTTGTGAGCTGCGGTGCTTTGCTGTGGCTAGTGCACTGCGCGACGAACCTGGCGAGCCCAGTTCCATTCCCAGCCACGCCTCAAACCTCGCTTATTCATGCCTTATAACACGAGGGGGAGAGGGGAGTAGAACCCAAAAACCCATCGTCCCCGTGGGAGGGATGATTGGGTATCCTGTTGTCAATCAAGATTCTCAGATCATGACGGCTAATCCGCGACAATTGTCGTGGGAAAGAATCGTTCGCCCCATCGTCAATCATGGCGTCACACAAACAACGTGAACCCACCACCACCAAATACAAAGATCCCCCGAGTAGCCTTAACAAGCTGTTGAGGCAAGTGCTGTTAGCGAGTGGCACCTATGAAGGCTGGCACGGCACACGAGGGGGTGGGTGGCTAACACCACGACCGACCGCCTTTGTCTCCCAAGTGGCGATGTTTACACACCGCTACATCAGGTACTCATTTAACGCCGAGTCGACCTAGGGGAGGCCCAGTACCGTTTCAGATAATCGTCACTGGGTGTTGGCCGTGAGCGGGAATCGAACTCGGGTCGCCGGGTTCATAGCTAACCGTTACACTACCGCTCCTCCACCACCATTGCCACCACCACCACTCCCAACACCGCCACCACAACAACCAACACCACCAACACCGCCACCACTGTCGCGTGACCTCACCCTGCCGGCGCCGTTCCCCTTGGCCCCCGCGGTCCCGTCCTTGCCGGCGCCGTCGCCCCGCTGCTCCCCCCCCTCCACGTCCTCCTCCTCGGCGGGGCCCTCCATGCACATGTGCTCGGGCTCGTTGTGCGTGGGGAAGCGGTCGCAGGCCAGCGCCGGCGGCCACGCGTACTGGAAGTCGACGAGCACGGGCTCGCAGCGGCGGCGCACCGCTCGGCACATGCCGGCGCACGGCCCGATCGGCTCCGGCACGGCCTCGGCGCACAGCGGGAAGTGGACGGCGCACAGGAAGAACTGCCGGCACGCGACAGACGGGAGGGAGGTCCGCCGAGTTAGCCTTTCGACGAAAGCGTTTTCGGGGGACGCACGAGTAGCGACGGATTGAAGGCCGCCGCGGCACGGAGAGAGGGCCGGTCGGGTGGGCCGGCACCGCCACGCCCGGCCGTCCTTCGTCTCCCCAACGCTGATGTTTTATACATGCACCGCACCGGGTACTCGCGTTTAAGATTTGCGAGGATCGTTCTTCAACTTTTCCCGGTGACGTGAGACAATAACAATTGCCCGCGTTAAACGTCTGTACACCGCGTGACAATTTGACGTTTTGTGCCCTTTGTCGGGTGTTGGAGGGTCTTACGGCATAAATTAAGCCAGAATATTACGTGGCCTACCGCAGGATTCTATTATGACGTATCCAATTAGTGGAGTAATCGATTACTTACTTAAATGAACCAAATATCCCAGTTCTACTCTTGAGGCAAGTACAGAGAGCGCAGACAAAGCACAGTGAGTTGCGTTCATTTGGCAGCATGTCTCGGACAGAGGGCGGAGAACAGCCCAAGTACAGATGCAGACGCAGTGACGATGAACGTGGCGGGGGTTGCGATGAACACAAAGATGACCGATAGCCGTGCAGCTGAACAAAACCAAACATCTACCGGGCTGTAAAGGGTTGAACATTACCAGCCGTGTATTTGTGTTAAAGCCTTCATATATAAACACACAAGGGGAATTGACAAGGCGCATATTGGAGATTTTGTAATCATAGATTTGAAGTCCTAGACCAGGCCCGGGCCTGTAGGCCGCACGCTTCACGAGGCTTTGGCTCGAGCCGAGACGGTGCCACGACCAACCGCCGTCGCTAGCTGGCAAGGTGGGAAGAGCGAGCGACTTGAAATCACGAGTTCGTATTCTCGTTGACTCAGCCCATCATCTCTCCTTGGTCAATAAAATTAGTTCCACTTTGTGGATAAGTCAACAGCGGTCGTGCTATGGATAGACTCGCCCCTGCCGTAGGGATGTAACATTTTAAGCAGTGGCTCGAGGCTGTAAGCAGGAGTCAAGCGCCAGTGACTCGGGAGGAAATCACTTTCACTCGTGACCATGATCGTGACGCGGTACCACCACCACCGCAGCACCACCGCACCACAACTATCGCACCAACATAGCACCACAACTGCACCATCACCACGCCACTACCGCAGCACCACGACAGCAGCATCACCACCACCACGGCGCCGCCGCCACCGCCGCCGCCGCCACCGCCAGCTGCTCACCTGGAGCTGCGCGGAGCAGCCGTACTGCACCAGGGGGGTGAACGTCTGCAGCTGGAGCTCCGCGTCCGCCTGGCTCTCGTGCCCCAGGGGGTTGGGCACGCGCGTCGCGTTGTAGCCCAGGCCCTGGCAGAGCGCCGCACGGATGGGTTCGCAGCGCCGCACGCCAACGCCGGAGGACAGCTCCAGCGCGTCGTCCTCGGCGCGCGCCACCCCGAGGCCGCCGAGGGCCGCCGCGTCGTACCGCCCTGGGGGCCTCCCGGCGCCCACGCCGGCGCCTGCCGGGTCCTGGCAGGCGACGCGAACCGGCGGCAGCAGCAGCGGCAGCAGCAGGAGCAGCAGTGGCAGCGGCAGAGCCGTCGCGAACCAGGCTAGGTGCGCCGCCGCCAGGGACATCCTGAGCGGCGACCTCCGCCTCTTCATCGCTCGTCGGGCGAGCGTGGCAACGCCGGCTTCCACTCGGCGGCGCTGTTCATGAAGCCGACGGCGGTGGCCTTTCGTGCAGGCTCGATGAGAAAAATAAAATTCTACGAAATAAATATATATACGCTTCTTGTTATGATTTACGTTTTGTTTTTATCAAGGCACGGCAGACCCAGCAGAGAGCTTCAGAACCCCTCCAGTTAAATCCGTTTGTCACGCCGCATTCGACCGCGTTTGTTCAAAGCCAATTGAGAGCTAAAGATAATCATTAAGTCTGACAATTTAACTTGGCGTAGTAGGACCTGTATTTCTTCAGCTAGTGTTGGAGTTTGGTGAGCCGTATCCTGATACTAATTGTAGCAACTTTATTCAGTGTCCCCCCCCCCTCCCCCGAATGATTTTATTATTAAGGTTTATCGTTAACATGGCCACTCACTGACAGCAGCTACCTCTGCCGCACCAGCAGGTGCTTGGTGTAAGTAGGATCAGCACGGCCGCTGGTGACGGATACACGGACCCTCTTGACGCCACGCTGACGCGAGACGCCTGGGTCTGTGTTCGAGTTTTGCAGCGGGCTGCCACCTGTCCCACTGTGGGTGCTCCGTGCTGTGCACCTCTCTCGAGAGCACAACCACGGCCCAGTTAAACCGTCGCACGCACGCGGAGAGGGCGGTGTACGATCGTGCAACGAGCCGATTACAGAACGCCGGTTCCGTTATCACGTGCAGCCAAGGCTGCCACCACCAGCGTGGGTGCGAACGCTCCGGATCTGAAGCGCGCAAGTCTCAACGGTGGTCCTCTCCGTGGACATGTCGTACGGCTCCACGCCAACGCCCAGGCATCTCGCGGACTTCCCTCGCTTGCCGAATGACAAATGTCGCGGGCAGAGATGAGTCGCGACGGACTGCGGTGACCGGTTCTTCCTGAAACCTTTTCTCCTTCGATTTCGACAAATCCGCCGACGTCAAATCGGCACGCTGCGGCCTTCCAAACCGAAAGCGGATCGTCCGCGTGTGGAAAATCAACGCAGCGGTCCGGCTTTCTACGACGACGGGGGCTCCAGCTGACGTGTGTCGTTTAATTCCTTTCACGAAAGTCAACTTCGTGAGCCGCTCCGACCCTGAGTGGCAAAAAAGTGACGGATGATAAAAGTCAATGATTACCGTGCCATTTTGAAACGACGCGTGTCAGCTTTAAAAACAAAAAAACACCCTGGTTAATATACGACGCATTTTATATTATTATTATACAAAATGTGTAATATCTACTTAATAGGGGGGTGGGGAGAGAGTGGTGCAGTGGTTCACACACACCCAAACGAACCCGTGCAGTTTGGGACACGGCTCAGAGCGGTCCGCACTGCCGTCTGGGCAGCGACGAAGAGAGACCAGGGCTGCCCCTTGGCTCACGACAGGCCCTCATTCAGCAGTGGATCGACTGAAGGTCGCTGTGCGTGCGACACACGTCGATGGAGTAGTGTGGCTTGGTTAATTATCACTCCGGTGAATGATCAACCCCACACATTCAAGCGGCCCGAATGTGACAATAATGAGCCCAAAAGGACAGCAGTGCTGCATTCACTCGGGAGATTTTAGTGAGCACAGCACAAGTTGATCTTCTTGGTTCTTTCGGTAAAGTCACGTAGAATGGAAATAATAAAATAATACAAATATAACATAATAAAATATTTTATTATGTAAAAAGCAGACTATATGCCTCCTTATGTTATATTTAACAATATTTTCTTATGTTATATTTTTATTATTTTATTATTTCCATTCTACGTGACTTTACCGAAAGAACCAAGAAGATGAATCCCTGCAGTCACGAAAGCTTTGAATCGAAATTTAAAGCACAAATCGTTACTTGTTCAGAGCACACTCGGGCCCAAGCAGCCGTGGCTCTGCTGATGAGGCACTGAATGTCAAAACCGGTCTCAACGTATGCACTCCGAGTGAAGGCTGTGACGCTGATGGGATGTGTTAAATATTTTTTCTGCGTGCAGGGACAGGTATGTGCACGAGGCATATAGTCTGCTTTTTTATTTGACAGAGAATGTGGATTGCTGAGGACCATATGCATACAGCATAGCGTGGATTCACAAATAAATATATTCAAATCCCACTTGCCGTTCGACACTGCCCATCATTCCCGACGGGGTCGATAAAGCGACTACCAATTTCAGCAACACGACAACAACAAAAAAGCCCTCCAGTGGTTATTCTATGGGAAGGCCACTCAAGGGAATGTGGAATTGCCACCACTTGGCTCTGGGGACGCCCACCATTTCTTTGACAAAGTAGTGGAGATGCTTTATTTCAAATTTATTATAAATCATTTAATAATTATCATCGCAAGCGGTGAAGTACGGGAGGGAGGGACGGAAAAATTATTCCGTGAACAAAAAATTCATCCCAGCGGAAAGTGCACGGCACACAGGAAGAACTGCCACACAAAGACAAAGATCCCCCGTACAGAATTGAGCAGAGGGTTGTGGAAAGTGCCCATAAAGGGCGGAAAGGGCGGACAACACCACGCCCGGTCGCCTTTCTCTCCCCAGTGCTGATGTTTGTATGTACAATATGTTGAACTTAATCTTAATTTGGAGCTTTCGTGTCTGCAGGAATTACTCTTTGGTTCTTTCGGTAAAGTCACGTATGAAGATAAAAGAATAAATTAAATAATAGCATACGACATATGCTATTATCTGTGTGCCGATGTGTGTTCTCTCTCTATGTATCTTTGTGATATCTGTCTGCTTATATGTCTGTCTATAGTTTTCTGGTTAGATTTTTGCTGCTATTTCTTTTATACCTGATGATGATTGCTTGTGTTGCAATCGAAACGTCGTATGCTATTATTTAATTTATTATTTTAT
The DNA here is from genome assembly GCF_015708825.2 of Lethenteron reissneri. Taxonomy (NCBI): domain Eukaryota; kingdom Metazoa; phylum Chordata; class Hyperoartia; order Petromyzontiformes; family Petromyzontidae; genus Lethenteron; species Lethenteron reissneri. The sequence goes on from NC_083784.1 coordinate 7,425,631, forward strand.
CTTTATACGTGACTTTACCGAAAGAACCAAAGAGTATGTTGAACTTCTTTCACACTGTACGTATCCAACCGTGCTAATTGAAGGTGCGGGGAAGGACAACAAACTAAACGCAATAAGCAGTTCTAAGAGAAATGTGCTTTCAAACTTTATTTAAAAGCGCATAGCTCCAAGTGGCTTCCTAATATATCGGAAAGAAGAGCGTTCCAGACGGCCGAACAAGCGCATGCAGTTGACCGTCTTTGTTCGATGGCTAGCCAAACATTGGCGACCATCTCGAGCCAATCAATGTTATACACATCGCAGCAGGTACGGTACTCATTTGAGGCTAAGTCGACCTAGGTGGGTTTGCGGGAGGGGGTGGGGGGGTCCAGAACAAGTTCCAATATTCGTCGTCACCGTAAATGGTGGCTAACCACCGCTCGTATCCCCACCGTCCATCAAGGACGCCACGCCTAAAGTCAAAGCAAGTCCTACAGCGAACACCGCAAAGTGACAAATCTCACCTGTGAGTGAGCGAGCGAGCGAGCGGCTGAGTGGACTCACGGGAGGGGGATGTGGCCGTGGCAAGGTGAGAGAGGGGAGCGAACCAAGCCAAAGGTGACGGCACCCCCAAAGTGACAAATCTCACCTTGAGTGAGTGAGCGAGTGAGTGGCTGAGTGGACTCACGGGAGGGGGATGTGGCCGTGGCCGGGTGAGAGAGGGGAGCGAACCAAGCAAAAGGTGACGGCACCCCCAAGCATCCCAAGGGCCCCCCCCAGATTCAAGTGAACGGAGGGTGTGGACTGAATAACAGCTCGAATTCAAGTTCCAAGTTCGTTTCGTTGAACCCAGCAGCGACAGAATTTCAGAGACCACGGACAGAAGGGGTCGCATTTGCAAAGGTGACCGAACACGCATCGTCAACCACAGCGACATAAAGTCACAACAAAAGCCGTGCAGTACAAATACCCATAAACACAACGATCCATAATAGAGGTTTTTTTGGGGGGGGGTTAGATCGTGTAAATATATAAATGTGTCGTTAAACCCGCCACCACCCGACACAGCCAACTAGTAAGGGTTGTCACGTAAAGAGAACGTGGACAATTCGTCACTAGTACAGCACTAACCGGTGCGTTGAAGAGCCAAGCCACAACATTTACAATCTGAGTACCAATGTATAGTCAGGTTCGCGTTAACGCCGCCCGTTGCAAAAGTTGTCACGGGTTCGACCCGTGCGGCCCGCCCTGATTAATGCTGCTGCTGCTTGCAAATTCAAATTAGCCACCTGCTGTCAAGGTGTGTGGGAGCCGTTCAAGATCCAGAGCCGTCACTCACAAGAGAGGACCATCGTGCCCCTTGCGTGATGATGATCCACGTTTCGGAGAATAAAACCAAACTATCCGCAAAAAAAACCAAATGCGTAGTCTTTAAACATCACTCATTGCCCCGTGCTGCTAAAAGAAATACACTCTGCAGGACCCTGCTGAAAACGAGAATTCACACACACACACAGCAAAACTGCACTCTACCTCCATAACAAGTCGCATGGCAATGAAACTCCCCCATAAAACAACAGCAACACAAATGAAAAGTGGCAACTCTCACCTGTGGCCACGCGTAACGGGGGGGTGGGGGGTGGGTGGCGAGCACGCTTGTAAGCGAGCGAGGCTCACGCGTTCCCTGGCAAGTTCTCTTGAGGTGTGAAGACGCGGCGATGGTGGTGATGGTGGTGGTGGCTCACACAGACAACACACAGACAACACACACACACAGGTCGTGCGGGAGGAGCTGCGTCTCAGGCTATCGCCCTCCAGATCCACCGATGTTTGGGCTCAACTCTGAAACCCCCAGCACCACCACCACGTGGGTCCATTGGGGGCGGGCTCCTCCCACATCCAGGAGGGGCGCGGTCATTCCCAGCCAATCGGCGTGAGAGACGATGAGACTCCTCCCCCTGTCAGTCCCCTCCCCCCACCACCAACCCCCCACCACCCCCCCACCCCCCCAACAAAACCCCCCCACCAAATCCCCCCATCAACTCCACAACCTCTCCCCCCCCACCGATACCCCCCACCAATCCCCCACCCCCCACCCCCCACCAATACCCCCCACCAATACCACCCATCCCCCCCACCACTCCTGCACCCCCCACCAACCCCCCATCCCCACTCCCACCCCCCCCACCGCCGAATGAAATGATGGATTTGAGCCCAGAAGATTGTGCCAATGATGGTTGACGTCAGTGGTTCTAGTAGGGACCGTCCATTGAGTAGGTACGCAGAGATCTGTCCAAACTTGACCCCTCCTCCCCTCCCTGTACGCACGCCTAACCCCCCCCCCCCCCGGCGAATCCTATAGAACGACCGATATTTAATCCACGCAGAAACGATCAAGGATTAATAATATTAACGTGTTGAAGCAAGCAGATCGTCCACCGCCGGCTGCATTAAAGAATGAAGTTGTGTGCCCTTAAAACGTCGCGAGGTTCAAACGCCGACTGGACCCAGTCGAACAGGTTACGTATTATAGGGATGTCGTCAACGCATCGGTCTGCTGTAACGAGGGTTAGTACTGATATCCGGGCAGCAGCAGCACGAACAGAGCACCGCGGCAGCTACAATCTTGAGCCAGCGGCAGTGTGCAGCGAGGCCAGATTGCAGGATGTGTGATCATCATCCATGGTGGGGCAGGCCGCCAGACCAGTGTCACACTCACTGCTGAGCTGCGTGAGAGCTGCAGTCAGGGGCAGGGTGGCACGCGAGTGACGCCTCTCCCACAGTCCCACTTCTCCCGGCAGGACTTGTTGTCTGACAGCTGAAGACACTGAACTGTGGCTCATGTGAAGGCCAATGTAACGAATTATTATCGAGGCTTCACCCCCCCCCCCAAAGTTTCCTATGCGTACATTGTCAGTAGACCCCCTATACGCAAGCGTACGCATTTGGGTTAAGCACTCTCCATGCGTACGCACTGAATGGATGGCCCCTTACTCTTTACTGCAGCCTTACACCCCGTGGTCTCAATAGTTAATAAGATGTTCAATGTTCTTCTTGGTTATTTCGGTAAAGTCACGTAGACTTGTTCAAAATGTTCAATGTTAACGAATACACAGGTGTGAGATGAAACACAGTGGTTGTAACTTACATGCCCGTGCTTAATTTGTGTTTTCAATTGTTTTCAAAAAAAGGTATTGTTTTCAATAGTCTTTTTTAAAAAATCTGGCCATGTCTCGCACACCCGCCCCCCCCCCCGAAAGGGCATCTCACTTCCCCAGGGGGTACGTGATGTACCCCAGGTGAAGAAGAGCCACTGGTTTACATTGTGACCTCATCACAATACAACCATTCATACCACGTGCCAGCAACCTTTAATACAAATTCGTTTATTGAGTAATCGATGGTTAATAATTGAACGGATATTAATAGGTAACTATTCATATGCCAATTTAAAAAGCTTGTTTATTTTATTTATGCGGTGTAAAGTCAGTCTCCAAACTCGTATCCACTATCTCGCCTTGTGTGTGCTAGAAAGGCCCCAATTGGTCAAAACGTCACCCGATTATATTTTACCTTTTAAGGTCAACGCAGCGCTATTGACAAATGTAGTGTCTGTGTGGAGTTGGTTTTGGTTTGTGGGCTCTGGCAATGAGCTCGGAGAGCACAGCACGTAGCCACGACCACAATCGTCGACAGGGATTTTGTCCACCCGTCCTGTGGTGAGTGCAAGTTAAGAATGAAGGAAGATGTTCCAAGTTTATTTTGTCTAACCAGGCGAGAAATCGATAGACCACGATATATACATTTTGCAAGGGGTGGCCTGGATTACCAAAAACCGGCAAAATCAAATCGACGAATTGGAGGCACGTTTGGTTTACGCGACAAACATTGATAATTGGCTGTGTCGGGTGGTGGCGGGTTTAACGACACATTTATATTGAGGGAAAGAAACCCCTTTATTATGGAGACAAAAAAAGTATCGCAACGAAGTAAAGCAATCAAAATAAAACGACTCACGTGAGGAATCAAACATATTGCAAAACGTAACTCAACATTCAGCTTACCTCCAAATTAATATCACAAATTACAAAACTAACCTACAGGGCGAATTAAATAGAGGTTGGACTCACAGGACGAATCTGATGTCAACTCAACTGTCTCGCTGTTCGGAGAACAAAAAAAGCGAGCAACTTTTAGTGAAAGCGTACAAGTTAAAACGAAAACAAATACGTGACTTTACCGAAAGAACCAAAGAGTAATTCCTGCAGTCACGGAAGCTTCAAATCAAGTTTGAACCACTTCTACGGGGAGGATTTAATTTTGTTTTCTCTCTCTGTGTTTCTGTTTGTCAAATTTCACACTTAACTTCTAATTTAGCAATCTTTGGAAGAACGTACCGGTAATTAACCAGGTAGGGTGTTGTCTGTTGTGTTAGCCGACTCTCTGTGTTGCATTGCATTGTATTTCTAAGTTTATTAGGTTTGTTTTCTACCTGATGACGATTGCTTGTGTTGCAATCGAAACGTCGTATTCTATTATTTAATTTATTTTCTTTCTACGTGACTTTACCTAAAGAACCAAAGAGTCATTCTTGCGGTAACGAAAGTTTCAAATCAAGTTTGAACTCACCAGTGGATAACTCACTGCCCGTGATCACTCGTTACACGTACGGGTTGAGAGTTGTGGCTTTTCATATGTTCATGATTTCACGAGTTGTTGCTACACACAACTTGTTTTGGATTAGCGAGTGAGTGTATGTGTGTGTGTCCTCGACGTTTATACTCTTAGTTCTTTCGATAAAGTCACGTAGGTAAAAAATGAAATAAAAAATAATAAAAAATCAAACAATAAGATCACGACGTTTCGGAGGCAACACAAGTCTCCGTCATCAGGTGGGACCGTCACAGCCAGATTTGCTGTATCAAGTGTATCAAGTGATACAGAAAATCTGGCTGTGACGGTCCCACCTGATGACGGAGACTTGTGTTGCCTCCGAAACGTCGTGATCTTATTGTTTTATTTTTTTATTAATTTTAATTTCATTTTTTACCTACGTGACTTTACCGAAAGAACTAAGAGTATGAATCCTTGAGGTCACGAAAGCTTCAATCCTCTACGTTTCTTTTTTTCTCTGCGATGCTTGTTGTACCTGACGTCGAGTCTGATGACTCGTTTTTAGGGGTGGCCCTGCAGAGTTTTGGCAGTAAGTGGAGCGACAACGTTCCTTGCGTTTCACCAACGGTGTCATTTTGCAGGTATAGTTTTCACTTTCAGGCCCATGACGCCGGCACACAATGGGCATTAACTCTTTTCGAACCGTGTTACGTCAGTGGTTCTGCATCTTTACTTCACAGGACGACGTAGCCCCGCTCACCACCCCCACGTTCCATTCACTGGTTACCACATTCAGATAAGCCCCTCCCCCCTTAACTTGTATTTAAGGGCTGGTCTCTTGGAATTTTTCCTCACTTGATGCAGTAATTTTAGCTGTGACGGTCCCACCTGATGACGGAGACTTGTGTTGCCTCCGAAACGTCGTGATTTACTATTTTATTTCAATTCTATTAATTTATTTTTGTAATTTTTACCTACGTGACTTTACCGAAAAAAGCCTAAGAGTATCTTTACTTCAGCCAGGCACCCACTTTGGTTCTCAATCGATAAAAAAAAATGTATGTTAATAAATACATCGGGTTTGATGAAACAAATTAGTAGTTACTTACGTGCCCGCGCTCAATTTGTGTTGTCGATGATTTACCTTCTAAACAAATCTGGCCATGTCTCGTACCCCCCAGAAAGGGCATCTCGCACCCCCGGTTAAGAACGACCTGTGTTACGGGGTATTTACACGCCCAAATGTATAATCATACGCCGGTGTGCATTCTGTCGCTGAACACAGCCGCAGTATTAACCAGGGGTGGCCTGCCGGATTCGAAACGCGACAAGCGACCACCAACACGCTTCCCACTCGGCCATGTGACAGCGTTCGCGCATGAAGCTCGGTCTGCCTGTAACAGGGGGCACACGGTAACTCTCCTAACATGACCCTCCCACCACCCAAATGAGCACAACTTTAGCGTAAAGTTGTGTTTGCTCAGTTTAACACGTAGCAGGCTTTCGCGACCAATATTATTCATAATCAACGTTTTTGGGTTAGATCGCGTTATTTATAAATGTGTCGTAACCCTCCACCACCCGACACGGCCAATCAGCAAAAAAGTGTCACGTTGACAAAAGACAAATGGTTCACTGCTTTAGCCCACCGGTGTGTTGAAGCGTGAAACCACAACATTTACAATTTTTTGAGTACGACGTTTCGCTGGTAATTGCATCCAGCATCATCGGCAATTCGCCATTCTGGCAATTACCAGCGAAACGTCGTACTCAAAATTTTTTAAATGTTGTGGTTTCACGCTTCAACACACCGGTGGGCTAAAGCAGTGAACTTTTTGTCTTTTGTCAACGTGACACTTTTTTGCTGATTGGCCGTGTCGGGTGGTGGAGGGTAACGACACATTTATAAATAACGCGATCTAACCCAAAAACGTTGATTATGAATTGTGTTTGCTCTTAAGAACTTACCCTAGGTAAAAAAAAAAACGCGGACAATCTGATGGTAGGATTGTCCAAACCTTGGCGGCTGTAAACCAAAGATCTGCGCGAAAAGTATTCACCTTCGCCGACGAATCAACCCTCGGATTGTTGAAGATTTACAGGGCCGGATTAAGGCACGGGGGCTTCAGGGTCTGCAGCTCAGGAGCCTCTGGCAGCTGGAGGACCTCCAGAGATTAAGTGAAACGTTTTGATTTGAAGCTTTCGTGACTGCAGGAATCCATACTCTTTGGTTCTTTCGGTAAAGTCACGCAGATAGAAAATCAATAGATCACTATCTACGTGACTTTACCGAAAGAACCAAAGAGTAAGTGAAAAGTTATTTCATTTGTGAATGCTGCATTTTATTTGTTAGCATTGTAAAACATACATTTTATTATTCTTAAACTTTTGTTTTCCTTTTGAAAATATTACTGGGGGGCTCACAGTACCTGTAGCCCAGGGAGCCTACCAAATCTTAATCCTTCCCTGAAGATTCACAAAACAAAACAGCATCACCACCTCGGCCACGCACAGACGACAGCACGCGTGCCACTGCCGCCCTCTGCTGGTGGCGTGAGTGAGCGCGTGCATCGGCGGACCCTTGCACCGAACGTGCAACTTTACAAGATTACACATTCCTCCTGCGGAGGGAGCTGGTAGGAACGTTGCGTTGCTCGGTCAATGGCCAGGGTCAACGGCGGCGTGGTGTATTCCGCAAACAATATGCCCGACTGTGAGGGCGGGCACAAGCCGGCGTGAGTAGGTTAAACGTTGAGTTTTATAAGGGCACCATGGGGTGACCAGCCCCTCCCCACCCAGCCCAACCCCACCCAGCCCCACCCTCCCCATCCAGCCCCTCCCCACCAAGCCCCTCCCCACCCAGCCCCTCCCCACCCAGCCCCACCCTCCCCACCCAGCCCCTCCCCACGCAGCCCCTCCCCATCCAGCCCCTCCCCTCCTCACCCAGCCCCTCCCTCCCCACCCAGCCCCTCCCTGCACGACGGACGGACACAATAATCCCCTGTGGGCTGGTGGAACCAGTGGGTTCCTACCAGTATTAACATGTATTTATACTAAAGTAATACAAAAATGACTACAAACGATTTAGAAATGAGTAAGTTTGTGGGGAATAATAGCCATTTTTTGCAAAATAACACTTACTACCCGGGAACAAATTTGTGTTACATATTGCAATCAATACGTGTAGTGACGTAATGGAGTCACTATGGCGCTTAGCGCCAGCTGCTGTCACAAGATTGGAACTGTGCGTCTTGAGTCTCTCTCTGGCACCAGAGTTGGTATGGCATGGAAGCGGGCACCAGGGGTCATGGTTTTGGTGACGGTCAGAGAGAGGGCAAGTAACGACGTGACAGTCTGGGCCAGGGGTCGGCAACCTACGGCTCCGGAGCCGCATGCGGCTCTTTACGGGCTGCTTCTTGACGATGAGTACGTATGTACCCAGATGCATTGCGGCTCTTGAAATACTGAATTTTGTACCGAATTGGAAAGAAATGGCTCTTCTTTTTATTTTGGTTGCCGACCCCTGGTCTGGGTGAACCCGAGAGGGCACGTGACCGGGACAGGGTAGCGAGGGGGCCCAGTGGGTGGCTCGAGGGACACGTGATGAGTGGCCGAGAACCTTCTGGTGAGATCCAGAAGGGGGCGTGGCCAAGGGTGGAGTCAGGCCACGCTCGGCAGCAGAAAGCCGAGGTCCCGAGAGCGATCGCAGCTGTCTTCTGGAATCAGCCCGCCGGGCTCCGTCTCTTTGATCTTCGGTCTCCGGTCGTCACGTGCGGCATCGTGGGTCAGGCAGTGGGTTACTGACTGACCCGGTTGTGTAGTTACCCTGCTGGGGTCGAGTTAACCCGTTGTAATGGTAGGAACCTCCTGGTTACACCAGCCCACAGGGGATTATTGTGTCCGTCCATCGTGCATCCAAAATGGGAGGGGTGGGGCTGGGTGGGGAGGGGCTGGGTGTGGAGGGGAGGGGCTGGGTGGGGTGGGGCTGGGTGAGGAGGGGCTGTTCACCCCGTGGTGCCCTTATAAAACTCAACGTTTAACCTACTCACGCCGGCTTGTGCCCGCCCTCACAGTCGGGCATATTTGCGGAATACACCACGCCGCCGTTGACCCTGGCCATTGACTGAGCAACCCAACGTTCCTACCAGCTCCCTCCGCAGGAATGTGTTAACGTTTAAGTAGTAGCCCTGTTAGGGCCGTGTAATAAACGTGTTGCCTCAAATTTCAAGTGTGTTACTACGTGGAACCCACGACGCATGCATCGTCTTTGAGACTACAGTACCTCCTTTATGGTCCAGTCTCACCAGAGAATGCCAAAAGGCGAACAGGACACAGACAATGCACTTTTCAGAGCATCACAAGTACGCGTGTTTAATGCAGACTTGATTTCTTGCAAAAGGTTAATATTTAGGGCTTGAACATCTTAAACACGTATTTTGTTGCCAGAAAGGGTAAAACATATTCTTAGTTTTCATACTAACACCCGCTTGCAGCCCGGTTCTGCGGAACACCTTACGCTCGAGACAGCCGCCACTTGGAGTTGGGTGTCCCCTTGGCTCGACTCCAGGAGGAAAGAGACGAGCTGCGGTCCAAGGTGCTGAGTTGCCGTGCAATTTAAGCAAGTTTCCCTCTATGTACAAATTCAGGAGCCTCTCAATGGAAAATGTTGACGTCTATTGAAACTGGGGTGCGCGCATGAAAAAAACCCCGATGAACACAGGCTCCCCTAAGCGCACATGTGCGCACAGACATCGTATTAATATAATTAGAAACTCATTTTAATGCAAGGTTTAAAAAAATATATTCTGCCCGAAGAAGAAACAGTTTCTGCCCTGCACTAGTTAAGAACCGAGTACAAATTCTGTTTGATCGCTCGCTCTTTTGCTCAACTCGGCTGTCAAGTAACCGACCGTCAGCCACAACACCTTCACGCTCGCTCCACTCGAGTCGAATCGCCTCCACACGATCATCCACAACGCAGCGCCTTAGCAGATGCCTTAATGACAGTTGGCCCACTGGATTCAAAACTATTAAAGCAACTTCTTGAAAGAAAATGATTATCAGAAATTACTCTTTATCGCAGTGTTCTTCACTAATTTTCAGAGGGGGGCTACCACACGTTTGAAACCACTGGGGGGGGAGTTGACAACAGCACGATGATGATGGGGGTGTTTTCACTTCATGTATTGTGGGGGGCTGCACTAAAGGCCACCAGGGGCCCCCATGGGGCCTTGCAATGAAGAACATTGCTTGACCGTACAACGAATCAGCGAAATACAATACACAAGCTGGAGTCTGCGAGACATTAAATGCATTGAAATGTTTCATGAACACACACACATTCGGTAGTTCACTTAAATTATTATGCATACAGATTGCTAATGACAAAACAACTCCGCAACAGAAAAAAAAGGAACGGCTTCTTTTATTGAAAAGGTATTCACAAATTTACACAAGTCCCTATTCACTTTCTCCCCTTTCCACCCCGACTACTCTTGCCACCTCTGCCAAACTTACTCCCCATCTTGCCGGAGAAAGAATTCCGCCCTTTCCCAGCCTGTCCCTTCTTAGAGCTGCCACCGCCACCGCCGCCGCCTCCTCTGCCCGATCCTCCAGGACCTCTTCCCAGCACCCCTTCCTCCGCCGCCGCCGCCACCTCTCCTCCCGCCCCTCTTCTTCATTCTCTCCAGAGCCGCCTCCTTTTGCTCCTCCCGAATTTGCTTGTTCACGGCCTGAGCGAACGCGTCCACACGCATGGGGAAGACGATTAATCAACTTCTAAACAAATCGTTTGTTGACACTGCTGCTGCCACTGCGTTGGCAATGGTGCACAGACACAAATACGTCAATATCACTGTGGCCTTAAAAATAAACATAATAGGTGACATTTTGGGCAATGGCTCTTCTTCATAGCACTTCTAAACATACCTCATTTGAAAGAGCAACTCTCCTGGTTCTCGTGGGGTCCTTACACTGTATTGCGATGTCCTCTTTAGTGGGGGCGAGTTTTTACGACAGAATTTTCAAAGTTCACGATGCGACGATTATTGCTGTACTATTTTAATTGTGTTTAGCATTTTTATCATCTGGGTTTTGCGCTTTGGAGTACAAATACTGCTTAAGGTTTATATTCAACTGCTGTTCATTCCTCAAAGGCCTACCCATCAGTCTTTATATTCGTTACAACTTCACAATCTACAATGCGTACAAAGCACATGCTCTCGGAAAACGTTGACGTCATAAAACTGGCATGCCATCATTTTATCTGGAAATATAACGGCTAATATCCCATTGCTTTTCAGGACTATAAACTATTACTGTGAATGTTATTATTTTTGTAAGCAGTCCTTTAGGAGATTAAATGTTTGAAAAATTAAACGTGCCACGAATAGCCATTGCCATCGTGGAATTTCCACATCTCAGGGGCGACACGGCCGATCACGATGGTCGTCTACACCTGGCTAGGTGGACTCAGCGGAAGAGACAGCGACTCGCTATCGGAAAGGTGGAGTGTTTAATTCCTCATCGAGGGGTTGACTCGACCTATCATCCCCTCTGGGGTCATTAAAATATCTACCATTGTTTTTGTGGGAAAGTCATCAGTGGGTTGTCCCAAGGAAAAACAACCCCCGACATAGGAAAGTGGAATTTCCCCCAGTGGCTCAGGGCTGTAATCAGATGAGCATCGCCTCAACGTGCGCTTATGTTGAACTTCTTTCGCACTGTACATAGCCAACCGTGCTAATGGGAAGTGCAGGGGGGGGGGTGGAAGGGGGAAGGACCAAACTAAACACAAAGAGCAGTTCAAAAGAAATTCATTTTCAATCTATATTTTAAAGTTCACAGCTGCAGTGGCTTCATTTTAGCAGATCACCGTTACCGTTTCAACAGTCAGCGGAGGATCACAGCAGTGCGGCGAGCGAGACCGATCGCGACATCAAAGAAGCCCTGGCGGCATTACACATCACAAAGCAGCCCTCCCCTCCTCGCCTGGTGCAAAGTGCTCACCATACACATCCATCATTTGCTATACAAACACATTTTGCCAGACGACAGCAAACGCAGAGTAAACCAAAAACCACGAGCGTCATACACATTTCAGACTTTTGCCATTTCATCGATGACCAGGACGAGATCGTCCAAATCAAAACACTTGGAAACCCGATTTAATCTTGGAATGAGCTGATCCAAGTGTTAAAATCCAAGATTGCAACAGAGCTGGCTCCATGTTCTGACACAAACGCAGCATTAACCGTGTTGCCTGCTTGCAGAGTTTTCCATCGGCCCTAGACTACTCGGCCTCAAGTGACAAAATCAGATAAAATTAAGTCCCATAGGGTCATGATGGCGAAATGGCCCAAGCGCTAGCTCGTTCTCCGCTCGCTGCGGAGGTTCGAATCCCACTGCCGGCTTGGTTAACGCTGCCGGTGGTTCCGTCTATTTCAGAGTGAACGCCAATGATCCCCGTGAAGTTGTTCGCAAGAGAGGGCCTCCATCATGTGCCGGTGTCAAGGTCCAAATTAAAAAAATGAAGCCACAAATGACCCAATTGGAATATACACAGCAACCATCGTCCCCCTATTGCGAAAACATGGGCAGTACCCTCCTGAAGAAGAGTCTTGAGACTCTGCGAGAGGCTTTCCCGGGTAAGCGTTGTCATAATAATCCACCCAGCTTCCTCTAGGCGATGGTCAAGACCTACCCTGGTGATGTCCATCTTGGGCTTCTTGCTGTTCATGGCTTTCAGCAGACTCAGCTGCTGCTCCTTTTCCTTGGACAGGTCTCCAACCAATGGCGAGAACTGCACCACACGCACGCACACACACGTTATACGTACATCGTGATGAATTTTTCCAAAGAAAACAAACGTACCTGCGAGTTACTGAACTGTATTTACACGAATGTTTGTTGAACTTCTTTCGTACCATACGTAGTCAACCGTACTAATTGGAGGTGCGGGGGAAGGCCAAACTCAACACAAAAACAAGTTCTAAAGAAATTAGTTTTCAATCTAGATTGAATTGTGCATAGCTCCAGTGACTTCCTAATATTGGAAGAGCATTCCAGACGGCCACAGAAGGGCATCTGAAGTTGTGCCGAGTGAGACCGAACCAGTTGAGAAGGGCAAGACATTCTGTGCGAGTCTACGGACCTCTTCCATTTGCATTTTATTCCTCTCTTCTAAACGGTGTGACCAAGCCATCTCTGGGTCGCTTCCATAACCTTGAAGATTATTTGTAATCCATCGTTCATTGTTCGATACATTTTCCCTCTCGGTTGTAAAGAAATTATTTTTCAATCGAGATGATTTAAAAGTGCGTAGCTCCCAGTGGCTTCCGAAAATTGGAAGAGCATTCCAGAAGGCCGCAGAAGCGCATCTGAAAGCGTGCGATGCAGTGACCGTTGCAATAGCAACATAGGCCCCTACTGCGAAACCAGTCCAGTGTGAAACACAGTGCCTGCCTCCGCGACAGCCTTGCACTATTACAATGCCGCAAATGCCAAATCTACAAAGTTATTCTTCTTGTACAAAGCATCCTTTGGGAACCTAATACAACTTTTTCCTATCGACTTCGTCCAATTGCTCAACAGTTTAATCAGCCTGCTTAAACGCGAGATTTAAGGTATATATATTTTTAAGATATCATGAAACCTGACATGGGATGACCAACCAATGTTGAGCCGTTAACACTGGAGGTATTTCCATTTTTGCCGAGCTGAACACACAAAGCCACAAGGCGCGCACATTTGTGCGCAAAGCGCAGCCTTCACAGTATCAACGGTTTCCTACGCGCCATCTGGGATTGTGCATACATGCACTTATTTGCATGGCTGCTGATGTTAATGTAGAGCCACGATAACATTTTACATTGAGGTGGTGGAGCCAGGTCATTGTGTCGGAAGTAGCAAAGTGCATCGCTGTTCTGTGATGATGCCGCCCCTTCATATTTGCGAATCAGTAATAGAGTCGTTAAATGTTTCATGGTTAGTTTCTGGGTGACTAGTCACACACGGGAGAGGTTTTAATTAGCCATTTGTCCTTCATCAAGTATTCACATCTGCTGCCGTGGTTTGTGCAGCGGATATGGTTTAGGTTTGGTGCCCATAAGCTTCGCGGAAGATGGAATCCAGGGATCTTCTGATACATGCACCGCTCAGAGCCACCTTCGAATCAGAACCACTATTTATCCTGGAAAAATCCGATAAGCTACGCTGCTCTCTATCACGCATGTCCAATGTATGCAAGCACATCTCCACGTGTCCAACAATGATCGGGTTAATAATGTGCCAGCTCATGCCACGAGTAGCAGTAGTAGTAGTAAATAAACAGAGAATGCCTGAGGACACTGGAACCAGAGGGCAAGCACCCACCTTTCTCTTCTTCCCCACATTCCGGGCCTCTTTTTCTTTTGGCTGAAAAGTAACGAAACAAAACATCATCAGTCAAACAACGCCTTGGTCATCATCGCCCTTATTTCAGCACAGCACAGACATGAACTGCTGTGGGTTTCCTCCCACACGTATGAACACACTCATTCATGAAGATGGCACAAACATCCTGATTATAAGACCACAGAGCTTTGGAAATTGTTGCCGCTGGTTCTGGCTTCCTTCCCCCTGCTTTATCTATCGTTTCCCCTGCCTCCGTTAAAATCTTGCGCGCGTCATAAATTCTACAGCGTTCCAAGAGATGCAATTTGCAAGGACGGCTGCATAAAATACACCGGTATATTTAATAATCATACGCGCGATGAAAAGTGTTTAGGGATGGCCACAATAGCAAAACACGCATTTCCCTTAGACCAGGGGTCTGCAACCAAAACACAAAGTCATTTTTTTCGAATTCGGTAAAAAAAAAAATCTATATTTCAAGAGCCGCATTGCAAGTGAATACGAGATGGTGGTCCTCAAAGAGCCGCATGCGGCTCCGGTGCCGCAGGATGCCGACCCCTGCCCATGGTAAACTGGACTTTCGTGGTGAACTGGACTTCCAAGGTCAGGGGTCAGCAACCAAACTAACAAGAAGAGCCAATTGTTTTCGAATTCCAAGAGCACACTGCAGTCCTGAAAGAGCCGCATGCAGCTCCAGAGCCGCAGGTTGGCGACCCTTGCCTTAGACTCATCAGCCTAAGCCCCCCCCCATCCCCCGGCCGCCCCCACCCCCCACTCCTGGACAAATTGATTTACATCATCACTTATTTAAACAGGCAGATTCTTGATCGGTTTATACCAGTTTAACACGTAGGCTTTCGCGACCAATATTATTCATAATCAACGTTTTGGGTTAGATCACGTTATTTATAAATGTGTCATAACCCTCCACCACCCGACATGGCCAATCAGCAAAAAAAGTGTCACGTTGACAAAAGACAAATAGTTCACTGATGCTGGATGCAATTACCAGCGAAACGTCGTACTCAAAAATTGTAAATGTTGTGGTTTCACGCTTCAACACACCGGTGGGCTAAAGCAGTGAACTATTTGTCTTTTGTCAACATGACAATTTTTTTGCTGATTGGACGTGTCGGGTGGTGGAGGGTTACGACACATTTATAAATAATGCGATCTAACCCAAAAACGTCGGTTTATACCGTCCGAGGCTCATCAGGCAGTGTGTGGCCTGTTAAACAAAGGCTCCTGTTGTGAAAGGGCAAGAGCCCCCAACAGACACCGCTCGGCCTTGTCGGTGCATTACAGATACACGTACGAGATACATCGCGCACCGTTAAGGTGGATTGCGAGTTATTATCAATATGAAATAGACAACGGTCCGTGTCTCCACGTTAGACCATGACAAAAATCTAAATGTTTTAGCGCGAACATTTCACAATGTTCATCCACGACCGCAATTCGGCTTACCAGTTTGTTCTGAAACTTGCCGACGGAGGCCGTTGCCCTCTTGGCCACGTAGATGGCTTTCCCGAGCTGCAGCGACAAGCACAGACACAAGAGCGGCACACGTCACGTCACCTGGAAAATTCGGGCCTGCGTTTTACTAATTCGGCGAATATGGTGGTGGTTTGTCCCCCGCACTCCTGACTGCCCCACCCCCTCCACCACCTCCTCAATCACTGCCGCCTCTCATATGTGGCCAGTGTCTAGACTAGCGGTGGCCGATCACGTCGATGATCGTGGACCCACGGGTGGATGGCAAAACATGATTCGTGGATCTCAGGACAAATCATGACAAGCGTGTGCGTAAGCAACTTTCAAAATGGCTCATGGCAAGTAAAATCCCGTAAGAAACCAGTACATTAACTTCTACCAATAGATGGCGTTAGTACTTTACGGCTATTGTATACTACAGGGTTAAATCAGGGTAATCGTTGGTCAGAGCGTTGTGGTGGATCGCGTAGTCCGTTGAAATCCACCAACATGGATGACAGCGCTCGCTCTATTGGCCTTGGCTCGTCTAAACAGACACAACCTGCGACGACACAGGGGCCGGTACACATTTGTTTGTACGCAGCTGAACACAACAGCGATGGAACCGCAGGATGGGAGAAGCATGGGTCGAGCACTGTACGCAATGTGGTCGTTTAAAGGAGACAAAGGTTTTCTCTTCTTTCATCATCATTATCAGCCACGATCAATCCACTGCTGGATGAAGGCCTCCCCCAGTAGTTGCCATCCTCTCACATTTGTGCTGTCTAACGATCGACCCAAACACCCGAAAATGTTACCATTCTCACCGCGACATTTCCTGCAAATGCGGTCACACGTTCACACGCCGTGTAAACCCACACCGCACTGTCACTGTGTTTTGGTTGTTAGCGGCAGGAATGCGTTTCCCCCCCGGCCGGTGCAATGCCAACGAGCTGCCGACCGACAACTGATTTATTAAAAAGGGTGGCCGTGCATCGCAGAGCTTGTGTGAGATGACGCGAGTTTCTCCTCCCGCGACGAACACTGAAGTGCAGATTGGGTTGTAGATATGCATGCATGCTGAACTTCTTCCGCACTGTAACGTTGGCAACCGTGGCTAATCGGAGGTGCGCGGTTAAAGAGGAGCAACTCACATCGTCGCGGCTCGGCTTCTCAGGCGGCGTGGCGCCCGCAGCAGGTGCTGCAACGCAACAAAGCACCAGACGATTATTTACATTTTACATCATCAGCAATCAACACGTAAAGGGGAGACGCTAGGGGACTAGAGGACAGAGTAAGAGGGCAGGGGAAGAAACCACAACAAGTGAAATAAGAGAACGTCACTAATACTTTCGGCAACATTTACGGTCTTGCATTATTTTTTTATGTTCAGGAACTTGAAGCTTTTCATTATTTGTCGCACAGTGCTTTAAGTATTTTACAAAGTAAACTCTCAATGCTTCACGGAGCACTGGGCAGTGTGCTCTTGACTTTTGTTCGGCCTACCCAGTGGTGGAAATGTCTCAGAACTAGATCATCCTTTCTGCAAGATCAATGACTGCTGGTGTACCACCACGTGGTGCATCTTTACCCTCAGGACACCCAGCAACATAAAACAAATTTGGCCGCACCCTGCTGATGAGGTCAATAGTCAAAACCAGTCAAAGTTTTGCCTGCTTATACAAACAGGAAAACACTGGTCTGGAAGAGCATAATTGAATCAGTTCAATTTTGGGGCAATGAGATATAGATGTCCGTAACCGATTCGTAATGCTTTTTGAGTTTGGCCACGTTATGGATCTGACCAAATTTGTGTCGTTAACACCCTCCACCACCCGACAATTACATTACCATGCGTACAAGCGTTTAACGTGGCAATTATTGTTTTTCACTCAAATGTATCAATTAATTATCCGTGTTTACTTTACTTTTCAGATGCGAACAGCGATACCCATGCAGCACCATATACATGTAATGCCAATGGCATATCCATTTTTTTTTCTCTCCTTATGAGCCGTTAACATCCCAGGCACTGGGGGGAAAATGCCTCATCCTCCTCACAGTTCCTTCCAATATTCGTGACCTTTTGCGACCTCCAATATCGAAACGGAGTCTTTGTTAGCATCAACTATGCCATGGTGGCGAGACGTAAAACTACATTCCCTGGAATAGAGAAGGTCGTAGGTTCGTCCCTGACCATGACGCTTGTATATTTGGAGTTTCCATGTTCTCCCCGTGGCCGGAAAGATTTTTCTCCGGGTCCTCTGGTTTTTCCTTCCACATTTAGAAACATTCGTTTAGAGTTTTTGGCTGCTATAAATATCCACATGATAAGCCACTTTCATTGATCTATCATTTGTGGCCAGGTTGCTGCTGAAAAGGAGCTATATATAGTTCTGTGGGCCTTTCCTGATAAAATAAAAAAAAGTTTAGCTTTATAGTTTAGTTTCAACTCCGTCCCCGAAACGCGTGTGCGTCGACACGGGAGGCGGACGCGTCTGCGACGGCAAGCTGCCACACACAGGCGTCATCGGCGCGCGAGCAGGCGACTCACCACTCCTCTTTTGCCCGCGGGCGATGTTGCGGAGACGGTTCAGCTCGTTTTTGGCCACGCGCTCCTTCTTGGCGGTGATTCTCTTCGCGAACTGATCCTCATTGGGGTCTGGGAGAGGAGGCGCGGCAAACACACAAGCTCACAACCAACACAAGCATCCCTCGCTCGCCCCGTTGTCACGTTCACCTACACGTTTTACGCGCATCTCAGAGTCAAGATGAGCGCTGTAATACAATAAAAATCGTACATCCGACAAAATCACCAATCAGAGATTTGCCCATATACGGAAGTGGGCGTGGCATTGGCCGTAAGGGGCGTGTATTTGCCCATATATGGTATTGTGATCATTTTTCGAGATTGAGTATCGATTCCACTCAATCACAATTTGTGGGTTAATAGCTGTGTCGATTCAATGGCAATCAATCCATGGTTCAAGTCATGTGACACACCCCCTTCATTTGATTGGCTAATATCAGCAAGGATTCATATTCTTAGGGTTTTTTCGGTAAAGTCACGTAGGTAAAGAATTAAAAGAAATAAAAGTAAAATAAGAATAAAATAAAAATCCACCTGAAGACGGAAGTTTGTGTTGCCTCCGCAACGTCGTGATTTTTATTTTATTCTTATTTTACTTTTATAAATTTTAATTCTTTACCTTCGTGACTTTACCGAAAAAACCTAAGAATATCATATCAGCAAGATTTGTGATTCCGTCGCAGTCCGCTTTTATTGTATCACAGCGCCCTTGAACTCGTGTGGACTGACATACCATGTGCCAGATATTTTTGGGTGCACAATACAGTACATCCTCGTTATTCATGAACTTGCCATCCGTGATTTTGGCTACCCACGAACCGCATCTGGTACTCTACACGACTGCATCGAGAGAGAGAATATGATGAGATACAAAGTGATGAGACAAAGTGATGAGAGAATGTGATGCAAGAAAGTGATGAGATAGTTTTCATGTATTTAATAGTTTATTTAGAAAGTTATCTATAGAAAATAATTTAAAAGAGGTTTTTGAAGGCCAATATCATTATCCGCAAAATGTTCTATTCACGTGCATCTCCGGAACGTATCCCTCGCGCATACCAAGGGAATTCCGTAAATGTGTCAAAAAATTCCCTGGGAGCGGAGCCAACAATGAGCATTCCCGGGGCATTCCCAGTCAACCAATGCGTAGGGACCGGCCGTGTGACCACCATGCCCCTGTCTTGTGGCTCCTGGCCGTACGAAGACTTAGAAGTGTGGCTCGCAGGATCGGCAACATTGGCCGGCCCTGCACACGGGGGGTGCAAGGAGATGCTGCTGACCACTCACCGACGTGATCCGGCACCTCGATGAGCCAGTCCTTTGTGTTGTCGTTGGCGCGTTTATAACCCCAGCGTGGCCGCCACTCCTACACACACACAGCACGGAACACCCGCCACACCCTGCTAGTTTAGACCAAAATATGAACCCGTAAAAGCAAAGTTTTTCACTATAAATCCTTTATATGCGTGGCATCGGTTTTATTTTATTATTCATTTCTGTTTTTCTTGAGTAAGAGTTTCATTTTTATCACATTGGTATTTTACATAAAATATGAAATTTTTTTTTTCCTAAAAAGTCGAAAATTTTTGGGAAAAAATTTCACGAAAATAAATTGTCACACACAACGAGTCTGTGTGCAAAATGTCAGCTCGATTGGATCACGGGAAGTGGGTTAACAAACGACCGAAAGATTTGCACGGTCCTAAGCGCGCAAGTAAGCAAGCAAGTGAACTTAATATAAAGGATTTAAAAAGACCGCTGAAGCAGGTGCTGTTCGGCGGGACCTATTAAGGCCAGCATCACACCTGATGTTAAACGACGTTACCAATGCATACGCCGAGCCGATCATGACACTGACCACCCTTGCCGAGGCAGCCCTGAGATCTGTTGGGGGCTGCCTTCGTCACGCGCTGGTTGTCCCTGGGGCTCGCGGTTGGTTGTTGTTGTCGTTACCGAGCCCAAGTTGCTTCATACCTTGCTTCTCTCCCATATCCCCCTGCATGGCTGCTGTATATCTGGAGTTTGCGTGTCTCTCTCCCCGTGGTGGCGCGGATTTTTCTCCGGGTCCTCCGGTTTTTCCCTCCACATTTATAAACATGCGTCCAAGAGTATTTGGCTGCTAAAATATCCACGTGATTAGCCACCTTATTGAGCTATCATTTGTTGCAAGGTCGCTTCTGAAAAACATCTGTATAGCTCAGTGGGCCATACCTGCTATAAGTTCAGTAAAGTAAAACCTTGGATTGCGAGTAACTTGGTCTGTGAGTGTTTTGCAAGACGAGCAAATTTTTTAAATAAATATTAATTTGATAAACGAGCGAGGTCTTGCAATACGAGCAGTACGTGTATACGCTTTGTCTGCCGAGCGTCACGTGATCACAACTGATACACGAGTGCTTTGGATTACAAACACGTTTTCGGAACGAATTATGCACGCAATCCAAGGTTTTACTGTAGCTAGTAGTTTCATGAAAATGTTATTGTCAGCGGCATAAAACGACTACATAGTTGAGGCCAAACATAATTAATGATTGATAATCGTTTGAAGGAATACTCGTACCTTCTTCTCCTCATCCCACACGCGCCGGCTCTTCTTTCTGTTCTTGATTCCCTTCAAGCTGGCGAACTCTTCCCAGCGCGTAGCCGGACGAGCCTTGGGGATCTAAGGGGCACATAGCACAGCGATCAAGTTTAGCTAGTGTTGACGATACCGTATTTCTCTTGATTACAAGATGCTCCGGAAATTAAAATGGACCCCAAACGTGTGCCCAGTGTCAATAAAGTTATACAGAACTAACAAAGATCTCACATATAGCCTTAACAGAATGTGCTGTTAGCGAGCACCTATGAAGCCCTGTACGGTACATAAGGAGGTGGGGGTGGCCAGCACCACGCCCAACCACCTTTGTCTCCCTAGTGGTGATGTTTACACACCACATCAGGTACTCATTTGAGGCTGAGTCGACCTAGGGGAGGCCCAGGACCAGTACAGATAATCGTCACTGGTGTTGGCCGTGGGTGGGACTCAAACTCGGGTCGCAGGGTTTGTAACGTAGTGCACTAACCGTTACACTACTGCTCCCTCAACTAATCACACACACACACACACGTATCAGATTATAAAACGAAACCCAAAACTTTTGCGGGGGAGAAAAAGTTCCTCTTAAGATCTGGAAGATATGGTAAACCGTTGCTAGGAACTACGCAGGATGGAGATAACGCCACTGGCATCTACATGATGCCTCAATGATCGACGAGGTCCCGGAACACGAGAGGAGATGGGCACAATGATGCCGAGAATAATGGTGAAATTGACATCACACCCACCGGCCTCTCCCTGGGCACAGGCGTCGTTGGGCTTGGAAGCTGCAGACAGTGGGAAGGGGTGGGAAGAGAAGAGCGTCGACAACAATTAGCCGTGATGAACAAAGACACGTGCAGGAGGCTACGCTGCAGGAGGCTACGCTGCACGTGGCTTGGAATACAACACTCTGGAGGCAGCAAGGGTAGGTGGATCGCACACAAACCCCTGAAACTCCCTCGTGATCCGTGGGTGTCGAAGGTCACCATACCTCCTGGCTCGTCACGGGTATGGTGGTTACAGACAGTGGTTAACTTTTTATGCGGATGCCATCTGTGTAGGAACTGAGGGTTATGGCTGCAAAGTTTGGTCGTACATGTTATGTATATCGTTTATTGTTAAATTTGAATCACAGTTCCAATGATCACTGTTACGTTGTTTTTATAGCTTTATTTTGGCGATTTCGAAAACTTTTTGGTTTAGCCATGTTTGTTTATTGTTGTACAGAGTTAGACTGATAACTTTAATCTAAATTGTGTTATGGTTGTTATTGTTTGACTTGCATCCCACTGAAATTTTTGCACACAGCATTGATATACGGTGCTTTTTCTGGAAGACTTTGCTGTTTTTTCCTGGATTTTTCTGTTGCGCGTAGTCACTTTAGGATGTTTCTTGTTTTTGTTTGTTGCGGTTGCACCCGAGTCAAGAGCCGAATGGCTCACAGGGTTATACCTAAAAGATAAACTGAACTGAACCGCTCTGCATGCATGGCTTTACTTCAGATGTGCAAGTTTCCGCTCTAATGTACAGTCGATCATCGATTATCCGGCAGCTTCGGGGGGGGAACATGGAGCCAGATTTTCAATAACGCCGGATAATCACTCCACCACCATTATTGAAATTAGATTATTTTTGCACATTCCTGCATAACATTAGGTGTTGTGTACATGTTTTTAAAAATTGTTTATGATATGAAATTGGTATAAACACAGGCAAAATGAAATATCCAAAAGATTTACTGCACCGTACTTAACACTCCAATCTCGAAGGCTCTCCATGGGGTGATGTACCTACTATGGTGCTTCAACGACCTGACTGTTTGACACGCACTTTTCGCTGGATAGCACGTACACGGTGCCGATCGCCGGACTGGTTACAGCCTTTAGAGCGGTTTTGCCAGATCGGCCTGGGACCGCCGGATAATGTTGGAAGCCGGATAATCGCATGCCGGATAACCGATGATCAACTGGATAAACACTCATTCATGGGTTTGGCCAAATACAACCAATATAGGGCCACAGAGCTTAGATATTTGTTGGCACAGGCTTGGGAGGCCTTCCTGCATTTCTGTAGTTTCCTCCACGTTCGAATAATTCTGTCTCTGAAGAAGAAGAAAAAGTCTGCGCGTTCCAATTATAAATGATTTGCATTATCCTGGCTGGCTTGTGTGACGGTGGATAGCTGCGTGGGAGTGGAGAGACACTGGTGACACTTCATTACTCTCACATGGTCTCACATGTCCAACACAACCAGCCCAAATAGAGCGTCTACACAGCAGACCAACCTCAATTAACCCTTTCCCATTCCGAGGCTACTGCAAGTTGCAAGGTGTGTGTCCCATTAACCGCTGAATCTCGGAACGTGCAAGCGGTTCAGTGTTAATTTTATTTAGAAAGGTATAGCACTGTTTTTAAAGAAATTGTACTCACCGCAGAGAACTGTAGCGACACAACCGCACTCTGTGTTAGCTGGCACCAAACTGTGCCACAATGCCCTACCGCATGGCCTTATGGGAGCCTCGGTATTGATGAAGTCATTTTATTTACGGTTTTCCTCTGGTTCCGTTTCAAATCGGAAGAAAAACTGATGTACACGTACATCATTGGAACGGCAAAGGTTTAACTATACATCAGTTCCACATCCATTTTTAACTGTAATAAATATGCACGACAATCTCCATTGCGAAAGGACTTCACAACAGCACGTTTCATACTTCGTGCCATATATATACACGATGCACACACCGATTATGGCAAGGTGTGGTGGGGGCACAGTTGTAACGCATCACGTTGGAGGCAGGCTTAAATGGCTCGTGCAGGTACCACGGTGTGTCGCTGCGGCTCCTAAAACTCGCTGGCCTAGTTGGTGACAAGCGCTTGGGTTTGTGAACCCATCGGTGTTGAACTTCTGCCATTATTCCCGAGTTGTATTCAAGTTCTCTACGCACTCCGCTTTCCTCCCAGATTCAAAACATTGCAATAAATGATCACAACAATCCCATTATAGGATTCTCTTAAACAGTCTTGAAATTCAAATTCAACTTTCCTGATGGAAGGAAATTTATTTTTGGTCCACCGAGGCCAATTACTTTTCGAAAGCCAGCGTGAACGCAAACACAGATGCGTCGTACTGGCTACACACATTCAGGTCACATGGCCTACCTTTGCGATGATGACGTCATCAACGCGCTCTGTCGGCAATTTCCAAATCTCATTAATCAGCAGCTGTGTGTTGTCTCTTGCCAGGGCCATCAGGTAACCAGCGCTATCTTTCCTGTAAGAAAATGAAGAGGCAATAGAATTTCAAGTTTAACAATTATACGTCCACATTTTTCAAGGATAATGACAGTATTTATGACCGAGGCGAGCAAGGCACAAGGGGACAAAGATAAGCATCTGCCTCCTAGACGGTGCTTAGGGTTTCGGATATCAGAATAAGGTTTAGAGGCTGGTGTTAGGGTTTCAGGATAGCGTTTAGGTGCTGGGGTCAGAATTTCATGTTCAGGTTTTGGTTTCGGGGTTTCGGGTCTTAGGATTAGTTTTTGGGACAGCAGTCTCAGCCATTGCATGAAGGTACAGCATAGGCCTGCCCACCTAACAGTGTATCAGCCTCAGGCTAGCTCAACAGTGGGCGACCTTCATCCCAATGGTTGGAACATCCACCCTTCTTATAACAGGAGTCGGGCCATCCAGAGCCCAACTTTTGTCTACTTGCCTTTCCAACAGGTGGCAGTCAAATTTTGATTTAAAGCTTTCGTGACTGCAGGGATTCATATTTTTGGTTGTGTCGGTAAAGTCACGTAGAAGTCATTTCATAATTTCCGATGTATATGCACCATTGAACTTTTTTCGAACCGTACGAGGCCAACCGTGCTCATAAGAGGTGCGACAAATGATAGTGAAGATAACGGCAGTGATGATGATGGGGGTGGTCGTGGCGATGATGGTGACAATGAAATTCATGATCAGGCTCAAATCTGCCCGTGCCCGGCACACCACTCGCTTTGGCTGTGGCTGTTGTGGTCACGTGCCTTCTCCAGGCTACCAGCAACATGGAAAATATTCAATGGAAAATTAACACCGGTGATGACGACGGTACATTTTACGCACGGGGACGGTAACGGTTATTGTTGTTGGGGCTGAGTCGACCCCGACCGAGATTGTGAACTCAAGCTTCTCATTTGAATCTTCTCGCTTCTCCATTCACACCGGACACACACATGCGCATCATTCACATAGAGACCCAGGAACCAGCCAGTCTCCCAGCACCACCACCATCAATCACCACCTTCATCCGGATTAAGGGCGCTTTATAGATGTTAAGGATTACTTTTAGAAGACCGACGACTTGCCCTGTGCTGTAGTTTTAAACAAAAGTTGATTGTGCATCTTATAAACCCGGAAGGCGTTTGTGTGACCAAATGTGTAAACTATTGCCACCGGGCACAAAAGGTTTGGGGTGCGTCTTACTTTCCAGATGGTCTCCTAATCCAGAGAATACGGCAAACTATTTTATTTTTTTAAGAAAAAAAAATACCATGCAATTTATTTTACCAAATATATTTGTTCTCCGCTGTTTCGTTGAGTGGTGCACAAGTACAATTAACAAAATAAGCTTATCAAATTCGTCAAAGATAGCGCCCTGAAAAAAGACAATATATAATGGGCGACGTTTCGGGCAATGGCCCTTATATTTGATTGTGTTATTAAAACACCCCTACACGACGTTGAACGCATATTTACCAAAAGCTGCGCCTGGACATCGTGAGGAGGCCCTCATCCAGCAGTGGAGTGACTCAATGTTCTTGGTTCTTTCGGTAAAGTCACGTAGAAGGGAAATAATAAAATAATAAAACATAATAAAATTCTCACGACGTTTCGGCCACAACGCAAGTAGCCGTTGTGGCCGAAACGTCGTGAAAATTGTATTTTATGTTTTATTTTTATTATTTTATTATTTCCCTTCTACGTGACTTTACCGAAAGAACCAAGAAGATGAATCCCTGCAGTCACGAAAGCTTTAAATCGAAATGTGACTCAACGTTCTTCTGCACGTGCCGTGTGGGTGATCAAGGCGCGAGGGAGACACGGCAACCTTTTTAAATCCTTTATATTAAGTCCGCTTGCTTGCGTGCTTGCTTGCTTACGACCGTGCAAATCTTTCGGTCGTTTTTTAACCCACTTCCCGTGATCCAATCGAGCTGACATTTTGCACACAGACTCGTTGTGCGAGACAATTAATGTTCGTGAAAAATTTTCCCAAAATTTTACAGTTTAGGGAAAACAAATTAAATATTTAATTACCAATTGCTTAATACTGACAATCATCTGACCCATAGGTGGCAGCCATCTCAAGCCAGAGGACGAGAGGACTCGAGCCGCCACGCATATAAAGGATTTAGAGTGAAAAACTTTGCTTTTACGGGTTATACTTATTCACCTCAGGTGTCGGGAAATATTGCAAGTGCCTCAATGCACACGAACACGAGAGGGTAGGTCCTTAAAGAGCCCGCAGTCTGCTGATCCGTGCCCGTGACGCCCCATCTATCGTCAGCCATGGTCTCAAACCACCGCTAGATGAAGCCGTACCCAAGCCGCCGCCACCACCACATCTGCGATGTTCACAATCTACCCAGCGAGCATCCCCAGACGAGCTAACGCAATTCCATCGCTCCATCTCCTGAGCGGACGGGACTATCTCTCTCTCTCTCCAACGCGTTCCCGGCTGTTGGCCTGCCACTCAGCAAATTATTAATGACCATCGGTCATTCTACCATCATCATCAGCACCATCATCAGCAACAACCCCCTTTGTAAGTAGCCTCCCTGCACTCGTGTCGACTCGAGCGACTCAAGTAGCAGCAGCAGCGGAGACTGCAAACACGTGGCCACCACGTGGAGTTCGCTGCATCCCGACCACCTATAAACTCGCCACACACGCGCACACCCCACACAACCGGGGGGGAGCCGTCGCTCACCGCAACTCGGCCAGGTCGAGCGGGTTCTTGTCCACCGCCGTGAGGTTGCCCAGGTCGAACTCCACCTCGATGTCCTTGTGCACCGTGATCCGACGAAGCCGCTCGGCATCGTCTCGTTCGGCCTGAGCCAAGACGCTCTCCACGGTGGCCGCCATCGCTGATGCTGTGGGGGGTGGGAGGGGAGGGGGCATCGCGCGCGGCATCATGGGTAGCGGGTTGGGGCGCGGTGCCAGAGTAGAGGCTAAAAAAACCTCTGTGTATTGAAGCCCCGCCCCTCGCCCTCCTCCCCACTACAGGATTCAGATTGCAAACAATGATAACCAGTAAAAACTAAGTTTTTCACTCTAAATCCTTTATATGCGTGGCGGCGAGAGTCCTCTCGTCCTCTGGCTTGAGATGGCTGCCACCTATGGGTCAGATGATTGTCTGCCAGTATTAAGCAATTGGTAATTAAAAATTTAATTTGTTTTCCCTAAACAGTGTAAAATTTTGGAAAAAAAATTCACGAACATTCATTGTCTCGCACAACGAGTCTGTGTGGAAAATGTCAGCTCAATTGGATCACGGGAAGTGGGTTAAAAAACGACCGAAAGATTTGCACGGTCGTAAGCAAGCAAGCACACAAGCACGCAAGCACGCAAGCAAGCGAACTTAATATAAAGGATTTTAAAATTAGGATAAGGGGCCGATCATAAATGACGTCACGCGGTTTTGGACGATTTTTGACCCCCCCCCCCCCATCGTCACAAAAAGTCAGAACCCCCCCCCCCCTCAAATATGATGTCACAAAGCTCTGCCCTCTCCCCAAAAAATAAAACATGCTTCAAATCTTCTTGGTTCTTTCGGAAGTAATACAATAATAAAAATAAAACATAATTTTATTATGTTTTATTTTTATTATTTTATTATTTCCCTTCTACGTGACTTTACCGAAAGAACCAAGAAGATGAATCCCTGCAGTCACGAAAGCTTTAAATCAAAAAGCTTCAAATCGCTTTAAACTGTTGTCATTGTAGTGCGTATTTAATGTGGCGCTGCACTCTGATGTTGTAGGAGAAAACATTTATTAAAAAGTTGATTTAATTAAGTAGAACGTGTTGTCTATATTTACTTAAAGTTGCACATTTTGATGTGACGTCACATTTCTCAACCCCCCCCCCCTCGTCACACATCGTCACAAATGTCTGAACCCCCCCCCCCCCCAGGTGCGTGACGTCATTTATGGACGGCCCCTAATACATTATTTTATTTTTCTACCTCCGTGACTTTACCGAAAGAACCAAAGAGTATGGATTCCTGCAGTCACGAAAGCGTCAAATCAAGATAAATACTTTTTTCTGTTTTGCCAGTGTCACAAAGCATGACCAAAAATAAGATTTTGTATTTTTTTTGGCTTTCTTGGCAATAACGAAAAAAAACACAGGCGTTAAGATGTTCAAACGTCAAAGAGAAACCTTGTGTTGCTGCTCACCCCGAGCTATAAATGCCCTAATGGTGGCATTGTCTTTGTGCTGTTCGCATTTTGGCGTTCTCTGGTCTGAGACGAGGCCTTAAAGAAGGCTGTTGTCTCTGGAGCAGGCCAATCAGTTTCAAAGACAAAGCATATCTCATCAGAGCGTGTTTGTTTGCATGTTCACCATAAGTATGTGTGGGTAATGCAGACTTGATGCCTTGCAAATGATTTCTATTTGGTGTTTGAACATCGTAAAACCTCATGTTTATTTGCCAGAAATGGTAAAACCTATTCTTATTTTTGGGGTCTTTCGGTAAAGCCACGTAGATAGAAAAAAAGAATATCACGACGTTTTGATCGCAACGCAAGCAATCGTCGTCATATATACAGACATAGACACAATTTCAACCGAGAAGATGGGTACAAACTCCGCAATCACTGGAAGGAAGTTATCAACCAGTTTCAGTAATAACTGGCTATAATATTTCCATTTTAGACCTGGCTGCCGTTTAATTGGTGGAAGCCCACACAACCAGGACAATCACTGCCCACTACTACCATCACCACTAGCAGTAGCACTTTATTAGTGGAAGCCCACCACTAGCACCATCACTGCCCACTACTACCATCACCACTAGCAGTAGCAATTTATTAGTGGAAGTCCACCACCAGCACCATCACTGCCCACTACTACCATCACCACTAGCAGTAGCAATTTATAAGTGGAAGTCCACCACCAGCACCATCACTGCCCACTACTACCATCACCTCTAGCAGTAGCACTTTATTAGTGGAAGTCCACCACCAGCACCATCACTGCCCACTACTACCATCACCACTAGCAGTAGCAATTTATTAGTGGAAGTCCACCACCAGCACCATCACTGCCCACTACTACCATTACCTCGAGCAGTAGCACTTTATTAGTGGAAATCCACCA
This sequence comes from Lethenteron reissneri, assembly GCF_015708825.2. Classification (NCBI taxonomy): domain Eukaryota; kingdom Metazoa; phylum Chordata; class Hyperoartia; order Petromyzontiformes; family Petromyzontidae; genus Lethenteron; species Lethenteron reissneri. Next base: position 7,454,630 of record NC_083784.1, read on the forward strand.
CCAGCACCATCACTGCCCACTACTACCATCACCACTAGCAGTAGCACTTTATTAGTGGAAGTCCACCACCAGCACCATCACTGCCCACGACTACCATCACCTCTAGCAGTAGCATTTTATTAGTGGAAGTCCACCACCAGCACCATCACTCCCCACTACTACCATCACCACTAGCAGTAGCACTTTATTAGTGGAAGCCCACCACCAGCACCATCACTGCCCACTACTACCATCACCTCTAGCAGTAGCACTTTATTAGTGGAAGTCCACCACCAGCACCATCACTGCCCACTACTACCATCACCACTAGCAGTAGCAATTTATTAGTGGAAGTCCACCACCAGCACCATCACTGCCCACTACTACCATCACCTCTAGCAGTAGCACTTTATTAGTGGAAGTCCACCACCAGCACCATCACTGCCCACTACTACCATCACCACTAGCAGTAGCAATTTATTAGTGGAAGTCCACCACCAGCACCATCACTGCCCACGACTACCATCACCTCTAGCAGTAGCATTTTATTAGTGGAAGTCCACCACCAGCACCATCACTGCCCACTACTACCATCACCACTAGCAGTCGCCCTTTATTAGTGGAAGTCCACCACCAGCACCATCACTGCCCACTACTACCATCACCTCTAGCAGTAGCATTTTATTAGTGGAAGTCCACCACCAGCACCATCACTGCCCACTACTACCATCACCACTAGCAGTAGCATTTTATTAGTGGAAGTCCACCACCAGCACCATCACTGCCCACTACTACCATTACCTCGAGCAGTAGCACTTTATTAGTGGAAGTCCACCACCAGCACCATCACTGCCCACTACTACCATCACCACTAGCAGTAGCACTTTATTAGTGGAAGCCCACCACCAGCACCATCACTGCCCACTACTACCATCACCACTAGCAGTAGCATTTTATTAGTGGAAGTCCACCACCAGCACCATCACTGCCCACGACTACCATCACCTCTAGCAGTAGCATTTTATTAGTGGAAGTCCACCACCAGCACCATCACTGCACACTACTACCATCACCACTAGCAGTCGCCCTTTATTAGTGGAAGTCCACCACCAGCACCATCACTGCCCACTACTACCATCACCTCTAGCAGTAGCATTTTATTAGTGGAAGTCCACCACCAGCACCATCACTGCCCACTACTACCATCACCACTAGCAGTAGCATTTTATTAGTGGAAGTCCACCACCAGCACCATCACTGCCCACTACTACCATTACCTCGAGCAGTAGCACTTTATTAATGGAAGTCCACCACCAGCACCATCACTGCCCACTACTACCATCACCACTAGCAGTAGCAATTTATTAGTGGAAGTCCACCACCAGCACCATCACTGCCCACTACTACCATCACCTCTAGCAGTAGCACTTTATTAGTGGAAGTCCACCACCAGCACCATCACTGCCCACTACTACCATCACCACTAGCAGTCGCCCTTTATTAGTGGAAGTCCACCACCAGCACCATCACTGCCCACTACTACCATCACCTCTAGCAGTAGCATTTTATTAGTGGAAGTCCACCACCAGCACCATCACTGCCCACTACTACCATCACCACTAGCAGTAGCATTTTATTAGTGGAAGTCCACCACCAGCACCATCACTGCCCACTACTACCATTACCTCGAGCAGTAGCACTTTATTAGTGGAAGTCCACCACCAGCACCATCACTGCCCACTACTACCATCACCACTAGCAGTAGCAATTTATTAGTGGAAGTCCACCACCAGCACCATCACTGCCCACTACTACCATCACCTCTAGCAGTAGCACTTTATTAGTGGAAGTCCACCACCAGCACCATCACTGCCCACTACTACCATCACCTCTAGCAGTAGCATTTTATTAGTGGAAGTCCACCACCAGCACCATCACTGCCCACTACTACCATCACCTCTAGCAGTAGCATTTTATTAGTGGAAGTCCACCACCAGCACCATCACTGCCCACTACTACCATCACCACTAGCAGTAGCATTTTATTAGTGGAAGTCCACCACCAGCACCATCACTGCCCACTACTACCATTACCTCGAGCAGTAGCACTTTATTAATGGAAGTCCACCACCAGCACCATCACTGCCCACTACTACCATCACCACTAGCAGTAGCAATTTATTAGTGGAAGTCCACCACCAGCACCATCACTGCCCACTACTACCATCACCTCTAGCAGTAGCACTTTATTAGTGGAAGTCCACCACCAGCACCATCACTGCCCACTACTACCATCACCTCTAGCAGTAGCACTTTATTAGTGGAAGTCCACCACCAGCACCATCACTGCCCACTACTACCATCACCTCTAGCAGTAGCATTTATTAGTGGAAGTCCACCACCAGCACCATCACTGCCCACTACTACCATCACCACTAGCAGTCGCCCTTTATTGGTGGAAGCTGACCAATAAAGGGCCTTTATAGGCTAACCCCCTTTTCCCTGATGACGACCGCTTATGTTGCGATCGAAACGTCGTGGTTTTTATTTGTTTTTTATGATTATATTTTATATCTACGTGACCTCACCGAAAGAACCAAAGAATATGTAAAACCTCCAGTTGAGAGGTTCACTCTAGTGAGGTCAGATCAGAGGTAATACCTCCAGTTGAAGTTCATTATAGTGGGGTCAGATCAGAGGTAAAACCTCCAGTTGAGAGGTTCACTCTAGTGAGGTCAGATCAGAGGTAAAACCTCCAGCTGAGAGGTTCACTCTAGTGGGGTCAGATCAGAGGTAAAACCTACAGCTGAGAGGTTCACTCTAGTAGGGTCAGATCAGAGGTAAAACCTACAGTTGAGAGGTTCACTCTAGTGAGGTCAGATCAGAGGTAAAACCTACAGTTGAGAGGTTCACTCTAGTGAGGTCAGATCAGAGGTAAAACCTCCAGTTGAGAGGTTCACTCTAGTGAGGTCAGATCAGAGGTAAAACCTCCAGCTGAGAGGTTCACTCTCGTGGGGTCAGATCAGAGGTAAAACCTCCAACTGAGAGGTTCACTCTAGTGAGGTCAGATCAGAGGTAAAACCTACAGCTGAGAGGTTCACTCTAGTGAGGTCAGATCAGAGGTAAAACCTCCAACTGAGAGGTTCACTCTAGTGAGGTCAGATCAGAGGTAAAACCTCCAACTGAGAGGTTCACTCTAGTGAGGTCAAATCAGAGGTAAAACCTCCAACTGAGAGGTTCACTCTCGTGGGGTCAGATCAGAGGTAAAACCTCCAACTGAGAGGATCACTCTAGTGAGGTCGAATCAGAGGTAAAACCTCCAGCTGAGAGGTTCACTCTAGTGAGGTCAGATCAGAGGTAAAACCTCCAACTGAGAGGTTCACTCTAGTGGGGTCAGATCAGAGGTAAAACCTCCAGCTGAAAGGTGCACTCTAGTGGGGTCAGATCAGAGGTAAAACCTCCAGCTGAAAGGTGCACTCTAGTGGGGTCAGATCAGAGGTAATACCTCCAGTTGAGAGGTTCACTCTAGTGAGGTCAGATCAGAGGTAAAACCTCCAGTTGAGAGGTTCACTCTAGTGGAGTCAGATCAGAGGTAAAACCTCCAACTGAGAGGTTCACTCTAGTGGAGTCAGATCAGAGGTAAAACCTCCAACTGAGAGGTTCACTCTAGTGGGGTCAGATCAGAGGTAAAACCTCCAGCTGAAAGGTGCACTCTAGTGGGGTCAGATCAGAGGTAAAACCTCCAGCTGAAAGGTGCACTCTAGTGGGGTCAGATCAGAGGTAAAACCTCCAGCTGAAAGGTGCACTCTAGTGGGGTCAGATCAGAGGTAAAACCTCCAGCTGAAAGGTGCACTCTAGTGGGGTCAGATCAGAGGTAAAACCTACAGTTGAGAGGTTCACTCTAGTGGGGTCAGATCAGAGGTAAAACCTCCAGCTGAAAGGTGCACTCTAGTGGGGTCAGATCAGAGGTAAAACCTACAGTTGAGAGGTTCACTCTAGTGAGGTCAGATCAGAGGTAAAACCTACAGTTGAGAGGTTCACTCTAGTGAGGTCAGATCAGAGGTAAAACCTCCAGTTGAGAGGTTCACTCTAGTGAGGTCAGATCAGAGGTAAAACCTCCAGCTGAGAGGTTCACTCTCGTGGGGTCAGATCAGAGGTAAAACCTCCAACTGAGAGGTTCACTCTAGTGAGGTCAGATCAGAGTTAAAACCTACAGCTGAGAGGTTCACTCTAGTGAGGTCAGATCAGAGGTAAAACCTCCAACTGAGAGGTTCACTCTAGTGAGGTCAGATCAGAGGTAAAACCTCCAACTGAGAGGTTCACTCTAGTGAGGTCAAATCAGAGGTAAAACCTCCAACTGAGAGGTTCACTCTCGTGGGGTCAGATCAGAGGTAAAACCTCCAACTGAGAGGATCACTCTAGTGAGGTCAGATCAGAGGTAAAACCTCCAGCTGAGAGGTTCACTCTAGTGAGGTCAGATCAGAGGTAAAACCTCCAACTGAGAGGTTCACTCTAGTGGGGTCAGATCAGAGGTAAAACCTCCAGCTGAAAGGTGCACTCTAGTGGGGTCAGATCAGAGGTAAAACCTCCAGCTGAAAGGTGCACTCTAGTGGGGTCAGATCAGAGGTAATACCTCCAGTTGAGAGGTTCACTCTAGTGAGGTCAGATCAGAGGTAAAACCTCCAGTTGAGAGGTTCACTCTAGTGGAGTCAGATCAGAGGTAAAACCTCCAACTGAGAGGTTCACTCTAGTGGAGTCAGATCAGAGGTAAAACCTCCAACTGAGAGGTTCACTCTAGTGGGGTCAGATCAGAGGTAAAACCTCCAGCTGAAAGGTGCACTCTAGTGGGGTCAGATCAGAGGTAAAACCTCCAGCTGAAAGGTGCACTCTAGTGGGGTCAGATCAGAGGTAAAACCTCCAGCTGAAAGGTGCACTCTAGTGGGGTCAGATCAGAGGTAAAACCTCCAGCTGAAAGGTGCACTCTAGTGGGGTCAGATCAGAGGTAAAACCTACAGTTGAGAGGTTCACTCTAGTGGGGTCAGATCAGAGGTAAAACCTCCAGCTGAAAGGTGCACTCTAGTGGGGTCAGATTAGAGGTAAAACCTACAGTTGAGAGGCTCACTCTAGTGAGGTCAGATCAGAGGTAAAACCTGCAGCAGAGAGGTTCACTCTAGTGGGGTCAGATCAGAGGTAAAACCTCCAGCTGAGAGGTTCACTGTCAGAATCCGAATATGTATTTATACTTGAGGAATCCGATGAGCTATACAATTCTTTTCACAAATGTCCAGTAAGGGCGAGTCAGAACATTACTATGGTAGAATCAAATCAGAAGTAAAATATCCAAGTGAGATGTTCACTATTGTGTGGTCATATTAGAGGTAACACCTCCATGTAGCGATGCCATTCATGCAGATTGCATCTCACACGCTTAAAATGTGTAACAGGCGGTGAACCAGCGCCCAAGCTCTGCGGTCCTCTATGCCAATGAATTGATGAGTGTTAACCTCGAGAAATAACCACCCAGAGGACCCCGAAAAAGGTGCAACACTCGATCGCATACAGATGGAACAGATGGAGATTTGTCCACATTGTTTCTGTACCACAATCTCTTAGCGAGCCAGGGTATGGCACCTCAGTGACGCCCACGGGAAGTGAGTTTTATAACATTTGTGGTCCACCGACCCTCGCTGCCTCCAGAGTGCTCCATTACTTAATTAGATTAAGAGTGAATGTGATGTCTTGATCCACCCTCCTATTCCCATCTCTTCAGAGCGTCTCCCCGTTTTTGTTCAGTTTCTTTCGTAAAGTGTCCACGCTCTCACACATGTTCTATTACAACCCCTTGGAACTGTGACCAGTGTGAAAAGACGTCCACTTTTCCAGTGATGCAGAACAAAAACATTCCCAAGGGCAAAAATCGAAAAAAATATATCATATATAACCCACATTGCATGGTGCGGCCTGAATTAACCCAGCATCGGTGCTGAATACAAAATACGTGTTGACTTCAATGCGGCGCGGCTCCTGTGTGCACTGTGACGCTGCCAACAGATCAGAGACCAAAAGGCACGCCGAGGGCCCGTATGGATGACAGGGGTCGCATGATGCAGCGTGGCATGATACAAATCAATGGCATCATCTCTGTGTTGCAAATCAGTAAAGCATCCACACGTCCCGGTTTGGTCGAAAGAGAGAAATGCCCTTTTTTTTCTCCGGTCTCCCGAAGCATTTGTGAAAATCCCGATGTGACCCCCCCCCCACTTCCACGGAGGAGAATGAGTGGTAGCAAAACCACGAGTCCTCTCTCGTGAAGCCCTCTCGTCGCGGCTTTACAGACCTCGGACATTGTGATTGGTCATTTGGCTGCTGTACATATTGCCACGCACAAGAATATATTTTAGTGACGGTTTAAAAACACCTTGGGCGAATAGTTTGCGGCCTCTGGCGGCGTGCAGGCATTTTAAGTACAACGCAATGATATTGTGCAGGATTTAGATGAACACGGTAAATGGCTTGCGTACGTGTGCATCATGTGTTTGATGTACGGTTTGCTGTATGTTAGATGACACCGTGGACACCCGTGCAAACGAGGGCTTTTCTAGGTAACAAAAAAATTAAAGAAGCATACTCCGTCTGTAACTGGCGTCCAGAAGCGTTTGGGAACGTTGGGATTTTGTCCCATTGTGTGTTTAGAGTATTTGGCTGCTATAACATTTCCATGCGATAAGCCACTTCGTTGAGCTATCATTTGTGGCCAGGTCGCTCCTAAAAATAACTAATAGCTCAGTGGGCCTTACCTGGTAAAATGATTTGCTCACCTTCACTATACTTTTCACTCCCGTTATGTTTTTGTATCGTTTGCTGTTGTAACTTTCTAGTGGGCATCTGTGAAAAAGAGCCTTTGAGCTCATCGGATTCCTCCAGGAGAAAAAAATACAGTCAAGAGTCTGATTCAGATGATGCGGCCAAAGAGTGGGCGGAGCTACCTGAGCAGTGGGCGGGGCTACACGAGTAGTGGGCGGGGCTACACGAGTAGTGGGCGGGGCTACACGAGTAGTGGGCGGGGCTACCGGAGTCATGGGCGGAGCTACACGAGTAATGGGCGGGGCTACACGAGTAGTGGGCGGGGCTACACGAGTAGTGGGCGGGGCTACCTGGGCAGTAGGCGGGGCTACCGGAGTCACGGGCGGAGCTACCTGCACAGTGGGCGGAGCTACCGATGTAGTGGGCGGGGCTACCAGAGTCATGGGCGGAGCTACCGATGTAGTGGGCGGGGCTACCTGCACAGTGGGCGGAGCTACCGGAGTCATGGGCGGAGCTACCGGAGTCATGGGCGGAGCTACCTGGGCAGTGGGCGGAGTCACCTGAGTGGTGGGCGGGGCTATGTAAATGTAGCGATGCTGCCAGTGTTGAGGTCACCACGTGTCCGGGTTGAGTCTCCCAGAAATCTCGACTTAAAGGTTTCGTGACTGCAGGAATTCATATTCTTTGGGTCTTTCGGTAAAGTCACGTAAATAGAAGAATAAATAAATAAATAAATCACGACGTTTCGATCGCAACGCAAGCAATCGTCATCAGGTGAAAAATAGCGATCGAAACGTCGTGATATTTGTATTTTTTTTCTATCTACGTGGCTTTACCGAAAGACCCAAATAATTTGTCTCCCAGGAATGTTGCCTTGTCTCTCCATCTTCCTTGTTTTTCTTATTTCCTCTGCTCCGTCTTCCCCGCATTTAGATCACAGCTCGGACGTTTTAGATCCATTCGTTACTGTTGTTGTTTTGTTGAAAATATTCAACTTAAATATACAATAACAAAAAAAATATTTTCGTCTCGTAACTAGCACAAATACACAAAGCCAAGCACCCCCCCCCCCCGCCGAATACACAATTACACACAAAGACATCCCCACATCTAGCCTTGAACAGACTGTTGGGACAAGTGCTGTTAGCGAGAACCAACTAAGGTCGGCACGACACGCACGACACACGAGGGGGTGGTGGGACCAGCACCACGTCCGTCCGCCTTTGTCTCCCCAATGCTGACATTTTATACATATCGCACCGGGTACTCATTTAAGTCTGAGTCGACCTAGGGCAGGCCCGGAACTGGCTCAAATATTCACTGCCACTTTACGGTCCTGAGTGAGAATCAAATTCAGGTCGCCGGGTTTGGAGCACAGTGCGCTAACCCTTGCGCCACGACTCGCCACAAGTGCACACAAAGACAAGACAAAGACCTCCGTGTAGCCTTCATAGGTTGTTGGGGCAAGTGCTGTTAGCGAGTGGCACCCATGAAGGCCGACATGGCACACGAGGGGATGGTTGGCCAGCACCACGCCCAGCCGCCTTTGTCTCCCTAGTGGCGATGTTTTTTTACACACCACACCAGGTACTCATTTGAGGCTGAGTCGACCTCGGTGGAGACCCAGGACCGGTTCAGTTGGCCGTGAGCGGGAATCGAACTCGGGGCGCCGGGTTCGCAGTGCAGTGCGCTAACCCTTGCACCACCACTCCTCCCACAAGTACGCACACGCACGCGCTCACGAAAGCTTGCATGAGCACAGGGATTCCATACTTAGACTTACACACCCACACACAACCACCTGCTTTGACCTCGAGTGACCTGCCGACAGGAAATTGGTTTTGCAGGAAGCTCTGGTGGTCCCTTGGGCTGTCATTTGTTTTAGAGTGCCGCGTATCTCAATACGACCTTGATGAATTGATTTACTTTTTAATATAAAACAATACCCGGCACTGTATATCAACATTGGTGTATGCTTTACGACGGTGTAATAACGCAATAATGTGTCGTCATATCCATCCTGTCTGGTGTGTACGTTATACATGACGTAGGATGTCCAATTATGACAACAACAACAACAAAAGCACCAGAAAATGAATCTCCTGGCCTTTCAATACAGGTGCATACAAAGGTTGTGAGGAATGTCACGACTTCGAAGTTCAAGAGAGAACGTGGCAGGAGAGCGTTTGTCGACGCATTCGGGAAGAGGAGGAGGTGGCGATGGGTGGAGGAAAAGGATTGGGTTAAGCGACCTGAAGGTTAGGAATAGGAGGAGGAGGTTGTAATGGATGGGACACGGTGTGGAGGGTAATGGATCGGATAAGAAACTTGGAGGTTAGGAATAGGAGGAGGTTGTGATGGGTGGGACACGGTGTGGAGGGTGGAGGATAGGGTAAGAAACTTGGAGGTTAGGAATAGGAGGTTGTGATCGGTGGGACACGATGTAGAAGTTGGAGGATGGGGTTAGCAACTTGGAGGTTGGGAATAGGAGGTTGTGATGGGTGGGACACGGTGTGGAGGGTGGAGGATCGGGTAAGAAACTTGGAGGTTCGGAATAGGAAGAGGAGGTTGTTATGGGTAGGACACAATGTAGAAGTTGGAGGATAGGGTAAGCAACTTGGAGGTTGGCAATAGGAGGTTGTGATGGGTGGGACACGGTGTGGAGGGTGGAGGATAGGGTAAGAAACTTGGAGGTTCGGAATAGGAAGAGGAGGTTGTTATGGGTAGGACACAATGTAGAAGTTGGAGGATAGGGTAAGCAACTTGGAGGTTGGCAATAGGAGGTTGTGATGGGTGGGACACGGTGTGGAGGGTGATGGATAGGGTAAGAAACTTGGAGGTTGAGAATAGGAGGAGGTTGTGATGGGTGGGACACGGTGTGGAGGGTGGAGGAAGAAGATGGCAGCTGACTGAGCCGGACATTGGAGTGGCACCCAGAGATCGGCGACCAAGTGGAAGAGAAAACCTAAAGCCGCACGCATCGTGGCGGTAATGATGTGAGACGGAACATCTTGTTCATGAAGGCGTCCAGAGTTGTTTAGGTGCAGCAGCCGAGGAGGGAAGCGATGGTGGTGATGCGATGGGGTCAACGGCAGCGACCTTCGTGACCCACGTGATGTCGATCTTGATTGACCTCGCGATTACTTTTTTGCGTTGAGCAGCCTTTATTCTTGAACACGCTGTAGGCTTTCGCGACCAACATTGTCCGTAGATCGTTTTACTCTTCGCCACACAAACGGTGTTCTGAGCTCGTAACGAATTGGCATGCTTTGTTTACGTGACAAACCTTACCAATTGGCTTGCGTCATGTGGTGGCGGGGTTTAACGACTCATTTATATTTACGCGATCGAACAACAAAAACCTCTATTGTGAGCCTTTATTCTTGCTCACCCCCCCCCCGCACCTCCGATTAGCACGGTCGTCTACGTACAGTGTGGAAGAAGTTTAACATACATACAAACATTCAGACAGTATGTCAAGGCATGCTTAGTAAAGACTGATATTACAAACGGTACAGTGGTAGCCACCACATTGACTGGCCCATAGCTCAAGAGCTATGCAGCAAAAATTGCCGCGGTTATTGCCAATGCTGCTCCCAACAAGGTGACCTGTGACCCAGCACTGTGGAGGCAGCAAGGGTTGGTGGGCATCGCCAAAACGTCGTGAAACTCCCCTCCCGTGAACGTCCAGGAGCCGTATACCCTGGCTCGCCAGAAGAAGGCAGTCTAGGAAATAACAAATGTAGACTCCACCTGTTCCATCTGTGTGGGATTGAGTGTTGCTCCCTCGCACGCATGTGGTTTTCACAACAGCAGCCCGTAACCCCACAGCAGCCCCAAACACCCACAACAACAGTCCCTAACACCAACAACAACAGCCTATAACACCCACAACAACAACTTGTAACACCCCACAACAACAACCTGTAACACCCACAACAACAGCCTGTAACACCAACAACAACAGCCTATAACACCCACAACAACAACTTGTAACACCCCACAACAACAACCTGTAACACCCACAACAACAGTCCCTAATACCCACAACAACAGCCTATAACACCCACGACAACAACCTGTAACACCCACAACAACGACCTGTAACACGCACAACAACAACCTGTAACACCCACAACAACAACCTGTAATACCTACAACAACAACCTGTAACACCCACAACAACAACCTGTAACACCCACAACAACAACCTGTAACACCCACAACAACAACTTGTAACACTCACAACAACAACCTGTAACACCCACAACAACAACCTGTAACACCCACAACAACAACCTGTAACACCCACAACAACAACCTGTAACACCCACAACAACAGTCTGTAACACCCACAACAACAGCCTGTAACACCCACAACAACAACCTGTAACACCCACAACAACAACCTGTAACACCCACAACAACAACCTGTAACACCCACAACAACAACCTGTAACACCCACAACAACAACCTGTAACACCCACAACAACAGCCTGTAACACCCACAACAACAACCTGTAACACCCACAACAACAACCTGTAACACCCACAACAACAGCCTGTAACACCCACAACAACAACCTGTAACACCCACAACAACAACCTGTAACACCCACAACAACAGCCTGTAACACCCACAACAACAACCTGTAACACCCACAACAACAACCTGTAACACCCACAACAACAACCTGTAACACCAACAACAACAACCTGTAACACCCACAACAACAACCTGTAACACTCACAACAACAACCTGTAATACCCACAACAACAACCTGTAACACTCACAACAACAACAACCTGTAACACTCACAACAACAACAACCTGTAACACCCACAACAACAACCTGTAACACCCACAACAACAACCTGTAACACCACAACAACAACCTGTAACACCCACAACAACAACAACCTGTAACACCCACAACAACAACCTGTAACACCCACAACAACAACCTGTAACACCCACAACAACAGCCTGTAACACCCACAACAACAGTCTGTAACACCCACAACAACAACCTGTAACACCCACAACAACAACCTGTAACACCCACAACAACAGCCTGTAACACCCACAACAACAACAACAACCTGTAACACCCACAACAACAACCTGTAACACCCACAACAACAACCTGTAACACCCACAACAACAACCTGTAACACCCACAACAACAACCTGTAACACCCACAACAACAACCTGTAACACCCACACAACAACAACAACAACAACCTGTAACACCCACAACAACAACCTGTAACACCCACAACAACAACCTGTAACACCCACAACAACAACCTGTAACACACAACACAACAACCTGTAACACCCACAACAACAACCTGTAACACCCACAACAACAGCCTGTAACACCCACAACAACAACAACAACCTGTAACACCCACAACAACAACCTGTAACACCCACAACAACAATCTGTAACACCCACAACAACCTGTAACACCACACCACAACAACAACCTGTAACACCCACAACAACAACCTGTAACACCCACAACAACAACACCTATAACACCCACAACAACAACCTGTAACACCCACAACAACAACCTGTAACACCCACAACAACAACCTGTAACACCCACAACAACAACCTGTAACAACCCACAACAACAACCTGTAACACCCACAACAACAACCTGTAACACCCACAACAACAACATGTAACACCCACAACAACAGCATGTAACACCCACAACAACAACCTGTAACACCCACAACAACAACATGTAACACTCACAACAACAACCTGTAACACCCACAACAACAACCTGTAACACCCACAACAACAACCTGTAACACTCACAACAACAACATGTAACACCCACAACAACAACAGTCTGTAACACCCACAACAACAGCCTGTAACACCCACAACAACAACCTGTAACACCCACAACAACAACCTGTAACACCCACAACACAACCTGTAACACCACCACAACAACAGTCTGTAACACCCACAACAACAGTCCTGTAACACCCACAACAACAGCCTGTAACACCCACAACAACAGCCTGTAACACCCACAACAACAACCTGTAACACCCACAACAACAACTGTAACACCCCACAACAACACCTGTAAACACTCCACAACAACAACCTGTAACACCCACAACAAACAACAACCTGTAACACCCCAACAACAACCTGTACACCCACAACAACAATCTGTAACAACCCAACAACAACCTGTAACACCCACAACAACAACCTGTAACACCCACAACAACAACCTGTAACACCCACAACAACAACCTGTAACACCCACAACACCTGTAACACCCACAACAACAACCTGTAACACCCACAACAACAATCTGTAACACTCACAACAACAACAACCTGTAACACCCACAACAACAAACCTGTAACACCCACAACAACAGCCTGTAACACCCACACAACAACAACAACCTGTAACACCCACAACACCAACCTGTAACCCCCACAACAACAATCTGTAACACCCCACAACAACAACCTGTAACACCCACAACAACAACCTGTACACTCACAACAACAACAACCTGTAACACTCACAACAACAACAACCTGTAACACCCACACACAAACCCTGTAACACCCACAACAACAACCTGTAACACTCCACAACAACAACCTGTAACACCCACAACAACACAACCTGTAACACCCACAACAACAACAACCTGTAACACCCACAACAACAACCTGTAACACCCACAACAACAGCCTGTAACACCCACAACAACAGTCTGTAACACCCACAACAACAACCTGTAACACCCACAACAACAACCTGTAACACCCACAACAACAGCCTGTAACACCCACAACAACAACCTGTAACACCCACAACAACAACCTGTAACACCCACAACAACAACCTGTAACACCCACAACAACAACCTGTAACACCCACAACAACAACCTATAACACCCACAACAACAGCCTGTAACACCCACACACAACAACAACCTGTAACACCCCAACAACAACCTGTAACACCACAACACAACCTGTAACACCCACAACAACAACCTGTAACACCCACAACAACAACCTGTAACACCCACAACAACAGCCTGTAACACCCACAACAACAACAACACCTGTAACTCCCACACACACCTGTACCCAAAACAACATCTGTAACACCCACAACAACAACCTGTAACACCCACAAACAACAACCTGTAACACCCACAACAACAACCTGTAACACCCACAACAACAACAACCTGTAACACCCACAACAACAAGCTGTAACACCCACAACAACAACCTGTAACACCCACAACAACACCTGTAACACCCACAACAACAACCTGTAACACCCACAACAACAAACCTGTAACACCCACAACAACAACCTGTAACACCCACAACAACAACATGTAACACCCACAACAACAGCATGTAACACCACAACAACAACCTGTAACACCCACAACAAACACATGTAACACTCACAACAACAACCTGTAACACCCACAACAACAACCTGTAACACACACCAACAACAACCTGTAACACTCACAACAACAACCTGTAACACCCACAACAACAACAGTCTGTAACACCCACAACAACAGCCTGTAACACCCACAACAACAACCTGTAACACCCACAACAACAACCTGTAACACCCACAACAACAACCTGTAACACCCACAACAACAACAGTCTGTAACACCCACAACAACAGCCTGTAACACCCACAACAACAGTCTGTAACACCCACAACAACAACCTGTAACACCCACAACAACAACCTGTAACACCCACAACAACAACCTGTAACACTCACAACAACAACCTGTAACACCCACAACAACAACAACCTGTAACACCCACAACAACAACCTGTAACACCCACAACAACAATCTGTAACAACCACAACAACAACCTGTAACACCCACAACAACAACCTGTAACACCCACAACAAAAACCTGTAACACCCACAACAACAACCTGTAACACCCACAACAACCTGTAACACCCACAACAACAACCTGTAACACCCACAACAACAATCTGTAACACTCACAACAACAACAACCTGTAACACCCACAACAACAACCTGTAACACCCACAACAACAGCCTGTAACACCCACAACAACCTGTAACACCCACAACAACAACCTGTAACACCCACAACAACAATCTGTAACACCCACAACAACAACCTGTAACACCCACAACAACAACCTGTAACACCCACAACAACAACCTGTAACACCCACAACAACAACAACCTGTAACACCCACAACAACAGCCTGTAACACCCACAACAACAACCTGTAACACCCACAACAACAACCTGTAACACCCACAACAACAACCTGTAACACCCACAACAACAACCTGTAACACCCACAACAACAACCTGTAACACCCACAACAACAACCTGTAACACCCACAACAACAACCTGTAACACCCACAACAACAACATGTAACACCCACAACAACAGCATGTAACACCCACAACAACAACCTGTAACACCCACAACAACAACATGTAACACTCACAACAACAACCTGTAACACCCACAACAACAACCTGTAACACCCACAACAACAACCTGTAACACTCACAACAACAACCTGTAACACCCACAACAACAACAGTCTGTAACACCCACAACAACAGCCTGTAACACCCACAACAACAACCTGTAACACCCACAACAACAACCTGTAACACCCACAACAACAACCTGTAACACCCACAACAACAACAGTCTGTAACACCCACAACAACAGCCTGTAACACCCACAACAACAGTCTGTAACACCCACAACAACAACCTGTAACACCCACAACAACAACCTGTAACACCCACAACAACAACCTGTAACACTCACAACAACAACCTGTAACACCCACAACAACAACAACCTGTAACACCCACAACAACAACCTGTAACACCCACAACAACAACCTGTAACAACCACAACAACAACCTGTAACACCCACAACAACAACCTGTAACACCCACAACAACAACCTGTAACACCCACAACAACAACCTGTAACAACCACAACAACAACCTGTAACACCCACAACAACAACCTGTAACACTCACAACAACAACCTGTAACACCCACAACAACAACAACCTGTAACACTCACAACAACAACCTGTAACACCCACAACAACAACCTGTAACACCCACAACAACAGTCTGTAACACCCACAACAACAACCTGTAACACCCACAACAACAACCTGTAACACCCACAACAACAGTCTGTAACACCCACAACAACAACCTGTAACACCCACAACAACAACCTGTAACACCCACAACAACAGTCTGTAACACCCACAACAACAATCTGTAACACCCACAACAACAACCTGTAACACCCACAACAACAACCTGTAACACCCACAACAACAGCCTGTAACACCCACAACAACAACCTGTAACACCCACAACAACAACATGTAACACCCACAACAACAACCTGTAACACCCACAACAACAGCCTGTAACACCCACAACAACAACAGCCTGTAACACCCACAACAACAACCTGTAACACTCACAACAACAACATGTAACACCCACAACAACAACCTGTAACACCCACAACAACAACCTGTAACACCCACAACAACAACCTGTAACACCCACAACAACAGTCTGCAACACCCACAACAACAACCTGTAACACCCACAACAACAACCTGTAACACCCACAACAACAGTCTGCAACACCCACAACAACAACCTGTAACACCCACAACAACAGTCTGTAACACCCACAACAACAACCTGTAACACACACAACAACAACCTGTAACACCCACAACAACAACCTGTAACACCCACAACAACAACAACCTGTAACACCCACAACAACAACAACAACCTGTAACACCCACAACAACAACCTGTAACAACCACAACAACATCCTGTAACACCCACAACAACAGTCTGTAACACTCACAACAACAACCTGTAACACCCACAACAACATCCTGTAACACCCACAACAGCAACAACAACCTGTAACACCCACAACAACAACCTGTAACACCCACAACAACAACCTGTAACACCCACAACAACAGCCTGTAACACCCACAACAACAACAGCCTGTAACACCCACAACAACAACAACCTGTAACACCCACAACAAAAACAACCTGTAACACCCACAACAACAACCTGTAACACCCACAACAACAACCTGTAACACCCACAACAACAACCTGTAACACCCACAACAACAACCTGTAACACCCACAACAACAACAACCTGTAACACCCACAACAACAACCTGTAACACCCACAACAACAGCCTGTAACATCCACAACAACAGCCTGTTACACCCACAACAACAACCTGTAACACTCACAACAACAACCTGTAACACCCACAACAACAACCTGTAACACCCACAACAACAACCTGTAACACTCACAACAACAACCTGTAACACTCACAACAACAACCTGTAACACCCACAACAACAGCCTGTAACACCCACAACAACAACCTGTAACACCCACAACAACAGCCTGTAACACCCACAACAACAACCTGTAACACCCACAACAACAACCTGTAACACCAACAAAAACAACAACAACCTGTAACACCCACAACAACAACCTGTAACACCCACAACAACAGCCTGTAACACCCACAACAACAACCTGTAACACCCACAACAACAGCCTGTAACACCCACAACAACAACCTGTAACACCCACAACAACAACCTGTAACACCCACAACAACAACAACCTGTAACACCCACAACAACAACCTGTAACACCCACAACAACAACCTGTAACACCCACAACAACCTGTAACACCCACAACAACAGCCTGTAACACCCACAACAACAGCCTGTAACACCCACAACAACAACCTGTAACACCCACAACAACAACCTGTAACACCCACAACAACAACAACCTGTAACACCCACAACAACAACCTGTAACACCCACAACAACAACCTGTAACACCCACAACAACCTGTAACACCCACAACAACAGCCTGTAACACCCACAACAACAACCTGTAACACCCACAACAACAGTCTGAAACACCCACAACAACAGTCTGAAACACCCACAACAACAGCCCATAACACTGTGGATCTCTCCAACAAGCGGCATATCGCTTCTGTCAGCCACTCAACGTGCAGGTCCCATGAAGAACACTGCTGCCATTCGTGAATTCTCAAGCCAACAACAACAACACCTTTCTTAGTACAATCCTAAAAACAAGTATAACCCGTAAAAACAAAGTTTTTCACTATAAATCCTTTATATGCGTGGCGGCTAGAGTCCTCTCGTCCTCTGTCTTGAGATGGCTGCCACCTATGGGTCAGATGATTGTATGCCAGTATTAAGCAATTGGTAATTAAATATTTAATTTGTTTTCCTTAAACAGTGTAAAATTTTGGGAAAAATTTTTCACGAACATTAATTTTCTGGCACAACGAGTCTGTGTGGAAAATGTCAGCTCGATTGGATCACGGGAAGTGGGTTAAAAATGACCGAAATATTTGCATGGTCGTAAGCAAGCACGCAAGCACGCAAGCAAGCACGCGAACTTAATATAAAGGATTTAAAAAGCATGAACGGCCACCGACTAGCGAATGAATGCCAAACGTCGCCCTATGCTGAATGTTAATGGGGATCTCCCATCACCACCTCATTTGCCAAATACCAAACGCAGTGGGCAACCCAGCGCACCTGTAGGCGAAGACCTCTCTCCCTAATGGGGAATTACAACATGATGGATCACGCAGCATTTGCCTCGCACACAAATTAATGCAGGAATTAAACAAAGAGAAGTAACAACGCCAACATTAATATTCATGCACGAGCGGGAACCCGCGGAATTTCCGTGAGGATTTGGGCAGTCCCCGATTAACGGAGGGGATCTGTTCCGAATACAAACACACAAACACACACACTCACTTTCACACGCGTACACAAAAGACAAAGATCCCCCGTATAGCCTTAACAGACTGTTGGGGCAAGTGCTGTTAGCGAGCGGCACATATGAAGACCAGAACAAGGGGATGAGTGGCCAGCACCAATCCCGGCTACGTTTGTCCCCCCAATGGCGTTGTTTACACACCGCACCAGGTACGCATTTGAGGCTGAGTCGACCTAGTTCCTAGGTGATAATCAGCAGAGCTGTCAACGCACACACACTGACTTTCACACGCACACAAAGACAAAGAACCCCCGTGTAGCCTTAACAGACTGTTGGGGCAAAGTGCTGTTAGCGAGCAGAACCTCATGAAGGCCGGCACGGCACACAGGAGGGTGTATGGCCAGAACCACGCCCGACCGCCTTTGTCTCCCCAGTGGCGATGTCTATTACACACCGCACCAGGTACTCATTTGAGACTGAGTCGACCTAGGGGAGGCCCAGGAGCGGTTCTGATAATCGTCACTGGGGTTGGGGGTGAGGAGGAATCGAACTCGGGTCATCGGATTTGTAGTTCAGCGCGCTAACCGCTACACTACCACTACTACCACACAAAATAAATACACAAGACACATACACAAAACATATACACATATACACAGATATATACATATATACACACACAAAACTCATATACACAGAACACATACACAAAACACATGCACAAAACACATACACGCATACACAAAACACATACGCAAAACACATACACACATACGCACGCTCGCGTACACATACATACACAAACACACACATATACGCAAAACACGTACACCAAACGCATACACAAAACACACACACACGTCCACAAAACACACACGCACATACACAAAACACATACGCACGCTCGCGTACACACTCAGACAAAAAACACATGCACACATACACATCATCATCATGATCATCATCATCAAGTATCTGTAGCTGCTGCTGTCATGGTTTGTGTAGTGGATGCGGCTTCGAGTTTGGTACCCAGGAACTTCGCGGAAGATCGTGCGCTGTGGATCTTCTGCGTGGTCAGGTCTTTCGCGCGGTGTTTGTTTATGGACTTGGTGTGAACTCCATTCGGCTTTCCCATTATCACTGTCATCATCAGGGCTGCCGTTGCAGTCTCGAAGGTTGAACCCGTGGGTCCAAAAGGGATCACGTGACTTTCCTGGCAGCGATTTCAGCCGCACCACCTCTACATAACAATAGGCTCAGTCAACCATTCTACACAACAAAGACTAATTTCCTGGCAGCGATTTCAGCCGCACCATCTCTACATAACAAAAAGGCTGTCCCTTTTACACGCACCTTTACATCACCCGCACCTAGTTTACACAACAAAGGCTCATTCCTAACAGCGTGCTTCAGCCGCACCGAACCTCACAAAAATAATATTATCCAGGGTCTACCTTGGCTCCTCCCACCCTCAACCAGTATATATACAAATACTGTTTTCTTGGAATTTCTCTCACTTGATACAGCTATCGTGCTGTGACGGTTCCACCTGAAGACGGAAGCTTGTGTTGCCTCCGAAACGTCGTGATATTTATTTTATTTTACTTTTATTAATTTAATTCTTTTTACCTACGTGACTTTACCGAAAAAACCTAAGAATATGGATCACGTGACCTCAAGCGATGGCGAGGAACGCTATCGCCACGGTAGCGAGATGTTAACTACCTTGTCTGGTATACATGGGAGGTTTTGTGACGCCTGCTGTATATATTTTTTTTAATTTACTTTTCTGTTTTACTATCTACGTGACTTTAGCGAAAGAACCAAGAAAATGTATATTTGTAGTTTGGATGTTTCTCTCCCCGTGGCCGTGTGGATTTTTTTCCAGGTCCCCCGTTTTTTTTCTCCTCCACATCAAGAAACGCGCCTTTAGATTATTTGGCTGTTAGAAATTTACACATCACAAGCCACGTCGCTGAGCTCAGCATGTGTGGCCAGGTCGCTTCTGAAAACGAGCTGTATAGCTCAGCATTTGTGGAAATTAGAAAAGAGACAGGGTTTCCTTTTGCATGCTACTATGGAATGTAAGAACATATTTAAAAGATATACTAAACTAAACAATTTCGATTTAAAGCTTTTGTGACTGCAGGGATTCATCTTCTTGGTTCTTTCGGTAAAGTCACGTAGAAGGGAAATAATAAAATAATAAAAATAAAACATAATAAAATATTAATTCAGACGTTGTCTTTCCGACAGACCTGTTCTTCACCTGAGGACGGCTGCTTGCGTTGTGGCCGAAACGTCGTGAGAATTGCATTTTATTATGTTTTATTTTTATTATTTTATTATTTCCCTTCTACGTGACTTTACCGAAAGAACCAAGAAGATAAACTAAACAATGTGTGTATTTTACCAGGTAAGGTCTACTGAGCTGCTATCTTGACTCTTTTACAGAATCGACCTGGCCACAAATGATAGCTCAACGAAGTAGCTTATGATGTGGAAATTTATAGCAGCCAAATACTCTAAAAGCACGTTTCTGAATGTGGAAGGAAACGCCAGACGACCCGGGGAAAAAATCTACTCAACCACGAGGAGAACACGCAAATTCCAAATGTACAGGCGTCAGAGTTGGAATCGAACCCATGACCTCCTACATACCAGGCGAGGTAGTTAACATCTCGCCACCGTGGCTAACAAACTATGCCACAGTAGCATTCCATTAATACAAATCTAATAACTAAAACAAAATATCTATCCATTAAAAATCCAGTGGTGGAGAAAATGTAGTCGAAAAAGGGGAGCTTTCATTATGTGGGCCATGGAGATTGATTGATTTCAAAATAAATAAACCAATCAATACGGCCTCAGTGGTGGGATCTGTGTCACAGAGTCCCAGGTGAGATGAACAGGGAAAATATGGTATTGTTTTGCTAGGCCACGCCGCCGAGTGTATATTACACTTCTCGTGTGCACATAATAAATGGTCGTGGTGAGTGGAGAAAATGAAAGTCAGTTTATGATGGATACATTGCTGCGTGTAAATGGGGATGATTCACGTCTTCTCCGACTTCTTTGTTGGTCACAATTAAACTTTTCCCCGACGCGTTATGCAAAAACAAAACTTCTCTCATTCAGTGGAAAATTATCAACGTGGGTCAAACGTCAGGCCGTGCACGCCAGCATTGCCCAGTTTGGGCCCTATCCATCAATGCGGCGCCGAGAGGGTTTAGAATTCTTGACACGCAGGGGTAAGGCGGAAAGCGCAAATCCTTGGGTTGGCCGTCAACTCCACCCGTCGTTCACACAAACTCTGTACAAAAAAACATCACTTCTACTTTGCGGTAAGTCATTTCGATGTGGATAGACTTATTCAAATCGTGGGAATGTGGAATTTCCACTGGGGTTCAACAGCCACCAGTGAAGGTCAACACTGCCTTATCAGCGTTTGAAGCGGGGAGACTGGCTGCTACAGCACATCGTGAGAAGCGATGAAGTTCAGCTCTTTGTCAATCCACTGCCGGGTGAAGACCTCTCCCCACCGGATTTCGGGATCAGTTGGCCATACTTCACCACGCTGGTCAGTACGAACTAGTGAAGCGAGGAGCGAGACCTGAAGCGAGGGCCCAGGACTAACTCAGCTAACGCTCGCCACTCACTTTCAGTTTTAAGTTGAATTTATTTGGTATAGCCCTGTGAGCCATTCGGCTCTTGAATCGGGTGCAACCGCAACAAACAAAAACATGAACAAGAAACATATTAAAGTGACTACGCGTAAACAGAAAAATCCATGAAAAAAACGGCAAAGTCTTCCAGAAAAAGCACCGTATATCAATGATGTGTGCTAAAACTCCCAGTGGGATGCAAATCAATAAAGGGTGCCACGGTGTCTAGATGTTAACCCCCTCGTCTGCTATACAGGAGGTCGTGGGTTCCATCCCGACATTAACGCCTGTATATTTGGAGTCTGCATGTTCTCCCCGTGGTCGCATGCATTTTTCTCCGGGTCCTTCCGGTTTTACCCTCTACATTTAAAAACGTGCGTTTAGAGTATTTGGTTGCGATACATTTCGACATGATGGGCCACTTTGTTGAGATATAATTTGTGGTCCAGCTCGCTTCTGAAAAAGAGCTATACATCTCAGTGGGCCTTACCTGTCAAAATAAACATAGTATTATCTTTAAGTAGCCCAATGCTATTCATATTATTGGTTCTTTCGGTAAAGTCACGGAGAAAGGAAATTATAAAATAAAACAATACAATTTATCACGACGTTCCGATTGCAACACAAGCAATCATCATCAGGTGTGAAACCCACAGCAAGAAAATTTAGCCAATGCTGTTCCAAAAATGTAATTGCTTATCTCTGAAACTCGGGGTACAGATTGCGCTTCTGAGACCGTCTGGAACGCTCTTCCTTCCGATATTAAGAAGCCACTGGGAGCTATGCACTTCTAAATAATCTAGTTTGACAAACGAATTTCTTTCGAACAGTTTTTTGCGTGTGTTTAGTTTGTTGTCCTTCCCCGCACCTCCGATTAGCGCGGTTGGCTACGTACGGCGCGAAAGAAGTTCAACGTGCGTACACAAGTCGCCGTGCTCGTAGCGCACCGCGCTCGCCAAAGGCACGGCCAATGTGCCCGTTGTGCCCGGCAGAGATTGGCTTTGACTGTTGTCCACTTCTCATTCCCCTCTACTGCCCAAAGGGGACC
Organism: Lethenteron reissneri; assembly: GCF_015708825.2. Lineage (NCBI taxonomy): Eukaryota > Metazoa > Chordata > Hyperoartia > Petromyzontiformes > Petromyzontidae > Lethenteron > Lethenteron reissneri. Next base: position 7,478,081 of record NC_083784.1, read on the forward strand.
TCCCCGGCATGAATGGAGCCCCTTACGGCACTCCCACGAGCGTGGACCGGTTGAATGGAACCCTAACCACCTTCCCCAGGCTCCTGTCTCGCCCGCTCCCCACAACATCATGATCTAGTGCAGCAAGCTGTAAGAAAAATGATTGGCTGTTGTACTCTTCTGTATTGTATAGTTACGCTATAGAAAGCACATTGAGTCATCGGTCTTAATAAAAATAAATCTTTTTTCCTTCACCCATCAATCTTTTCCGGTGAATCGCGCGTTATCTAAAAATGTACTCACCTCACAGTGACCTCACATGTATCATCAAAGCCGCCTACGGCTACACAAATGTGCATCCCTGCGTGTGGCGTCCACTACGGGCCGCTTGTCAGGGCAAATCGAGGCTGCTTTGTGAGCCGTACAAAGACACCCCTCTTTGTGGGTCTGTTGTCAATCAACATCAAGGCCAATCATTACCGTAAACAAGGTTTCCCTTTCAAAATCACATCACTAAATTTACACCTTACACGAGTCTGCATTCAAATTCCTTTGATGAGCAAAATTGCTTGCCATCAGTTTTTTTTTTAAAGGGCCTACATTTATCCTGCCCCGGGTTTTTTTTTGACAGTTGCCTTGAAATTGCGGTGTTTAAATCCAACCCAGAAACGTCTCCAAACGGTTAAACCGCCGTCATCCATCACACCGAGCGGCTCTGAATCATGCGCTGATTAAAACATGGGGGGGGGGGGGGGGGGGGCGGAACTGCCTCTGCAACTTTGCACCCACTGGAGGATGAATACATCTATTGAACGCGTTCATAATCATCGTCTGGAAGACGATGCCTTCCCCTAGCAATACCGGGGTTCTCCTGATGATAAAATCAAGCATTTTCAAAATTACCCCAAAGTCTGGGGCACGTCCCGTTTTCCCGCAGTGTCTCAAATGGATATTTTCTCCAGGAAACACTTGCTGCATGTCAAACACCCAATAGCGCTTAGGCAGATGAAATATCATTACCATTATATATTTATATCATTATATATTTATGCCACCGAGCTCTCTTCCAAGGCCTCCCGCCCCATACATCTCCACCCTTTTTCCCACTCCGCTCATCGGAGCCAGAGCCAGGACCGTCCGTGGGGGAGCGGCGTTTATCCGTAGCTGCACCGGCAGTCATCTGCAACTCTCCCCCACTGATGCACACCCGCAGCGGCATCCAAGCACCATGATCCACCTTCAAGCAGCAACTCAAGGCTCTCACCTGTCCAGGCCCTCACCTGGTTCAGACCTTCAAGCAGCAACTCAAGGCTCTCACCTGTCCAGGCCCTCACCTGGTTCAGACCTTCGCCTGTCCAGGCTGTCACCTGTCTAGGCCCTCACCTGGTTCAGGGCCTCACCTGGTTCAGATCTTCGCCCGTCCATGCTCTCACCTGCCCAGGCCCTCACCTGGTTCAGACCTTCGCCTGTCCATGCTCTCACCTGCCCAGGCCCTCACCTGGTTCAGATCTTCGACTGTCCAGGCTCTCACCTGTCTGGGCTCTCACCTGGTTTAGACCTTCGACTGTCCAGGCTGTCACCTGGTTCAGGCTCTCACCTGGTTCAGACCTTCGCCTGTCCAGGCTGTCACTTGTCCATGCTCTCGTCTCTCCAAGCACTTGCCTGTCCAGGCCCGTATTTGAGGGACTTTGAACTCTGGCTCCGCGCCTCTGAGTTCTCGATCGAACATTGCGTCCGATTCCAGATATATGTGCACGTTACAAATGGTGTTATTATCACGATACTGCAGTTCTATGAGCCCAACTTTCATGGTTTATTTTATATCTATATCATATTGACAGCCATTGCTGATTCCACCGCTGAATGACGGCCTTCTCACGCCGTGTCAGCCGTGAGCGGTTGTTTGTCCATACTTGCCAACGCTGGCCGCTGCGGATTGGAGAAATGGGACACCCAGGACCGGTTTAGATATCACTCGTCACCGATGTTTTGCCGTGGCTGCGAATTGAACTCAATTCAGGGTGCGCTAGCCACTGCACCACCACTCCAACACAATCTACAATAACATTCAAAACTAATTGGTATTGATAATAATAATGATGATGATGATGATGCAGACACTTGAATCGGTATTGCTTTTCATGGAGACGTTAAGCCCGTTCGTGACGGACACCGTTATATTTAATCTATGAGAGGTTGAAGACAATCTCATTCAATTTAAAGTTATGTTTTTTTCTTCTTTTCTTTCATGAACGTGAGTGGCTCTAGACCTCGTGTTCCTCTCGAAGAGTGGTTGACGATTGCCGGTAATGATTTCCAGAATATTTCCCCAGTGGATCGTGGCCTTAACAGGTGGGGCTTAAGCAGGGTCGTAAAACTTTTTATTTATTGCATATCATCAAGCCCCTGTCGTGTAAAGTGCAATCTCCAACTCTTAATATCCACCCTGTTTCTCTTGCCTATGTATGTGCTATTAAGAAGGGCCATTGCCCGAAACGTCACCTATTATATATATTTTTTATTTTAGGGCCACGCAATGTTATTTACGAATGTTTTGATGTTTTTTGTTTTGTTTTAACAGAATCAATTACATTGAATGTTGGGATCAGATCGCCGTGTAATTAAAATGTGTGTCCTAAAAACCCTCCTCCACCCGACGTAGACAATTAATAAAGTTGTCGCGTGGACACACATGCTAGTGTATCACTGCTTCAGCACAAGGCTGTTTTCAGAATCAGAATATTGATGAATGCTGGAGAAATCCGAATAGCTATAAAGCTCTTTCACAGGATGGGTAAGAAGGTTACAACAACAAACAGTGCAAAAACATGATAGTAGTGTTGGAGAGCAATCCACAACATTTAAACACGATAGTAGTGTTGGAGAGCAATCCACAACATTTAACAATTGTTAACAATTGTTAAATGTTGTTTCGCTGGTAGTTATAGCCATAATTATCAGGCAGTTAAATTTCGATTTGAAGCTTTCGTGACTGCAGGGATTCATCTTCTTGGTTCTTTCGGTAAAGTCAAGTAGAAGGGAAATAATAAAATAATAAAAATAAAAGCATAATAAAATAATTCTCACGACATTTCGGCCACAACGCAAGCAGCCGTCCTCAGCTGAAAACCATGTCTGTCGAGGCTACAGCGTCTGAATGAAACAGCACCATGCTTGGAGCATATATTTAAGCTGGGTTGGAAGGGGGGGGCGCCTTGACAAAATAATTTGCATATCAAGAGGAATTTAGCATATTTATTGGAAATGCAGTTGCCAGAAATCTGAAAATGTCCTCGAGTCTTTTGTCTCAAATAGGTTGGTGTGGAATCAACAATGTGTGCCCACAATAGAGCAGGAAGTGGTAGGAAGTAATAAACAAAGTTTCATGTAATTTGAATACATTTCAATTTTATGCCCTGTTAGATGAAAATATAAATGATGAAGCTAAATATTGGTCGCCAAAAGCCCAAGTGTTCAATTTGAGCAGGGACTGTTTGTTCGGTGGATGACAGCCGAAGGAATCTGGGCCTTCAGGACACGTGGCGTATTCCCTAAAGTGCACTCCAAGATTTTGCTTTCAAGCAGCGGTTCTCAAAGCGCTGTCCCTGCAGCACCGGCGAATGATCTGCGGCGGTTCCGCCGGAGTGGCCCACAGGGGCTGTGATGCAAACGCGTGGTCGATCCTGAAGTAATGACAACGTTTTTGGACTTTAAGTAATATTTTACTTATGATATTTAATAATAATACATTCGATTTAAAGCTTTCGTGACTGCAGGGATTCATATTCTTGGTTATTTCGGTAAAGTCACGTAGAAGGAAAATAAAATAAAAATAATAAAAAAATTTACAATAAATTTTTTTTTTATTATTATCCCTTCTACGTGACTTTACCGAAAAAACCAAGAATATAATAATAATATTAATAATAATAAAATGACGTTAGCTAAACTACCCTAAGATTTAAATGCCCCCCCCCAAAAAAAAAAACCGCAACAACTTTATAGCGGCGTTTAAACATTTTTTTTTATGTTCAGGTAATATATGAATAATTTAGTATGAGTGGTATTTAGAGAGAGAAGTGAATGCGTTTTGTCACCAGGAATGGGGTGGCGGGGCTGGGTGGAAGTGTTGAGAAACACCGCCTTTGAAAGTAATTGAAAAACAATCTGCAGCTTACCATCAGGAGAAGACGGTAACGCGTGGAGTGAAAGTCAAGGCTGTTGTCAAAGAAAACAAAATCAGTTTTAGAATTGAAGGAAATATGGCCCTGGCATTATATAAGTGAGATATCCCAATAGGAGATTGTATGCTGCGAGTCATACCGCTTTACAAATCCTGGCACACTCATCGCAGATAAAAAAAACACTTTCACAATTAATGCTGCGATGAAAAAGTTGTGGAGCAAACTGTTAGGACATTGCTTCTCGCGGATGCCAAGCGCTTGCTTGCTAATCTTCTGACGGGCAACTTTCGTGAAAGCTAATAAAGGGGCCTAAATGTAATGATGTGGACCTTGTAATTTTTTTCCAATCAGCATCCGAAGAATGATTCTCTGCCTTCTGCGTAATGAACCACACACACACACAAAAACATCCTGTGGGTGGTGCAATCATTTTAGTGGGAGGATATTTTTTTTCTTACTTTTTCTCCCCACCACAAAATTGTTTCAACCCACGACATAAAAATTGCAATTCCGGCAGTGCGTCAACAACCCAGCGCACATTTGCCCGTGACCTCTTCGACAGGGCCCTGACCGAGCAAACAAAGCGAAATTGCCAAAACCCTCTTAGAAATCACAGCCTTTAATTGTCCGGCGTGCAATTAAGCGCGGTTCACTGCGCGCTGCCACGCGGTCCGGTTCTGTTACGGAGAAAGCAATTTATAACTCTGTTCTGCCAGAGTGGCCTCTAAGCCCCCCCCCCCCCCACCCGTGTCACTCTTGCTCGCGTACTCTGTGCGGACACAGTAAGCGTGTGAACGTTGGGTCAACATTGGGATGTGGCTGGAACCGTTGGATCTAGGGGGTGTTTAAGGGCTGGCTTCGTGACGGTTATTTGTTAAGGGCCACAGCCGCCGTCTCGTATTATCGCATACATCGGCGGCTGTTGAAATATTGGGTTGCCTTTTTTTCCATATGGAATTATAAAATAAAAAAATTGCTCTTCGTGTTATGTTGCTTGCCGACCGCTGCGTTGGACGAATGTTGACGGACTTGACGGGTATCCAGACGTTGGGCCCAAAGTTGGCATACGGTTGCAAAGGTTGGACGAATGTTGCGCCAACGTTCCGTGTTCACCGCGGGAGTCGTTTTCAAACAATGCGCACGAACGTTCGTATTGGTTTTTTAAAATTCAACGCGCAACAAAAATAAAACCCCACGAGGCATTTTCCTTGAAGAACGGCACTCGAGGTTTCACCCTTTTGTCTCGAGGTGACCATCAAAATGAACGTGAGAACTTTCCCTCTGTAATTCTAGATGTGAAGCTTTCGTGACTGCAAGGATTCATACTCTTAGATTTTTTTTGTTCGGTAAAGTCACGTAGGTAACCGAAAAAACCTAAGAGTATTTCTCATTCAGACGCTGTCTTTTTGACAGACCTGTTCTTCACCTGAGGACGGCTGCTTGCGTTGTGGCCGAAACGTCGTGAGAATTGTATTTTATAATGTTTTATTTTTATTATTTTATTATTTCTCTTCTACGTGACTTTACCGAAAGAACCAATAAGAAGTATTTCCCTCTGTAAACCGGGAATTAGGGACGGGGGATTATTATTAAATCCTTTATATTAAGTTCGCTTGCTTGCTTGCTTGCGTGCTTGCTTGCTTGCGTGCTTGCTTGCTTACGACCGTGCAAATCTTTCGATCGTTTTTTAACCCACTTCCCGTGATCCAATCGAGCTGACATTTTCCACACAGACTCGTTGTGCGTGACAATTAATGTTCGTGAAAAAAATTCTCAAAATTTTACACTGTTTAGGGAAAACAAATTAAATATTTAATTACCAATTGCTTAATACTGGCAGACAATCATCTGACCCATAAGTGGCAGCCATCTCAAGCCAGAGGACGAGAAGACTCTAGCCGCCACGCATATTAAGGATTTATAGTGAAAAACTTTGTTTTTACGGGTTTACTTGTTTTTCTCTCTCGTCATTCACAGAGCCGAGTGGCCTGGCCATCCTTGTCGTGGCAACATCAGAGCAGTAGCACCTTCTGAAGAGCAGGGGGCACAGTTGCTCTCCTAAGATCTTGAAGGGCTTTGTTTAATATGCTGTGCGCACAGCAGGCGATGCTTTATATATATGCTCTTTGGTTTTTTCGGTAAAGTCACGTAAGTAAATAAATAAATGAAAACAACTAAATTCATCTTTTTGGTTCTTTCGGTAAAGTCACGTAGAAGGGAAATAATAAAATAATAAAAATAAAACATAATATAAAACTAAATTAAATCACGACGTTTCGGGCGCAACACAAGCGTCCTTCTTCAAGTTCAAGTTCATGTATTAGGTGTAGCCCTGTGAGCCATTCGGCTCTTGAATCGGGTGCAACCGCAACAAACAAAAAAACTAAAACATGAACAAGAAAACATCTTAAAGTGACTATGTGACTAAGTGCAAACAGAAAATCCAAGAAAAGACAACAAAATATTGCAGAAAAAAGCACCGTACACCAACGCTGTGTGCAAAAATCCCAGTGGGATGCAAGTCAAACAACAACAACAACCACAAGACAACTTAGATTAAGGCCATCAGTCTTACTCCGTACTACAACAAACAAACATGGCCAAACCAGTAAACTTTTCGAAATCACCAAAACAAAGCAATGTAACAGTGATCATAGGAACTGTGACGGAATTTTCACAATAAACGACATAAACAACATGTACCACCAAAACCCTGCAGCCATAGCTGGCTGCATGAGCCACTCAGGTAGGACAACGTAGCGAAAGCACAACCGCTTAAGTGTTGTGTGTTACTCGTTTGAGACTGAGTCGACCCAGGGGAGGCCCAGGATCGGTTAAAATAATCGTCACCAGTGGTGGCCGTGAGCGGGAATCAAACTCGGGTCACCGGGTTCGTAGCGCGGCGCGCTCACCACTACACTACAATGCGTGACGCTTCCACATGCGCGGGTCAAATGACAGATTTGACGTACCAGCTCACTTGCCGTGCAAAAAATATATGCATTATTGAGCTCCCCCCCCACCAAAAGTGTATTTTTATAATGTTTTCATGGTGTACAGTCTGGAAAGTACCCACATGGCAAATTTCCAGTTTGTTGCATGTCGGGAAGTACGCTAAACATTTTGAAAAGACACACATACTGTTTAACACGTAGGCTTTCGCGACCAATGTTATTCATAATCAACGTTTTTGGGTTTAGATCGCGTTATTTATAAATGTGTCGTAACCCCCCTCCACCCGACACGGCCAATCAGTAAAAATGTGTCACGTTGACAAAAGACAAATAGTTCACTGCTTTAGCCCACCGGTGTGTTGAAGCCACAACATTTACAATTGGAGTCCAGTTCACCATGGAAGCCACAACATTTACAAATTGTAAATGTTGTGGCTTCAACACACCGGTGGGCTAAAGCAGTGAACGACTTGTCTTTTGTCAACGTGACACTTTTTACTGATTGGCCGTGTCGGGTGGTGGAGGGTTACGACACATTTATAAATAACGCGATCTAAACCCAAAAACGTTAATTATGAAAGACACACATACTCACACCTTTGCCTTTAATATATATGGAGATGTATGAAACTGAAAACTGATTATTGTGTGATTTACGCTTACTGCGTGTGCATTCTCAGGGCGTGAATGTAATCGATACAACTCGTGTCGTGTGTGGGCGGGAAGTCCCTCTACCCCCTTTGCACACAGAGTCAATGGGCAACCCAGAGGTTAAGGAGTATCGTGATTTCACACCCACACGTGACACACACTGATGACGATTATTATTCTTGTTGGTGTTACGCTCGTTTACCCAGCAATGCGTCACACGGGGTCTCGTGAGTCTCTTCAGGAGGGTCCTACCCAGGTTGTTTTGCAGTTGGGGGTGGGGGGGTGATGATTTACACTTGCCAGGGGTTGGAAAACCTGCGGCTACATAGCCGCGTGCAGTGGCTCGTTAAAGACTGCAGAGGAGCTCTTGAAATTCGAACAGAAATGTCTCTTCTTGATATTTTTGGGAATCCAGTTCACCATGGGAGTCCAGTTCACCATGGAAGTCAGGTTCACCATGGAAATCCAGTTCACCATGGGAATCCAGTTCAGTATGGAAGTCCAGTTCAATCATGGAAGACCAATTCACCATAGGAGTTCAGTTTACCATGGGAATCCAGTTCAATCGTGGAAGTCCAGTTCACCATGGAAGTCCAGTTCACCGTGGGAATCCAATTTACCATGGAAGTCCAGTTCACCATAGGAGTTCAGTTTACCATGGGAATCCAGTTTACCATGGGAGTCCAGTTTACCATGGGAGTCCAGTTTACCATGGGAATCCAATTTACCATGGAAGTCCAGTTTACCATGGGAGTCCAGTTTACCATGGGAGTCCAGTTTACTATGGGAGTCCAGTTTACCATGGGAATCCAATTTACCATGGGAATCCAGTTTACCATGGGAGTCCAGTTTACCATGGGAGTCCAGTTTACCATGGGAATCCAATTTACCATGGAAGTCCAGTTCACCATAGGAGTCCAGTTCACCATGGATGTCCAGTTCATCATAGGAGGCCAGTTCACCATGGGAGTCCAGTTTACCATGGGAGTCCAGTTTATCATGGGAGTCCAGTTTACCATGGGAATCCAATTTACAATGGGAGTCCAGTTCACCATGGGAATCCAGTTTACCATTAGAAGTCCAGTTTACCATGGAAGTCCTGTTCACCATGGAAGTCCAGTTTACCATGGAAGTCCAGTTCACCATGGAAGTCTAGTTCACCATAGGAGTCCAGTTCACCATGAAAGTCTAGTTTACCATGGGCAAGAATCGGTAACCTGCGGCTCTGGAGACGCATGCGGCTCTTTAAAAAGGCTGCTTCGTGACATTATTTATTCAGGACCACCACTGTCTCGCATTCACCACGTTGCATTGTGACTTTTGATATATTTAGTTTTTTTTTTACCGAATTTGAATAAAACCTATTCTTGTTATTTTGGCCGTGTGGATTTTTCTCCAGGTCCTCTGTTTTTTTTTCCCTCCACATCTATAAAAGTGCATTTAGAGTATTTGGCTGCTAGCAATTTCCACATGATGAGCTATTATTTGTGGTCAGGTCGCTTCTGAGAAAGAGCTATATGTCTCAGTGGGCCTCATCTGCTAAAATAAAACGTGTCTAGTTTTAGTTTAGTTTCGATACCTTTTCTCCCCCCCAAATAATTGAGTGTTGTTCGACTAGTCGAGTAATCGAACCGATAATCTGTAATCGATCACTTAATTAATCGGATGACCCAGTTCCACTTATTACAAAAGGGTATTTTGCTCTGAAATTCTTGGTAGCGTTTCACTGTAGGCTCGTGCAGAGAAGTGTGTGTACATACGGCCAAAATAGCCACTGCTTTGCCGATTACCACATCTCCCCCAATTGCTGCTCAATATCATGAGATCTGAAAAGCTAAGCAGGCTTGAGCCTGGATGGTGCTCGGATGGGCGAGCGGAGGCGCTGCCAGTTGCTGCAGTGCTACGTTGTCAGCGGAGGGAAATGCCCTTGTTGGACTCTACTATGCTCCCAGCGTCTATGCTCCTCGCTTTCACCGAACCCAAAGTGGCCAGCATTGGTGCGGTCGAACAACCTCCACGACCCACAACGGCGTGAGGAGGCCCTCATCCAGCAGTGGAGTCACAGAGAGGGCTGTACAATCCCCTGAATCGCTTGACTGTGGTTTATCATACTCTTTGGTTCTGTCGGTAAAGTCACGTAGGTATAAAATAAAATAAATCACGACGTTTCGGGCGCAACACAAGCGTCCTGTCATCAGGTGTGAAAGCATGGTCTGCTGCTGAGGCAGACTGTTTTAAAAGGTTTGAAATGGGTGTAGCCCAAGGGTCATAAAGAAGTGGCCAGGGCTGGTGATGTTAATGTGAGAGATTAGCATGTAACTGTAAGATGGGAGGAGAGCGGCCTCCTGGACGAGGGCACGGAAGTGGCTATGTTAATGTGAGAGATTAGCATGAAATAACAGCTGACATAGGCAGGTAGGATGGAAACATCAGTCAGTTAAGACTTTACCTGGTTAATAACCGAAAGAAGCAAAGAGTATGGATTCCTGCAGTCACGAAAGCTTCAAATCAAGATTATGGTTTATCATGTTAAAATAAAGATGGTATTGTGAGTGGAAGTCCAGGCTTTGTGGGTATTGCAGGGGCTCATGAATGATTAGGAGTAGACTTCTCGATCCTCTCCCCCCAAAAATTAATCTCAGGTCGTTTATTTTTGCACACAGCGTTGGTGTACGGTGTTTTTTTCTGCAATATTTTGCTGTCTTTTCGTGGATTTTCTGTTTGCACTTAGTCACATAGTCACTTTAAGATGTTTTTTGTTCATGTTTTTGTTTTTTGTTTTTTTGCGGTTGCACCCGATTCAAGAGCCGAATGGCTCACAGGGCTACACCTAATAAATGAACTTGAACTTTAATTTGGAGATGCTGCTGCTGCTGCTGCGTTGGCAGTGGTGCACAAGCACAAATAACACGCACAACATGTCAACACATTCGTCAATAACCCCGTGGCCTTAATAAATAAGGCAGCGTATTCGGGCAATGGCTCTCCCCAGCGACACATAGAGAGGTCAGTAGGTCAATGCTATGCCATCACCCACGTTCCAATTTGGCAGTCTGTCTGAGGTTGGTGTCAACGTCCAAGTTTGATCCCCCACCATCATCCAGGTAGATTCCTGGCCACTTTCTAACATCAGTGACCAGTTTCTGAACCGATGCTGGGCATCCCCTGGGTCGACTCAGCCTTATATGGGCACCTGCTGTGGTGTGTAAACATCAGTGCTGGGGAGACAAGGGCAGCTGAGCGTGGCGTTAACTCACCCACCCCACTGCACGAGGGGCGTGTGCCGTGTGAGCCTTAATAGGTGCTCGCTAACAGCACTTGCGGCAACAGGCTATTATGTACGTTGGACTTCTTTTGCACCGTACGTAGCCAACCGTGGCTAATCGGAGATGCTGGGGAAGGTCAACAAACTAAAGACAAAAGACATTTCTCAATAAATTAGTTTTTAATACAGATTTAAAGTGCATAGCTCCAGTGGGTTCCGATTATCGGGAGGAAGAACGTTCCAGACGGCCACAGAAGGGCATCTGAAAGCGTGCGATGCGGTGACCGTCTTTGGTCGATGGCTGTTACAGGCTACACGGCCGGTGGGTGGAGGAATCTGTCCTTATTTATGTGCTCGCCTTGTCCAGCTTTCATTTGCAGGCTTCTTCAATCGCTACTCGTGATGCGTGCTGTTTCAGCAGAGACACGCGCATAACACCAGTGGCCTGCTCTCATTAAAACACCAACAACCACAAAAATGGCAAGCAAGCTTGATTTTTGAACGCGCAGTGAGAGAATTAGCCAAGGCGAACTTAGCTCGTTACAATCAAACTGCTCAGTGTCCCGCCGTGGAGTGGAGGGGGGGGGGTGAGACTTGACCTGGAAGTCCCTTCCAAATAATCCCACCGGCTTCAATCAGTGCGGACCAACCCCTCAATACCTCAATCGCCCTGCTGCTAGATTAGTCGTCGGCGGAGGCGAGCGGTATTCTCAGAGCGCGTGGGCGCGCGCGTGTGAACCACGGAGCCAACCCCCACCACGGTGGCAAGATGTTAGCTACCTGGCGTGGTGTACAGGATGCCATGGGTTCGATCCCGACCTCGATGCCTATATATTTGGAGCTTGCATGTCTCTCTCCCCGTGGCCGTGTGGATTCTTCTCCGCGTCCTCCGTTTTTTTTAATCCTTTATATTAAGTTCACTTGCTTGCTTGCTTGCGCGCTTACGACCGTGCAAATCTTTCGGTCGTTTTTTAACCCACCTCCCGTGATCCAATCGAGCTGACATTTTGCACACAGACTCGTTGTGCGTGACAATTTATTTTCGTGAAATTTTTTCCCAAAATTTTCCATTTTTTAGGGAAAAAAATTTCATATTAAATTTAAAATACCAATGTGATAAAAATGAAACTCTTACTCAAGAAAAACAGAAATGAATAATAAAATAAAACCGATGCCACGCATATAAAGGATTTATAGTGAAAAACTTTGTTTTTACGGGTTCATATTTTTTCCCTCCACATCATGCAGGGGTGGTGAACGTCCGGCCCGCGGGCCGTATGAGACCCGCAAAATCATTTGGTCTGGCCCTGCCAAGGCAACCACAGGCGGGACTCGAAATTCAATAAATCTAGGAGCTAACCTGGAAAAGCAGTTGCGAGTAGCAACATCATCAATACCAGCTAACATCACACGCCTCGCCAAAGAAAAGCAGTTCCAGCCATCACATTAGGGGTGAGTTAATTAAATGTTTGACCAAATATAACCGGCTCATTTTTAAGTTGATAATTTTGTATGGCCCGCGAATGATGTTGTAAATATCCAAATGGCCCTTGCCAGAAAAAAGGTTCCCCACCCGTACTCTAGCGTATTTAGCTATAAGAAATACCCACGTGATGATAAGCCACTTCGTTGGGCTATCATTTGTGGCCAGGTCGCTTCTGAGAAAGACCTCTATAGCCTAGTGGGCCTTACTTGGTCAAATAAAAAAATATATATTTTTAGTTTGCTCTGTCTCTCTCTCTCTCTCTATGATGGAACTTTGTTTGAGAAGTAAATAATCATCGCTCACGGCTGCAAACACAGGGACACCGCCACCGCTCCAACCACCCCACCCACCCACCCACCCACTCAACTACGTGATGAAAATGTGAACAACCGATTAATTACGGCGCAAATTAAAAGCAAAACGCTGGAATTTTCCCGCCGAGTACATTGTCCGACGTTTCGAGAAAATGTTCAACATCGGTCAACATGGCCTGGATTTGTGGCAACGTATATTAAAACGCTTGCATGGGTTTTGAGGCATTATGAAAGATCACAGTAAACAAGCACATTATATATGTACACGTATTTTAGTCAGGGTTATTTATGTACGACGTATTGCCTGTCAACATGAAGCAAACATAAACATCGCAGCGGATAAATTGGCCTCAAAATAAATCTCCAAGTGCACGACAGAGTATACAGTTTAATTAAACTGCAAAGGCCCTCTCGTGCGCACAACCACTTAAAAACTATCACTCGACCGAGGCTGCTTTTGAAAATGAGTACGTAAGCGTGCACATAATTATTACACAGGGGCAATTAAAATGTACGGAGACAGCGCTGAGCTTTCGGTGTGTGTTTGAAAACATTTCACCGTTTGCTGTTCTATTCTTGCGCACGGCAGCGATTTGTTTGGGATGCGAGATGCAAATGTCGAGGTCTGCTGCTCGCCACGACGAAAGGGCTTCAGGAGAGAGAGTTGGTGCCGATTTGCTGTACCTCCACTATTGAGGGATTTCAGAATACATTGATTTGCCGTACGGTCCATTGCATTCGTGTTGCATGGCCACAGTCGCACTAATACTGCGCTCAATACGTCCATAATATTGGTTTTATTGTTAGGTTGAGATCGCGTAAATATAAATGTGTCGTTACTGAAACTAAACAAAATTTTTATTTTAACAGTCAAGGCCCACTGAGCTGTATAGCTCTTTTCAGAAGCGACCTGGCCACAAATGATAGCTCAACGAAGTGGCTTATCACATGGAAATGTATAGCAGCCAAATACTCTAAACGCGTGTTCATACGTGTGGAGGGGAAAATCGGAGGAACCGGAGAAAATCCACATGGCCATGGGGAGAGAGAACATGCAAAATCCAACTCTAACCCACCACCACCCGACACAGCCAATTAGTAAGGTTCGTCATGTAAACAACACGTGCCAATCAGTTACTACTTCAGAACACCGGTTGTGTTTGGAGAGTAAATCCACAACATTTACAATTCGAGTACAACGTTTCCACTGGTGATTACAACAACAACAACCAGCTTCATCAGGCCATTTGCAAGAATCGTGAAGAAGTCTTCCTGGTTAGGTCTTCAATAGAGTGGAGGAAAAAAAAACAGTTTTATGGATGATACTGGTCGCGAAAGCCGACGTGTTAAACTGCAGTCACAGGACATGTCTGCCAAAGCCTTCCATGTTCCATGCATGCGCGTCGGCCTGATGTTGATGTTCTCATGAGGTCGATGGCAACACCAGCAGTGTCTCCGCCAAAAGTGTCGCTCACATTCACTGCGGATAACAGCCATCCCTCTGCACTACTCTGCATTGCCTTCACAGCATTTGAAGCACACGCAAGAGTATGCGTTTTAATTATCAAGTATATCATTATTCTGGCATGGTTTATGAGCAGTTGAAGGCTAACATGTACTGTAACCCAGCTCATAACCGTATTCAGCACACATAAATAACACATATCTCATGGACCACAATTACGAGACGGTACAGACGAAATTACACCTAGTTGCAATGAATCAACAACAACAAAAAACTGCGGTTCTTTGAGGGCACATCAGTCACTCCAGCAAAACTATCGAAACCCACTCTGTTGGTGGGACCAGACAATACATATGATGACGCTGTAAAGCAATTAGAATGAGGTCGTGAACTGTGCAGGACTTAATTATGATGTGAGATTTAAATTTCGATTAAAACTTTCGTGACTGCAGGGATTCGTCTTCTTGGTTCTTTCGGTAAAGTCACGTAGAAGGGAAGTAATAAAATAATAACAATAAAACATAATAAAACAATTCTCACGACGTTTCGGCCACAACGCAAGCAGCCGTCCTCAGGTGAAAACCTGGTCTGTCATTCAGACGCTGTCGCCTCGACAGACCTGGTTCAGACGTATGCTTGCGTTGTAGCCGAAACTTCGTGAGAATTATTTTATTTTATTATGTTTTATTTTTATTATTTTATTACTTCCCTTCTACGTGACTTTACCGAAAGAACTAAGAAGATGAATCACAACATGTATTTATACCGGAGGAATCCCGTGAGCTGTTTCGCACTTTTTCACAGACGTCCAGTAAATATTCGCGATATTGATTTCATACTCGTACCCCATCCTCAAACAGGCAGAGCCGCAACATTAGCCCCACGCACACATAAACTCCGCACCTCCGTATAAGCACAGGCGGGCTACGTACGGTGCGAACAAACTCCACATTTCACGGACTCATTCTGTCGCACCACAGTGCCCAAGCTAGCAAGACCTGGAAACAGAATCAGAATATTTATTTGCACAGGAGGAATCCGATAAGCTATAAAACACTTTGCACAGACGTACAAACTGCACGTGGGCTGTAGGCACAACCGGCTGCTCTGTGAGGCTGAGAGCCGAGAAAGGTGGAGGAGCTAAGGACCCGAGAGAGCCTCATTGATCGTTGTCGTCAAGTTCTTACCCGACCCCAACTGGACTTCTCTTTTAAAAAGAGCTTCATAGCTCATCGGATTCCTCCAGTTTAATTTAATATTCGGATTCCGATCCTGAGCCACCAATCCGATGCCCCAGCATCTCGTCACTAGACCGGTCATGGGAGATTCGTGAATTGGATTTTGTTGTTGTTGTTAAGTCAGATGTACGCAATAAATTGCCTGGACTTTTATCGCATTTCACTTTATACAACCCCGGAATCGCGGCGCTTTCACTGCACATGTAATTTGCCTCACAGTTGTAAACATCTGAAACGTAAAACTGACAATTGTCTCTTTGCCACACACGGCAAAGCTTTCGATTAGTAGCTGTAAATGTTCGCTGCTGTTATTTACACGTGAGTGCTGCTGATGTATTTTTTTTGTTTGCGATGAGAGTTTTTTTCTCTTCCCCCCCCCCCTCCTCTCCCTCTCTTGTCCTGAGCGTGCCTCACTGCGGTATTCTCCCCGTCAACGTGTGATTGTCTTTTTCACACATTTGACACGTACTGCAGTGGGAGTGCATGATTGAAATTGCAGTCATCTGCTCATGCACCCCCTTCCCTGCCCCCCCTTCTCCCACCCCCCCCCGCCCCCGAATTCCCCAAGGCCATCGGTGGGGGCTTCCTCCACCCCCCCCCCCTTATTCCTTCACTTCTGTCAGTCACGTGTTTTCCTCCCGTGCTCATGTGGGCCCTTTTTTGGGGGGGGTTGAAATCTGAACATTCAATTTGCAATTCAATATCAGCCTCTTTGAAGGAAGAAAGGAAAATGCAAGATACATATGTGCCACGATTTAAGCACTTGCGGGGCTTTAAAAGTATGCACATTAAGGCAACGTACATTCGACGTTCGTAAGATTCCTGGCGTTATATTTTGTTCTAATTTACGAGCAGTCCTTTTCGTTGTGCGCCCGGGTTGGGTCAGTGCACAAATCAAAAGGAGTTGAAACTCCCCCGACTCTTATTCTACCATCGCTGTAAATGATTTAGCCGAAGCTTTTTCAGTGGTGTGACGGAAAGGACTCAACCAATTTGAATACCGCCATGCTTCGGTGTGAGATGGTGCTTAAGGCGTGCAATTTATAAAAAAAAAACAGGAATGTGCAATTACAAAACAATCACCGCGTAGGCTGTCTTGCAGCGCAGCAGATGATGAGTACACACATCTTCTCCGTGAGCGGATTTAAGTTGTCGACTACACACGTAGCCGTGAATCTCCCAAGGTGTTTTTATTGACCAGTGACTCAAACGTTCCAAGAATGGGATCTGAGCCTCTCCAGAGGTGAATCCAGTTTTATAACAAGCCAAAACAGATCAACATTTGGTCCACATAAATACACAATTGTCGTACACACACATACATGGAAATAATGATTGGTGAAAGTGGGCCACAGACGGCCTCTGCATCCATAGTAAGTTTCACACGTAGGCTTTCGCGGGCAATATTATTCATAATAGAGGTTTTTGGGTTAGATCGCGAAAATCCAAATGTGACGTTAAGACCGCCACCACCCGACACAGCCAATTAGTAAGGTTTGTCACGCGAACAGAACGTGCCAATTCGTGACACTGGTGTGTTTGGAGAGTAAATCCACAACATTTATAATTCAAGTACGACGTTTCGCCAGTAATTACAACGAGCATGATCAGGCGACAGCCAGATTTTTGGAGAAGTCGTTTTGTTCGTTCTTAAATAAAGGAGATGAATGTGACATTTTCATTTGTGAGCTCATCAGGTTTGAAAGCCAGCCTCTGTATGTTTAATACATATTTCACACATAATCAGCTTACAGATATTGCTCATGGTTACGACCAAATATGCAGATGTGAATCTGTTTTTTTTTGTGTTTTCAGTGTTTCATGGAACTGTCATCGTTTGCAGTCACACAGTGTTCCATGCCAGCGGTGGTGTTAATTTCACGCCAATGATTAAGACTCCACTCCTGGCAACACAATGTGTCTGCAGATTACAAAGAGAGGAGAAATTATATTTAACAAAAATCTTCTCGAACAAATGAAATATAATTATGCAAACGATCTGGGAATTTCGTGGCTGACGACCGTAGCAATTTGTCACAAAAGGGAGTTCATTCCCGAGCAAATATCCGCCGCTGACTCCGCGGTCGAAATCGTAGAGAGAGGCAGCGTGACTTCAGAAAGTGTCAACAGGGGGCACACGCGTTGTCGCTCGAAAAATGCGTGAATGGAATGTGCGATTTGGACAACGCGAATCTGCGGAGCGATGATTTACTGGTTAGCGGTGGAGGTTGCTAGCCCACCCGGTCCATGACAGCAGAATAAGGCGTGTCATCTGCAGACCCCTTCGTATGGAACAGTATCTGCCAATTATAAACTAAGATAGTATTAAACGACGTGTTATATTTTACCACGTAAGGACCACTGAGCTATACAGTTCTTTTTCAGAAGCCACCTGGCCACAAATGATAGCCCAACGAAGTGGCTTATCACGTGGACATGTATAGCAGCCACATACTCTAAACGCACGTTGTTTCTAAATGTGGAGGGAGAAACCGGAGTACCTGGAGAAAAATCCACACCACCACGGGGAGAACGTGCAAACTCCAAATATACAGCAGGCGTCAGGGTCGGGATCGAACCAACGACTTCCTGTAATCCAGGCTAGCCAAGACGGGCAGTGCTTTGAAGACCGGACTAAAAAATAATCTATCTTCTGTTTCATTTATTTGGTTTTATTTTATCAGTGTCATCCGCACTTCCGTCTAAGCTCTTTGTTGAATATGGCACGTTATACATCTCGGATTGATTGTCTTAAGGGCCCAATGCGGATTTTTTTTAAAATATGAATATTTATATATTTGGGGCCCTACGCTTTTGCTTAGTTTGCTCATGCCAACAGCTCCCGCCGCCGCTAGGTTAGAGTCTATCACTTTATTGAGTGTCGTTGTAGGGTGCAAAGCTACAGTGCTTGCAGTTATAGCTTTAACTTAATACTGGTTGGAACCTCCTGGTTACACCAGCCCACAGGGAATTATTGTGTCCGTCGTGCAGGGAGGGGCTCGGTTAGGAGGGAGGGGCTGAGTGGGGAGGCGAGGGTGGAGAGGGGCTGGGTGGGGAGGGTGGAGAGGGGCTGGGTGGGGAGGGTGGGTATGGGTGCGGAGGAAAGGGTGGGGAGCGGTTGGGTGGGGAGGGTGGGGAGGGGCTGGGTGGGGAGAGTGGGGAGGGGCTGGGTGGTGAGGGTGGGGCTGGGTGGGGGGTGGGAGGGGTGGGGCTGGTTGGGGAGGGGCTGGTCACCCCGTGGTGCCCTTATAAAACTCAACGTTTAACCTACTCACGCCCGCTTGTGCCCGCCCTCACAGTCGGGCATATTTACGGAATACACCACGCCGCCGTTGACCCTGGCCATTGACCGAGCAACCCAACGTTCCTACCAGCTCCCTCCGCAGGAATGTGTTAACCCCACTGTTTACGGCTGGGTCACAATCGCTCCACGGAGATGAAAGTCGTGCAACTCTCATGTGGCACACGGAACCTCGCTTGCAATGTTGCGAATGGAAACTTCCTACCACCGCACGACCCCCCCCCCCCGCACCCGAGGGGAATTTGTCACGAGAGTCCACGGTGAGAGTGGAGAGAACAGAGTTAAACATCGGACACCAGAGGTGTGGACTCGAGTCATGTGACTTGGACTCGAGTCAGACTCGAGTCATGAATTTGATGACTTCAGACTCGACTTGGACTTGCATAACAATGACTTTGTCCCACCTCTGAGGTGTGGACTCGAGTCATGTGACTTGGACTCGAGTCAGACTCGAGTCATCAATTTGATGACTTCAGACTCGACTTGGACTTGCATAACAATGACTTTGTCTCACCTCTGTCGGACACTGTAAATTTGGCGTATCATATTTTTATTATTATTACACGCTTTTATTTAATTCACTCTGTCTGTTGTATCCTCAACTCTGTCTGTTGTCGTATTCTCAAATCTTGTAACTCAATTTTAACCCACTTCCCAATGTCGTATCGACTGCAAACTTGGTATACGTATGTCATACTGATGACAATACTATATCCTATCATTAAAAATAAAAAAAAATATTTTTAAGCAATCTTTTTTATATGTTATGTTTCGGCTTGGGTCTAATTGTCCACGCTCAACTCACGTTGGCTCTAAATCACCACGGCTCCTTACGTTATGGCAAGCTTCGGGGCCACTTTCTGGAGTCGTGGAGTTCTGCCATTACTCGTATATTTCATTAAAGCGTGTTTCTTTTTTTAAAAAAATGTTAATTATTTAAGCGCAGGTCACGTGTGCGGCCAAGTGTTGAATCACAGATTAGGCGCGGCGCTCTCTAGGACGTCGTTTCCCAGTCGCGACGTTCTTCTGCCGTCGCTTTGCTTTTGCAGCAGAGTTCGTACAATCCAGCACTCTCCCCCATCACAACGGGAGGAAAATTGTCGCCCAGGCTGGAAACAAATAGGTTAGATCGCGTAAAAAATTATATAAATTCTGGCTGTCACCTGATGAAGCTGGTTGTTGTAATTATCGGTGAAACGTCACGGTACCCAAATTGTAAATGTTGTAGTGAGTTTACTCTCCAACACACAATCGGTGTGCTGAACTAGTAACGAATTGGCACGTTTTCCTTCCGTGATAAATGATATTGTTTTTTTCCGAGACCAAGGTGCTCTGCAAACCTTCAGGCTACTATCAAAGGTTTGTTCATGAAGCCATCCAGATATATAAACATAGAATAACTTCAACCGAGAAGATGGATACAAATTGAGCAATCATTGGAAGGATGTTATTAACCAGGTAAAACCTTAACTGCTTTAGTTTGCGTTCATATCCGCATCTCCAGTTTTTTCAGCCTCCTTACCCCCAGCCCCGCTTACTTCCCAGCCCCGGCATTTTGTCGTGCTTGCAGCTCCCTACTCTCCCTACCACACACCCCCCTCTCTATCTCTCCTCCCTGGTTCCACCTCCCTCTCTTATCTATATGGCCTCTTGTTACAGCAACCCTTTGCCCACTTCAGCAATTGTTTCTTGCTGTGGTTGTCTCACCTGATGACGGATGCTTGTGTTGCGCCCGAAACGTCGTGATTTAATTTTTTTTATTTTCTACACACGTGACTTTACCGAAAGAACCAAAGAGTATAGATCCCTGCAGTCACAAAAACTTCAAATCTAGATTCGATTTTATGTGACAAAACTTACTAATTGGCTTTGTCGAGTGGTGGCGGGTTTAACGACACATTTTAACACGTAGGATTTCGCGACCAATATCATCCATAATATCAGCACGAGCCTAAAATAGCATCCAATATCATCCAAAATATCAGCAGGAGACTAAAAGAACATCAGAGAAATATTACATTTTCCCAAATACAACTGTCAGCAGTAGCAGAACACGCGTGCCAACAAGGGCACTCAATTGATTGTGATAATGTTGAAGTTTTGTGCAAAACTAGCTACTACTGGCCAAGACTAATTAGAGAATCTATCGAAATTGAAAGAAATCAAAATAACTTTAACTGTACGGATAGCTAACGCCGTAGTGCTGCTTTGAAGCGAATCGTCAAATAATACATTATTTAAATGCATGCCTACAAACGGCAGCGTACTTCAATAGGGATTACCCTTGGTACCGCTATTTTAATAAACACAATAGACATGAAGGACAAGATCAAAGGGCTCGCATAATGCACATGCATAATGTGCACTGCTTCAGTAATCCCCTCCCCCCCACATTGTGCAAGAGCGCAGAAGCGTGGTCACCACATCTACGCCTCTATATAAGGAACGAAACAGGTGGACTTCTCCACAAATCTGTCTGTCTCCTGATGAAGCTAGTTGTAATTACTGGCGAAACGTCGTACTCAGATCGTAAATGTCGTGGCTTGGCTCTCCAACACACCGGTTAGTGCTGTACTAGTATAATACACTATACACTACTATACACTACACTATACACTACACTATACACTACACTATACACTACTATACACTACACTATACACTACACTAAAATACACTACTATACACTACACTATACACTACACTCTACACTACACACTAGTGCTGTACTAGTGACGAATTGGCACGTTCTGTTTACGTGACAACCCTTACTAGTTGGCTGTGTCGGGTAGTGGCAGGTTTAACGACACATTTATATATTTATGCGATCTAACCCACAAACCTCTATTATGGACGACACATTTATATTCACACCATCTACCCCCCCCCCCCAAAACTTTTATTATGGAAACAAATAGATTTTAACAGCTCCGTGGTGTTCTGCTCACAAATGGTAGGAAAGCAAAGACTCCCATCGTGTCTTGTGATCATCACGTGGCGCGTACAATGCTCTTCCTTCTCAGCATCGTAGGGGGTGGGGATGGCTGCATCTTTCATTTTAACACGTCGGCTTTTTAACGCGTAGGCTTATGGCTGCATCTTTCATCTCTGCAGGTTTCGTGGTACTGACCCAGTTGTTTTTAACCTTTACTGCAGCCTTGCACCCCGTTGGTTCTCATTCGTTACAAACATTTATAATGTTAATAAATAAACGCGTAGGTTCGATGAAACAAAGTGGCTGTACTTACGTTCCCTTGCTTAATTTTTGTTTCATTTACTTACCTTCGTAAAAAAGAAATCTGGCCACGTCTCGCACCCCCAGAAAGGGCATCTCGCACCCCCAGGAGCTCCGTGTTAAGAACTACTGCACTCACCGATAATACCGATGATAATAATAACAATATCTTGCGCTGGTGGTCTGGGCAAGGACGAGAAGCGTTTGTTGCAATCGAAGCGACAATCGCGTGCGAAGCGTGATGGGGTGCCGTGCCGTTCGCGAGAACACCCTGGCCCGCTGATGCATCTATTCGTGGCACGCTGTCCGTTACGTGGGCTTGCGTTGATATTTATTCCGGTTCATTATTTATTTGTTGTTTCACATCGCGTGCTGCTCCAGCCGTACACAAACACGCACGCGCTCTGCCGGGCCCCTCCATCATCACCGGTCGTCCGCGCGCGCGCAACAAGTTAGCGCACATCGACGACGCAACAAAACGCGTCGTTCCGGGCATGCCCTCGAAATCAAACATCTGCAGTAATAACCAATTACAAGCAGGCTCCCCGCGACTCAGCCCGTTCTCGTGCAATGACAATCATCGACGCTGCAAAGCGACATTCGAATTACATTTCCTGTGCTGCGGGGAAGCGTCACGCTCGACATATTTCCCCCACGTGTCCCCAACTACAATGCCTCGAATCCACCCCCACATTTGTCAATTTTGGCTGCCACCGTGACCACCACCCCCCCCGCCCGCACTTCAAAGCTGCCGAAATGCGAACGTAGCATGCGAGTACATCGACGTGCACGTATTCAAATGTGGCTCGTAATTCAAAACGGTGAGATAAAGCTGTCCATTGTGCTCCCGTAACTGTCGCCCTACGGCTGTGAGCAGCAATGCATTAGGGCAAAAAGACAACCCTTGTATTCCACGTCGTATATAAATTCATGTATTCAATATGTGATGCATACTACAAATGATATTCATTTGCGTAAGTGCCACATTTTTTTTTGGGGGGGGGGGGGCGAGATTTAAAATGTTTCAACTGGGAACGTCTTTGACACAGATGTACGTGGCTGATTACGCACAAGGTTGAATATAAAAACCCAATGATTAATATTTTAAATGATTCATAACCCGTCACATGTTTTTCCCTTTTCGAGACTGAGGATATCAGAAATATATCCGTGCGCAGAAATGTCTCGTGGAATTTTATTTTGCGATGACCGAGTGTTGCTGCCTCTGGAAAATACAAATGTTTTCTTGTTTTAACAAAAACATGTTAAAACACATTCCTGCGGAGGGAGCTGGTAGGAACGTTGGGTTGCTCGGTCAATGGCCAGGGTCAACGGCCGCGTGGTGTATTCCGCAAATATGGCCGACTGTGAGGGCGGGCACAAGCCGGCGTGAGTAGGTTAAACGTTGAGTTTATAAGGGCACCACGGGGTGACCGGCCCCTCCCCACCCAACCCCACCCCACCCAGCCCCCACCCAGCCCCACCCTCCCCACCCAGCCCCTCCCGACCCTCCCCACCCAGCCCCTCCCCACCTTCCCCAGCCCCACCCTCCCCACCCAGCCCTTCCTCACCCTCTGCTCCCCACCCAGCCCCTCCCTCCCCACCCAGCCCCTCCCTGCACGACGGACGGACACAATAATCCCCTGTGGGCTGGTGGAACCAGGAGGTTCTTACCAGTATTAAGGGGTGTCTCGTTCGAGATAGCTTCCAGTGAATATCTGCTTTCCAACACAGTGGTGCGAGTGGCCACAGCGGGAGACCGGATACTTGTATTGCAAGCTGAGTCTCTGCCTGCATCTGATAGCACGACTAGATGGTGTTTGGCAAACTTGTGAACCTGCGTTGGAATTCCACATTACTATGGCAAGGGATGGGGGGGGTAGTCCATTTCGTAAGATGATAACTGTTGAACTCTCGCAAAGTGGTACTATTTTATCGACTCGCCCAAATGTATAATGGGTCGAAATGACCAATCGGATTTGAACTGGTGATCACGCAAAAAAAACTCTACTATAGATGATATTGGTCGCGAAAGCATACGTGTTAAACTGCCTTAATATTGTTTACATTTTCATCTTCTTGGTTCTTTCGGTATAGTCACGTAGAAGGGAAATAATAAAATAATAAAAAGAAAACATAATAAAATACAATTCTCACGACGTTTCGGCCACAACGCAAGCAGCCGTCCTCAGGTGAAGAACAGGTCTGTCGGAAAGACAGCGTCTGAATGAACACCACCAAAATTGTTTCAATTGCCCACCACTTGTTTTGCATCGGCCTTCCACTAAATTTATACGGAAAATAACAATATCCCTCATTCACTTTCTGCATAATTTCCGTTCTAGGCCCATATCTGCTCTAGACAAGTAGTATTTGACTCATCGCTGGCCAAACATAGGTCGTCCTAAATTTGAAGCTTTCGTGACTGCAAGGATTCATACTCTTCGTTTTTTCGGTAAAGTCACGTAGGTAAAAAATGAAATTAAAATTAATAAAAATAAAATAATAAAAATCACGACGTTTCGGAGGCAACACAAGTCTCCGTCATCAGGTGGGACCGTCACAGCCACATTTGCTGTATCAAGTGTATCAAGTGATACAGAAAATCTGGCTGTGACGGTCCCACCTGATGACGGAGACTTGTGTTGCCTCTGAAACGTCGTGATTTTTATTATTTTATTTTTATTAATTTTAATTTCATTTTTGACCTACGTGACTTTACCGAAAAAACTAAGAGTATAGAGGTCGTCTTATGGGCATACTTGACCCTGCCATGGGAATGTCTCAACTCGTGTCCACTCGAGCTCTCCAGCCTCGATATGTAAAGAAGGGTCATTGCTCAAAACTTCACCTATGATGTACTTTTCCTTTTTAAGGCCACGTCGTCTATTAAGGAATGTGTTGAATAAATATGAATGTACTAGGGGTTCATCTTCTTGGTTCTTTCGGTAAAGTCACGTAGAAGGGAAATAATAAAATAATAAAAATACAACATAATAAAATAAATCTCACGACGTTTCGGCCACAACGCAAGCAGCCGTCCTCAGGTGAAGAACAGGTCTGTAGGAAAGACAGCGTCTGAAAGCTTTAAATCGAAATGTACTAGGGGTTGTTCTGGGGGGGCGTGTGGAGCCCCTCACAACCATTTGCGGCCTTCGGCCAGGAAAGTGACAAAAGAATTGCACACGAACGACGCATTCACGCAAGCACCCGATGCTCCGTTTTTAAGTTTAAAAATGAATCATTGTTTCAATTGTATTATGTTTTGAATTAGATCATTTTATTTCTTCCTCGTTAAAAGCTTATATCATTTCACATCTGGAAGACTTCACTGAAAACGACATTTCGTGTGAATTTTCTCTCGTCGTTAAGTAGATGGCCTCGCTGGGGGTTCAGTTCGATGCGAACTTTCGCCTGTTTTGGATTGCGGGATCGAGATAAGGCGACACGGAGCTGCTGGCCGTGCGAGAAGACCGGCGTCTGCAGATCGATTGCAACGTGATCGAACGTCTGTCCCTGCGCCTCTGTCGTTCATGCAGGGGGAGTGTAGGTTTGCAGCGCCCCCTGCATGAAAACGACGGAAAGTGCAGCGTTCATCACAGATAAAGTTGTGCGCTTATGTGAGAGTATTTATATTTATTTATTATTCTCGTACAACAATGCCTGCGCCGCGTCTCCAAATAATGTGGCAGTGCTGCATTGCACGTGTGTGCACTTGCAATTCTAAAGCCACGTGCTGTACCCGTCTGTTGTAAGGAATTTGGCGAACCCGAAGCGCTTGGAGCGAGTGCATGCTCACGTCCATCACTCTCGTTTGACTTTCATTTTTTACAAACAAAATCCATTTCTTCGAAAGCCCATAAAGAACATCTCTACGGCCTTACACACCCAACGAGCTCTCTCTCTCTGCTTGATGGTGATGGTAAGCGATGCAGAAGGCTGCCTCTGGCCCACTTCCACTTTAGAACAGCGGCGTTCTTCACTAATGTTCAGGGTGACGCTTTCGCCGATGAGAAATCATCAGTGCGAGAGGACTGCCACGCACTACTTGGGATCTGACAGCAGCACGATGATGGTGGTGGTGGGGGGGGAAGGGCTGTTTTCACTTTTTGTGAATTGAACCGTATGGCGAGACCCCGGGGTCCCGAATAAACGGAAGTCAAAATTGTAATGAGTTTATTTTTGGCGACTACGTCCCACCGCGCACATAAACGCCGCGACCCACCTGACGAATGCGCAGAAGAAACGAAACTTTGAAACTTCGTACTCTCTGGTTCATTCGGTAAAGTCAAGTAGATAGAAATAATAATCAAAGAAAACACGACGTTTCGGTCGCAACACAAGCATCCGTCATCAGGTGAGAAAAAATGACCTGCTGTTGTGATGATCTCACTTGAAGACGGACGCTTGTGTTGCGACCGAAACGGCGTGTTTTTTATCATTTTTTTATTATCAACGTGACTTTACCTGAAAGAACCGGAGAGTATTGATTCCTGCAGTCACGAAAGCTTCAAATCAAGTTTGAAACTTCGATGAGCGCATCGTGTAGAACTAGTCGAGAGGAATAGATTGCCTTCAACAGACATGAAATGACGTCGCAACGCAGGTTATACGAGGGCCGGGGGCTTATGAGACCCCGGGGTCCCGCCATGAGGTTCAATTGTTGGGGGGCCTTGCGATGAAGACCACGTGACCTAGGCTGTACATGTGGTGGTGGCTCTGCACGTGCCCCGTAATCCGGCATTGTGGGGGCGACGAGGTTTGGCGGATCAGACAAAATGTTCAGAAACTCCCTTCCCAAGGGCGTCGTGGATGGAGTTCATGTTCCCTGTCTCGCCAGGAGATGGATGTATCGTGAAACGCAACATTGCGGAATCCACCTGTCCCGTACCTGTGGGGATAGAGTGTTCCCCCTCGCACGCGAGGGTTTTTTCTTCTTCGAGTGCTGCGGTTTCCTCCCACGTGTTAGACACTCGTTCATTGGCCAATACCACCTTCATATACGAAGGACTGCAGAGCCTGGACACGTTTTGGTGCCGTTTTCAGAATTCCTTATACGGGCAAAGCCACGTCCAATGGCTTCATGTTTGGGCCTGCAAATGTAACGTTGTTATCGCTCGTTCTGTCGCGGATTCATGATTATTATCATCATGCTGTTACAGCGCATTGAGATCCAATTTGCATGAATGAAGCGAAATAAAACTAAACTTTGTTATCACTGCATGTGCACTGTGTTCATATACTTCATGTTTACTGTGTATATGGCACGTGTGCACTGCATGTACACTGCGTGTGCACTGCGTGTGTGTGTGCACTGTGTGTGCACTGCGTGTGCACTGCGTGTGTGTGTGCACTGCGTGTGCACTGCGTGTGCACTGCGTGTGTGTGTGCACTGTGTGTGCACTGCGTGTGCACTGCGTGTGTGTGTGCACTGTGTGTGCACTGCGTGTGCACTGCGTGTGCACTGCGTGTGCACTGCGTGTGTGTGTGCACTGTGTGTGCACTGCGTGTGCACTGCGTGTGTGTGTGCACTGTGTGTGCACTGCGTGTGCACTGCGTGTGTGTGTGCACTGCGTGTGCACTGCGTGTGCACTGCGTGTGTGTGTGCACTGTGTGTGCACTGCGTGTGCACTGCGTGTGTGTGTGCACTGTGTGTGCACTGCGTGTGCACTGCGTGTGTGTGTGCACTGTGTGTGCACTGCGTGTATACTGCGTCTACACTGCGTGTGCACTGCCTGTGCACTGTGTGTATACTGCGTTTTCGCTGCGTGTACACTGTGTGTGTGTGTGTGCACTGCACGTACACTGCGTGTACACTGCGTGTGTGTGTGCTTGGATCATCAATGTACACGAGTCGCTGACCAGCGCAGCCAGCGCGGCGCTGCAGCACCCCGATCTTCACCTCTATCCCTCCACTCTCTCTCTCTCGTCTCGCCCAATCCCATTCATTTATTTATTGCTTCGCATCCCACGCACGACATAATCTCTCCGTCCCGACCACCTTTGTCTCTCTCTCTCGCATTCACACAGCCTCCCCCCCCCTCCTCCTCCTCTCTCTCTCCAGTGCTCGCTCTCTCTCTCGGTCATTTTATCCTCTCTGCGTTTCAGCTCAACTCCTCTTCCTCTCCTCTCTCTCTCCTCTCTCTGTTGGCTCCCCCCTCCCTCCACATCGCTCCTCCTCGGTCAATCATCATCTGGCTCCGCGTCCGGACTGCGCGCCGGTCCGCCTGTGCGTGTGGGGAGCGGTGGTGCAGCGGTTAGCGCGCTGCGCTACGAACCCGGCGACCCGAGTTCGATTCCCGGTAACGATCAACACCGGCGACGATTTTTTAAACCGGTTCTGGGCCGCCCCTAGGTCGACTCAGCCTCAAACGAGTACCCGGTGACGGTGTGTAAACATCGCCACTAGGGAGACAAAGGCGGCCGGGCGTGGATGCTGGCCACCTACCCCCTCGTGTGCCGTGTCCGGCCTTCATAGGTGCTACTCGCCACCAGCACTTGCCCCGGCAGTCTGTTAAGGCTACACGGGCATCTTTGTTTTGTCGTGAGATAAAGCGGTCCGGGAACAATGGGGAGTCCAGTGGAGAGTCTCAGTCCGAAGGGAGAGTCACAGTCGAGGATTCGCAAGACGAGTCACAGTCTGGGAACTCAACTTTGAAGATACTGAGCTCCAGCAGCTGAAGTCGCCGACTCGGGACTCTGAAGGCGACCACGTCGCAGTCCTCTCCAGGAAGCCACGGTCCGTGACTCTCGCAACGGGAGCGAGTCGCCACTATAGGATTCTACACCGATATTTACGAAATTCAGCGCAACTAACTGAAGAGCTACAGCCTCATGACCCGGTCTCGGTATACACAACAATTGCATTCGATGAGCGCCACGGACGTCGCGATCTCACTACTGCGTCCTCTGAACTGAAGAATTAACATCAGGCCGTGACCGTCACACTGAAGAACCCCCTGGTCTCCGGAGGCTCGATGAAGAGTGGCCGTCTGGAATTCGCCGAAGAGTCGCCGACTCTGCATCTGCACCGTCGTTTGCAAAGTCTCGCCACGCCGCGAGCTCTCGGTTCCATCTCTCGTCGCTGAGTCCACGAGATTTGAAGGGTCCCAGGGGAGAGAGGGCGTCTCTCTCTCTCTCCTCCGCTCTCTAACTGCTGAGCCCAAGCTGTCTCCAAACTCTTTTCCACGAAAGTCGGCACGCAGATCGAGACTCGAGGGAGCAACACACGCCACGGTAAGACAACCCCCCCCTCCCCCCCCGTGGCTGTCGTTACCGAGTTCAACAACAAGCCGCGTTGTCGTCTACTCTCTTACTCATTCTGCCGTGTGTACACCACCCACACCGGCGTCTCCGGACGCATTAAGTAGCGTTTGTTTAAATTGCCACGTGTTTCATTAAAAGTGTGAGCCTCTCACAATCCGCTAGGTGCGTCACGGTGTGTCTATGTGCGTGGAAGCGATTCCTGCTCACGGCCAACACCAGTGACGATTATCTGAGCTGGTCCTGGGCCACCCCTAGGTCGACTCAGCCTCAAATGAGTACCCGGTGTGCTGTGTAAACATCGCCACTGGGGAGACAAAGGCGGCCGGGTGTGGTACTGGCCACCCCACCCCCTTTGTGCGCCGTACCGGCGATTATAAGTGCCGCACGCTAACAGCACTTGCCCCAACAGTCTGCTAAAGGGTACACACGCGGGGGGGGGGGGGGGGGTCTTTGTTGAGGAAGTGACCAGATCTAGATTGTAACCGGGCAAAAGTTTGGAGGGTGCGTCTTACTTTCCGGAGCGTCTTATAATCCGGACAATACGGTGAGGTGTACAGCCCACGTGCTGTGAAAATCCACTGCTCATGCCATGGGCTCTTTGTGTCCTGAACTAGCGTATGTACGGCATAAGCTTGTATATGGACCGTACGTACGGTATGTTGAACTTCTTTCGCACCGTACGTAGCCAGCCTTGCTAATCGGAGGTTTGCTATACATACGTATACGTACGTGTAGATACGTAGAGACAGTTTTTCTTTCGGTTACGTAGCTCTCTTGAATTACTGTCGTCCGTGCCCCTTTCAACGGAGTAGGATTATCAAAGCTACACAAATCATATTGTTTGGGTCTTTCGGTAAAGTTGGGATCGAAACGTCGTAGTTTTTTGTTATTTTTTGTTATTTTCTTTGAACCTATCTGCATGACTTTACCGAAAGAACCAAAGAATATTAATTCCTGCAGTCACGAAAGCTTTAAGTCGAGATCTACACAAATCATCTCTCCTGAAGCATTCTCGTCGTGGCTAAAAGACCTCGACATTGGCACACACTTTACACTCCGACTGTGTTTTGTTCATTGTTTATTGTTGTAACGTCCTGACCTGCTCCAAATAGACATCTGTGAAAAAGAGCTTTATGGCTTATCGGATTCCTCCAGGATGAATAAATATTCTGATATTGCTTCAATCATGCGCAAGAACAGAATATTAAAGAATATGCCCTCATTACTTTGATAGTGCATTGTCTTTGAGCTGTACGTCCTCTGGTCTAACACCAATTGAAACGAGGCTCAAAAGAAAGCTGTCTCTGGTGTGGACAATGCATATATTATCAGAGTGTTATTTTGTTTGCATTCTGACCACAAGTATTGTGGTTAATGCAGACAAGATTCCTGGTAAAAAGGTTTCAGTTTTGTTGCCAGAAAAAAGGGAAAACCCCTATTCTTATAATATGCCTAGAATTCAACTGTTTTGGAGGCGGGGTTGATGGACCACGCTAAGATCACATATGTGAGACTCCCATATAACTGGGGGGGCTAGCGAGATTCCTGGCATCTGTTTAGCAATTTCATTGTTATATATTACAGCAAGTAGGCTTAGAACGTAACGATGCACAGTGTGTGTGTGTGCTATCCTCTCGCTACGAATGGGTTTTCTGCGCGACTCCAGTTTCCAACAAGCACGCAAATACATATCTATATGTGAACGAGTTAAAGACTCAACACGGTGTGTCCGTGTGAAACTGCGCGCGCACACACACGGGTTATTTTGACCATACTTCACCACGCCGGTCTCAGTGCGCGTTCGTGAAGGTGGAGTCGTGAATGCAATGGATGATGCTGATGCTGCTGCTGCTGTACCAGCGGTGGCGATAGTCAATAACAAAATTTCGCGAACAGCAGGGGTCCCAAGTAGCTCAAGGGCCACGGATTCGTGAAGAAAACAGGAAGGAGCCAATGTGGCAACTTGCATTAAAATCCTAATCAACATTAAAATTGTTTAACTTAAGCCGCCACCCCCCTCTTGTCTGCATCTCTCTTGTGTCGTTTCACGCCTCCGCTGTGTCGCGTCTTTCATCTCGACACGTCTGTACGTCTCGTCCACATGGCTCTCATTTCACCACGTCTATATATATATATCTTGTCTACATGGCGTTCTTTCCTGCCCCCGCGACTGGACATCCGTGAACAAAAGAGCTTGATAACGCATCGGATTCCTTCGGTATGAATACATATTCTGATATCTCTGCTGTCATCTCACCGGGAGGTGTTGTTTTAAATCAAAAGTGGGGGGCCCTAAAATTGTTTCGGCTTAGCCCCCCCTGCCCCCCCCCAATTTGGCAGGCAGCACCACTGTAGGTAGCTACAAATGAAGGAAGCGTTCACTCAAGAGAAGGCACCGTTGTTCCACCACATGCTCTCATGACACACACAGAGCGCTTGCCACAAACGAACCACCGCGTGAACGCCGGTCACGCTCGCAGCCGCGGCAGAGGCTGTTGGCTGCTGGGCCATCGAACAAAGACGGCGGCGGTCACCGCATCGCGTGGCGCTTTCAGATGCGCTACTTCTGCGGCCGTCTGGAACGTTCTTCCTTCCGATATTAGGAAGCCACTGGAGCTATGTACTTTTAATACATTTCGATTAAAAACTCATTTCTTTAGAACTGCTTTTTCGTGTTTAAATTGGTGTCATTCCCCCGCACCTCCGATTAGCACGGTTGGCTAGGTACGGTGCAGAAGAAGTTCAACGTACATACATCCGGTCAGATTTTCAAACGAAGTAATTAAAACGGACGCATGCTCTGTTTTGACATTTCTATTCAATCGAGTGCTCGCTTCCGTTTACTGTCCCGAGCCGCTGATGGACATTCCACGTTTCAATGGCAAAGCCCAGTAAATTAACGTAACAATCACGACTGACCCCCCCCACCCATCCCCCACTGGCCATTGGGGTTGTTTGACCATACTTCACCACGTTGCTACCACTCGCCACTGACGTCACCCAGGATGGGGTATCGAACTTAACGCTGCTGGGGGATTCGTCGGCACGGTTGCGCGAACCGACGCGCCACTGATCCACCCCACTTCGGACGTGTGCTTGTTTAGGGGCAATTGCTGAAGTCAGCGTGCAAGGGTGATCCACTTACGGACACCCCACCAAATATCGAGAAGTCACAGCGGAGACAGCACGTCGTACCGACGCACGCGACGCGTCTCCCCCCCCCCCCCACATCCACTGCCGACGTCCTGCGCCTCGTGACGTCTCTCCCTCCGTAACACGCGGGAGCCATCGCTTTCAGGCGTCTTCACTCGCACGCCGAGTCGAAGGCGAGGACGTGAGACGTCGTCGAGTTGCGGGGTATCCGTAGATGGATCACCCTGTGGATCGCTGGCGACACGTGCCGAGCGATGTGTTACTGGTTGGAACCTCCTGCTTACACCAGCCCACAGGGGATTATTGTGTCCGTCCGTCCGTCGTGCAGGGAGGGGCTGGGTGGGGAGGGAGGGGCTGGGTGGGAGGGGAGCGTGGGGAGGGGCTGGGTGGGGAGGGTAGGGAGGGGCTGGGTGGGGAGGGGCTGGGTAGGGAGGGTGGGGAGGGGCTGGGTGGAGAGGGGAGGGTGGGGAGGGGCTGGGTGGGGAGGGTGGGGCTGGGTGGGTGGTGGGAGGGGTGGTGCTGGGTAGGGAGGGGCTGGTCACCCCGTGGTGCCCTTATAAAACTCAACGTTTAACCTACTCACGCCGGCTTGTGCCCGCCCTCACAGTCGGGCATATTTGCGGAATACACCACGCCGCCGTTGACCCTGGCCATTGACCGAGCAACCCAATGTTATTACCAGCTCCCTCCGCAGGAATGTGTTTAAATCGGCCAGCGAGCTCCGGGCATAATTGATTTATTTCGGGCTCGATCGCGGGCGGTATAACGCAATTTTCTTCAACTGTAATCCTCCACCACCTTGACAGAGCACACTCAAATCAAGTCATCACTTTGGCAAATGTGGCAATTGGTTTTGTTTTAATCTGCAACGCGGAGGAGGAATGTTGAAAGGCGAGGAAAATGTTGACAATTTTGCACGACGTTTCGCTGGAGGTTACAGCCGGCGTCGTCGTCATCATCACCGTGTGTTCGATCTCGGCCATCGCGTGATCTCTGATCTCCAGCGGACATCGAGGAGGCAGTGGCGAGACGTGAACTCCCTCGCCTGGTGTACAGGTTGTAGGTTCAATCCCAACCCCTGGCACCTGCTGTATATTTGGAGTTTGAATTTTCTCCCCGTGGTCACGTGGCTTTTTCTGCGGGTCCTTCGATTTTCCCACCCCCATGTATAAACATGCGTTTAGGTGGGAGGGGGGGGGGGGGCACTTTCGCCGATAAGACGTCATCGATGTGAGGACCGCCACACATTTGAAACCATCGATGATGATGATGATGATGGGGGGTGTTTTCATCATTGTGTATTGTCGGTGGGCCCGCACTAAAGGCCACCAGAGGCCGCTCGTGGTCCATGGGCCTTGCAATGAAGACCACTGCTCTCGAGTACTTGGCTGCTATACATTTCCACGTGATCATTTGTGGCAAGGTCGCTTCCGAAAAAATATATTTCGGTGGGCTTTAGCTGGTAAAATAAAAAAAACATTGTTTAGTTTAGTGACTGCAAAAATGGACATCGACACTCGGCCGATGGCAAGTCTCTGAGAAGTTTTATTATCGCTGTCTCTTCTTACATCTCTCTCCCTCTCTCTCTCTCTTAGCCCCCAGCTTCCCAGTCGACCAGATGCGGCAGAAGGAGGAATATGTGTGTGCCGCCAAGCCTCTCAACGTCGCGAAATGACGCGCGTTCAGATGCTCAGAGCCAGATGCTGTGTGGATGTTGAACGGATTTCGCACCGCAAGTAGCCAACGCAGGTGTGGGGGAAGGACAACAAACTGAACACAAAAAGCAGTTTTTTAAAAGAAATTAGTATTCAATCTAGAGGATTTAAAAGTGTTTAGCTCCAGTTGCCTCCTAATATCGGAAGAGCGTTCCAGACGGCCGCAGAAGTGCATCTGAAAACGCGCAATTTGGCGATAATTTTCGTTCGATGGCTGGTCAAAAGCCGCTGCTACGAGGATGACCGGAGTTTGCGTGATGACGGTTGATGCTCCGTGGCGAGATCAGCAAAGGTATTGTGGTTCATTTGTCGTAAGCACTTTGTGTGTTGTGTGAAACGCATGCTTTGCCAGCCTGCACATCTTCTTCTTGGTATGTCTGACATCGATGTAGAGCAACAACATTGAGGTGGTTGAGCCAGATAACACTGGTCAACAAAAAAAAACATTTTTTTCTGGCCTGGACTTTTGCAGCTGTTTTAGACTAATTTCAGGGTGCTGATTCCAAATCTGATCTCAGATTTGCTCTATCACATCTCATTTTATTCTATCGGCATACCCCATTTTCATTGATTTTACCTGAAATTAACTCTGTCACTTGTGATTGCAAGTTGTTGCGAGTCAGTGACTGCTTTAGTGTTAAAATATGGTTCTGCATTTTTAGGATAGTGTGTTTATAATATCATTTTATGTAGATATCCACATCTATTTAATATTTTTCTTCTGCAGTTTTTATTGAAAATGCAATATTTGATATCTCAAAAACCTGATGCCAGATTTGAAATCAGCACCCCAAAATTACCTTAAACCCGTTAGAATACCTTATTCCAGAAAAAGTGTGTTGACCAGTGTAATTGTATCAGCAGTAGGCGAGTGTAGTGGAGTTGCCTGCACCATGATGAGCTTCTCTCGTCGTTGATAGATTTGGTGAGACCAAAACATGTCATTCTTTTCCATAGCCGCGCCGAGATGGGAGGATTTAACACTACGTTCTCGCAGCCGATATTTTGATTCGCAATTGATTTTTTGAGTCAGTGGCGCCAATCGTGATTATTGCCAGCTCACCACTGACGGCGAGTTGAAGAACACATCTCGCAACCAAATTTAGCAGCGATGTGACGGGAGGAGGCCGAGATGGTTTACTTCGTTACCTATGCAGTGCTGGGAGTAACCTCTAATTCTCATGGACAGCAAACGTAGACGTCTGGAATAGCGCTTGAAAGTATGAACGTGGTGAAGTATGGTCAATCCCCCCCCCTGCTTATGATTAACGCAACCTAAACCATGGCCCCCCCAGTCCCCAATCAGCTGTTGTTTTCACCAAAATCCCCCGAAGTGGTTTGATCCCTGAAACTATTTTTTTAAATTAAAATAAAAAAACAAACCCCCGCTTTCGCGACCAATATCCATAAGAGAGGTTTTCTCTTTTGGGTTAGATAGCGTTAATATAAAAGTGTCAAACTTGATTTGAAGCTTTCGTGACTGCAGGAATTACTCTTTGGTTCTTTCGGTAAAGTCACGTAGACAGAAAATAAATAAAATAATAGAGTACGACGTTTCGATTGCAACACAAGCAACCGTCATCAGGTAGAACGAAATTTGAGAGTGAGATTGAACACAGACATGGAGACACACACACAGACACGCAAGCAGAGAGAGACACACAACATAGACACACACTAGTTCAACACACCGCCTGTGGGTTGGAGAGTAAACCCACGACAACGTTAACAATTCGAGCACCTTCTTGGTTCTTTCGGTAAAGTCACGTAGAAGGGAAATAATAAAATAATAAAAATGAAACATTATAAAATAATTCTCACGACGTTTCGGCCACAACGCAAGTAGCCACCCTCAGGTGAATACCAGGTCTGTCGGAATTATTTTATTATGTTTATTTTTATTATTTTATTATTTCCCTTCTACGTGACTTTACCGAAATGAACCAAAAAGATGAATCCCTGCAGTCACGAAAGCTTTAAATCGAAATTCAAGCACCGTCAAGTTTCGCCGGTAATTACAACAACCAGCCTCATCAGGCGATAGCCAGGCTTGCGGAGAAATCCTCCTCCCGTTTCGGAAGGATTTCTCTTCTTCAAATATTTTCATTTCATTTTTTGCCGTGCACAAGAACAGAGGCCCACGGCAGAACGTTGGGTGGCAAAAAAGCAAAACCATCACGCGCGAATATCCACCAGGCCCCGTGTAGCCGACGCATCCTGATTGATGTGGGGTTGGGGGTGCACAGACAATCCAGGGCATTTGAGAATTTTTTTTGAGAGTGGCTTTATTGTCCATCATCGTACGTCTACGCCGCTAGCGGATGACATTACGGTACATCTCCCAAAAAAAAAACTCAATTTTCACCTAAGTGTAAATTTAAAAAAATGAAGTCATTAGCCGAACCGTATAAACATAGCAACCAAATCTCAACGGTTCATCGGGGATTAAATAGCTGCGCAACGGAGCCACTCATAAAGGCTCCACTCCGGGACGGAAGTGACACAAAGCAGGGGCAATGATTGGGTGGCGTGAAGGCAGCAGCAACAGCAGCAGGGAAATTGAAGAGTTAAATGGAGACAGCATTGTGCTCTGCCCGAAATATGCGAGTGCACAAATCCTCGGATGAGTGCTTACTGCCGGACGAATGAAATGCGGAGACGAGTTTTGCCAATTCTGATAGCTCGACCCGCTTGTGTGCCCCGCTGATGTAATGGAGGTTAGCGCGGTGGAATTGTCATCCAGAGGTCGGCAGTGCCAGTTCGAATCCGTCTCACTGCGGTGGTGGGTGAAACAAGGGTGCACATTCCAGATTTTTAAGAAACATTTCGGATTTTTTGTGGGATTTTTAGTTGAGGCAGTTGATACACGGTCGAGAGAGAGACACAGTTGCTAAGGTTATTGTCAGGGAGTGTGTTTGTTGTTGCTTATTCATTGTTACGAGGCCATTCCCAGTATATCTTAAACTAATGAATTAGTTTGGTGCTGAGGAAGGATGATTTTTTGTAACGCGTCAAAAGTTAAGGTATGCGTCCTTTATAAAGTAACGTACCCAATGCCATGTGACAGCACCATTTACAATATTTTTTTTTACAAGGTAAGGCCCACTAAGATATTTGGCTCTTTTTCAGAAGCCACCTGGCCACAAATTATAGCTCAACGATGTGGCTTATCACGTGGAAATGTATAGCAGCAAAATACTCTAAACGGATGATTCTGAAGGTGGAGGGGAAAACCGGAGGAACCGGAGAAAAATCCCCTCGACTACGATGAGAGAGAAACACGCAAACTCCGAATATACGGGCGTTAGGGCCAAGATCTAACCTAAGAGCTACTGTATACCAGGCGAGGTAGTTAACATCTCGCCACCCTTAGCAGGAAGAGCACAGGAGAGGTGTAATAACATCGGTGATATCATTTCCCGTGAGGTGCTTTCGGATCATTCCAAATCAAAAACACACTTTCTCGGCTCACGCCACAATTCCGATTGATGTTTTCCCCCCATTTAATTTAATTATTTATCTGAAAATCGGGACCTCCCTCCCCAGAAATGTAACATCGTCGCTGCACCGCCTCGCGAAGCACCCAACTGGCTCTGCAGGTGAGTTTGGCGTGCAGGCAATCTCGGCATAATCCACCAACCCTGTGGCAGAGCAGCAATTCAAGGAGGAACCAAACCAGTCGCTCGCCTCAAGTAACTTCGCGTCTCTACAAAAACAATATCCTTCACAAACCCACGGCGCAAATCCCCGCACCGCCGATTAGCACGTTTGGCTACGTACGGTGCGAAAAGGAATTCAACCAACATACAAACATGTGGGAACGTAGATGAATAGTACAACAATGGGATTTGCTGCAGTGCCATGCGGCCCAATGGGAAGCTGTGTGTGAACAGTAATTACCCATCTTCTTGATTCTTTCGGTAAAATCACGTAGAATGGAAATAATAAAATAATACAATAATAATTCTCTCGACGTTTCGGCCACAACGCAAGCAGCCGTCCTGCTTGCGTTGTGGCCGAAACGTCGTGAGAATAATTTTATTATGTTTTATTTTTATCATTTTATTATTTCCGTTCTACGTGACTTTACTAAAGAACCAAGAAGATGAATCCCTGCAGTCACGAAAGCTTTAAATAGTAATTACCCATCTAAGCAGTGTCCAGGCTCAACACGTTTTCGCTTCCAAGGTTCAATAAGTTTGGGTGCATTATGGGTGATGATTTTATTTATTGACAACACGTACAATTTTCATGCAGTGTGCAGTTGATAAGAACCCATTAATAAAAGGTACAGTATATCTAAAGTGAATAATGCAGTGAATAATGCGTTGACGGTACCCTGCGTACCGTTGTGGGTGGAAGCGGTGTCATCGTGGTAACAACACCGCGCTATGAACCCAGAACATCTGAGTCTGACTCTCGGCTTATGGCTGTAACGCCGGCGGTGAGTGATATTTGAAGCGGTCCTGGGGCCTCACCATTTCACCAATCCGTTTTGTGAGGTCACCGCACGGTCAGATTACTCGCAAGGCCGACCCGGTGTAAGGGAGGCCTTCATCCAGCAGTGGATTGAAAATGACGATGGAAAAATCGTTGTTTTTATTATTACGTATTTTTTTTTTATGCAGCTCTACAACTACCATTTGGAAGTGAAATATATACGCAGGTGTTGATCAAAGAGAGAAGCCTCAGCCAGACCCGGCCTCTCAGAGCTCTGTGAATTGTCATTAATATTTCATGCCCGGCCGAAAATAACAGTCTTACCGCTCAACTGAGTAATGGATAATGGGTTTGCGTTGCCATGATATGGTGTGTTTTTTTTTCCACCAAACGATGCGCTGTAAACGTTCACGATATGACGATTATCGCGATGCCAGTTTCCCATCGCTTTGTAATTGTATTCCCAATTGTAGGTTTTCGTTGAACTTTTTTCGCACCGTACGTAGCCAACCGTGCTAATCGGAGGTGCCGGCGGGGGGGGGGGGGGGGCAACAACCAAACGTATTTGTTTGTCCCACTTCAAAGGTGGCCGCTCAGCGCAACTGTTCCCGAACTCGGTGCGATGAATGCCGGCCTCGGCTTTATTGGAGCACGGTCCGGTCTCGCCCACTCTCGCCACCGCTCAGGATTTCCGTCCGCGCCTCCCTCGCTACCAGTGCAACACACACACGCAGTACGCGATTTGTTAAAAATAAACAAAACAACTCTATGTGTCCTGACTTGCAGGCGA
Organism: Lethenteron reissneri; assembly: GCF_015708825.2. Lineage (NCBI taxonomy): Eukaryota > Metazoa > Chordata > Hyperoartia > Petromyzontiformes > Petromyzontidae > Lethenteron > Lethenteron reissneri. Next base: position 7,517,517 of record NC_083784.1, read on the forward strand.
CCCTGAATGTTCACCTGATTGTCCTTCGCGATTCCAACTCGCAGTGGTCATCATCCCATCTCGCTATGTGACCTGCAAAACGTCCGCTTCCCTTATCAGTCAATATTGATGCATCTGATCCGTGTTCCACTCTGATCCGCGTGATGCTCGTGCCGTCTCTCGGCGTCATCAACGTTGCACTTTTGTTGCACACGGCGGCAATGTGTTGGGGAGTTGAACGCCAATGTCGAGGTCTGCAAGCCACGACGAGAGAGCTTCAGGAGAGAGTTCAGGTGCTGCGGTGTTGCTGCTGGCTTTGATCTTAGCCAACCGTGTTCATTGGAGGTGCGGGGGGAGGACAACAAACTGTAAACAATAATCAGTTCTAACGGAATTCGTTTTCAACCCATAATTGGTGTTGGTACACTCCAAAGGCAGCCCCAGTCTACAGTATTTTATTTCTTTTATTTTTATCAGCCCACTGAGCTGCATAGCTCTTTTTCAGAAGCGCGCAGGCCACAAATGAAAGCGACACGCAAACTCCAAATATACAGCAGCAGGCGTCAGCGTCGGGATCGAACCCACGATCTCTTGTATACCAGGCGAGGTAGTTAACATCTCCACGGGTAGAGAGAGAGACACGCCAACTCCAAATACACAGCGGGCGTCAGGGTCGGGATCGAACCCACGACCTCCTGTATACCAGGCGAGGTAGTTAACATCTCCACGGGTAGAGAGAGAGACACGCAAACTCCAAATACACAGCGGGCGTCAGCGTCGGGATCGAACCCACGACCTCTTGTAGACCAGGCGAGGCAGTTAACATCTCTCCACGGCGGCATACTGACATGGAGAGCAGTGCTCTCTGGCTGCTGTGAAGAGCACTGCTTGGACGTACCAGAACTCCGTGGATCGCCCTGTGAGGCCCTAACTCTGACTCAGCCTCCTGGCCTGCCAATGTTCTCGGCCTCACAACCGTAAAATCTAATCTCCGAAGTTATTGCTCGTGACCTCCTGTCGCAAAATAAAATCACATCGGCTGGTGGAGGGGGGGGGGGGATGTTACTTGAACACAGGAATGGTTTTAATGTTTCATATCTTACATCAAATGTGAAGAGAAAGATCACCCTTATAGCCTTTAACAGACTGTTGGGGCAAGTGCTGTCAGCGAGCACCTATGAAGGCCGGCACGGCACACGAGGGGGTGGGTGGCCAGCACCAGCTGCCTTTGTCTGCCTTTGTCTTCCCAGTGCTGGTGTTTACATACTGCTCCAGGTACTCCTATGAGTCACGTAGGTAAAAAATTAAAATTGAAATTAATAAAAATAAAATAATATTATTTTATTTGTATTAATTACAATTTTAAATTTTTTACCTACGTGACTCTACCGAAAAAAACAAGAGTATGAATCCTTGCAGTCACGAAAGCTTCAAATCTAGAATTACTCCTATGAGATTGAGTCGACCTAAGGTTAGGCCCATTAGCAGTTAAAATATTCGCAACTGTTAATGGTCGCGAGCGGGAATCGAACTCAGGTCACTGGATTCATAGCGCAGTGTGCAACAACAACAACAACAGCCGACATCCACCACGTAGTGGCGGTGCCTGTGCCAGGCTAGGTGCACTTTGAGGCCACGTGAAGTGTCGAAGGCTCGCTCACAGCGTGCTAACCGTTGCACACAGACACACACGCATGGGTGTATATGCTGCACGTGAAAACACGCGTGCGATCACACATAAATTAATCAGGAGCTGTGGAACACACACTCTCTCTCTCTCACACACACATCAGCCACACGTCAACACAAACGCACACTGTGTTCCGTGATGTTCACTGCAACTGCCAAAGCTGCCAAGCTGCAAACCTCGGCAGCGGTCTGGCTGAAACGGTTTTTGCCAGATCAGAGGGATGTGCATGCTATCAATAAACGAAACTAATTGCTGTGAATTGCCTTCCACGTAATTGTTTATCTCATCATCTGGGAATAGTCATGCTCCGTTGAGGGCTCACAGATATATATAGGCGATCCAATTGAAATGCATTTCAGATCTACAATTTCAGATTAGCTTTTCTCAATTCCGATATTTCATTATGCACAATTATCTCAGCACGGGAAATAAACTGCAGCAAATCTACCCATGGACGTCCCTGCTGTCTCCCCTCAGGCAACTGGTTTACTTAAATATCTTGAAATATGACTCTGGCAGCTTCATCATGGAAAATTGGTAAGGGCGAAGGGTACATTTTAGTTCGGTTCAAGGCTTTTCATATTTTGGTGGAAAACATACTGATGTCATCACTTCCACACCTCCCTGAACTAACACTCGTCATCGAAACTCAACTCGCTTGGCACGAAGCCATCACTCTAATGCTTAGGAGAAAAAACTCCTTAAAACAAGTTCAAAACTAACAACGGTTTTAATTCACAACTTCGTTTAACTCACTGTCGAGAAGTACGTCAATGATGCGGCGTTTGCTACCACATCAACGCTTACTTGAATTAATTGATTACTTTATAAATGAATCTTCAATATACAACTTTGTTTGTGTGGAGTGAGGGTGCCAGTAACTCGTTCACACGTGGCGTCTGAGACGACACGTGGCGCATGAGACACGTGGTGCTTGCTGCTTGGGCGAGGCGATTCGAGAGTTTTGGGGACCACGGCTTTTTGACCTAAACACAAATATATATAAATAATAAGGTGTCCATACAAAATGTAAATTGCTTTCAAGTAGCAAATTAATAGATGTATTGATGCCGATTTTGATACAGGCATGCATTGTTGCCGGATATGAGTTCGTGTGCAAAATTTTGACTTGATTGGACAACAGGAAGTAGACTAACTTTTAATTACAAGATTTGACCACGACACAGGAATCAAATTAAGTAAAACCGTTGAAAAAAACCCTCCTCATCCTCACCACAGCAGCCATTGTCTATCCACTGCTGGATAAAGGCCTCCCCACACTGGAGCCACGATACATCTGAATCCTGCACGTGACTGGACCGCGTCGGATGTTCGCTGGCCTGACGCGGCGGGGTGATAGGGACAGCGGGGGCCTCCACCGTTCACTCTCCTCCACCGTTCACTCACCTCCACCGTTCACTCTCCTCCACCGTTCACTCCCCTCCACCGTTCACTCTCCTCCACCGTTCACTCTCCTCCACCGTTCACTCCCCTCCACCGTTCACTCCCCGTCCACCGTTCACTCTCCTCCACCGTTCACTCTCCTCACACCGTTCACTCTCCCTCCAAACCGTTCACGTCTCCTCCAGCCGTTCACTCCCCTACCGGTTCACTCTCCTCCATCCGTTCACTACTCCTCCACCAGTGCTACTCCCGTCCCACGTTCACTCCTCTCCAACCGTCACTCTCCTCCACCGTTCACTCTCCCTCCACCGTTCACTCCCCTCCACCGTCACTCCCTCTCCACCCGTTCACTCCTCCTCCACCGTTCACTCTCCTCTCACCTGTTTCACTCTCCCTCCACCGTTCACTCCCCTCCACCGTTCCACTCTCCCTCCACCGTTCACCTCTCCTCCACCGTTCACTCCCTCCACCGGTTCACTCTCCTCCACCGTTCACTCTCCTCCACCGTTCACTCTCCTCCACCGTTCACTCTCCTCCACCGTTACTCTCCTCCACCGTTCACTCTCCTCCACCGTTCACTCTCCTCCACGTTCACTCTCCTCCACGCTCACTCCCCTCCACCGTTCACTCCTCCACCGTTCACTCCTCCACCGTTCACTCCCCTCCACGTTCATCTCCTCCACCGTTCATCTCCCACCGTTCACTCCTCCAACCGTTCACTCTCCCCACTGTTCACTCCCCTCCACCGTTCATCTCCTCCACCGTTCACTCTCCTCCACCGTTCACTCTCTCCACCGCACTCCCCTCCATCGTTCATCCCCTCCACGTTCATCTCCTCCACCGTTCACTCTCCTCCACGTTCACTCTCCTCCACCGTTCACTCCCTCCACCGTTCACTCCCTCCACCGTTCACTCCTCCACCGTTCACTCTCCTCCACCGTTCACTCTCCTCCACGTTCACTCTCCTACCGTTCACTCTCCTCCACCGTTCACTCTCCTACCGTTCACTCCTCCACCGTTCACTCTCCTCCACGTTCACCCCTCCACCGTTCACTCCTCCACCGTTCACTCTCTTCCACCGTTCATCCCTCCACCGTTTCACTCTCCTCCACCGTTCACTCCCATCCAACCGTTCATCTCCCTCCAACCGTTCACTCTTCCTCACCGTTCACTCTCCTCCAACCGTTACACTATCCTCCCCCCAACCCCACCGTTCACTCCCCTCCACTGTTCACTCCCCTCCACCGTTCACTCTCCATCCAACGTTCACTCTCCTCCACCGTTCACTCTCCTCCACCGTTCCACTCTCCCTCCAACTGTTCACTACCCCTCCACCTGTTCACTCTCCCTCACCGGTTCCTCTCCTCCACCGTTCACCTCTCCTCCACCGTTCACTCTACCTCCACCGTTCACTCCCCTCCACTGTTCACTCCCCTCCACCGTTCACTCTCCTCCACCGTTCACTCTCCTCCACCGTCTCACTCTCTTCCACCGTTCACTCTTCCTCCACCGTTCACTCCCCTCCACCGTTCACTCTCCTCCACCGTTCACTCCCCTCCACCGTTCACTCTCCCTCACCGTTCACTCCCCCTCCCACCGTTCACTCTCCTCCACCCGTTCACTCTCCTCCACCGTTCACTTCTCCTCCACCGTCACTCCCCTCCACCGTTCACTCTCCCTCCACGTTCACTCCCCTCCACCGTTCACTCTCCTCCACCGTTCACTCTCCTCCACCGTTCACTCTCCTCCACCGTTCACTCCCCTCCACCGTTCACTCCCCTCCACCGTTCACTCTCCTCCACCGTTCACTCTCCTCCACCGTTCACTCTCCTCCACCGTTCACTCTCCTCCACCGTTCACTCCCCTCCACCGTTCACTCTCCTCCACCGTTCCACTCTCCTCCACCGTTCACTCTCCTCCACCGTTCACTCCCCTCCACCGTTCACTCTCCTCCACCGTTCCCTCCCCTCCACCGTTCACTCTCCTCCACCGTTCACTCTCCTCCACCGTTCACCCCCCTCCACCGTTCACTCTCCTCCACCGCTCACTCCCCTCCATCGTTCACTCCCCTCCACCGTTCACTCTCCTCCACCGTTCACTCTCCTCCACCGTTCACTCTCCTCCACCGTTCACTCTCCTCCACCGTTCACTCTCCTCCACCGTTCACTCTCCTCCACCGTTCACTCTCCTCCACCGTTCACTCCTCTCCACCGTTTACATTCCTCCACAGTTCACTCCCCCCCACCGTTCACTCTCCTCCACCGTTCACTCTCCTCCACCGTTCACTCTCCTCCACCGTTCACTCCCCTCCACCGTTCACTCTCCTCCACCGTTCACTCTCCTCCACCGTTCACTCCCCTCCACCGTTCACTCCCCTCCACCGTTCACTCCCCTCCACCGTTCACTCTCCTCCACCGTTCACTCTCCTCCACCGTTCACTCCCCTCCACCGTTCACTCCCCTCTACCGTTCACTCCCTCCACCGTTCACTCCCCTCTACCGTTCACTCTCCTCCACCGTTCACTCTCCTCCACCGTTGCACTCTCCTCCACCGTTCACTCCCCTCCACCGTTCACTCTCCTCCACCGTTCACTCTCCTCCACCGTTCACTCTCCTCCACCGTTCACTCCCCTCCACCGTTCACTCCCCTCTACCGTTCACTCCCCTCCACCGTTCACTCCCCTCCACCGTTCACTCTCCTCCACCGTTCACTCCCCTCCACCGTTCACTCTCCTCCACCGTTCACTCACCTCCACCGTTCACTCACCTCCACCGTTCACTCCCCTCCATCGTTCACTCTCCTCCACCGTTCACTCCCCTCCACCGTTCACTCTCCTCCACCGTTCACTCCCCTCCACCGTTCACTCCCCTCCACCGTTCACTCTCCTCCCCCGTTCACTCACCTCCACCGTTCACTCACCTCCACCGTTCACTCCCCTCCATCGTTCACTCTCCTCCACCGTTCACTCCCCTCCACCGTTCACTCTCCTCCACCGTTCACTCCCCTCCACCGTTCACTCCCCTCCACCGTTCACTCTCCTCCACCGTTCACTCCCCTCCACCGTTCACTCCCCTCCACCGTTCACTTGTCAACACGCCGGCGCCTCCATTGCACACTGGCGGGTTGCATTGCGATCGCAGGGGACCACCACGTGAACATTCAGGATGGCCCAAAAGTCCGGACAGAGAGGGTTATCCATATTAGAGTTTTTTCTGGGTTAGATCACGTAAATATAAATGTGTCGTTAAACCCGCCACCACCCGACACAGCCCATTAGTAAGGTTTGTCACGTAAACAGAACATGCCAATTCGTTACTAGTACAACACACACCGGTGTGTTTGGAGAGTAAATACACAACATTTATAATCTGAGTAGAGGAAAGCCTACGTGTGAAACTAACAGCGGGTTATATTTACTTTAACAAATTCGTATTGTACATATGAATGTTGAACTATTTCGGTACTGTGCGGAGCCAACCGTGATAATTGGAGGTGCGGGCGAAGGACAATAAACAGAAAACATTAAACGGTTCTAAAGAAATGAGTTTCCAATCGAGGTGATTTACAAGTGCATAGCTTCAGTGGCTTCGTCATATTAAATGATTTTTAACAAATGTTCAAACTCCCTTCCACTTACACAAATTACCTTTAGAAATGAATTGAGGACTTATTTCTGTTTTTTGTTGTTGTTGAAGATTACAGCTGTGCAATCATTCATCAGTCAGGGTTTTGTCGTCTTAAATAAATTCTCAGTGGATCTTGATCGAGTTTTGCAAATGATGGATTTTAGGTGACCCCTACCCACAGGAATAAGAAAAATAACATGTTACAACATTATACTAGACACATGTTCATAAATTAGAATGTATAAAACATTATTAACTTAAAGAATACACAATAAAAATGTTTTATTTGTAATAACGTACAGAAAAAAACAATTCACAATTTGAATGCCAGTGTTAATATAAATGAAATAACTTACATAATAAACAATTTACAGTTGTAATGCCAGTGTGAAGATAAATGAAATAACATTAAAAAATAACCGTAAAAAATGCCAGTGTCAGTATAAACGAAATAACTTCAAGAATAAACTTATTTTAACATTGTAACGCCAGTGTTCATGTAAACGGGACGAACCCCACGTGCCCTAACGTTTTGGGCCCCCCCTGCCATGAATCCCCTCGCCCCCAGCCTGCGGAGGCGAGGGGAGGGATGAGAGAGACGGAACGCGTTGACGTGGCAATTAATTAATTTCGGCGCACTCGTCGGGCAAGTGAGTCAGAGCAGACTGTCGGCACTTGGACGCTATTGCTGCGCACGATGCGTTTCAGGAGTTACAATGCCAACCAAATGTCTCGACGTCTACTCCGAGGCGCGACGAGAAGGGATGGCTCCGGGAGAGGCGATCCCTGTTGCTTTGCTGTTCCGCCTGCGTTGAAAGGGAGCGCGGACCGAAGTGGTTAAACACACGCATGTCACCGGGAGAAAAGCCAACTCCGCGTATGCATCTTCTTCTCTTCTCTTGTTCGTCCATCAAAGTTGATGATGACCATGGCACGTTTGTCATTTTGTTGGGTTTTGATGAGTGCGCAGATGGCTGAAGAGGCCAATCCGAGCCCGGAATTCTCTGCGGCGCACTGGACAGGTCAGGGAGGATGTAGAGCTCTGAGGTGCAGCCACACGTCCTTCCTTGGTAGATTTGCGCTGCTGCCTCTTCAAGATGGCACAGGAGCGTCTCCTACTCTCACAGAGGACTGCACGGTCCTGTACTTTTCTTCTCCAGGCAGGTCGGTCCTGTGCTAGGGATTGCATACGTGTGTGTAGTAACACCTCCGATTAGCACGGTTGGCTACGTACGGTGCGGAAAAAGTTCAACATATGTCCATAACATGGCAGAGCTAGGATTTTCAGGTAGGGGAGGGGGCAACCCCTCCAGCAATGAAAAATGATAGAGTTGTTAGTAAGTAAGGAGTTGTTAGTAAGTAAGGAGTTGTTAGTAAGTAAGGAGTTGTTAGTAAGTAAGGAGTTGTTAGTAAGTAAGGACTTGTCCCTTGCTTTTTATTCGAAGCGTGTGCGGCGATGGCGCGGCCATCGACCGAGGGTCGAATTCGAACCGCGTTGTGTGATCGGCATCGCGCTCGCTGAAGGTGAATGCCTTCAGGGAAGTCGTGTGCTTTATACACGCAACTGCGCACAATTTTGTGAGTCACTTATAACTGCTTTGCCGTTACTTATTGCCAATTGTGGACTCAGACTATTGTCCTATCATCTCATAGAGTCCCTGGCACGTAATAATATGCTACACAGTGGCAGTGGGGGTCGCAAAATGCCGATTTATTACTAATAAACCCCAATGATCCGATCGAAATTAGGGATTTCGATCTGATCATTAGGGGGGCACGTGACACCCCCCCCCCCCCACTGGCTCCGCCAGTATGTGCATACAAACATGAGTATGGTCCATCTACAGGCTTATACATTTCACGACATAAAGAGTCTATGGCACGAGCAGTTGATTTTGACAGCACGTGGGCTGTACACCTCACCGTATTCTCCGGATCACAAGACGCTCCGGAAAGTGAGACGCACCCTCCAAACTTTTGCCCGGTTGTCACCGAAGGTCCTACATACTGTGTGCATGCGATTCTAGATCTGGTCGCTTCCACAACAAAGACACGGACCGCTCCCCCCCCTACCACCACCACCACCGCCGTGTAGCCTTGAGCAGACTGTGGTGGCAAGTCACCCGTGTGGACACTGGAAGACTGACCAGCACCAGACGTAATCCGGAGTGAGTCCGTGTCGTTTCGCTGCCCCTCGTTATGTTATTGAAGGGCGTGCACGACTTACGCCGATTGACTGAACGACACGATAGGAGACATTCATCAATACATGGGGTTACTATATATATTGTTACTGGTAGGAACCTCCTGGTTACACCAGCCCACAGGGGATTATTGTGTCCGTCGTGCAGGGAGGGGCTGGGTGGGGAGGGAGGGGCTGGATGGGGAGGGTAAGGTGGGGAGGGGCTGGAGAATACGGTAACCCCTGCGAGAGAGAGATTTGCTGTCTCGCTCGGCTCTCACCTGGTGCAATAAAATCTATTAGCATTTGACAGCCGAGTGAATCTCCCGGCATAAATTCTGTAACTCAGGCACCGCATATCAAACATTTCTTTACGACCGCCAGTTTGGAGTCTTTCTTATAGCCCACACGACGTCACCTTCCGAGGAGCTCCGTTACCAGCCAACACATGCAGTCTACTGAAGGAAGCTACCTCGCCTGGTATGCAGGAGGTCGTGGATTCCATCCTGACCCTGATGCCAGGTGTATATTTGGAGTTTGTGTGTCGCTCTCTCTCATCATCACGGTGGCTAGGAGATGTTAACTACCTCGCCTGGTATACAGGAGGTCATGGATTCCATCCTGACCCTGACGCCTGCTGTATATTTGGAGTTTGCGGTGTCTCTCTCTCACCGTGGCCGCGTGGATTTTTCTCCGGGTCCTCCGGTTTCACCCCCTCCACATTTAGAATCAAGATCACGCGTTTAGAGTATTTGGCTTCTATACAATTCTACATGAGATAAGCCACTCCGCTGAGTGATCATTTGTGTTAGCCAGGTCTCTTCTGACAAATTCAGCTACATAGCTAAGTGGGCCTTACCTCCTAAAATAAACAAAATCTGTCTTAAATAGTTTAGACGTTGCGTTATTGCTCAGCAAACCCGAAGCTGCATGTCGTAGCCACGGGCTAGGGGGGCAGTGCACGTGATTGGCCGTTCGATCTCTCACAGCTCGATAAACCCTCGCTGCTGCCCGTCTGCACGTGGACCAACACTGCCCCTTCCACGTCGCAAGCGGTTAGACTCTGTGACGAACGTCACCGGCAGATGATGGAGGAGGGAAGCACCCTCAATTGTCCGTCGCAAAGCAGGGACGATTCCCCCCTTGGTCAACAACGTCCTCCGCCTTCACGTTGAGGACTCGCTCAGTTGGACCGACCGCTTTGCCTCATCTTCCACACTCTGTTCTACCACCACACTGCAGGATATTAACGACACACTTACTTGTACTCACCCACCCACGCATCCACTCACTCACCGACTCACTTCGCACACTCACTCACGAACTCACCCACCAACTCACCCACCCACGCATCCACTCACTCACCGACTCAACCACTCACTCACCCACGAACTCACCCACCCACCCACGCATCCACTCACTCACCGACTCAACCACTCACTCACCCACGAACTCACCCACCCACCCACGCATCCACTCACTCACCGACTCAACCACTCACTCACCCACAAACTCACCCACCGACCCACGCATCCACTCACTCACCGACTCAATCACTCACTCACCCACGAACTCACTCACCCACCCACCCACGCATCCACTCACTCACCGACTCAGTTCGCACACTCACTCACGAACTCACCCACACACTCACCCACCCACGCATCCATTCACTCACCGACTCAACCTCTCACTCACCCACGAACTCACACACCCACCCACGCATCCAATCACTCACTGACTCAATCACTCACTCACCCACGAGCCCACTCACCCACCCACGCATCCACTCACTCACCGACTCAACCACTCACTCACCCACCCACCCACGCATCCACTCACTCACCGACTCAATCACTCACTCACCCACGAACTCACTCACCCACCCACGCATCCACTCACTCACCGACTCAACTCGCACACTCACCCACTCACTCATCCACAAACTCACGTACCCACCCACTCACGCTCACCCATCCACGCATCAACTTTCCCTCACCCACCCATCCATTCACTCAACCCATTCACGCTCACCCACTCACCACACTGCAGGTCACATCGCTTCTCTCTCTCTCTCTCTCTGCTTCTTCCCTCGCACCGCTCCACGTTGGAATTCTTCGGCCTTCGTTTCGTCTTTTTTAAATCCTTTATATTAAGTTCGCTTGCTTGCTTGCTTAGGACCGTGCAAATATTTCTGTCGTTTTTTAACCCACTTCCCCTGATCCAATGGAGCTGACATTTTGCACACAGACTCGTTGTGCGTGACAATGAATTTTCGTGAAATTTTTTTTCTTAAATTTTACACTGTTTAGGGAAAATATATATATGTATTTACCAATTGGTTAATGCTGGCACACAATCATCTGACCCATCTCAAGCCAGAGGACGAGAGGACTCTAGCCGCCCCGATGCCACGCATATAAAGGATTTATAGTGAAAAACTTTGTTTTTACGGGTAAATTTTTTCCAGCATCCACCAGGCTCGCGTCGTGAACAACCTCGCTCATCGTTTCAAGAGAGGCGTCACGCGCCCTGAGGATCTCTTTCAACATTTACTGGCGCTGTGTTGTTGCTGGGGGCTGCGCTCAGCAAATTCAGAGACAAACCGAGGCAAGGAAGGGCCGTCGGTACAGCTGTTGCAAACACATCCTGCAGTTACACCATTGGAACCTCATTTGCCAGTAAAAAATATAATTGGTTTTTTACCCTTCTATCTGGCAATGTTTTTGTTTGCATTATGACTGCAGGTATTGTGGTCTATGTAGACATGACTCCTTGTAAAAAAGGTGTCAGTTTTGTTTGCCAGATAGAAGGGTAAAAAAACAATTATCACATCCTGCAGTATTCATGGCAAAAGAATAAGCCAACAACCCTGTTAGCGTTCGTCATTAACATGTTTTAAACTATTTATTTTCTTTTGCCAGGTAAAGGCCCACTGAGCTATACTGTATAGCTCTTTTTCAGAAGAGATGTGGCTATCACAAATGATAGCTCAATCAAAGAGGTTACTCACGTGGAAATGTATTGCAGCCAAATACTCTTAAGCGCACGTTGATTCTAAATGTGGAGAAAAATCCACGCGACCACGGGGAGAGAGACACGCAAACTCCAAATATACAGCAGCAGGCGTCAAGGTCCAGGATCGAACCCACGACCTTCTGTATACCAGGCGAGGTAATAAACATCTCACCGCCTTGGCGCTCCTAAAGCCTCAAGCCATAAGCGATTGCCCACATCTTACCAAATCTGGCTTCCAGCATATCTTACATGCTACGAGCAATCCACTAAATTCTGTCCTCATGCTTCAGGTACGGACTTGCGAGTCTATATTAAGAGCGATGACAAACCAATGGGAGCCAATTTAAACTGGGTCGATATCGGTGGGAGTTGGGATTATAATGTCCGGGGCTCTGCATTGGATTATCGCACAGCAGGCATGACCAGCCACAGGTGATTCCCATAACGCCCTTGGGCAGATCGTGTGTGTGTGTGTGAGGTGTGTGTAGTGTGTGTGTGTCACTGTGTGTGTGGGGGGAGCGGTAGTGTAGAGGTTAGCGCGCTGCGCTATGAACCCGGCGACCCGAGTTAGATTCCCGCTCACAGCCAACACCAGTGACGATTATCAGAACAGGTCCTGGGCCTCCCCTAGGTCGATTCAGCCTAAAATGAGTACGTGGTGTGTAAACATCGCCACTGGGGAGACAAAGGCGGCCGGGCGTGGTGTTGGTCACCCACCCCCTCGTATGTCGTGCCGGCCTTCATAGGTGCTCGCTCACAGCACTTGCCCCAACAGTTTGTTAAGGCTACACGGGGAACCTTTGTGTGTGTGAATCGGGGTGGGGAGAGGCAGTGTAGCTGTTAACGCGATGTGCAACGAACCCGGCGAGCCGAGTTCGATTCCCGATCAAGGCCACTAACAAAGGCGGTCGGGCGTGGTGCTGGTCACCCACTCCCTCGTCCGCTGTTCCGGCCTTCATAGGTGCTCGCTAACAGCACTTGCCCCAACAGTCGTATGACGGCTTTTAGGGGAATATTTGTCTTTGGGGAGCGGTAGTGTAGCGGTCAGTTTATTGCACTACGAACACGGTGACTTCAATGTTCAATTCCCGCTCCCGACCAACTGGCGAATATGTTAACTGATCCAGGGCCTCCCCTAGGTCGACTCAGCCTCAAATGCGTACCTGACGCAGTGTGTATACATCGCCACTCGGTAGACAAAGGCGGCCGGGCGTGGTGCTGGCCAGTGGCCAACCCATCCTATCTTGGGGTCGTACCGACCTTCATAGGCGCTCGCTAACAGCACTTGCCCCAAAAGTCGTATGAAGGCTACACGGGGGATCTTTGTCTTTGCGTGCGTCAGTGCAAGCACGTGACACGTGGGCTTTGTGTGTTCCCGTTGTTCTGCTGCGTAGCTCTGCGAGGTTTTTTTTTCGAATCGGCACGATGTCCGACGTTCCGCTCCACGTGCCGGTAGCTTCTTCACAAACTGGAACTCTGTTCGGTTCCTGCAGAAGGTCCCCCAGCACGTGGATCGGAACGTCGAACGTCGAGCCGAATGGCACGCGGTGGCTTACAACGCCCGCGCGTGCAGCCCCCACCCCCCGTGCATCCCCCCATACCCCTCCCGTGCCCTCCTGTGTCACCCCCCAGTGCCCCCCCCCCTTCGTGCCCCCCCCCCCTCTCTACACGCATGGCTGCCCACGCGTGTACAGAGACGGGCACCGGGGGAGGGTGACCGGGGAGCGTTCCCCCCTCTGCCAGCTGCCACTTTGCGTTGATTTCTGCCACCCGCTGCCGAACGCAATGGACGCGGAATGAGTCACGCGGATTAGGGTTAAGTAATCGGGGTAAACTCTGCATATGGCTGGGATCCCATCACGGGAGTTCTCTCTCTCTCTCTATTTTGGCTTTGATAACAATATATATTTAAAAAAAATCTTATTACTACCAGCCTGGAAATTTAAAGTGCTTATGGCGTGGAACAAGACGTAAAAAAAATATGCGTAAACGAATACGCTTAACGTCGTTGGGTTAAAGAGTGTCGGTGGGTGAAAGAGTCAATAAAAGGCGTTCACGAACCCGTTGCTTAAACTGCGTTGCGACTTGGAGGTGTGGGCGAGTCCCTCGGTCTCGGCCCAGTTACCAATTTGAGTGCGCACACGAAAATAGAATCACGTCAAACGTGGGTTCTCAAACACCCCCGTACGGCAGAAAACTCCCAATATTCTACGACGATGTGGGGAGAGGGGGGGGGGTCTATCACCACGCATCCTGTAATCCGCGGCGCACCGCGGAGGTCATACATATATAGTGCGCGTGTTTACGGTACTGTAGTGGTGAGTTCACTCCGCGATTAACTCTGAATTTGACTCTGAGTTGAACTCTGAGTTTGGCTCGAGTTGAACTCTGAGTTTGGCTCTGAGTTGAACACTGAGTTTGACTCCTGAGTTCATCTGAGTTTGACTGCCGTTCGGGGCCAAGACCAGTGACGAATCATTGAACCGGTTTTGCCCACCTCCTAGGTCGACTCAACCTAAAAACGAGTACCTGGCGCGCTGCGTAAACATCGACCTCTGGGGAGACAATTAGGCCGGGCGCGGTACTTGCTGGGTAATCACCCCCTCGTGCGCCATGCCGGCCTTGATAGGTGCTCGCTAAACAGCACTTGCCCCAAGACCTGTGTCTTTGTTTGCATAGGCGGCGATTGCGAATGGCACTCGTCCACAATGCTAGAAGGGGAGAAAGACAATTGTTTCTTCGTGTGCGCTGTTGTGCCGCGCGTCGACGAAATGCGCCTCGAATTCGTTGACGTCTAACGGTGGACGTCTGCTTTGTCGCTTGCTCACCCATTCAAAGTCCACGTTGAGAATGCCTAGATTTGAAGCTTTCGTGACTGCAAGGATTCATACTCTTAGGTTTTTTCTCGGTAAAGTCACGTGACTTTTACCGAGAAAAAAACCTAAGAGTATGTTGAGAATGCCACCAAACAAAGATCGCCTTGTGCGATACTCGCGGTAACCGACTTGTTCCATAACGAACAACCCTTAACATCGGCACGAGTCGGTCTATCACCCGACTATTAGATGTGCAGAGGACTTCATTTATCACGGAATATTTTCTGGGCCCCCCCCCACCCCAACCACAACCCCCCCCCCCACTCCACTCCCCGTAAGTCCCACTTGTAACAGCCCAGCCCAAGCCCCCCGTTGTGTATTATTGAACGCTGGGATTGTTATCACACACAACTCCGCTCCTTTGAGAGACCAAGAGAGAGAGAAACCGCCTTGGACATTGTGTACACGCAAGAAACATCCTGGAATATTTTACGTTGAGCGGGGGCGGGGGGGGGCGTTTGGAGGGGGTTGGAGGTGGAGGAGGGGGGGGGGGCAGGGAAATATTTGCTCAGCACCCGGACACCTCGGGGGTGAAATTGAGCCTTGGAAGTGTCTGCCGTCTCAATGGACTCCCTTGGCCTGGCCACATTAGCGGCTGGAAGAGCGCACTACAATTTTGGCAGACGGAGCGATGCAATGCACGGTGCTTTGTTCGCCCATTGAGGGAGGGAGGGAGTGTGGTGGTGGTGGGGGGGGAATGACATTTCGTGTTTTATTTTCAATTTGGGGGCGACAGAAATGTTGTGCTGGAGGTGACAGCTATCGAGTTGAACGTCTGCCTTAACCCAGCACTGCCTGGTCCTAAAACGACGAATTGCCCCAATTAGCATGATTCCCTCTGCGTATTAAATGTGCTTCACTTTACTCCTGCAGAGAACACGCTTTTGTACGTTCAACCAAATTGGGACAATGCAGTCTGATGGATGACGTTATTGAATGCCAGCGCTGACCGCAAGCAGCGCCGTCTCAACATCGTGTTGAGAGGGACAGAGATCCGGGGATGGCGGAAAGGTGAGAGAGACACACAGCGAGACATAAGAGACATGCGGAGAGAGACATGGAGACAGGCGAAGACAGACGGGGAGAGACACAGAGATACACATGGAGGGAGATAGAGGGAGAGACATGGAGAAGACAACAGAGACAACGACACAAAGGCGGATAAATAAGTAGATAGACACTGAGAGAGACAAAGACATATGGAGGCGATGCAGAGAAAGACGAACATGCGAGGAGATGGAAACAGTGAGAGAGAGAGAAAGATAAATAACATGGAGGGTTTCGATTTAAAGCTTTCGTGACTGCAGGGATTCATCTTCTTGGTTCTTTCGGTAAAGTCACGTAGAAGGGAAATCATAAAATAATAAAAATAAAACATTATAAAATGCAATTCTCACGACGTTTCGGCCACAACGCTGTCTTTCCGATAGACCTGTTCTTCACCTGAGGACAACTGCTTGCGTTGTGACCGAAACATCGTGAGAATTGCATTTTATTATGTTTTATTTTTATTATTTTATTATTTCCCGTCTACGTGACTTTACCAAAAGAACCAAGAACATGGAGGGTCCCGAAGTAGTCCATGGCCAGAAATTGGTTTCACTTAAAGTAGCTTGGGTCGTGCCAATTTATTGACGTGGATAATGAGGTAGGGAACTCCAGATTAAGGGCAACAGGTGTTTGTTTGAACATCTGTAAGACGCAACGACAACAATTGTATCACGCTAAGCAGGTCTGCAACAGGCCTCCATAATGTTGCACGTAGCTGTGTGGATAGGATCCCGACTGGTTGGAGTCAGTATTGACCACCAGTGTACACGCGCGTGTTGTTGGAAGTTATAGCGAATATGGGGGACCGAATAAAAGTAAAAACTACATTTTTTTTTTACCAGGTAAGGCCCGCTGAGCTATACAGCTCTTTTTAAGAAGCGAACTGGCCACAAATGATAGCTCAACGAAGTGGCTTGTCGCGTGGAAATTGATAGCAGCTAAATAGGAAGAAAAATCCACGCGACTCCAAATATACAGCAGGCATCAGGGTCGGGATCGAACCCACGAACCAACAACCTCCTGTATACCAGGCGAGGTGGTCAACATCTCGCGACCGCGCCGAGACTGAACATGATTGGGAGGCGATGCTCATACTGGTAGGAACCTCCTGGTTACACCAGCCCACAGGGGATTATTGTGTCCGTCCGTCCGTCGTGCAGGGAGGGGCTGAGTGGGGAGGGAGGGGCTGGGTGGGGAGGGGAGGGTGGAGAGGGTGGGGCTGGGTGGGGAGGGAGGGGCTGGTCACCCCGTGGTGCCCTTATAAAACTCAACGTTTAACCTACTCACGCCGGCTTGTGCCCGCCCTCACAGTCGGGCATATTTGCGGAATACACCACGCCGCCGTTGATCCTGGCCATTGACCGAGCAACCCAACGTTCCTACCAGCTCCCTCCGCAGGAATGTGTTTAAATCGGCCAGCGAGCTCCGGGCATAATTGATTTATTTCGGGCTCGATCGCGGGAGGTATAACGCAATTTTATTCAACTGTAATCCTCCACCACCTTGACAGCCCACATTCAAATCAAGTCATCACTTTGGCAAATGCGGCAATTGATATTGTTTTAATCAGCAACGCGGAGGAGGAATGTGTTTTATATTGTGCCACACACACACAAATAATTCACTGTTATTGGACAAACAAAGAAACTGGAACTGCGAAAGTGGTGTCACCTGAGGTGGCACCGCACCGCCAGCTCAAATATCCCGTCCAGCCGGGCTCATGCACTGACAGAGGTCGGGGCCTTGTAAAATCCACACGCTGCACCACACACAGCAAAGCCGGTCTCTAAGTATGTATGTTGAACTTCTTTCGCGCCGTACGTAGCCAACTGTGCTAGTCAGGAAAAGTGACCGAACGAACCTCGACAGGGTAGCGAAAAATGTCACTCGACTATTCGCCAAAGTTGTCGAACGTCGGCAACTGGCACAGGATCCTCGGTAAGAGCCTGGAAGCGCTCTCGACTCTGCATCGCGTCGTCGTCCCAGAGAGTTGCCACGGGGGGCGAGATGTTAACAACCTCCCCTGGTACACAGGAGGTTGTTGGGTTCGATCCCTACCCTGACGATGCCTGCTGCTGTATATTTGTAGTTTGCGTGTCTCTCTTTCATCATCATCACGGTGGCTATGAGATGTTAACTACCTCGCCTGGTCTACAGGAGGTTGTTGGGTTCGATCCCGACCCTGACGATGCCTGCTGTATATTTGTAGTTTGCGTGTCTCTCTTTCATCATCATCACGGTGGCTATGAGATGTTAACTACCTCGCCTGGTATACAGGAGGTCGTGGGTTCGATCCCGACCCTGACGCCTGCTGTATATTTGTAGTTTGCGTGTCTCTCTTTCATCATCATCACGGTGGCTATGAGATGTTAACTACCTCGCCTGGTATACAGGAGGTCGTGGGTTCGATCCCTACCCTGACGAGATGCCTGCTGCGGTATATTTTGGAGTTTGCGTGTCGCTTTCTCTCATCATCACGGTGGCTAGGAGATGTTAACTACCTCGCCTGGTATACAGGAGGTTGTTGGGTTCGATCCCGACCCTGACGCCTGCTGTATATTTGTAGTTTGCGTGTCTCTCTCTCTTTCTCTCCGTGGTGGCGTGGATTTTTCTCGGGGTCCTCCGGGTTTTCCCCTCTATATTTAGAAACACGCCTTGAGAGTATTTGACTGCTATAAATTTCCACACGATAAGGCCACTTCCTTGAGCTATCATTTATGAAAGCTTCGTCGCTTCTGAAAATAAAGAGCTATGCAGCTCAGTGGGGCCTTACCTGGTAAAATAAAATAAAAAATAAAAATCGTTCAGTTGCTTTGAACAAAAATTTGCCGATGGGGAAAACCCCCAAAACGTGCTTAATCGAGCAAGAAAACCAACGACGCTGCCAACTCTGAGCACAGACATCGCCCAGCAGCAGCTGCAGCAGCAGCAGCACCGCCGATGGAGAGTGAGGGTGCGAATTTTGTCGGCGCATTTCCCTGCTCACCGGCGCGTTACTCATCACCGGCTCTGGCCCGGGCACAAATTGATAATAAATGTCAGCCACCGCTATCCTCTGGGGGGTGGGGACAGTTCTCTGTAACAATTGCAGAAGAATTCCCCAGGATGGCCATCACTGGGAAAAGCTTCAACGGCTTAAAACACACAAAGACAAAGCTCGCCTGCGTAGCCTCGACAGACTGTTTGGGGCAAGTGTCGTGAGCGTGTTGCGCCTACAAAGGCCGGTACGGCACTCAAAGGGGTGTGGCGTGACCAGCATGACGCCCAACCACCTGTGCCTCCCTCCTGGCGATTTTGACACGTGTATCAACGTCCTGTCGGCCTCTGTAGGTGTAATTGTGTCCGTGTGGGCATTTGTGTGGTTCGTAGGGTCGTCACGTGTCCCAGGGAGAAAACCGCACGCGCGTTTCTCAGTCAGCCTAGGCCAGGGGTGAGGAAACTTTTTTTTCTGTCAAGGGCCATTTGGATATTTATAACAACATCATTCGCGGGCCATACAAAATTATCAACTTAAAAATTAGCCTGTTATATTTGGTCAAACATTTTATTAACTCACCCCTAATGCGATGGCTGGAACTGCTTCTCTTTGGCGAGGCGCGTGACGTTAGCTGGTATTGATGATGTTGCTGCTACTCGCAACTCCTTTTCCAGGTTTGCTCCGAGATTTCTTGAATTTCGAGTCCTGCCTGCGGTTGCCTTGGCAGGGCCACACCAATGATTCCGCGGGCCTCATACCGGCGGTTATTTATTAAGGACCCACCGTCCCGTGTTCACCACAGTGCATTGCGGCTCTTGGAATTTCGAGGTTTTTTTTTGTCGTTGTTGTTGTTGTGGCTCTTCTTGTTATTTTGGTTGGTGACCCCTGGCCTAGGTCGATCCAGACCGTGTGGCAATGCCGCCATGCAGCTCAACTGCAGCAGCAGCAGAACGTGTCGGTAAAAATCAATTGCTGGCACTCGAACACACACGTGTCGATTACCCGATTGCTTGAAGCCCTCGTGGGTGAGTGAGCGGCTGAGTCTTCCTACTTCTGATTCTTCTTCGTACGGCTGCTGCTGCTGATGAGGATGATGATGATACTCTTAGGTTTTTTCGGTAAAGTCACGTAGGTAAAAAGTTAAAATAAAATAATAATAAATGAAAATAAATCAATTAAATAACGACGTTTCGGAGGCAACACAAGCTTCCTTCATCAGGTGTACGTGATTTCACCGAAAAAACCTAAGAGTATGAATCCTTGCAGTCACGAAAGCTTCAAATCTAGAATAGATGATGATGATGTTATTGTTGTTGTTAAGAGGAGCGCCGGGTGGCTAAAACACAGCAAGTTGGCACAGTCGGGGGCACAGGTGGTGGTGCATCTCAGTTTGTCGACTCAGTCAGTCAACCCACGGCACCTGCTGGGTCTGTCCCGTGACCTCCTGTCAACGGGCGTTCGACACTTTCCCATGGCCTCAACGTGCACCTAGCCTGGCACAAGCGCCGTGGTGACGTCATCGCCGCTTAGTGGCGAATGGCGCTTGTTGTTGTTGTTGGTGTCGACAAATGTTACAATTGCGGAGTCTACCGCTGCGATTGCCTCAGGCGAGCGAACGAATGGGTGAGTCACTGAGCGACTTTGCGAATTAATGAGCGAGTTGGTAATTGAGCGAGCGAGCGAGCGGGCGCGCGGGCGGGTGGGTGAGTGGGTGGGTGGGTGAGTGAGTGAGTGGGTGAGTGAGTGGGTGGGTGCGGTGAGTGGGTGGGCGGGTGGGTGAGTGAGTGGGTGGGTGAGTGAGTGGGTGGGTGCGGTGAGTGGGTGGGTGGGTGAGTGGGTGGGTGGGTGAGTGAAGAGGTGAGTGAGTGAGTGAGTGATTGGCTGAGTGAGTCAGTGTTACAGTATCCACCTTTCCCACTGTTTTGGGGCCGTCCATAAATGACGTCACGCACCTATGGGTGGGGGGTCAGACATTTGTGACGATGTGTGACGAGGGGAGGGGGTTGAGAAATGTGACGTCACATCAAAATGCGCAACTTTAAATAAATATAGACAACACGTTCTACTTAATTAAATAGACTTTTTAATAAATGTTTTCTCCTACAACATCAGAGTGCAGCGGCACATTAAATACGTACTACAATGACAATAGTTTAAAGCGATTTGAAGCATGTTATATTTTTTTTGGGGGGGGGGGGGCAGAGCTTTGTGACGTCATATTTGAGGGGGGGGGGGTTGACTTTTTTTGACGCCGTGTGACGAGGGTGGGGGGGGGGTCAAAAATCGTCCAAAATCGCGTGACGTCATTTATGGACGGCCCCCTAGCAAATCCGGATTAATTTCTCAGTCAGCAACGCGAAGCAGCAGCTTACAGGAAGGCAATTCAACTCGATACCGGCACCAGATCGGTGTTAGGAATCAATTCCTGCCACCTGAATACAGATGCCAACTCGCGAAGGGAGTTTTTGTAACGCGTGCGCCATTGACGAACCCTCGCTGCCCCCACAGTTCTCGGCTACAGTGGGTGAGGTACCAACATCGCCCGGCTAATGACGATGAGAAGAAAAAGAAGAAGATGATGACGATGATGATGATGAAGAAAAAGAGCCAAGTGGAATTGTCGGCAGATTGTGTGACATCTGGCAGATTGAAGTTCAGAACTTTTTAATTCTATTAAAAAAAAACAACAACATTAAATTAAAATTGAGAAGTTTCTCACAAATTTTCTTGCTGTGGTTTTCACACCTGATGATGATTGCTTGTGTTGCGATCGAAACGTCGTTAGAATTTTATTGTTTTATGTTTTTATTATTTTGTTATTTCCCTTCTACGTGACTTTACCGAAAGAACCAAGAATAAGTTTCTCACAGTTCCAAACGCCGTCTTCCTTGCTACTTTTTTACATTTTTTATCCCAAATTATAGCCCAATCGTGCGGAATAGCGTCGTGTGACAAGATGCAAGTACTGTTTGGAGCGCTCACAGAACCCCCAAAGCATCGCCCGTGGAAGGTGACATCACAGAACTACTTCTGAGGTCCCTTCAATTGCATCTTATCCCCCGCGCCGGGGGCCGCGAGATCTCCCACATGCCCTGCGGTCGAGGCATTTGTTGCAAAGCAGTCAAATCAATAAAAAAACAAAATCTAACTCTTCAGAGCTGAAAATTATTCCGAATTAAGTGAAATCAAAATGTAATGTCTTGGGTTTTTCCCCCTCCCCTTCACTGATGACCAGGTTGAGACCATCAGCTCATTACACACACTCGAGACGCCGATTTAATCACAGATCTCGTCGGCAGCGCTGGCGAAGTGCACTGACACGACATTAGCTCTAGATTTGAAGCTTTCGTGACTGCAAGGATTCATATTCTTAGGTTTTTTCGGTAAAGTCACGTAGGTTAAAAATTACAATTAATAACTTGATACAGCTATCGTGCTGTGACTGTTCCACCTGAAGACGGAAGCTTGCGTTGCCTCCGAAACGTCGTGATTTTATTTAATTTTTTATTTTACTTTTATTAATTTAAATTTTTTACCTACGTGACTTTACCGAAAAAACCTAAGAATACGACATTAGCTCCCCGAGTTTACCATCTACCTTCCACAGATGCCTCGTATGAACGAGACGATCCTATTGGCTTAGTGCACCCCGAACCGACGCGGCCACGGATCGCCTCTGATGGCTCGCGCATTTGGACTTGCAAGAGCAGAAGTCGACAGTTTTCGATCTAACCCCGCCGCGGCAGCCGAAACTATGGCAGGTTTCTCGAATCCCACCACCCGCCGGCGTAAATGGATACACCGGTGTCAGCCGATGGGCGGATCGCGTGCGGTGGAGGCAAAGTGTAGGCATGTCCACCTTTCCCTAACGCCTATCCATAATGTTCTCAAGATTATATATATAAAGTAAACAACGCTCTTAACTGTTGCATTGTAAAGAAAGAAAACAAAACCATCATGTTAAACAAAACAAAAAAACCGCGCATGTTTAGGATGTGTGCAGATTAAATGCATCATTAAGGAAACCACGGCCAATTAAAATTGAGCTGCCATCAGTGTGCTCAGCAGGATTTCTCACAAAACACCAAAAAACACTTCACCCTCCGGTGACTCATTTGGCAGTCCGCTGATTAGTGCACGCAGGGGACGAATGGTGATAGGAGCATCGGATTTTACATCACTGTGTAATTAGTTCCAGGGTATTTCTTGCGCGCGCGCGCGCGTGTGTGTGTAACAAAACCAAAAAAAAAATCCGAGACGGTTTCGTCTCTCAAAGGAGCCGAGTCGCGTGATAATTATCCCACAATTCTCTCCGCCGGGGGAAGCTCAGATGGGCAATTAAGAGAGGGAGTTGCGCGTCGTGGCTCCAGTGACGATCGGCAGCAGCAGCAAGCCGCCAAAGAGCTGCTCAATGAAAGCGTGGGGAAACTGAAGTGCCACTTGCGTCGGTGACCGCAGAGCAATGCGCGGAACGGAACGCGATGCACGCACGGCAGCTGGGCCGGCAACCGTTGCGATCCTAGATTTGAACCTGGGGGTGGGGGTTCAGCCGTTCCGTGACTGAACCAGGTCCTCGAGTGCAGTGGGGTTTACGACCTCAGCCAGGTCACCGTTGACAAAGCGAGAAGCCATCGCAAGCCAATGAAATTTGGCTTTGCGCTTTTTTCGTGGGATGATAATAATTGAAAGAAAAAATTGCAGACTCGGGGGAGCCGTGTCACTCGCCGCTCTCCGCAGTGTGTGGGAGAAACATTGGAGCGCGATTGCATGCAGATTTAAATATATTATACAGTAGACTCGCGATGAGCCGCGCTAATGACGAGGAGGATAGTCGCGGATAATAAAACATCGCGCATAATCCAAAAATTATACATTTTCCGCGGATTTCCATGCCAAAAATGCATGCTCAGTGATAACACTTTCCAGAAGACTCGGCCCACTTACTGGACAGCAGCAGAGCCACGCCAATCAACAGCAAACTCCACCCACTGTTGTAAAGATATGCAACTACTGTACTGTAGAGGCGATCACGTGGATTTCGTATTAACCGGAGCAACATGTTTGTTCGCTTCAAGGCCGTAATTATAATAGATTGGGGGGGGGACACATCCCCCCCCCCCCCAATATTCAAATATGCTCAAAATGTCACCCCCAATATATTGCTATGATTTCTGTGTATATGATTGTGGTTATGGTTGTACTTTATTAATCCCTAATCTCTGCCATTACATACAATGAATCAAGAAAAGGTAAAAAAGGAAAAAACAGAGTAATGTAATACAATACACTATTAGACATTATTGTAAATTTTTTATAAAAAGTCCATCCTATGTGTTAGTGAATTTTTTTATATTTTAGGCAAGAAATGGCAGGAAATTCGTTTTCAAATTTTTATTTTTTTTCTGGGGGGGGGGGGGGACCCCCAGACCCCCTGGAAGATTTGGTCCCCCCCAATGTTGACTCCATGGCTACGGCCTTGGCTCGCTTTCAGCACGTGACTGGTAATAAACATTTCCAAGAATAACGATACATCACTGTTTTTAGACTATTAATTTGGGCTTAAGGGGAAATCCACGAGTTATGAATTGATGTCAAAATCTCAGGTGCGCGGTTAAAACCCGCGCAAAATCGGATAAGCCGCACGCGGAAAATCGAGAGTCTACCCTATTTATATGAAGGCCACCCTGAAGGTTTTTTGCGGAAGAAGTTCCGCAGAACTTTTTTCCTGCGGCCGTTCTCCGACCCGACGCGCGTGGCTCGCTCGGCTCTGCGGGAGTTCCGAGTTCGGTAAAGTCACGTAGGTAAAACATTAAAATTAATAAAAGTAAAATAAAAAAGTAAAAAAAAATCACGACGTTTTGGAGGCAACACAGGTGGAACCGTCACAGCACGATTGCTGTATTAAGTAAGAGTGTGTGTGTGTTGCCTCCGAAAATCGTGATTTTTATTTTATTTTACTTTTATTAATTTTTATTTTTATTTTTTACCTACGTGACTTTACCGAAAAAACCTAATAATATGAATCCTTGCAGTCACGATAGCACAATCGGAGTAAAATTGGGCGAAGACTACCTCGGGTCGTTCGCTTTTGGCGGCACGGAAATAGCTTCGTGCGCGAATGGGATGTTCTTTTGCGTATGTGGCCCAAACCCTGTGAAATTCCCCCGCCCCACATCATCGGATAAGGGACCGTCTGACCGTGTCTAAAGCTTCGCAACAGCACGGTTGGCCACCTACCTCCGATTAGCATGGTTGGTTATGTACGGTGCAAAAGAAGTTCAACATTACACGCATATAATTTAAAATGTTGCCCGTTCAGCCTGGCATCTGCAAAATGAGGATTAACACAGCGTTGCCAATTTCACGGTTTTACTTTAAGCGCATTATTCTCATTTTAACAGCACGGGTTAAAAAGTTTAGTTTTTTTTCAAAGGATGCCTTTAAAGGAAAAAGGTGTTGTATTTATTTATATTTCATTAAGATGACATACGGCGTCACGTGACTGCAGACGGCACTCCGGCAGACAAGGGGGTAGCTGTCCTGACGGAGGGCAAAGGTCGTGAGTCAAGGGGTACAATCTACAAGAACGCCACCTCTTGCTTAATCTTTACCCGTATGTAGTGGCGATAGTTCAGTGTTCATGTGCCGTTTTATTGAGGGACGATGTTATCGTGATGTGGGACTGTTTTGGTGCAATTTTTTATTCCTTATTCCTTGGTTCTTTCGGTTAAGTCACGTCTAAAGATAAAATAATAAATTAAATAATAGCATATTACGACATTTCGATTGCAACACAAGCAATCATCATCAGGCACACAGAGAACACATATGTGTTCTCTCTCTGTGTGTCCTTGTGATGTCTGTCTGCTTGTATGTCTGTCTATAGTTTTCTAGTTAGATTTTTGTTGCTATTTCTTTTATGCCTGATGATGATTGCTTGTGTTGCAATCGAAACGTCGTAATATGCTATTATTCAATTTATTATTTTATCTTTAGACGTGACTTAACCGAAAGAACCAAAGAATAATTCCTGCAGTCACAAAAGCTCCAAAATTAAGATTTTTATTCCTTGCCCAATATTGATAAATCGGACGCACATAATACGAACATTTATTTATATTTAATAACTTGCTTACCATTCTCTCTATTTGCTCCTATCGTGTTTTTCTTGTGTTTGCTGTTGTAACTTGCTGGTCTGCCCATGACTGGACATCTGAGAAGAAGAGCTATACAGCTCATCGGATTCCTTCCGCAGTCTAAATAAAGATTCTGATTCTGATAATCTGGATATTTTCTCACCGCTGAGCAGAATCGCCACGCATCCTCGCGGACAATGGGAGATCTGTGACATTTATTATTATTCTACAATGCAATGCACAGTCTCTCAATTCGAATGCATCTCCAAATGCTTCAGAATGAATGATTTAAATAAATAAGCACATTCAGCGTATTTAATGATCGCATTCGATTGCGTAATATTGTAAACAATTAAGTAACGTGTTTGCCAATCAGTTTGTGTCTTAATGGTTGTAATTGTTGACGAATGTTCTTCTGCTCTTAAACCGCAATACGTATTTATTTTTAATGTATTATCACCTCCACTCAGGTGGGTATCAAAACACTGTACACTAAAATAGAATGCAAAGACAATTACCGACTATAATCACCCAGTAATGTCTGTCCGTCCCGCGCGTGACGTCACTCCACACGAGGCCCACCCCCCCGCGTGACGTCACTCCACACGAGGCCCACCCTCCCCCGCGTGACGTCACTCCACACGAGGCCCACCCCCCCCCCCGCGTGACGTCACTCCACACGAGGCCCACCCTCCCCCGCGTGACGTCACTCCACACGAGGCCCACCCCCCCCCGCGTGACGTCACTCCACACGAGGCCCACCCCCCCCGCGTGACGTCACTCCACATGAGGCCCACCCCCCCGTGTGACGTCACTCCACATGCCGCACCCCTCCACAATAACCATGAGCAGGTGACGTCACTCCACATGCCGCACCCCTCCACAATAACCATGAGGGGGTGACGTCACTCCACATGCCGCACCCCTCCCCAATAACCATTTGCGGGTGACATCACTCCACATGGGGCATACCCCCTCATTAATAATCATGAGCTGAACATTTTTTCTATAGAATATTTTAAATTTGCTGCAATATACACCCGTCCTCGGACGGGCAAAAGAGCTAGCGTTATCAAGTTTAATAAAAATCCGTGAGTTAAATATTGACTCTTCCACTCCCTCCGAACCACGCCGAGGCTCTAAGCGTGCCGGATCGCCCCGGACGAGGCGTCCCAGATCCTTGGTGGCAACGCTTGAGAAGGCGCTCGACTTCTCCAGCGTCGAGAGCAGAAGAGCCGAGGCTGGGAGAGTAGTCGCAGTGCCTGCTCTGAAGAGCGTGGTAGAGCATGAACTCCAGTCGTGTGACAGAGCAGTCGGGCACGCAGGAACATTGGTCCGAGACCATGCAGAGCTTTATAGACCATTCATAACATAGGTGTTTCTGGGTTTGATCGCGTAAATATATCAATGCGTCGTGAAACGTAAACAGAACGTGGCCAATTCGTCACCAGTACAGCACACCGGTGTGTTGGAGAGCCAAGCCACAACATTTACAATCTGATTCGAAGCTTTCGTGACTGCAGGAATTACTCTTTGGTTCTTTCGGTAAAGTCACGTAGAAAATAAAATCAACTAATAATAGAATACGACGTTTCGGTTGCAACACAAGCAGCCGTCATCAGGTAAGAATGAATGATAAAGCACAGACACGGACACAACATAGGCAGACACACATGTAGAGAGAGAGACACACAAAGACACACCGAGCGAAACACATACCAAGAGAGGACTGGGGAGGCAGACAGGCGAGAGGACCGAAACGTCGTCTTCTATTATAATTAGATTTTATTTTCCACGTGACTTTACCGAAAGAACCAAAGAGTATTTACAATCCGAGTACGACGTTTCGCCAGTAATTACAACTGGCTTCATCAGGCGACAGCCAGATTTGTGGATGATATTGGTCGCGAAAGCCTACGTGTTCAACTTTTATAGACCAGCTTGGCTAACTGATACTATGGATGCGAAAGCTCACTCACTGGAAGTCGGCGCAGGCCGCAGAGAGTGAGGAGTAACGTGGCTCAAAGCGGGGCTACCACGGCTCAGAATTCGGGCCGCCGCATTTTGGGGCCGTCCATAAATGACGTCACGCACCTAGGGGTGGGGGAGGAGGTTCAGACATTTGTGACGATGTGTGACGAGGGAGGGGGGGGGTTGAGAAATGTGACGTCACGTAAAAATGCGCAACTTTAAATAAATATAGACAACACGTTCTACTTAATTAAATAGACTTTTCAATAAATGTTTTCTCCTACAACATCAGAGTGCAGCGCCACATTAAATACGCACCACAATGACAATAGTTTAAAGCGATTTGAAGCATGTTTTATTTGGGGGGGGGGGGGCAGAGCTTTGTGACGTCATATTTGAGGGGGGGGGTCTGACTTTTTGTGACGCCGTGTGACGAAGGGGGGGGGGGAGTCAAAAATCGTCAAAAATCGCGTGACGTCATTTATGGACGGCCCCTTTGCACAAGGCACGTGGAAGCCCCGCGCGAAGGGCTTCACGGTAATCAAGACGAGTTAATAGCTCAAGGTCACGGAGATGAAAGAAAGCCGACTTAACCACAGCCGTCACCTGCGCATGCCCGTTAAGACTGCGGTCAAATAGAACCCCGAGGTTTGCGTACCTTGGACAAGGCGTGAAACTGAATCCCGTTAACAAGGGGAAGTTTAATCTGGCTCTGGCCCAGCCTGAACCGAGCACGATGGCAGTATGTTCAGGGGCTAAATTGGCAATATCGAGAGAGCTTCGGAAGAGAGGGTTCGTGTCGTTTTCCTCCTCCTCTGTTGAAGTGTCGCAGTCCACAGAGGGTTTACTCTGCGGTCCATTGTTCAGGGTTAGGAATTAATCTGGTTTAAAAAATCGTGCCAGTCGTGACTTGAAAGCTGCGAGTTCCAACTCAAGCCGGCGCTGAGCTCATTATCCTCTCAGCCGGTGATGGACTGGGACTAAAACATCGGCCCAGGAATTTGTAAACACGGCGGCCCAAATTCGGGCTACTTGGAGTTAGCTGGATTTGCGGTGTGGCGACGTGTTAGCGTGATTTTGCCGTGCGGTCTCATTATCCCATAATGAGACCGGTGAGGAAGTGATCTTTGGGGCTGCCCAATATGGTGATGACTTAATGCCAACTGCGGGCGTAAATAAGCAACGAAGCGTGGCACATTCGGGGTAATAATATTTTGTTTTTTACTTTTTACTCTGATCCCATTCAAGTTTTACAATTTCCCCCCACACACGCAGACCGACTCCACCGGCCACTTGGAATGGACCGACCCACCGGGCACTTGCCCCAATGTCCAGTCCGGGCCTTCTCTCGGCCGATCAATCTATCCAGGGCCTGACCCGTGGCTGTTGTTCGTCTTGCCCTCATCATGCAAATGTGGCATTGCCACCCCCGCCAGCTCGGGATTGTGTAGATCGGGGACGATCGCCCTCCCTCCCAACCCTCCAGGCGCTCGATTGAACTGCAGTGGCACGACGAACGCGGAGGCTTTGGTGGACAAATGAAACCCTTGCATCGCTTCCTTCCAGCTGGGCGAAGAGGCTCCTTCGCAGACGCGGCACGGGGAGGGATGAAGGCAGGGAGGGAGTGACATCGGGTTAATGCCCCGTCTGATTGCACTGCTCCTGCACACCCCACGTGGCCCCCAACTCACGGCAGATATGTTGTTTGACGATGGGGGAAATGGAAATCGGAGGCTCCGTTGCTCGCCGCGGGTTACCCGGCCGCGTTCGGGAAAAGCAAACGAGCGCGGCGGCGGTGGCCGCCCGGGGTGATGATGATGATGAGTCACGCGGGCGATCAGGGTGGCTGCGGGCAGAGCAGCACGTGGCGCTGCCTCGTTTGCCCCCCTCCCCCAGCCTCACCTCGTCACAACGACAATCTCTGTTTGCGCTGGAGGAATGCGACGGGCCACGATGATCTTTTTTACAGATGTTCAGGAGGGGCACGGGGTCAGAACGTTACAATAACAAACAACAGCAAAACACGATAGGAGTGCCAATGTATAGGAAAGGTAAACGAATCACTTTAAAAATTTACAAATAAAACTAAATATTTTTTTTTATCTTCCGAGGCAAAGCCCGCTGAGTTATGAGCGATCTGGCACTCGCTACGCGCGCCCGTCATTAATCAGACCACCAACCCCGCTCCCGCGTTGCCGACGATCACGCTCCACACAAGGGCTTTCGTTGAAGGCTGACCTCTGAGAGGAGAGCGGCCCACAGCCATGAACACAGACGAGACAATAACCCCAGCGCCGAGCAGTTGCGGCGTTGCTTTGTCGCCCAGCCGTCAGCCGAGCAATGGCAACACCGCTCGCTGCACGGAACCGAGCACGGTTGGCTGCGTACGGTGCGATAGAAGTTCAACGTACACACGTGCACACACACACGCGCAGGTGCGTACGTGCGCGCACGTGCCGGTGGAGAGGTGCCGGTGTGCGCCGTAGGGGAACATCTGACAGTACCCACGCGTGTAGCGGCTCCTCTGCCTGGACCGTGATGGTCTGCACAGGGGCTGTGAGTGTGGTAGCAGTCAGCGCTACGCCGCGCTACGGGAACCCGGCGACCCGAGATCGATTATCCGCTCACGGCCACCGCCAATGACGATTATGTGAACCGGACCTGGGCCTCCCCTAGGTCGACTCAGCCTCAAATGAGTACCTGGTACGGTGTGTCAACATCGCCATTAGGGAGACAAAGATGGCCGGGCGTGGTGTTGGCCACCCACCCCCCTTATGTGCCGTGCTGGCTTTCATAGGTGCTCGCGAACAGCACTTGCCCCAGAAGTCTGCTGAGGCTATACAGGGTGTCTTTGTCTCTGTGTGAGTCTCTGTCAGCATATGCTACAAGACAAATAGGTGTCATACCGACACTGCTACATTGACAATTGCAAGAAGATTATTTGACAAAATTGTCAATTAATTTAAAGGACAACGAGGCCAGTAGTTAATTATCAGCATCATCATCACAATGATGATATGCCCCTCTGCCTCAGAGCAAAAAGCACCTGGGTTCGATGCCTAACTGGCTTATCTTGGCTGTGTCGAGTTTGTACGTTCTCTCCACCGTCTCAATGGAATTTCCTCGAGCTGCTCTGGTTTCCTCCCATGGCGAAAAATAACAACAACAACATGAAACAATCCAACCGGTATTGGGCAAAACATCCAAAAGCTGAAAAATGTTACTGAGAAGTAATTCCTCAATTGGGGTTACACACACAGCAAAAGCGTTGCCTCTCGACTGTAAAACGAACAAAAAACACTTGGCAGGACCCTCCTTAGTAACAGTCTTGAGACTCGGTGAGGCTTTTCCTGGGTAATAATGCAAGCGTCAACACAATTATAATTACATTCACAAAGCTAGGCTCTCTCGTGCGCACAACCACTTTTAAAACTATCATTCGTCCGATGCTGCTTTTGAAAATGAGTACGTAAGCGTGCACATAATTATTACACAGAGGCAATTAAAATGTACGGAGACAGCGCGGAGCTTACGGTGTGTGTTTTAAAACAATTCGCCGTTTGCTGTTCTACTCTTGCGCACGGCAGCGATTTGTTTGGGAGCGAGACGCCAATGTCGAGGTCTGCTACTCGCCACGACGAGAAGGCTTCAGGAGAGAGAGAGAGTTGGTGCCGTTCTACGCTATACCGCATTGTATAGCGCAGACGATACAATGCACGCGGTATTGCTCATACAATCGCACTTTTCAACGTGGAATTCCAGCGACTGTGGACGATGGCGTGAGATGTTTGCGGGCACAGCGAGGGTGGCGGTGATCATAGCGGCGGCAGGCCGCAGTGGGGGCGAGCGTGGTGGTGACACCGGGTCCAGTCACGTGGGCGAGCGTGGTGGTGACACCGGGTCCAGTCACGTGGGCGAGCGTGGTGGTGACACCGGGTCGAGTAGCGCGGGCGAGTGTGATGGTGATACCGGGTCCAGTCACGTGGGCGAGCGTGGGCCAGGCCATTGTTCAGGCCATTGTGGAAAACTGGGCGCACCAAAGTTGATACATATCCTCACCTCCCCCCTTCCCCCCTGTATTCGTGTAAGCGCAATTCTCACCCTATTCCTCTCCACCTGCCTGTAGCTCCGATGTTGTTAATAACATGCCTGAGCCCACTTGGGCTCAGCGGAATTTAATAACCGAATACCGATTTATGTTCGTGCGATATTTTCGATGTCTCTCGTGAAGCTGCGCTTGTTTTTTCGTTTTTGCCCACATTCTCTTTTTTGCTGTATCCGTGCTACAGACTGCCTCGCTTCACCTCTCTTTGTTTTAGCTTTCGTCGCGCTGTTGATCCGGGCTCGCTCTTGCGCTTGAGCCTCCTGCCCTGGCCTTATGGTCTCTCACGCAGTCACACCGAAACCCAACCTGACTTGGCCTTGGTCATAATCGGTGCATGGGACTCGCCCACCGCCTTCAACTATCCATACGACCACGGGGAGAACGTGTAAACCCCAAATATAGAGGTGTGAGGGTCGCGATCGAACCCACGACCTTATGTATACCAGGCAAGGTAGTTAACATCTCGCCACCGGGGCACCCTGAGCGACCACAAATTGTTTTTGGTCCGCTGCTTTCCGGTGTCCCCGGAGAAGTCGGCCACCTCACCTCAACCACCCGGCGAGATTCCCCTCGCGTGCGGTGAGAGACGGAGTTGAATTTCGACTTAAAGCTTTCGTGACTGCAGGGATTCATCTTCTTGGTTCTTTCGGTAAAGTCACGTAGAAAGAACCAAGAAGACGGAGTTGAGTCGCCCCGATGCGAGGGCTCCCCGCCCAATCACCCAAGGGGCGAGAAGGGCCCCCAATCAACGCGTCCGGTGAGCGGGGATGCCTGGGCGTGCGACATTTCTCGACGCATTTTCAGTGCACGTGACCTCTCAACGTCCGTTTTTGCCGCGTTTGCAGCAGGCAATGAACGCGCAGCGGCTGCTATGATCCGAAGACCGCAGATGTTTTGAACGCGTCGCCGAGACGTCTCGAGTTGACTTGAATGATCTTGTATTTGATGTTGTCATTTTTTTTTTTGACCAGGTGTTAACCGCGGTCGGGGATGGAGCGGTGGCTCGGTGGTCGGCGCACCGTGCTGTGAACCGGTGACCTGGGTTCAATTCCTGGCCACGGGTAGTCATCTTCGGTGAGTGGAGATCTGAGCAGTCGCCTGCCCACCCCCACCCGTTTCACCAACTCCCACTGACCAGCACAACAACCGCCATTCGCTACCAAGTGGCAGTGATGTCACCACTGTGCGTGTGCCAGGGCACGTACACGTTAAGGCCACGTGAAAGTGTCGAAAGCCCGCTGGCAGGAGGTCACGGAGCAGAACCAGGTGCTATGGGTCAACTGACTGATATGACTAGCCGATGCAACACCTGTGCCCCCTACTGTGCCAACTTGCTGTGTTTTAGCCCCTGGCACTCTGCTCGTTGTTGTGAGCGTCCCTCCTCTGCCCTCCGTTGTTGCTGGAGAGAGAATGCCTCCAACTGCCCAGTAGCAACATCCTTCACGAGCCTCCTCTACAGAGGCCGATCTTGACACGGGTGGTACCAGTCATCGGCAAGTCCACTCAGCTCCACGTCCTCTTGTACAACATCACGCCATCTCTTCTCTAGCCAGTGCCGCGTCCGTTTAGTCCCCTCTATGAAGGTCCTTAATGATTCTGAGCAGAGAGTCAGGGACTCGGAAAGCACGAAGAACAACCCAGAGCCCAGGCCTACTGATGATATCATAGGCCTTGACCAGGTCAATGAAGCAGAGATGTAGGTCTTGTTGGAATTCCCTACACTTCTGCTGTAGCAGACGGATAGAAAATATGTCATCTGTGCAGAACCACCTTTTTCTGAAACCACATTGGGGCTCTGCAAGGCTCTCCTCGGCGTGCCTGGCAAGGCGATGTTGAATAATCCTTGCCAGGACCTTTCCCAGCACACTGAGGAGTGAGATGCCCCTGTAGTTGTTACAGTATGTGCGGTCCCCCTTCTTAAAGAGGGGGACGATCAGGGCATCCTTCCAATCCTGCAGAACCCATACAGTGTTCCAGACTGTTATTATGATGTGATGTAGGGTAGTCTGAGCACAAACCTCACCCTTCCTCCCCCAAGATCTGCTCAGCAAATCTGTAAACCTCTTCCTGGGGGTCGGAGATTGGATCACCGTTCTTTCCCCTAATGATGGTGATAGGTGTGGTGCTGCAAGTTACTTTATCGATGGAGTTAAAGAGTGATTTGTGTTCGCGGGCCACTGAGGAAGATTCCATCTCCCTCAGCAAGCCGCAACTACCACCCATCCCTACAGTGCCTCACGGCTCTCCAAAACTCCGAGCGCAGGCTGCGGTAAGCCTCCTTATTCTCTGATGTGGGATGCTGTAGATGGTGTGAGTGGGCCTGTCACTTTTTCTCAGCCAGCCTGAATACCTCCTCTATCAGCCACAGTCGTAAACCTTGCCCATTTCCCCTCGGCATCAGGAGTGAGGAACGATGCCAACCCCAGTTGAAAGCGATGATGTAATTCTTGCTTGCAACTTTATTCAGTTAGCTGAGACCAGGCTACTGTGGGTTTGAATGGGGTCCTGGGTGTGCACCCACCACCGGAGTAGAAGAAATGCAGGCGCATCTTACGGGCAGATCAGCTCCACGGGAGGTCCTGGTGTCAAGGACATGGGCCCGCATCTGCTTTTCCATCACTATATAGTCCAGCAGATGTTCTTGCTTGGACCTGGCGTGCATCCATGATGTTGTATGGGTACGCCAATGCAGGAACAGTGTGTTGGTAATTACAAGCCCATGGGCTGCAGAAAAGTCTAGAAGCCTTCTACTGTTATTATTGAGCTGATTCGGCCCATGCATTCCAATCACTCCAGACCAGGTGCAAGCAACATGACCAACTCGGGTATTAAAGTTACCCAACAGGATGACTCTATCCCGAGGGGCCATTTAAGCTAGCACCTGTGGCAGGAGGTCATATAATGCATCTGACTCATCGGCCTTGTCTGCATCCCTCCACTGATGTTCATCTTCGGTGGGGGCATGAGTAACCATGACCACCACTCCTCGCCTCTGGTTGATACGAAGGCGAGCCCAAAGTAGCCTGGGTCTTACAGCTTCTCACACCTCACCGCCACGCTACCACACCCCCTTCATTCTTTTTTTAAGAAGAAGACCCACTCCCTGTTATTTGACAGTTTCCTGCCCCGAGTAGAGGACTGTCCACACCTCATGGTGGCAGGAGCCAGAGCCGGTCCACCGGACCTCTTAACACCACAGAGATCCGGGCAGTACCAGGTCCAGCTCTCAACAGAGAAGTGGCAGCCTCTCCACCGCAGTGAGCGTTTGAACATTCCACGTGTCCACCCGCAGTGGCTTTTTGCTGCTTCTGGAGGAACCCAAAGGGTAAGGATTCAATCTGCTGGCTCCGCCAAATGGGGTTTGGCCA
Source organism: Lethenteron reissneri (assembly GCF_015708825.2). Classification (NCBI taxonomy): domain Eukaryota; kingdom Metazoa; phylum Chordata; class Hyperoartia; order Petromyzontiformes; family Petromyzontidae; genus Lethenteron; species Lethenteron reissneri. The sequence goes on from NC_083784.1 coordinate 7,552,899, forward strand.
GGAGACGTCATAGACACCTGTCCCCCCGGGGCCATTAGCACAAGCTTAGCTAGATAATTTTTTCATGGTTTAGTGGTAATTAATTGAAGGTGGAGGCATTACCAGTCCCGCACACCCATCCAGAGCCCCCTTTGATCGCTGTGGTGGCTGCAAAGCGCCATGAGGGTAACGGCCACTACAACATTACCGTCCGGCACCAACGAGGAGGTAGAGGGTTGTTTTGCCTGACCAGTGTGGTGAAGTATGGCCGGCACGCCATGGGGTAATGATCATCCACCATTGCATTGACAAACGGCTGTAGATAATACAATTGTTTTTGTTAATGTGAACCATCATGACACTGGTTGTAACCACCAGCGAAACGTCGCTGCCCAATTGATAATCATTGTGACATCGCTCCCCAACGCAGCACACCGTGGATGCTGAAGTAGTCATGAATTGTCACGTGTGCTGACATGACGACTCTATTCATCAGCCTCCGTCGGGATGGAGGAGGGTTTACGACGCGCATTTTGCTCACCGCGGCAATTTTGACCCCAGCATTAGGCTTGTAAATTCCGATACCGGTGGCGAAAGCCCGCTGCGCATTAAACCCATGCTGTCAAGTTCAGGCCAGAAACTAACGATGCTCCCCGCCCATTTTCACGTCAAATCCTCGCAGGTTCACGCCAACCACCCAACCCGCCCGCCCGCCCACCCACCGACCACCCCGCGGAGGGGTGTAGGGTGGCGGGGGGCGGTAGCAACGCCACGATGGAGTTCCTCGCGGCGCCGTGGAACGACAGCGAGACGTCCGCCACCGCCAACACCACCAATGGCTCGGCGCGGCCGCCCCCTCCGGCCGCCACGCTCGATGCCTCCGAGGCCTCCTCCTCCTCCTCAGCGGCCAAGGTTGCCACCTCGTTGACGCTGGCCGCCCTGGCGCTGGCCACCGTCGTGGTGAACGCGCTCGTCATCGCGGCCATCTCGGCCACGCGCAAGCTGCGCCAGCCCGCCAACTACCTCATCGGCTCGCTGGCCGTGGCCGACCTCCTCGTGGCCGCGCTGGTGATGCCCGTGGCGGCGGCCTACGTGGTGACGGGCGAGTGGGCGCTGGGCGGTGCCCTCTGCGACCTGTGGCTCAGCCTGGACGTCACGTGCTGCACGGCCTCCATCCTGCACCTGTGCGCCATCGCCCTCGACCGCTTCTGGGCCATCACGGACGCGGCCGAGTATGCGCACAAGCGCACGCCGGGCCGCGCCGCGCTCATGATCGCCGCGTCCTGGCTGCTGGCGGCGTGCATCTCGGTGCCGCCGCTCTTCTGGCGCCGGCGCGACCCCACCAAGCCGCGGTGCATCATCGAGCACGACCACGTGCTCTACACCATCTACTCCACGTTCGGCGCCTTCTACGTGCCGCTCGCGCTCCTGCTGGCGCTCTACTGCCGCATCTTCCGTGCCGCCAAGCAGCTCTACGAGAAGCGCGAGTCGAAGCAGCGCGAGAAGCTGAGCGTCAGCGCAGAGAGCGCCGTGAGCCTGGAGCAGCCTCCACAGTCGCAGCAGCAGCAGCAGCAACCGGCCGGTAAGCTGTTCCGGCTGCCGCAGCCGTTCTGCATGTCGGAGACCTCCTCTTCGGACCAGACGCTGGCGCAGGCGGAGCGCTCCGGGCACCACCAGCAGAGCGTCGGCGCGGCGGCGCGGCGCTCCAAGCGCTCGCTGCGCCCGCCCCGCTCCGTGCGCTTCATGAGCGCGCGGCTCGACCAGCGGCGGCCGTGCCTCCAGGAGCGCATCTCGGGCTCGCGCGAGCGCCGTGCCGCCAAGACGCTGGGGCTCATCCTGGGCGCGTTCGTCGTGTGCTGGCTGCCGTTCTTCATCAAGGAGCTCGTGGTGAACCTGTGCAAGTCGTGCGCCGTGTCGCCTGAGGTGGCCGACCTCCTCACGTGGCTCGGCTACATGAACTCGCTCATCAACCCGCTCATCTACACCATGTTCAACGAGGACTTCAAATCGGCCTTCAGGAAGCTCGTGTCCAGGCAGCCGAGGCTGTGAGGGCGCTCTCAGATGGTGGGGCCAGGAGGGATGTGGAGATGGCGAAGGCCGACGAGCCGACTGGCTGGCCGGCTGGCTGACTGGCTGGACGACTGGCTGACTGGCTGACTGACTGGCTGGCTGGCTGAATGGCTGGACGACTGGCCGGCTGACCGGCCGGCTGGCCGACTGGCTAGCCTGCTGGCTGGCTGACCGGCTGACTGGCCGGCCAGCTGGCCTTCGCAGGACTGGAAGTGATGACGGCCGAGGCTAGAGACTAACGGTGGAGTAGGCAGCCAAAGGGATGGAAACGTGAAGGCGTCACATAGGATTTCAGCCGAGGAGATGGAGCGATGGGTTCGGGTCGTGTATGTACGTACGTGTGTTGAACTTCTTTTGCACCGCATGTAGCCAACCGCGCTAATCGGAGGTGCGGGCGGGGGACAACAAACTAAACGCAAAAATCAGTTAGAAAGAAATTAGTTGGTCGATGTAAATGATTTAAAAGTGCATAGCTCCAGTGGCTTTCTCATATCGGAAGGAAGAGCGTTCCAGACGGCCGCAGAAGTGCGTGTAAAAGCGCGCGATGCGGTAACCGTTTTTGTTCAATGGCTAATCAAAGCTCGCCGCTGCTGCGAGAATGACCGGAGTTCACGTGACGAAGGTTTATTCTCCTTGGCGAGATCAGAACCCGGGTCGTGCGCTGCGGGTGGCCGGGTGGATGGTTGCATCGCAGGATCGTGAGAATTGGCGGCGGCTTAGGGAGGCCTCCGTCCAGCAGCAGATTGAGCGCGGCTGATGGTGACCGAAACGTCTTGACAGTTGTATCCTCACGGAGGGTTTATTCTCTACGGAGAGCCCCCGCTGCCTCAACTCACAGCTCCCGTTGCGGAGTGGTAGATGTGCGTAACGAATATCGTCGTATTGGGGAAGGGGATCGTTTTTCGGTTGTCATTATTTGGTATAAATATGCGGGGCAAAAACACAGAAAAACACGTGCTCAGTTTTCAGATATAGCTTAGATGTGTGAAGATGTGGCGAGTTCCTCAGTGTTGAGACAAAACGCGGACTGAATGAGTGCATTTAACGGAGATTGCCATGGGTTGTATGTATGTGTGTACAATGTTGAACTTCTTTCACGCCATTCGTAGCCAACAGTGCTAATCGGAGGTGCGGGGGAACGACAACAAACTTAACACATAAAGCAGTTCTAAAGAAATCCAGAAGTACATAGCACCAGCGGCTTCCTTATATCGGAAGGAAGAGCGTTCCAGACGGCCGTAGAAGTGCATCCTAAATTGAGCGCAATGTGGTGACCGTCTTTGTTCGATGGCCAGCCAAAAGCGTGCTGCTACGAGGATGACCGGAGTTCACGTGATGGTTTATGCTCCTTAACGAGATTAGCAAAGGTATTGTGGTTCATTTGTGGCAAGCACTTTGTGTGTAATGAGTGTCTGGAATATTGCACATTTTTTGCCTCCGAACCCAGATTATCTTGTGAAAGAACCTTAACTTATTTTATTTTTATTATTTTATTAATCCCTGTACATTTCTGTAAAGCTCCTGTTGAGGACAAATGCAGTGTAATATATATGTACATAGACATTTGTAATGGCGTGTACAATGGCTAAGTTATCAGGATTCATAAACAATTCATACAAATAAAGGCCAAGGTCAATATTCTTTGTGTTTTTGTGATTTTTTTCTTGGATAAAGGTGCAGCCCTGCAATTGCCCGTTCGCGGCACTGCTGGCGGAAGGGGCCTCCGTTATTAGAGGGCATTTGGTGAAATCCTCCACGCTGGCCAGACGCTCCTCGGGAGAGATAGGAGCGCCCACACTTCATCCCCACCGGACCACGTGACATTGTCCATCGACGAACACTGCCATGGGTGGACGGAGGAGGTGTGGAGAGGATTTCAGAAAAATCGCCCCATTGTCTCAGCTTGCCGTGCCGGGGGCAATCGAACCGGCGGGCTCGGGATTGCGGCTCCGTTACCCTGAGCGCTCCGGTACGGCGGGATGCTCCTCACTGCAGCGTTAATTAATCCAGGCGTCAGATTCATCAGAATAAGAACCGTTATTTTGGTTCGGTCTGGAGGAATACGATGAGCTATGAAGCACTTTTCTCTCTCGCAGCTCTGCAGTTATGGGCGGGTCGGCGAGTTGCAACAGCAAAACAACTCAAAGACAACGATAGGAGTGAATTTATACATACTATAATGATATTTCACGGTGAAAGCAGCACAACGCTTCCAATCAGAAGCGTGCGAGTTCAACTCCCGGCGAGGGATCAGCTGAGATTGTTACCCATCTCGAGTGAATACAACCAGAACTTTTCGTGCTTTCGTGACCTCGTTCGATAAAAAGGCCGTGTGTTGCTGGCGTCACGGGTCCAAATTTGGCAAGTTTGGGGACGACTTGCAAAGTGCTTGATTGGTAAACACAAAGCAACATCACTCCCTACAGGCAAGATGGTGCTGTGTCCATACTGTGCCACACAGGGGGGGGGGGGGTCCCGTAGGCTAAACGACAAACTACAGCTGGACATTGGAATGATTGACATGCGGTGTACGGAGCTTTGAGTGCCAGAGACGTGTGAGCAAGTGCCCTGTCAATGGAAATCCTTTTCATTCGATGGAAATTCAAAAGCGGTTTTCCTGTGTAGAGACTGGTCCCTCCACCACGAGAATGTGGAATTTGAAACCCCTTGGCTCATGGAGTGCTAACAAAGCTGAGTGCCACCGCATTGCTCAGGGTGCCACGGTGGCGAGAAGATGTTATTTGCCTCGCCTGGTACACAGGAGGTAGTGGGTTCCATCCCGACTCCTGTTGTTGGTATATTTGGAGTCCACGTGGTCTCTCTCTCTCTCTCCCCCCGTGGTGATCGCATGTATTTTTTTTAGGTCTGGGTTCCTCCCGTTTTGCCCTCCACATTGAGAAACAACGCCCATTTATATTACACTGGTCAACACACTTTTTCTGGCATAAGGTATTCCAACGGTTTTAATGTAATTTTGGGGTGCTGATTCCAAATCTGGCATCAGTTTTTGTCTATCACATCAGGTTTTTGAGATATCAAATATTGCATTTTCAATGAAAACTGCAGATGAAAAATATTAAATAGATTTGGATATCTACATAAAATGATATTATAAACACACTATCCTAAAAATACAGCACCATATTTTAACACTAAAGCAGTCACTGACTCGCAACAACTGGCAATCATAAGTGACAGAGTTAATTTCGGGTAAAATAAATGAAAATGGGGTATGCCGATAGCATAAAAATGAGATGTGATAGAGCAACTCTGAGATCAGATTTGGAATCAGCACCCTGAAATTAGTCTAAAACAGATGCACAAGTCCAGGACAGAATTTTTTTTTTGTTGACCAGTGTTATTTGTCTGCTACCATGAATTTGGACGTGTGATGATGATTATGATTATATCAACCACTGCGATGAATTATCATATGTGGCCAAGTCGCCTCTGAAAAAGAGCTACAGAATATCGCTTAGTGGGCATTACCTGGTGAAAAGAATAGTTTAGTTTAGCTTAAGCGGGGGATGCAGCGTTCAGCCTCCGTGGTGAATTGCTGAGCGAGGCTCCAGCCAGAGCCAGAGGGGCTGTCGATATCCCGATGACTCCGTGAAGAGAATCGGATCGCGCTGCCCAGCGAAATCCCGACAGCTCCACGTACGGGAGATGCGTCGTCATAAGCTGCAAGGAGAAGAACACACAAATAATAATAATAACCAACCCGTATTTCAGTGGCTGCGGGTTTCAGTAAATTGCTTTTCTGGCGACACACAGAGCCAGAGGCTACTGGACGGGATTTCAATGGCGGCGGGGATGGGTTGGGTTTTTGCCGGACAGCGGACGGCGTTTTTTTTTATAATTTAACGCGTCATGTGGCTTGTTGTTGTTGTTGTTTTCGCCTGCTCTTAATGAGCGCGCGAGCTGATGCTTTTTGTTATTGGCAAAGTGTAGCAGCTATAAGTGCAACGTTTTTTTTTTTACCCCGTGTCAAAATCAGTTCAGAAATGCACATAATTAGATACAAAACTATAGAATGCCCCCTCATCTACAGTATGTATACCGAGGAGAGTGTTGTGTGACGATAACGATGATGGTATTAACACTGAATAAAATAATAAAATACGAAATAAATTGCAGCCATTCTCAATCTACTGATGGCTGGAAGTCTGCCCACAACGGTCATGGCTAGTATTTTTATTTGTTGACCATACTTCACCACGCCGGTCGAGCGCGATTTGGTGAAAGAGGCAGGGCTTGGCGACGTCGTGGCTTGTCCTGGTGGCACTCACCAGCGATGTTAGCCGTGGCGGTGGAATCAAACTTTAGTTCGAGAGGTTTGGGTGGGCAGTGCGTTAAACCGCTCCCACCGCGCTCCCACCGCTCCCTCCACGCGGCCGCGTGGAATTAAAGACGCGAGACGCAAGCAAACACAACAACAGCGACAACAAACACAACAACAGCGACAACAAACACAACAACAGCGACAACAAACAACAACAGCGACACCAAACACAACAAACGGCTCAGATTTCACATAGTTCTTTTCGTTTTATTATGTTTTATTATGTTTTATTTTTATTATTTTATTACTTCCCTTCTACGTGACTTTACCGAAAGAACCAAGAAGATTCTTTTCGTTTGTTCCAAATGGCAGCGCTGCTCTTCCCACGACAGTTCGAGAAGCACACGGAGTCTGGCCAGAGCTGAAATGATCTCGCGTGGGACCTCACATTTAGATAGAATAACAGAGGTGGGTGGCGGTGGAGTGGTGCGGGGGGGGGGGGGCAATCTTCCTCTCCGCTTGCTTAAAAATCGATAAGCGTAACCGTATTGGTTTCTAAAATTGGAAGGAAAAATTTTCCGCAATTTGTCGCGGGGAAAATATCTGGTGGACGCAGCTGCTTCCACTTGTGAGGCCACCTCGCACCGCTCTGTATTATTATTATCATCTGCGGCATCTGTCATTCCGACGAGGATTATAACGGCCCGGCTCCTTTTGTCGCGGGCGTCCTGGATGCGCCGCAGTGGCTCGGAGATGTCAACTACCTCGCCTGGTCTACAGGAGGTCGCGAGTTCGATCCCCAGGCCCCCTGGCGCCCGCCGCTGTATATTCGGAGTTTGCGTCTCTCTCTCTCTCTCTCTGTCTCTCTGGTTTTGTGGATTTTTTTTTCCGGGTCCTCCAGTGTTTTTTTTCGTTCCTGCACATTTGGAATCAACGTGCGTTTCGAGTATTTGGCCGCTATAATTTTCACGTGCTGATAAGCCACTGCGTTGAGCTATCATTTGTGGCCAGGTCGTTTCTGGAAAAAAATAGTTATATTGCTCAGTGGGCCTTATCTGGTAAAATGAAAGATAGTTTTACGATTTTCTTATAGTTTTGCCAGGAGGTTTTAGCCGCTATTCTGGATTACCAACGCCGCTCAATCATCATCATCAGCAGCAGCAGCAGCCACGGTCAAATCCCGCTGCTGGATGAAGGCCTCCACGCAAATCGTCACCGCCGCCTCACCGCCGCACTCTCTTCACGATGCCCAACAAAAATGCACGCGAGATGATTCCATCGCTCCATCTCCGCAGCGAGCGTCCTCCGATTGGCGCTCCGCTCCGCGGCTGACGCTCGGCCCAAAAAGTCGTTGACCGTCGGCCCTTCCAGCCGTGACGCGTCCCATTGGAGCCCCACTTGGCCCCACTTGGCCCCACTTGGCCCCACTTGGCCGTTGGGAAAAAAAAACTGCGACGGCAATGCAGCTCTTTTATTTCAATCCGTCGCATATTTGTATTCCAAATGCATCCCGATGGCGCCTCGTGTCGTCGCGTCGCGAGTTGAAGAGACGTCTACATTCGGGAGCCTGTATACAGGCAGCCAGCAGTACACCGCCTGTGTCAAACAGCGGCCCTACGAGATGATAGCGATGGAGCTGCTTTCAAAATCACTGCAATGGGCATTTGTCTCCACGCTGGGTAGCAAGCCTTTCACTCGCATGTCTAAAACAACAACTACTACTACGTGTGTCAACCTCAGTGCCAAATTAGGTTAAAATAACACGACGAATAATAATTATGTTTAGTAATCAGCTCGTTACAATTGAATGCGTAGGTCAATAAAAAAAAGGTCTCATTGATTAACTACTCAAATAAGCATCGAGGTGGTTCTCATTATTATCTTTATAAAACTGCGTAGCCGGTGATGGCAATTCCACATTGCTGTGGCAGGGGCGGCGAGCCTATTCGTCGCACAACGACTGGTCAACAATCCCCAAATAAGGAATGACGGGGTGGGCCGAGTCAAACCCTCGACCGGGATTTGAACTCACGAACTTTCCAATTTGCGGGAGCCGCTTTTCTCGAGCGGCGGGTTGCAGCCCGTGACCGGAGTTGGAACCCGGTCCTTCTCGGCGTCAGCTCTGTCAACGTGCACCACGAGGCAAGCAGAGCCACCGCCTTCGAGAAAAGTAGAAAAAATATATAATAATGCAATTTTAATACAGATACAAAGCACTCTGTGGGGACTGCGGCAATCCCATTACAAACAATGAGCCAGAGGATGCCTCGAATTAAATCACGTAAATGTGTTTGTGTGTGTGTGTGGGAAAACGGCGAGTCGTTGGGGGGTTGGTGGGTGGAGGGGGGGGTGGAAGATCGTTGTGTCGGAAATGAAACACGGCGGTCAATGGTGAGATATTATCTCCGGGAAAGAAAACACATTTTTTTTTTGCCGGATAATTGTATATATATATTTTTCTTATTAACTCACGAAACATTTCAAAAAGGTCACCACCGAGTGGTAGCGTGTAACGGCGACTATCGCGCGCAATAACGCCTGTCCGCTCCTGCGATTGTTGAGACGAAGGGAGGGGAAAACACGTGCCCGCGCAATTGCCTGCAGGCCGTGGACAAGATCGGAGCTCCCCACTCGCATTTGCATTGGTCTATATATCAGAGGACGGCGACCAGAACATCGTTAAAACAACAACAACAACAACAAAACCCTCAATATTTCAAGAAGAGCCTCAATGCACGGCGGTGAACACGAGACGGTGGGTCCCTTCGTAAATAACGGTCACGAAGCAGTTCCTTGAAGAGCCGCACGCGGCTTTGGAGTCGCAGGTTGCCAAACCCTGCCCATGGTAAACTGGACTTCCATGGTAAACTGGAATCTCATGGTGAACTGGAATCTCATGGTGAACTGGACTTCCATGGTGAACTGGACTTCCATGGTAAACTGGAATCTCATGGTGAACTGGAATCTCATGGTGAACTGGACTTCCATGGTGAACTGGACTTCCATGGTGAACTGGACTTCCATGGTAAACTGGAATCTCATGGTGAACTGGAATCTCATGGTGAACTGGACTTCCATGGTGAACTGGACTTCCATGGTGAACTGGACTTCCATGGTAAACTGGAATCTCATGGTAAACTGGAATCTCATGGTGAACTGGACTTCCATGGTGAACTGGACTTCCATGGTAAACTGGACTTCCATGGTAAACTGGAATCTCATGGTGAACTGGAATCTCTTGGTGAACTGGACTTCCATGGTGAACTGGACTTCCATGGTGAACTGGACTTCATGGTAAACTGGACTTCTATAGTGAACTTGACTTCCTGGTAAACTGGACTCCCATGGTAAACTGGTCTTCCATAGTAAAGTGGACTACCATGATAAACTGGACAACCATGGTAAACTGGACTCCCATGGTGATATGGACAACCATGGTGAACTGGACTCCCATGGCAAACTGGACTTCTATGGTGAACTGACTCCCACGGTAAACTTGATTTTCATGGTCAGGGATCGGCAACCAAAATAACAAGAATTTCCCATTTCTACGTGAATTTCAAGAGCCCCACTGCAGTCGTTAAAGAGCCACTGCATGCGGCTCTGGAGGTGCAGTTTGGTCGACCCCCTAGTCTAGACATGACACACTCATAGACATACGTATCTTTGGATCTGTGAAGCAATACGGACATCCGCAAAAAACATGTGTGCATTCTAATAAAATAACGTACTGCCCTATATCGTCCGCTGCTGGATGGAAGCCACGGGGGTTGTTTGACCACTTCGCCATGCGGTTCTAAATTTGAAGCTTTCGTGTAGCAAGGATTCATATTCTTAGGTTTTTTCGGTAAAGTCACGTAGGTAAAACATTAAAATTAATAAACGTAAAATAAAATAAATATCACGATATTCTTAGGTTTTTTCGGTAAAGTCACGTAGGTAAAACATTAAAATTAATAAAAGTAAAATAAAATAAAAAATAAAAATCACGACGTTTCGGAGGCTGTATACAGCTGTCGTGGCTGTGACGGTTCCACCTGAAGACGGAAGCTTGTGTTGCCTCCGAAACGTCGTGATTTTTATTTTTTAATTTTTTTTTACTTTTATTAATTTTAATGTTTTACCTATGTGACTTTACCGAAAAAACCTAAGATTATTCGCTTCGCCATGCGGGTTGGTGAAATGGGGGGGGGGGGCAGTCGTGGGTCACTCAGGATTGGTTCAGAGGTCACCTGCCGCTGGTGGTAGTCGTGACCGGGTACCAATCTCCGGTTGCCCGGTTCATAGCCGGGTATGCTAACCACTGCGCCACCGCTATACCCAGTAAAGTCCTGTCCAGTACATAAATGTCAAGTGCACACACACAAGCGGACTTGTGTTTCCGCGTGTGCACTATCCAGACTCAACGCCTGCTTAGCTTTCGAGATTGAGACACTGCAAATGATTCGGTCATGGGCATCATCCAACAATAATAATAATATCATTAATTGAAAAAATAAAGATAAAAACAGACAAAGCTCCAAACGGAATGGACAAAGATACCGATGAATACACGTTTCGGCTGGCGTGAACCCCAACGAGCAGTTCCAGGTGCCAGAGAAGAGGGGCAATTCCGTGAGCGTTGAAACCAGAACGAGGTGGAACCCGTCCCAGTCGCTGAGACGGAAGGAGGCCGCGGGAACGTCGCGAACTCCGCGGAGTGGAGGGGCGGGAATGAGTCGGAGTGGAGGGGCGGAATGAGTCGGAGTGGACGGGGAATGAGTCGGAGTGGAGGGGCGGGAATGAGTCGGAGTGGAGGGGGCGGAATGAGTCGGAGTGGAGGGGGGAATGAGTCGGAGTGGAGGGGGGAATGAGTCGGAGTGGAGGGGCGGAATGAGTCGGAGTGGAGGGGGGAATGAGTTGGAGTGGAGGGGGGGAATGAGTCGGAGAGGAGGGAAGGAATGAGTCGGAGTAGAGGGGCGGGAATGAGTCGGAGTGGAGGGGCGGAATGAGTCGGAGTGGACGGGGAATGAGTCGGAGTGGAGGGGCGGAATGAGTCGGAGTGGAGGGAGGGAATGAGTCGGAGTGGAGGAGGGGAATGAGTCGGAGTGGAGGGGGGGAATGAGTCGGAGTGGAGGGGGGGGGAATGAGTCGGAGTGGAGGGGCGGAATGAGTCGGAGTGGAGGGGGGGAGATGAGTCGGAGTGGAGGGGGGGAATGAGTCGGAGTGGAGGGGGCGGAATGAGTCGGAGTGGAGGGGGGGAATGAGTCGGAGTGGAGGGGGCGGAATGAGTCCGAGTGGAGGGGGAATGAGTCGGAGTGGAGGGGGGGAATGAGTCGGAGTGGAGGGGGGGAATGAGTCGGAGTGGAGGGAGGGGGGGGGGGATGAGTCGGAGTGGAGGGAGGGGGGGGGGAATGAGTCGGAGTGGAGGGAGGGAATGAGTCGGAGTGGAGGGGGGGAATGAGTCGGAGTGGAGGGGGGGAATGAGTCGGAGTAGAGGGGGGGAATGAGTCGGAGTGGAGGGAGGGAATGAGTCGGAGTGGGGGGGGGGGGGAATGAGTCGGAGTGGAGGGGGGGAATGAGTCGGAGTAGAGGGGGGGAATGAGTCGGAGTGGAGGGAGGGAATGAGTCGGAGTGGAGGGGGGGAATGAGTCGGAGTGGAGGGGGGAATGAGTCGGAGTAGAGGGGGGGAATGATTTGGAGTGGAGGGAGGGAATGAGTCGGAGTGGGGGGGGGGGGGGAATGAGTCAGAGTGGAGGGGGGGGATGAGTCGGAGTAGAGGGGGGGAATGAGTCGGAGTGGAGGGAGGGAATGAGTCGGAGTGGGGGGGGGGAATGAGTCGGAGTGGAGGGGGGGAATGAGTCGGAGCGGAGGGGAGGGAATGAGTCGGAGTGGAGGGGGGGAATGAGTCGGAGTGGAGGGAGGGGAATGAGTCGGAGTGGAGGGAGGGAATGAGTTGGAGTGGAGGGAGGGGGGGAATGAGTCGGAGTGGAGGGGGGGAATGAGTTGGAGTGGAGGGAGGGGGGGGAATGAGTCGGAGTGGAGGGAGGGGGGGAATGAGTCGGAGTGGAGGGGGGGAATGAGTCGGAGTGGAGGGGGGGAATGAGTTGGAGTGGAGGGGGGGAATGAGTCGGAGTGGAGGGAGGGGAATGAGTCGGAGTGGAGGGGGGGAATGAGTTGGAGTGGAGGGAGGGGGGGGAATGAGTCGGAGTCGAGGGGGGGAATGAGTCGGAGTGGAGGGGGGGAATGAGTCAGAGTGGAGGGAGGGGAATGAGTCGGAGTGGAGGGAGGGGAATGAGTCGGAGTGGAGGGAGGGGAATGAGTCAGAGTGGAGGGAGGGGAATGAGTCGGAGTGGAGGGGAATGAGTCGGAGTGGAGGGAGGGTAATGAGTCAGAGTGGAGGGAGGGGAATGAGTCGGAGTGGAGGGAGGGGAATGAGTCGGAGTGGAGGGGGGGAATGAGTCAGAGTGGAGGGGGGGGGAATGAGTCGGAGTGGAGGGGGGGAATGAGTCAGAGTGGAGTGGAGGGGGAGGAATGAGTCGGAGTGGAGGGAGGGAATGAGTCGGAGTGGAGGGGGGGAATGAGTCGGAGTGGAGGGAGGGAATGAGTCGGAGTGGAGGGAGGGAATGAGTCGGAGTGGAGGGAGGGGAATGAGTCGGAGTGGAGGGGGGGAATGAGTTGGAGTGGAGGGAGGGGGGGAATGAGTCGGAGTGGAGGGGGGGAATGAGTCGGAGTGGAGGGGGGGAATGAGTCAAAGTGGAGGGAGGGGAATTAGTCGGAGTGGAGGGAGGGGAATGAGTCAGAGTGGAGGGAGGGGAATGAGTCGGAGTGGAGGGGGGGAATGAGTCGGAGTGGAGGGAGGGGAATGAGTCGGAGTGGAGGGAGGGGAATGAGTCAGAGTGGAGGGAGGGGAATGAGTCGGAGTGGAGGGGGGGAATGAGTCGGAGTGGAGGGGGGGAATGAGTCAGAGTGGAGGGGGGGGGAATGAGTCGGAGTGGAGGGGGGGAATGAGTCAGAGTGGAGTGGAGGGGGAGGAATGAGTCGGAGTGGAGGGAGGGAATGAGTCGGAGTGGAGGGGGGGAATGAGTCGGAGTGGAGGGAGGGAATGAGTTAGAGTGGAGGGAGGGGAATGAGTCGGAGTGGAGGGAGGGAATGAGTTGGAGTGGAGGGGGAGGGGGAATGAGTCGGAGTCGAGGGGGGGAATGAGTTGGAGTGGAGGGGGGGAATGAGTTGGAGTGGAGGGAGGGGGGGAATGAGTCGGAGTGGAGGGGGGGAATGAGTCGGAGTGGAGGGAGGGAATGAGTCGGAGTGGGGGGGGGGGGAATGAGTCGGAGTGGAGGGGGGGAATGAGTCGGAGTAGAGGGGGGGAATGAGTTGGAGTGGAGGGAGGGAATGAGTCGGAGTGGAGGGGGGGAATGAGTCGGAGTGGAAGGGGGGAATGAGTCGGAGTAGAGGGGGGGGATGAGTCGGAGTGGAGGGAGGGAATGAGTCGGAGTGGGGGGGGGGGATGAGTCAGAGTGGAGGGGGGGAATGAGTCGGAGTGGAGGGAGGGAATGAGTCGGAGTGGGGGGGGGGAATGAGTCGGAGTGGAGGGGGGGAATGAGTCGGAGTGGAGGGGAGGGAATGAGTCGGAGTGGAGGGGGGGAATGAGTCGGAGTGGAGGGAGGGGAATGAGTCAGAGTGGAGGGAAGGAATGAGTTGGAGTGGAGGGAGGGGAGGGAATGAGTCGGAGTGGAGGGGAAGAATGAGTTGGAGTGGAGGGAGGGGGGGAATGAGTCGGAGTGGAGGGGGGGAATGAGTCGGAGTGGAGGGAGGGGGGGAATGAGTCGGAGTGGAGGGGGGGAATGAGTCGGAGTGGAGGGGGGGAATGAGTTGGAGTGGAGGGGGGGAATGAGTCGGAGTGGAGGGAGGGGAATGAGTCGGAGTGGAGGGGGGGAATGAGTTGGAGTGGAGGGAGGGGGGGGAATGAGTCGGAGTCGAGGGGGGGAATGAGTCAGAGTGGAGGGGGGGAATGATTCAGAGTGGAGGGAGGGGAATGAGTCGGAGTGGAGGGAGGGGAATGAGTTGGAGTGGAGGGAGGGGAATGAGTCAGAGTGGAAGGAGGGAAATGAGTTGGAGTGGAGGGAGGGGAATGAGTCGGAGTGGAGGGAGGGGAATGAGTCAGAGTCGAGGGAGGGGAATGAGTCGGAGTGGAGGGAGGGGAATGAGTCGGAGTGGAGGGGGGGAATGAGTCAGAGTGGAGGGGGGGGGGGGAATGAGTCGGAGTGGAGGGGGGGAATGAGTCAGAGTGGAGTGGAGGGGGAGGAATGAGTCGGAGTGGAGGGAGGGAATGAGTCGGAGTGGAGGGGGGGAATGAGTCGGAGTGGAGGGAGGGAATGAGTCGGAGTGGAGGGAGGGAATGAGTCGGAGTGGAGGGAGGGGAATGAGTCGGAGTGGAGGGGGGGAATGAGTTGGAGTGGAGGGGGGGAATGAGTTGGAGTGGAGGGAGGGGGGGAATGAGTCAGAGTGGAGGGAGGGGAATGAGTCGGAGTGGAGGGGGGGGAAGGAGTGAGAGGGGAGGGAGGGGGATGAGGCGGAGGGGGGGGGGGGAATGAGTCGGAGTGGAGGGGGGGAATGAGTCAGAGTGGAGGGAGGGGAATGAGTCGGAGTGGAGGGGGGGAATGGGTCGGAGTGGAGGGAGGGGAATGAGTCGGAGTGGAGGGAGGGGAATGAGTCAGAGTGGAGGGAGGGGAATGAGTCGGAGTGGAGGGGGGGAATGAGTCGGAGTGGAGGGGGGGAATGAGTCAGAGTGGAGGGGGGGGTGGAATGAGTCGGAGTGGAGGGGGGGAATGAGTCAGAGTGGAGTGGAGGGGGAGGAATGAGTCGGAGTGGAGGGAGGGAATGAGTCGGAGTGGAGGGAGGGAATGAGTTGGAGTGGAGGGGGAGGGGGAATGAGTCGGAGTCGAGGGGCAGAATGAGTTGGAGTGGAAGGGGGGAATGAGTTGGAGTGGAGGGAGGGGGGGAATGAGTCGGAGTGGAGGGGGGGAATGAGTTGGAGTGGAGGGACGGGTGAATGAGTCAGAGTGGAGGGGCGGAATGAGTCGGAGTGGAGGGGGGGCGGAATGAGTCGGAGTGGGGGGGGGGGGGGGGAATGAGTCGGAGTGGAGGGGGGGAATGAGTCAGAGTGGGGGGGGGGAATGAGTCGGAGTGGAGGGGGGGAATGAGTCAGAGTGGAGGGGGGGGGGATGAGTCGGAGTGGAGGGGGGGAATGAGTCAGAGTGGAGTGGAGGGGGAGGAATGAGTCGGAGTGGAGGGAGGGAATGAGTCGGAGTGGAGGGGGGGAATGAGTCGGAGTGGAGGGAGGGAATGAGTCGGAGTGGAGGGAGGGAATGAGTCGGAGTGGAGGGAGGGGAATGAGTCGGAGTGAAGGGGGGAATGAGTTGGAGTGGAGGGGGGGAATGAGTTGGAGTGGAGGGAGGGGGGGAATGAGTCGGAGTGGAGGGGGGGAATGAGTCGGAGTGGAGTGGGGGAATGAGTCAGAGTGGAGGGAGGGGAATGAGTCGGAGTGGAGGGAGGGGAATGAGTCAGAGTGGAGGGAGGGGAATGAGTCGGAGTGGAGGGGGGGAATGAGTCGGAGTGGAGGGGGGGAATGAGTCAGAGTGGAGGGAGGGGAATGAGTCGGAGTGGAGGGAGGGGAATGAGCCAGAGTGGAGGGAGGGGAATGAGTCGGAGTGGAGGGGGGGAATGGGTCGGAGTGGAGGGAGGGGAATGAGTCGGAGTGGAGGGAGGGGAATGAGTCGGAGTGGAGGGGGGGAATGAGTTGGAGTGGAGGGGGGGAATGAGTCGGAGTGGAGGGAGGGGAATGAGTCGGAGTGGAGGGGGGGAATGAGTTGGAGTGGAGGGAGGGGGGGGAATGAGTCGGAGTCGAGGGGGGGAATGAGTCGGAGTGGAGGGGGGGAATGATTCAGAGTGGAGGGAGGGGAATGAGTCGGAGTGGAGGGAGGGGAATGAGTTGGAGTGGAGGGAGGGGAATGAGTCAGAGTGGAGGGAGGGAAATGAGTTGGAGTGGAGGGAGGGGAATGAGTCGGAGTGGAGGGAGGGGAATGAGTCAGAGTCGAGGGAGGGGAATGAGTCGGAGTGGAGGGAGGGGAATGAGTCGGAGTGGAGGGGGGGAATGAGTCAGAGTGGAGGGGGGGGGGAATGAGTCGGAGTGGAGGGGGGGAATGAGTCAGAGTGGAGTGGAGGGGGAGGAATGAGTCGGAGTGGAGGGAGGGAATGAGTCGGAGTGGAGGGGGGGAATGAGTCGGAGTGGAGGGAGGGAATGAGTCGGAGTGGAGGGAGGGAATGAGTCGGAGTGGAGGGAGGGGAATGAGTCGGAGTGGAGGGGGGGAATGAGTTGGAGTGGAGGGGGTGAATGAGTTGGAGTGGAGGGAGGGGGGGAATGAGTCAGAGTGGAGGGAGGGGAATGAGTCGGAGTGGAGGGAGGGGAATGAGTCAGAGTGGAGGGAGGGGAATGAGTCGGAGTGGAGGGGGGGAATGAGTCGGAGTGGAGGGGGGGAATGAGTCAGAGTGGAGGGAGGGGAATGAGTCGGAGTGGAGGGGGGGAATGGGTCGGAGTGGAGGGAGGGGAATGAGTCGGAGTGGAGGGAGGGGAATGAGTCAGAGTGGAGGGAGGGGAATGAGTCGGAGTGGAGGGGGGGAATGAGTCGGAGTGGAGGGGGGGAATGAGTCAGAGTGGAGGGGGGGGTGGAATGAGTCGGAGTGGAGGGGGGGAATGAGTCAGAGTGGAGTGGAGGGGGAGGAATGAGTCGGAGTGGAGGGAGGGAATGAGTTGGAGTGGAGGGGGAGGGGGAATGAGTCGGAGTCGAGGGGCAGAATGAGTTGGAGTGGAGGGGGGGAATGAGTTGGAGTGGAGGGAGGGGGGGAATGAGTCGGAGTGGAGGGGGGGAATGAGTTGGAGTGGAGGGAGGGGTGAATGAGTCAGAGTGGAGGGGCGGAATGAGTCGGAGTGGAGGGGGGGCGGAATGAGTCGGAGTGGGGGGGGGGGGAATGAGTCGGAGTGGAGGGGGGGAATGAGTCAGAGTGGGGGGGGGGAATGAGTCGGAGTGGAGGGGGGGAATGAGTCAGAGTGGAGGGGGGGGGATGAGTCGGAGTGGAGGGGGGGAATGAGTCAGAGTGGAGTGGAGGGGGAGGAATGAGTCGGAGTGGAGGGAGGGAATGAGTCGGAGTGGAGGGGGGGAATGAGTCGGAGTGGAGGGAGGGAATGAGTCGGAGTGGAGGGAGGGAATGAGTCGGAGTGGAGGGAGGGGAATGAGTCGGAGTGAAGGGGGGAATGAGTTGGAGTGGAGGGGGGGAATGAGTTGGAGTGGAGGGAGGGGGGGAATGAGTCGGAGTGGAGGGGGGGAATGAGTCGGAGTGGAGTGGGGGAATGAGTCAGAGTGGAGGGAGGGGAATGAGTCGGAGTGGAGGGAGGGGAATGAGTCAGAGTGGAGGGAGGGGAATGAGTCAGAGTGGAGGGGGGGAATGAGTCGGAGTGGAGGGGGGGAATGAGTCAGAGTGGAGGGAGGGGAATGAGTCGGAGTGGAGGGAGGGGAATGAGTCAGAGTGGAGGGAGGGGAATGAGTCGGAGTGGAGGGGGGGAATGGGTCGGAGTGGAGGGAGGGGAATGAGTCGGAGTGGAGGGAGGGGAATGAGTCAGAGTGGAGGGAGGGGAATGAGTCGGAGTGGAGGGGGGGAATGAGTCGGAGTGGAGGGGGGGAATGAGTCAGAGTGGAGGGGGGGGTGGAATGAGTCGGAGTGGAGGGGGGGAATGAGTCAGAGTGGAGTGGAGGGGGAGGAATGAGTCGGAGTGGAGGGAGGGAATGAGTCGGAGTGGAGGGGGGGAATGAGTCGGAGTGGAGGGAGGGAATGAGTCGGAGTGGAGGGAGGGGAATGAGTCGGAGTGGAGGGAGGGAATGAGTTGGAGTGGAGGGGGAGGGGGAATGAGTCGGAGTCGAGGGGGGGAATGAGTTGGAGTGGAGGGGGGGAATGAGTTGGAGTGGAGGGAGGGGGGGAATGAGTCGGAGTGGAGGGGGGGAATGAGTTGGAGTGGAGGGAGGGGTGAATGAGTCAGAGTGGAGGGGCGGAATGAGTCGGAGTGGATGGGGGGCGGAATGAGTCGAAGTGGAGGGGGGGCGGAATGAGTCGGAGTGGGGGGGGGGAATGAGTCGGAGTGGAGGGGGGGAATGAGTCAGAGTGGGGGGGGGAATGAGTCGGAGTGGAGGGGGGGAATGAGTCAGATTGGGGGGGGGGAATGAGTCGGAGTGGAGGGAGGGGAATGAGCCGCATTGACGGTGCTGCGCTCACACGCACGGGTCCTTGATCTCGTCGAGGACGTTTTCAATGGGGTTTCTTGGTCTTCGTCTTCTTCTTCGTTTGCAAAACTCGACCAAGAGCTCCGAATGGGATTGGGACGACACAACGTCGTTTGATTAACGTTCAAATGCTTCAAAAAGGTCCTAAATTAATTTCAAAAGAGAATTCACGCACCATGCATGCCTGTGAATGGAAGTCAATTTGAACGTTTAACAAAAATGAAATAACCGTAAGTGATCTGATAAAATAAAATTTACCCAGGCCACTCTGCGTTATAGGCGACGTTTTGGGCAATTGACCTTCTTCAGAGAACTTAGAGAGAGGCCAGAGAGGTAGATAGTGGCCACTCTCTGTGCTATGATGAAGGGTCATTACTCGAAACGTCACCTGTTATATACTGTTCATTTTCAAGGCCACAAAATGTTATTGACGAATGTGTGACATTGTTTTTATTTATACGCTGTAACACCACCGTAGCGATAGAGCACGGCATACAGGATAACTTGTTAAATATTTGGTTCCTTTTTTCAACCAATTAATGTACAATTAAAAAATAATGATAATAAGATTTAACCACATTTTCAATTAACGCCGCTACATTATATTATCGGAAGGCCTCTGGAATTCACATGGCCTCGTCATCTTGCGGAAGCTAAGCAGGTTTGAGCTTCTTCCGGTTCTTATTCACCATCATCATCTTTATCTTCTGTTTCTTCATCATCATCATCATCATCTTTTTCCTCTACTGCATCATCATCATCATCATCTTCTTTTTCTACATAATTTTATTCTTCTTGTCAACGCTTTCTACAATCATTCGACTCTTATGGTGAAATATATAAATATATATACATACAATCAGTTCTGCTTTAGCACCGCGTGTTTTCATGACGCCAATTGGTATATAACGTGATGGATGTACGAGGGAACTCGTGTTTTTTTAAACGCGATTGCGAATTGGATGTAACGCGATTGAGTGAATGGAACTACATCGCGCGAGTCGGACTAAGCGGTTGTACGGCTGCCTCGGCGTAGCATCATCACACAAGGCAGCGGGATACTGCTGGATGCTTCTTGATGCTACCCACACGCCTTTGTTCAGCCTGTATACGCATCTCATGTGTTATCGTGGACTGTGTTTTACCCGACATTATATATTATTCATTATCACGCGATTTGATTTCCATAACGCGGCGTTCTTCAGGAACGCAGCAACTACTGCCGCGTTCTAGGTGGTAGGGCTCGTTAAGAAAAAAAACAAAGACAAAGATCCCCCGTGTAGCCTTAACAGGCTGTCGGGGCAAGTGCTGTTGCGCAATCATCTACGCATACAGCAGCAAACCCGGCAGTCAATAATGAGATGAATGTGCGGTGCTTGGAGTGTGCCGGTTTCTTGACTAGGATTTCGTATGGAGCCGTGCAGCTTCTGGAAGGTCTTAGAGCAGTGTTCTCCACTGATTGCCAGTGAGAGAAGGGGGGGCACTTTCGCCGATCATCGGGGTGTTTGACAGCAGCACGATGCTGATGGGTGGGAAGGGGGGTGGTGATCTCACTCCTCGTGTATTATCGGGGGCCGCACTCAAGGCCACCAGGGACCCGCCCCTCGCAATGAAGAACTTCGACACTGAGGTTGGACACGGGGGTCGGAAGAGGCGAGCTGCCCGAACGCAGATCTCGCCGGCGGTGGTCGGCCACGTGGCTCCTCTGTGCTGGGTCGCGACGTCGCGGTAGGAGGAGAGGAGGTTGATGATCTGGGACGGGACTTGGCGTGCGCGGATGTCCTTCGCGCAAGGGGGCTGTGGTGAAGGGGGGCAAGAGGGGCGGGTTGATCTTCTTGGTTCTTTCGGTAAAGTCACGTAGAATGGAAGTAATAAAATATTAAAAATAAAACATTATAAAATAATTCTCACCACGTTTCGGCCACAACGCAAGTAGTCGTCCTCAGGTGAAGAACAGGTCTGTCGAGAAGACAGAGTCTGAATGACACGTCCTGGGCTTGGAGCATCTATTTAAGCTGGGAGGGAGGAGGAAGAGCGCC
The DNA here is from genome assembly GCF_015708825.2 of Lethenteron reissneri. Lineage (NCBI taxonomy): Eukaryota > Metazoa > Chordata > Hyperoartia > Petromyzontiformes > Petromyzontidae > Lethenteron > Lethenteron reissneri. Next base: position 7,573,580 of record NC_083784.1, read on the forward strand.
TTGATATGCAAATTATTTTGTCAAGGCGCTCTTCCTCCTCCCTCCCAGCTTAAATAGACGCTCCAAGACCAGGACGTGTCATTCAGACTCTGTCTTATCGACAGACCTGTTCTTCACCTGAGGACGGCTGCTTGCGTTGTGGCCGAAACGTCGTGAGAATTATTTAATAATGTTTTATTTTTATTATTTTATAATTTCCATTCTACGTGACTTTACCGAAAGAACCAAGAAGATGAATCCCTGCAGTCACGAAAGCTTTAAATCGAAATTTAGGGGCGGGTTGCTTTAGCAGGGGCAGGTTTCTGATGGCCAATGGAAATCACTTGGGTGGAGGAGCAGGAGGAGGAGAGAGATGGGTCTGCGTGTCATGGAAAGGGGATTCGAGGTAGGAGCGATGTCTGTGTTGGACCCTAACTAACTTAGCAGCTCGAAAGAGAAGTGGTTGTCATTCGAAGCCAGGTGTCTGCGAGGCATTCGGCGAATTCCGTGGCAAGGCTGAAGTATCGCAGAAGTCCGGAAGAGAACGTGTGGCAGGCGGGTGTTGTGGATAAGTTCAGGCTGGAGTGGGACTCGTGTGTGAGTGAGTGAGTGCGCGGGATGGGTAAGGGCCGATTGCCGAGACAGGCAATGATGGAGCTGATCACCACGAGTGTGGTGACCAAGACGACCCGATGGTGGGAGGAGGAGATTGCTAGGGCAGGTGGTGGTGGGGGTTGCGTGCCGACTGTGCACTAACCGCGGGGTCTGACGGAGGTTCGCAAAGCGTTTGAAATCATCGGTGGTGGCATCCACGGATTGGTGATTGTGACTATCTTGATCCTGAATGCCGATATATATTAAAAAAAAAATAATATTGTGAATATATATAGGGTCCACAAATTTCAATGGAAGTTCGATAACGCACAACAAAGACAAACTTGTTGTAAGCTCACAAATAATTAATCACTGCACAGTATTAATTACTCTGAGACGAGTTGGTGGAATTTGTTGATTTTTCCACGGCGTAAATCCAATAACTCCTGCGATGATAAATCCACGGTTCTTGCTGTAGTGGCATGATACCATTTATATAAAGCATGCTGGCAGCGGTGAATGCATTCGTCACAGCAGATGGCTAATTGGCCGCAAAATGTGTTCAAGATGTCAATGGCTCGCTCTTGAAAAAAAAACAGTTGTTAACAAGACCACCAAAATATATGGGGGCATTTATAACAGCAAGCTAAACAGCTCCATTGGAGGGGCACTGAACCGTATAAACTTAGCAAGTTATTGTACATTACTGACGCTATGCAGCGACGTGGTATTTGGTGTTGACATTGCTAAGGAAAAAATTGTACAACATTGATGTGATATAAGAAACATCTGAACAGCTCCATTGGAGAGGCACTGAACCGTATCAACTTAGCCAGTTATTGTACATTACTGACGCTATACAGACACATAGCATTTGATGCTGATATTGCTCGGCAAACAAATGATAGAACATTGATGTGGTAAAAGAACCAAATGAACAGGTCTATTGAAGAGCACTGAACCGTATCAACTTAGCGAGTTATTGACGCTATACGGCAACGTAGCATTTGATGCTGATATTGCTCGTGGAAAATTAGACAACATTGATGCGACAAAGAAACCCAGCTGCCGTGCGCACCATGATATTGTCTCAAATGTAACAGCATCGCAAGACTGTGCTCTGCAGGTGGGTGAATGAAAGGGCAAGGAGGACGAGGAGGAGGAGTGCACTAGCTTAATCCGGCACTGGTGGTATCTACATCTGTAGAACATGAAGAACCAGTGGCATCTACATCTGCAGAACATGAAGCACCAGTGGCATCTACATCTGCAGAACATGAAGAACCAGTGGCATCTACATCTGTAGAACATGAAGCACCAGTGGCATCTACATCTACAGAACGCGAAGAACCAGTGGCATCTACATCTGCAGAACATGAAGAACCAGTGGCATCTACATCTGTAGAACGTGAAGCACCAGTGGCATCTACATCTACAGAACGTGAAGAATCAGTGGCATCTACATCTACAGAACGTGAAGAACCACTGGCATCTACATCTACAGAACGTGAAGAACCAGTGGCATCTACATCTACAGAACGTGAAGAACCAGTGGCATCTACATCTACAGAACGTGAAGAACCACTGGCATCTACATCTACAGAACGTGAAGAACCAGTGGCATCTACATCTGCAGAACATGAAGCACCAGTGGCATCTACATCTACAGAACGTGAAGAACCAGTGGCATCTACATCTACAGAACGTGAAGAACCAGTGGCATCTACATCTACAGAACGTGAATAACCAGTGGCATCTACATCTGTAGAACATGAAGCACCAGTGGCATCTACATCTACAGAACGTGAATAACCAGTGGCATCTACATCTACAGAACGCGACGAACCAGTGGCATCTACATCTGCAGAACGTGAAGAACCAGTGGCATCTACATCTGCAGAACATGAAGCACCAGTGGCATCTACATCTGCAGAACGTGAAGAACCAGTGGCATCTACATCTACAGAACGTGAAGAACCAGTGGCATCTACATCTAAAGAACGTGAATAACCAGCGGCATCTACATCTGTAGAACATGAAGCACCAGTGGCATCTACATCTCCAGAACGTGAATAACCAGTGGCATCTACATCTGCAGAACATGAAGCACCAGTGGCATCTACATCTACAGAACGTGAAGAACCAGTGGCATCTACATCTGCAGAACATGAAGCACCAGTGGCATCTACATCTGCAGAACGTGAAGAACCAGTGGCATCTACATCTACAGAACGTGAAGAACCAGTGGCATCTACATCTACAGAACGTGAATAACCAGTGGCATCTACATCTGTAGAACATGAAGCACCAGTGGCATCTACATCTACAGAACGTGAATAACCAGTGGCATCTACATCTGCAGAACATGAAGCACCAGTGGCATCTACATCTACAGAACGTGAAGAACCAGTGGCATCTACATCTGCAGAACATGAAGCACCAGTGGCATCTACATCTGCAGAACGTAAAGAACCAGTGGCATCTACATCTACAGAACGTGAATAACCAGTGGCATCTACATCTGCAGAACGTGAAGAACCAGTGGCATCTACATCTATAGAACGTGAAGAACCAGTGGCATCTACATCTGTAGAACATGAAGCACCAGTGGCATCTACATCTACAGAACGTGAAGAACCAGTGGCATCTACATCTGCAGAACATGAAGCACCAGTGGTATCTACATCTACAGAACGTGAAGAACCAGCGACATCTACATCTGAAGAACATGAAGCACCAGTGGCATCTACATCTACAGAACGTGAAGCACCAGTGGCATCTACATCTGTAGAACATGAAGCACCAGTGGCATCTACATCTACAGAACGTGAAGCACCAGTGGCATCTACATCTGAAGAACATGAAGCACCAGTGGCATCTACATCTACAGAACGTGAAGAACCAGTGGCATCTACATCTGCAGAACACAAAGAACCAGTGGCATCTACATCTGCAGGAGATTATACAACTTTTAAAGCCATTTTCCGTGTTTAGTGTACATGCCGTGCAACACGTTTGGAATCGACAGGAGTAAAGTTGGACTTACGAACAAATCGACTTACGAACAGAACTCTGGAGCCGAACTCGTTCGTAAGTAGCGAAGTCCATGGACTTCAGAATGAATAGCACAGGGCAGTGATTGCCAAGCTGTGGAACGCTAACCACCTGTACATGGGGTCCGTAACGGCCTAGAAAGTTGTCCGTGAAACTGCTACAGATACTGTGATTGTTTGTTCACAGAACACCGTATTCATTACTCTCCATTGCATATCCATTTCAGATTGGCCACTCAAAGGGACATTATTAATTGTATTATTTGGGTCTTTCGGCAAAGCCACGTAGATAGATCAAATAATAAAAAAATATTATTTTAAATTTTTACCCAAACAATATGAATGCCTGCAGTCACGAAAGCTTAAAGTCATTATTAATTGTGTTGGCTTTTTAATGAATACTTTACAGCGCGAGTAGTTTTAACTTTAAAAATATATATTCATTGGTGCACGGTGGTCCGATAAAAAATAAGAATGTTGAGGGTTGACTGTGCTCGGCAGGTCTGCTAGGTTTGGGAATCGCCGCAAAAAGACGGCGTGGGATTGGGAGACGGTCACAAGCGGAGGGGAGAGAAGGAAGCATTTGAGCAAAGATTTGAACTGGGAGATGACGCCGAAGATGTGGATAACGCGGGAGAGACTTGTAAAGAGTTGGAAACACCGGGGGGAAATCGAGCAGAGATCTCCACGGGTTCTCTCACCTGGCGTGCAATCAAGGAGTCAATCGTGATGTGTGCATCAAGGAGATGGCTTCTCTGCGAAGTGAGGCCTCAAGTGCAGCGTGCGGGCGTGCTCAGCCTGTTGGGCATTGCAATGTAACGCATCGCGGCCGCTTTTGATACCGTCCCTGGAGGCGTTAAAACAACTAAAAGTTGAACGGACGCCGCGATTGAAAGTGCCAAATTGAATGGAATGGAGATACAGAATAATGCTTGAGTTCGACGGACAGCCAACTCATGAAAGTTGGTTCGATTCCTCCCAGAATTGAAGTTGGAGGATATCTCGGGTTCGTGAGAAACAAGGCGTTTTCCATGTTTTTTTTTACGAAATACTCGAGTTACTGCACATGTTGGGCGGATCTTTAATCGGACGTTAATATTTTTGGGTGGCCCGAATTCTGCCGACAGAATTCAGGCCGATCTAAGAAGCACCTCCGATTTGCACGGTTGGCTACGTACGGTGAGAATCAGAATCAGAATATTTATTCATACTCGAGAATGTCGATGTGGTATACAACTCTTTTTCACAGATGTCCAGAAGGGACAGGTCAGAATGTTACAATAACAACAAACAATACAAAAACAGAATAGGAGTGCAAAGTATAGCAAAGGTAAACAAATCACTTAAAATATGTACAAATAAAACTATTAAATGAATGTTTATTCTTGGTTCTTTCGGTAAAGTCACGTAGAAGGGAAACAATAAAATAATAAAAACCAATACAATTCTCACGACGTTTCGATTGCAACACAAGCAATCATCATCAGGTATGAAAACCACAGCAAGAAAATTAGAATTTTTTTTTAATGTTCTTAAATTTTCACCTGATGATGATTGCTTGTGTTGCAATCGGAACGTCGTGATAATTTTATTGTTTTATATATGTATTACTTTATTGTTTCCCTTCTACGTGACTTTACCGATATAACCAAGAATATGAATCACTGCAGTCACGAAAGCTTTAAATCAAAATTCAATGAATGTTTGTTTATCTTACCAGATAAAGGCCTCTAAGCTATTAGCTTCTTCTTCAGAAGCGACCTGACCATTACAATTGATGGCTCAACCAAGTGGCTTATCACGTGGACACGTATCACAGCAAAATATTGTGGAGGGGGAAACGGGAGGATCCGGTGCAAAAAAAAAAATCCACGCGACCATGGGAGAGAGACACGCAAACTCCAAATAAACAGCAGGCATCAGGGTCGGGATCGAACCCACAAACTCGAACTTGAAATTCGTTCTCCCGCCCTAATTGTCAGCCAACTCAAGTAGCATAACAAACAAAAAAAATCAACATTGTAATGCGGCGTGTACTGGGAGATGCTTTGCAATACACGCATACATCCAACAAACAGCACACAGGCCCCGGGCGACATGACTCTCTGTCTCTGATGCATTCGCAGTGAGCCAGACTGTGCATTAGCTCTACACGTGGTGCGACCTACTCGAATAAATCTCAGTTGTAGAGAGTGAAAATAGCAAAACCAAGGCAGCACCAACACCCAATACTGGAGCCAGAAAGACCTTAGCATGAATTGTGTTATTAACGCCACACAATTAAGCCACTCTGAATATATGACTGGATACGAAAGCTTCCGATTCACGCAGTGTGCGGATGGTACACTTCATCGAAGGACAAAAATCAATCTGTTTGCTCATTCAGTAGCTCAAACAGCCCAGGTGCCGCTCACGTAGTTAGCGACTTTATGTGTGAATTGCAGGTGCCAGCAGCACCACTTTAAACGAGCCTCTAGGGCTCAGGGCTCAGCACTTTACCTTCACTCGCCAGCCCCCCACCTCCTCCTTCCTCAACACCCCACCCCCACCCCCCGATCCAGCATCTCGCAAATGAGACGAGAAGGGCCGGTAATTAACGCGTCGGCTGAGAAGCAGTTCCCCGTGGCAGTGAGAATCAACTCGGTGCTCTGTGGCATCTGCGCCGTCGCAGGACGCCCATAAAGCGGAGCCGGACAGCCAATCGGGGCCACTTTGCTTCTGGAAAAAAAAAGCATCTCTCTAAATCTCTCTAATGAGTGTCAATGTTGTCAAGTTTTATCCTCGTTTTTAACCATCTGGGCCATTTTTTTGTTTGTTTCCGGATGAGCTTCAGGATTATTTTATTAGTGATTTAATTTCTAGAATTAGAAATTTTATTTTCTATTGCAGGAGGGATCCGACGAGCTATAAAGCTCTTTTTCACAGATGTCCAGCAGGGGCCCGGGGTAAGAACGTTACAACAACAAACACAAAAACACGATAGGAGTGCAAAGTACAAGAAAAGCAAACAAATCACCCAAACACATCTCCATATATATGAAAGGCAAAGTTGTGAATATGTGTGTCTGTTCAAAATGTTTAGCGGACTTCCCGACATGCAACAAACTGCAAATTTGCCATGTGGGTACTTTCCAGACTGTACACCATGCAACATTTTTAAAAATACACTTTTTTGGGGGGTGGGGGGGGGAGCTCAATAATGCATCTATTTTTTGCACGGCAAGTGGGTTGTGACGTCAAATCTGTCACGTGACCCGCGCATGTGGACGCGTAACGCATTGTAGTGTCGTGGTTAGCGCGCTGCGCTACGAACCCGGCGACCCGAGTTCGATTCCCGCTCACGGCCACCACCGATGAAGATAATTTGAACCGCTCCTGGGCCTCCCCTAGGTCGACTCAGCCTCAAACGAGTAACTACTGTGGTGTGTGAACATCGCCACTGGGGGGGCAAAGGTGGCCGGGCGTGGTGAATCCAAGTCCCGGGCGAAGCCGGGTAATAAAGCTCGTACAAAATAAAACTAAACCATCCCTATCCTACCAGGCAAAACACACTGATGTGTTAGCTTATTTATAAAAAGCTGCGTGGCCACAAATGATAGCTCAACAAAGTGGCTTTTCATTTGGACATTCATAGCAGCAAAACAAATCTAAATATGAATGTGACACTAAAAAAAACCCCAGCAACAATTGGTCAAAACGTTACGTAAACGCAATGCAGCATCATATAATAATTTTACAGCGTTTGCCAAACCACTGGTGAAAAATAGTTGAAACATTATTTCACTTATGCTGGTCACCGTGAGATGAACCGGTTCAGATACACCTCGCCACTGATGTTAGTCACGGTTCCCAGGAATCAATGACTGCCACCACTCTCACGGGTCCTGTGCTGTGGTCTGTGGGTCTCTGTGCAATTCTATGGATGATCTAATGCAGCTCTGTGTGTCTGATCACCAGTGACTGCCACCACTGCGGACAGTCTTGGGCTGTGGTATGTGGGTCTCTATGCAACTCCATGGAACTCTATGGATCTCTATCGCGCTCTGTGTGTCTGATCTCCAGTGACTGCCACCACTGCGGACAGTCTTGGGCTGTGGTATGTGGGTCTCTATGCAACTCCATGGAACTCTATGGAACTCTATGTATCTGTGATCTCCTGTAACTGCTACCACTGTCGCCTGTGCTGTGATGTGGTCATCTTTGTGACACAGAGCTGCCGAGCTCAACTGTCTGACCACAATTAACTCTGAATGTGAATGCAACATGACTCTCAAGTATATACATATAGTTTTTCTTCTTCATTAAAATCAATGTTGTTGCTCACGAAACGCTTACGCACGCGTCAAGACCGTGTGAGTCGGTGCAGCAGCGATCCCACAACAACCTGGCAGGGCAGGGGGTGGCCAAGGAGATCCCGTGCTCCGAACCCGGTGACCTGAATTCATTTCGCGGCCTCGGCTGACATCAGAAAATGGCATTTTTGTTAACAACCCCGGGTTGGGAATGCTTTCGGTGAGTTTGTGACGTGTTCATAGCGATTCGCGACTGGACATCATGGGTGTAGATACGTTATGCACGTGTGTGGAACTTCTTTCGCACCGTACGTTGCCAGCCGTGCTAATCGAAGTTGTGGGGGGAAAGGACACAGGAGCTAAACACAAAAAGCAGTTATAAGGAAATTAGTTTTAAATCTAGATAAGTGAGCTGATGCCAAAGGTGGCATTTCACAATAGCATGGTGCAACCTGCAGTAAAGACCCGTGAACTATTGGCATAGCGAACCAGTGAATGATGAACTCCTGAACCTGGGTTCGTATTCCGGTCACGGCTGACATCAGTGGCGAGTGAGGTCTGATTTGGTTCCAGACGTCTCTCTTCATGAACCCGATGACGTATTGGCCAAACTACCCGGGCACGGCGCAGGCCTTTATCCAGCAGTGGATTGCAAAAGGGCCGTGACACTCTGATGCAGGCAAGTGATGGGAAGGAAATTTGGCACTGTTTGGACACGTATGTGGGATGGACAACGGCAAGAAAATTAAAAGCATTGTTGTTGTAGTTGTTGTTCGGGAAAAATGAAAGGAACGGGAAAGAGAGGAAGACTCAAGAGAGAATGGCTTGAGGACGACGACATAATAAGTAATATTAAAAAATAAACTATTTTTTAAATTAAATGTACCGTACGAGTAATGGCAGAACTCCACGACTCCAGGAAATGGCCCTGAAGTTTGCCATAACGTAAGGGACCGTGGCCAATTACAGCCAACGTCAGTTGAGCGTGGATAATTAAACCCAAGCCAAAACATAACATATAAAAAATAATGTTTTAAAATATGTTTCTAATTTGTTATGATAGAATATAGTATTGTCATCAGTATGACATAAGTATACCAAGTTTGCAGTCGATACCACATTGGGAAGTGGGTACAATTTTTGTTACAATATTTGAGGATACAACAACGACAACAACGACGACAACAACAACAACAACAATAAACAGAGTGAGTTAAATAAAAGCGTGTGAAAAACACATTCCTGCGGAGGGAGTTGGCTGGAACGTTGGGTTTGCTCGGTCAATGGCCAGGGTCAACGGCGGCGTGGTGTATTCCGCAAATATGCCCGACTGTGAGGGCGGGCACAAACCGGCGTGAGTAGGTTAAACATTGAGTTTTATAAGGGCACCACGGGGTGACCAGCCCCTCTCCATCCAGCCCCACCCCTTCCACCCCCCACCCAGCCCCACCCTCCCAACCCAGCCCCTCCCCACCCTCCTCACCCAGCCCCTCCCCAACCTCCCCACCCAGCCCCACCCTCCCCACCCAGCCCCTCCCCACCCAGCCCCTCCCTGCACGACGGACGGACACAATATTCCCCTGTGGGCTGGTGGAACCAGGAGGTTCCTACCAGTATAAAAGCGTGTAATGAAAAGATTGGTGCCAGGAGGATGTGGCACAACTTGAGCACATGGGCACGAGACAGCGGAATGTTGAAACAAATTACGAAATGTGCAGTTAAGACCTTCGGGCTATCAGCCAATGGACCATGATGCTGCTGCTGCTGATGATGATACAACTATAATTGTAATTATAATAATTGGTCTGGCGAGTGATTCATTGGAAGTTTATTTCGCTAAAGATGGTGGAGCTGTGAAGCAAATGCTGTGACTGTCACCCTTCCACCACTCGGCGACAGAGCCAATCAAATCAAGTTGTCGCGTCGTGGGAAAAACAAAAAAAGTTTGATTTGCTGCAAAAGCGCAGAACGAGGAATGTTGAAACGCAAACAACAATGTTGACAATCGTGTACGATGTTTCGCTGGAGATCACACGCAGCATCGGCATATCTTAACAACAACAAAAGCTCAGGCCTGCAACGCAAACGAAACTAAATGATGAATCCTAATATTGTTCGCGAGTGTAAACATCCGACCGCTCCATTTCGGCCGACCGTTTCGCGGCTTAAAATAATTCAGCAAAGAGAACCGAGCTCTCGGAGACGCGGAACAGCACTGAATTATTCAGCTCAGCAGGTAATGGCTCGCAACATTCGCAGGGGTCACGAGAATGTAAAACTACAAACAAACCGACTAACCCACTTGTGGTGCATTACCCGTACAGGCACGGTGACAAATCGGTTTAATTTCAGCTTCGTGAGAAGTTTCCAATATGCAACGCTGCTAATGGAATTAACCCCGAGCTCATATTTAAGCTCCGAGTGGGGAAACTGACGACGCCGTTTTTTGGTGAACGCCCCGTTCGAAAATGATGTCTTCAAAATTACGTCTTCAAACTATGAAGTCTTCAAACTAGCGGACACAAAGCCACGGGATACGTCGCCGTTATTTGCGAACCACCACGCGCACCGCGCACCGCCTAGTCCACCGTCGTTGCATCGCAAGGCCTCCTTCTAAATGGATGACCATCGTCCGGAACGCTCTTCCTTCCGATATTAGGAAGCCACCGGAAGCTATGCGTTATTAAATCATCAACATTGAAGACTCGTTTTTTAGAACTACCCCCCGCCCGCACCTCCGCGATTAGCACGGTTGTGCTCCGTACGCTACGCAAATAAGTTCAAAATAATTATATTTGATAAATGACCATTCCATCCTAGGATCCCAATGCTCTACATGAATACGTACAGCCATTGTCAATCCACTGCTGGATAACGGAGAGAGAGGACGACTGAAAAGGAAAAGCACCAGCAGCAGCCGCGCGGTCAGCCGGCACCAAATTCTCCCCCATTCCAAGCTCTGCCGTCCTCTGTACACAAAGCTTTTATCGACCAATTGATGAGTCGTGTGCGTGGGGGAGGAATTCGCAGCGCCATGCCTCGTGGTCTAGCGATGGAACAACAAGGAAAATCTCTCCTCGAAAAATCTACACGGCCTCCCCACGCCATGTCGATCGCTGGGGGTCATTTCACCATACTTCACCACGCCGGTCAGGGCGATTTGGTGAAGGAGACGCCCAGAACTAAACACGTGCGGAGGGAATTAATGGAAACGTGTCACATCCGTCGTTGCCAAACTCAGTATGCATGTGTCATTTGGAAAGGCCTTGATGAGTATTTGCATGAGCCAATTTAATTAAGGACATTTGTTTAGGGTTTTTTTATTGAAGTAATCAATTAAACTGATGTCTCTCGTATAGCTGTAAGCCCGCTGCGGTGAACAACACAGCATGCGTTCACGCAAATGTATGTACGTTGAACTTCTTTCGCACCGTACGTAGCCAACCGTGCTAATCGGCGGGTGCGAGGGGAGCACAACAAGCAGTCAATTAGGAGAGTTTCTAACGTAACACACAGCACTCAGCCTTCGTGCATTACGCAGCTACAACAACAACAACCATCAGCAGTTCCTGAAGAACTGCACTGTGCTCCTCTTGATTTAGGTCACAACCGAAATAAACGTCAGTAAACGTGACCGACGGACATAGTGTGCTTGAGCCAACATCTAAACGCGAGCGCTCGCTGTTTGCACGAGGGGCATGTGCACCAGATGGCCTGCAATTGCGCACCCGATCCCATCAGATCTCTGGAGCTAAGCAGGCGTGAGCCTGGATAGCGCTTGGATAGGCGACAAGCAAACACGCACTGAATTTTTCGATTCAAAGCTTTCGTGACTGCAGGGATTCATCTTCTTGGTTCTTTTTCGGTAAAGTCACGTAGAAGGGAAATAATAAAACATACAGACCTGTTCTCCACCTGAGGACGGCTGCTTGCGTCGTGGCCGAAACGTCGTGAGAATTATTTTATTATGTTTTATTTTTATTATTTTATTATTTCCATTCTACGTGACTTTACCGAAAGAACCAAGAAGATGAATCCCTGCAGTCACGAAAGCTTTAAATCGAAACAAATCGATTGTTGTAATGTACCTCTATGGCCCCTACATCTATGTAATGAAGATCTGTGCGCCCCCTATATCGAAGCTCCTCGCCTTAACCCGCCACCTTCACTTGACTTCTCGACGTCGCTCGACTCGTTAGGCGCGACATGTGTTCGGGGAGACGTCTGTACATGTGGGTTACATCGACACGAACGTGACGCAGGATGACAAACTGGATGTCATGGATCTCTCCATTCTATGGCGCAAAATATAAATGGCTCGTAATTTTGTTTTTACCTATGGCATTACGTTCGCATGCGACACGGTCCTAACGCTGATTTGCGTAATTTTTTTTGACGCGAGTGTGAATACATGAATAAAACCCTTGTTTATGCACGACGGCAAGAACCATCCCCCCCACCACCGCACACAACTTTACGCGTACAGCCCGTACCTTTGAATCGTGATGATGACACACAGGCGGCCGTGTATTATAATAAAATACCTTGTTAGCGAGAGATGGAAAGGAAGGCTTTGGTAATAAGCAATCCCACGTGAAGTTACATTCAAATTACCCCCCCCCCCCCCCCAAAAAAAGCAGAAAGGTCATTTAAAGGCCAGAGACTGAATCAAAATAAAGTATGCTCCAAGCTGAATAATGACGGAATAAATTGCGGCGGTGCCTTACACTTGTGCCGATTTACCACGGCCTCCAAAAGCCCGCACGGCGAGGCGAGGACGGCGATTTCGGGCTCATTATAATCGAGGCGCCGTGGTTTCTAGGGGGCCTCTCGACCCAGGAACGATATTTGCCCACGGAAGCACGGGGCAGGCGCAGTGCGGGGTGGGGTGGGGGGCACGGCCGATGCTTTCAGACCAGCGGCCTCAGTTTTGCCACCACGACGCCACACAAACCCAATCCCTCCCCCCCTCCCGGAGCTGTCTGGCTTGCAGCGTGCGTAGGTGTCGGCTTCGCGTTAATTTATGTTTGCTGTCTTCCCCGCAAATCCACTCGCGGTTGCCCTGCCTCGTTAGGATGGCGCATGCCTCGTTATTCGTTCGCCCCGGGGTGCACGTGCGAAGCGGAACACTGCCGTCAGAGCACTGGGCTTCCAATGTTCATGTTAGGATTCGGTTTACAAATCCTGCTCGCTAACCCACGAAACATTGAACCAGCTGGCATAAGCCGAGCCTACATCATCAGAGACACGCTGGTTCTGCACCCACACGTCCCCTCAAGGTCTCTACGATCTGTGGACGCAGATCGGCTCTGACGTTCCCCAGGTCGTAGAGGCTTCGGTCGATGGGCGACCAAGAGTTCTTCTTTCCCGTGTGGCCTTACAGACTTTGGAACTATCTCCCACGAGATATCCAGCATCTCCGAGTCTGTGAACATCGAATAACTCTCGTCTTAAATTTTATATTTGCACTTCCATTTGGTCACCTTTTAACAATGTCAACAATTGTGTGTTTTTTTATTTGTGACGTTTATTTCAAGAGACAAGCTCTTAAATACAAGTTAAGGGGTAGGGGGGGAGGGGCTTATCTGAATGTGGTAGCCAATGAATGGAACGTGTTGGGGGGGGTGGGCGGGGCTAGAAGAGAACAATATGTGCCCTTGGGGTTGTATTTGGATTGTCAGCAAACACCGGTAACACCCCCAAGTGCACCTATTGTTCTCTTTTAGCCCCGCCCACCCCCCCCCAATACGTTCCATTCATTGGCTGCCACATTCAGATAAGCCCCTCCCCCTTAACTTGTATTTAAGAGCTTGTATCTTGGAATTTCTGCCTCACTTGATACAGTAAATTTATCTGTGACGGTCCCACCTGATGACGGACACTTGTGTTGCCTCCGAAACGTCGTGATTTATTATTTTATTTATATTATTATTTCTATTATTTTTATTTATTATTATTTATTTTTACCTACGTGACTTTACCGAAAAAACCTAAGAGCATGAATCCTTGCAGTCACGAAAGCTTCAAATCTAGAAAGACGTTGATTTCATTAGTTTGCCATTCCTAGGTTTCTGCAATTCACAAGTCATTGCCATGCTGAGTGTCCGCTGCTGTGTCTGATGCAGCGCACTGAGATCCTTGAATCAAGGTGCTTTTTACCGTGCGCAGAATTTATTATAATAATAACTTTTACTGCATTGCTGGCCACGTGGAAATCGAGTAAGACATTTTCTGCACCCTCGCCCGAACCGAGAAAATCTCCCTTTTCTGCCAACTTTCATAATCGTTTCTCTCGCTGGAGAGGGCTCAACTAAAATAAACAAGGTACCGATATAGCCAAGAGTATGAATGCAGAGCCATTGGGGGACGGGGGTAGGAGGGGGGGGGGTGGAGGAGGATTGGCTACAAAATATATGCACCGACTGAAATTCCGCTGCCTGACAGGTGTTGATAGCTTAGAGCGCATAATACAATTTGAATCTCCACCGTGGGTAAATATGTACAAGATACACAAGCGAAAGCAATGAATTTCAAATACGGCAAAAAAAAATCGATTTATGAACGCGTCTGAGTGGAATTGTATTATCCCCTCACGTGCATGGGTTTTCTCGGGGTACTTTGAATTCCGCTCGCGTGAAAACTGCAGCTTCAGAATCAGAATATGCATTTATACTGGAGGAATCTGATGAGCTATAAAGTTATTTTTTCACAGATGGCCAGTAAGGGTCGGGTCAGAGAGTTACTTTAATAAACGGTACAAAACAATTATAGGAGTGCAAAGTATAGGAAAGGTAAGCAAATCAGTAATTTTAATTTTTATTGACCAGGTAAGGCCCACTGAGCTATTAGATATTTTCGTTCAGAAGCGACCTGGCCACAAATGATAGCTCAACGAAGTGGCTTATCACGTGGACATTTATAGCAGCCAAATCATCTAAATAATCTAAACGTGTGATGATTCTAAATGTGGAGAGAAAACCCGGAGAAAATCCACGAGACCACGAGGAGAGTTGTATGTATGTTGAACTTCTTTGACACCATACATAGGCAATCGTGCTAATTGGAGGTGCGGTGGAAGGCACAACAAACGAAACCCAAAAACGCGATTTTAAAGAAATTAGCTTTCAAAGTGCATAGCTCCAGTGGCTTTCTAATGTCGGAAGGAAGAGCGTTCCAGACGGCGGCAGAAGCGCATCTGAAAGCGCCGGGCGATGCAGGTGACCTCCGTCTTTGTTCGCGCGATGATGGTTTATGTTCCTTGACGAGATCAGCAAAGGTGTTGTGTGGTTCACTCGTGGCGAAAAAAACATTTGTGTTGGGTAAAGAGTGGCTGGAACTTAACTAGGAGGTGGCCAAACACCCCAATGCAGAGGGACCCTCCCCCAAAAACGAGTCTTGAGAATCAATGAGCCTCGCCCAGACGACACGCATTGTTTATCGGCTGAAGTGTAAACGTGAAATTTCGATTTAAAGCTTTCGTGACTGCAGGGATTCATCTTCTTGGTTCTTTCGGTAAAGTCACGTAGAAGGGAAATAATAAAAATAAAACATAATAAAATAATTCTCACGACGTTTCGGCCACAACGCAAGCAGCCGTCCTCAGGTGAAGAATAGGTCTGTCGTCATTCAGACGCTGTCTTTCCGACAGACCTGTTCTTCACCTGAGGACGGCTGCTTGCGTTGTGGCCGAAACGTCGTGAGAATTATTTTATATCTTTATTATTTTATTATTTCCCTTCTACGGGACTTTACCGAAAGAACCAAGAAGATGTAAACGTGAAGTTGGGTGGGATTTGACCATCGGCGCAGCGGTGAGCACAGCGCACCCACGGGACCCAGTGACCTCAGTGACCTCGGTTCGATTCCCGGCCACGGGCACCACCGCTGGTGACTGATACCTGAACAAATCCTGCCCCACCCCACTTTCAATAACCCGCACTGATAATCGCGGTGAAGTATAGTCAAGTGACCCCCCCCCATGCCCAACAAGAGAGAAGAGAGGCCTTCATCTAGCAGTGGATTGACTTGACAAAGGGCTGTGACGTATACAATTCGTAAATAAATGTATTGTTAATTGTATAGACGTCTGGAATTGCTAGCATCGTGAGAGCTACTATCCAGGGTGAGCCATTCAAATTCTAATAGCGTGATAGCGAATGCTGTGTGATCCATTAATAGATACTCCAGAGAAATAACAGCAATACGTTATAGAAAATACAACATTGTAATGCCAAGCCTCTGCAAATGTCTCCCACCAAAATCTCTCTGTCCACGATAGCCCGCTTCCTTCTCTGTCCCTCCGTAAGACGTGGGTGGCGAACAACATTAAATCACCTGTTGGGCAAAAAGTTGAACAAAAACGCCACTAGACATGAGTGGAGTATCTGTAAATGGACCGGGCCCTGCACCGGCGCCAACACTGGCACACAAAGAACCCCCGTATAGCCTTGACAAGTTGTTGGGGCAAGTGCTGCTAGCGAGTAGCACCTATGAAGGTCGTCACGGCACACACGAGGCGGTGTGTGGCCAACACCATGCCCGGCCTCCCTAAGTGGCGATGTATACACATCTCACCAGGTACGGTGATGTAAGGCTGAGTCGACCTAGGAGAGGCTCAGGACTGGGTCGGATAATCGTCACTGGTGGTGGCCGCGGGCGAAATTCGAACTCGGAGCGGAGGGAGGTGGGGGGGGGGTTCAGTAGCGCAGCGCGCTAACCACTGCGCCACCGCTCCCCCCCCAACCCATTACGTGTGCCTCGCGTGCGTGTTTGCTCGCGTTTCCTTCAAATGCTCGCCCATCCATCAGCAGCGAGAACAATTTTGTATAACCACATTATCTTGAGAACGGTTTAGAAAAATCAACAACACAAATGACACATGGAGGGGGGGGGGTGTAACTTGGCAACAACCCCCCGTGACGCCACGGGTGGGTTGGATGGACCACACAAACGAAGGCTTGATTGAGCATTTTAATGTTAACGCATTTGTCGCTTCGCCACGCGTGTAAATCACGCACGCGCCGCAGTGGTGATGCGGCTCCTTGGCCGCGCCGGGCTTGGCGGTGGTCAGCGAGCACCGCTACCCCTCTCCAAAATCACATCTCAACAAGTTCGTTCACGAACATCACTGCGTGTGCGTCGCGAGCCGTGATGTAGCGGTTAGCGGGACACGCGACACGAGTTCGGTTCCACGCTCGCGGCCAACACCGCTGACGATCATCTGAACCGGTCCTGGGCCTCTTCCCCGAGGTTGACTCAGCCTTCAAATGAGTATCTGGTGCGGTGTGTAAAATATCACCACTGGGGAGACAAAGGCGGACAGGGCTTAGGTGGTGGCCACCCACCCCCTCGTGTGCCGTGCCGGTCTTTAAAGGTGCTCGCGAACAGCACTTGCCCCAACAGTCTGTTAAGGCTACACGTGGAGTATTTTTCTTGTCTTTGTGGCAATGTAGATTAATGTCCGCATGTGCTTGCGGACTTTATATTTCTCTTATTGGTTCTTTCGGTAACGTCACGTAGAAGGGAAATAACGTAATAAAAGGGAAATAACGTAATAAAATACAATTCTCACGACGTTTCGGCCACAACGCAAGCAGCCGTCCTCAGGTGAAGAACAGGTCCTGTCGGAAAGACAGCGTCTGAATTGTATTTTATTATGTTGTATTTTTATTATTTTATGATTTCCCTTCTACGTGACTTTACCGAAAGAACCAAGAAAATGAATCCCTACAGTCACAAAAGCTTTAAATCGAAAATTTGACTTTATATTTATGTACTGAACAGGCCTGTATTGGATGAGCGGTGGCCCAGTGGGATCTTTGTCTTTGTATTTTATGGACTTAAAAATGCATATAGGGTGGGTCCAAAAGTCGGGACACAAATGAGGTTATGCTATTTAGTTTTACACTGGCATTCAGCATTGCAATTGTTTATTCTTTAGGTTAATAATATTTTATCTGTTATCATAATGCATTGCTTCTTCTTTTATTCCTCTTCTTGTGGGGGTCACCTCCGATCCGCCGTTTACAAAACTCGTCCAAGAGCCCGTCATGAAATTGAGACAACACACTACGATTGATGAACGTTCAAATGTTTCACCAGTATAATCGTTTTTTTAAAAAAGGTCCTAAATTAATTTCAAAAGAAAATTCATGCATCATGCATTCATGTGAATGGAAGTCAGTTTGAACGTTTAACATAAATGAAATAACCGTAAGTGATCTGATAAAATAAATGTAACCCTAGGCCACTCTGGCGTTTTCGGCGACGTTTTGGGCAATGGACCTTCTTCAGAGCACTTATAGAGAGGCCAGAGAGGTAAAGTGGCCACTCTCTGTGCTATGATGAAGGGTCATTACTCGAAACGTCACCTGTTATATACTTTTTTATTTTCAAGACTTACAAAGTGTTATTGACGAATGTGTGCCATTGTTTTATTTATTTATACGCTGTAACACCACCGTAGCGGTACGGCACAGCATGCAAGATAACTTGTTAAAGATTTGGCTCCTTATTTTCAACCAATTAATGAACAATTTGAAATATAATAATAATAGGATTTAACCACATTTTCACCCCTCTGGAATTCACATGGCCTCGTCATCTTGCGGAAGCTAAGCAGGTATGATCCTGGATGGTGCTTCGATGGGTGACCGTCAAACACTGATTGTTATAGGCTGCTCCAACGGTAGTACAGCAACATCTAGTATTGTACTGTACTTCTATGCTCCCCGACTTCACCCATAACCCGCGCTGACGAGCAGTGAAATATGGCCAACGTAACAGCGCATGACCCACAATGCAGCAGTGGCTTGAAAATAAAGGACAACGTAATACATCCTTTCAAAGCGTTTAATGTTTCAGGCAATTTCCCTTCTTGCAGTCAATTACTCGTTCCCACTGAGGCAGTGTTTTCTTGGAATGTTTCCTAGGGAGCTCCATCGGCCGATAACACTTGCAATATGTAGAGGTCGTCAGAGCTTGGACAATTGCTGGCAGCGCCGGCTCGCCTGCGTGGCTGCTGCTGCTGTCGCCTTTCCGCCTGTACGTGACTCATCCTCCCCATTTCTTTCCCTCTCTACGCGAGCCCGCGAATTCTGTGGGTCGTCGACGTCGACGCACTGTTACAATTTGAGACATTATTATTATTAAACATTATTAATGAGGGATGCGGTCAGGTTGTGGAGTGTGCTTGTGTAGAGGTGTAATTGTGTATGGGCGCGGATGGCTAACAAACACAAGGGGCGTAGTTAGGGCCGTACACAGAGGAGGTGCTCACACCGACGTCCGCACCTGCATCCCCCACGGGCCCCTCCTGGGGGCCGAGTACTATAAAAGGTGGTGAGCCGGAGAGCTCGAGGTCGAGTGTTAGCTTAAACCAGCGAAGACTGAAGACCAGCTAGAGTAGGCCCCGGAGCTCCCCTGGCTCGCTGTCCTTGTCAGGGCCGACCAGGGCAAGCCGGTGGCGTGGCCCCGAGAGCCCAGACTGACGTTCTTATAAGAGCCGGTCTGGAGACTCAGGGTGCCGGGATCCCAGCTTGACCAGGGCTGGGATAGGTAGCCTCCCTTAGCTCCGTAGTGGAGGACTCGGGCGTAGGTTAGCGGGGTTAGATGTTGTGTCTCCCTGTTAGACGAGTGAAGGGGACGATACCCCTTTAAGTACTGTGTGTACCCGTTACTGTGCACAAGTTGGTGTTAATAAATAAGTGTGCCTCCGACCCCGTCGTCAAAGCCTCCTAAATACTTACTACATCTGGATACCGTTGCCTGGCGCAGTCCGCGTGTGTGCGAGTTCTACAAATGTATGTTTTAATACACCAAACGCCCAATACAAGTGCTGGGAGTATCTATATAACCTCTTAGCACGGCATCTCTCTCCCACTTCAGCAAAAAAACATTGCTGTGGTTTTTGCACCTGATGATGATTGCTTGTGTTGCAATTGAAACGTCGTGATTTTATTTTATTTTATACCTACGTGACTTTACCGAAAGAACCAGAGAGTAAGTGCTGGGAGGAGATTATTTCCCTGCAATTTTGTAGGTGTAGAGAACAAAAAGAAAACTGCTATCAATTGAGATGAAACGGTGCTAATTTGGGTTTTGCTTTCTAACGTTTACTCCGTGGGAGGCATAAATATCAACAAAATATGCCCCTGCCGCCCAACGAGTCGTCAATTCAGCCCTTGCCAAGAGCAGCTGACGGAATCACGCTTTAAAAAGAGGACACGGCCTGCCTGACAGGAGGCTGAAATCCATTTGGGCTTAGTGCCATTGGAAAGCAATGAGCCGTCCACACCTTCCAAATTGTTCCACTGGGCGTGCGCAATATGCAACCAGCCCCCCCGCCCCCACCCCGTGTATTCCTGGCTGCCCCCACAGGTTCATGGCTCTCGAATGCAAAACGTAGGGAGGGGGACTGCATTAGTTCAGGACAATGAGATTCCTCTCAAAGAGGGATTGCGTGCTCCCTCCCTCCATCCCTTTGGACGGCAGCTGTCAAGCCCACCGATGATTTGAAACTTCCCCCACCCACCCCCCCCCCAAAAAAAAAAACCGCCGAGGACAAATCCAATGTCAGATATTCCTAACACGTTTTTTAATATATATAAACGAAGGCCACGAACGACCCGCACCCAAAAATTGAACGTCACCTTCCTTCTTGTGCCTTCGCGAACCCCAATTGGAAACTACGCGAGACTCGAAGTCGCAGCAGGAAGTAGTGGGTGGAGTGGGAAGGGGGGGGGACAAATAACCCACAGAGCCCCATCCCCCCACTCCTGACCGCCAAAAGCGTCAAAGGCTTCACTTTAAAGAGCCCGCGGCCGGCCCAACAATCCCACTTGTTTGTATCCTAGATTTGAAGCTTTCGTGACTGCAAGGATTCATATTCTTAGGTTTTTTTCGGTAAAGTCACGTAGGTAAAACATTAAATAATAAAAGTCAAATAAAAATAAAAGAAAAAATCACGTGCTGTGACGGTTCCACCTGAAGACGGAGGCCTGTGTTGCCTCCGAAACGTCGTGAATTTTTATTTTATTTTACTTTTATTAATTGAAATTTTTTACCTACGTGACTTTACCGAAAAAAACCTAAGAAGAATGTTTGTATCCATCGCTGCGAGCGAGTGGCACCCATCGTAGCGCTGCTCAGGTGCCGGCGGTGAACTATTTATCGACCTGGCAACGTTTCGAATTTGGGCGCCCACGCTCAAGTCAGGGGGCCTCTTGCACGTGACGGAAGTGACCCACGCGTTCGTTCACGTGCGGAACCGGCACATTTTTTAAAATCCTTTATATTAAGTTCGCTTGCTTGCTTACGACCGTGCAAATCTTTCGGTCGTTTTTTAACCCACTTCCCGTGATCCAATCGAGCTGACATTTTCCACACAGACTCGTTGTGCGTGACAATTAATGTTCGTGAAAATTTTTTTCCAAAATTTTACACTTTTTAGGACAAAAATATTATATTTAATTACCAATTGCTTAATGGTGCAATGCAATCATCTGACCCATAGGTGGCAGCCATCTCAAGCCAGAGGACGAGAGGACTCTAGCCGCCACGCATATAAAGGATTTATAGTGAAAAACTTTGTTTTTACGGGTTATACTTTTTTTTCTTTTGAAAGTCCTCTTTAACCCTCGTTTACAGTTGTAGCGAGCAGTGTGATGTAGCCATATCGACCACAGTAGAATCCCTCCTGTTCACGACGGTCATTGGTTCCACGAAACCGGCCGTCGAGCGATTCGGTCGTTAAGCGAGTGAAGGGAATACACGTGAAACGCTTCGGTCGTTCCGATGGCATCGAAAGTTACTTTCCACCCAAAAAACGTACTTTATAATATGTATACATTGGAGATTAATACGTAAAGATACTAATATTATAAACACATACTATTAAAAGGAACACGGTTAATCAATGCATTCATATTTACTGTACCAACAACAGCCCGTCGTTAACAGGTGAATGGTCGGTAAGCGAACACATTGGGCTCTATGGAGGCACTACACTATACTCTACACTACTATACACTACACTATACACTACTATACACTACACTATAACACTATACACTAATATACACTACACATTGGGCTCTATGGAGGCACTACACTACACTATACACTACACATTGGGCTCGATGGAGGCCCGTCGTTAAGTGATTCGTCGTTAACAGGGGTGCTTGTTGAGAGGGGTTCTACTCTACACTCATTCAGCGTTGTCTACAGGAAGGTCCGTACCTTTCCCCTCACAATCCTGTCTTCCACTGCGCTCATGTCTCCTCCGCAAGCCCTTCCTTGTTGAACATCGTCTAGCCTCGCCTTCGTTTTTCCTTCCTCTGGGTCTTTTCCCTAATAAGCTTCCCTCGATCATATTCTTAGGTTTTTTCGGTAAAGTCACGTAGGTAAAAAATTAAAATTAATAAAAGTAAAATAAAAATAAAATCACGACGTTTCGGAGGCAACACAAGCTTCCGTCTTCAGGTGGAATTCCCTCGATCACATCCTTCAGCAAGCCAGTCCCGTCTCACGAAAGCCTGCCCAGCCATATCTACAGATGCTATGCAAGAACACCTACCCCAAGCCAAAGTGTGCGAGTGTGATCTGGGAATGGAACCTTCAACGCCGCTGTGGACTCTGCTGTTGTAACGTTCTGACTCGGCCCTACTGGCCATCTGTGAAAAAAAAGCTTTATAGCCCATCGGATTCCTTCAGTATAAATATTCCGACTCTGATCAATATTCTGCTTCGCCTTATTCAGAAAGCCACGATTGAACCCCCAGGTGAGAAGCCCTGCAACATGGCAATGCGCGAGTGATAAAAAAAAGAAACCGCGAGAATTATATTTCAATAATCGTTTGCATGATGAATAACTGTATAGGCACTCCTCTCTTGGAAAGATATCAGAATCAGAATCTTTTTATTTTATACTGGAGGAATCCGATGAGCTATAAAGCTCTTTTACACGAGATGTTCAGTAGCGGCGTGTCAGAACGTGACAACAAAAACACGATAGGAGTACAAAGAACAAGAAAAGTAAGCAAATCATAAACAAATATTTTAGTGTAGTGTATAGTAGTATACACTATATAGTATAGAAGTATACACTATATATTACCTATACGAAAATAAAATAGATGGACTGAGACAGAAACACAAGAACCAGCACTTGAAACATCCGAGTTTTTTTTTACTATTGTATATATTGTTTTGCTGTAAACGCAAATTTTCCCGTTTGTAAATAATTTACTGGTTGATGTAGAATCTGTCATCGTGACGTCTTCAATGGCAAAAGATAATTTACAACAACCTGAAGGCCTACCTACGTTTTTGTAAACTCAAGGTTGATTTTCCCCAATCGAACAAAAAAAAACACCTTTAAAGGTTACAAATTGAATCGTGGAACATTCACAAAGAAAACGGGACACCGAAAAAGCGTGCAAATAGGCGAGGACGCCGCACACAATTGGAAGCACAGCCATCAAGAGGAGTGACATTGGATCGAGTAACAATTTAGAGACGTCATATTGACTTGAGAAAAAAAAAAAGTTAATGGGGGGCTTGGGCACGACAGACAGCCGGAAGGGATGATGACCGATGGTACACACCCGATGACAGAGTGGCAGCCAAAGACGTAAAACCTGCCCGAGAGATGACCCCCGTGGAGATGGAGCGATGATGAGGTTGGTTCACGCACAAGAAGATGAATTGGCGCGTCGCAACACCACGGCGAAGTCTTGGGGACGCTATCATCCAGCAGTGCACAAATTACGGCCGTTGATTTTATTGACGTCATCCATAGCACTGCTATATTGTTATACTTCCTAAGTGTTTAAGTGCTTAATTTTACGACGAGATTAAAGTAACATCGGGAATATCAGAAATTACCAACTATTCACTCACGTTCGTTTTAATTGATTACCTTTTAACCCGGCAGACCATTAGGAACAATATCGTATCAATTAAGAGGCAACTCAAAATCATATTAATCTTCTTTTGTAGATACAATCCGAAGCTGCGTATCTCTGGCTATTCAACAATATGCGTTTAACACCATTGGAACCTCCTTTGCCAGTAGCAAAATATGATAATAGTTTGTTTATCCTTTTATCTGGCAACAAAACTGACACCTTTTTTACAAGGCGTCATGTTTGCAATGACCACAATACCTGCGTTCGGAATGCAAACAAAAACACAACTCTGATAATGTATGCACTGTCCTTGAAATTGATTGGTCCACACCCGAGGCAACTTTAATTCTTAGAGCCTAGTCTCACATGGTGTTGGACCAGATGACGCCAAAACACCATGTGAGACTAGGCTCTATGAAAAGCTGTCTCGGGTGTGGACCAATCAATTTCAAGGACAGTGCATACATTATCAGTTGTTTTTTTTGCATTCCGACCACAGGTATTGTGGTCAATGCAAACATGATTCCTTGTAAAAAAAAGGTGTCAGTTTTGTTGCCAGATAAAAGGGTAAAAAAACAATTATAATGAGTTTAAAGTTTTTATAATTAAAATCTTCCGAGTCTCAGTCAAGGGCTCCATCAAAAGCGCTGCAGTAACGTCACCGCATTGACCTTGTTAATAAACCACATGGGGGTGACGACTCAGTGACACCATGACACTTGACTTTACTTAATTTTTTCTCTCCAAACATACAGAAGGAACATAAAACTTCATGATCTTGCATTGGTGGCAACGGCTGTCGGACTCACCGTACTTGGAACTGTCGCTGGGAGAGTCGTCAGGGGATATCGCGACGAAATATTGTCGCGACAAACCAAACTTGTGTTCCGATATCCCCTGGAACGGGTCGCGAGCCCGATTCACTTGGCCGCAGCCAATCCGCTTCACGTTAAGAGCGTCACGTGGTCAGGAAATGTGTCGTCATAGTGCCACGAGGAGGCCAATAGGTTCCAGTGGACAGCAAGTCCTCGGAATACCCCATTATGAATGTTGAACTTCTTTCGCACCGTATGTAGCCAGCGGTGCAAATCAGCCAACCGTGCTTATTATTTCCATGACGCCAAGTGTAGTCCGTTTGCAGCTTGCAATGTTATTTGTATTTTTTACATTATAAAATATTGAAAGCAACACAAAAGGCAGAACAAAAAAACCCACTCAAAACATTAACCAAGGTTCGATTCCTGACCACAGCTAATATCAGCAGCGATATCCTAGTTGAACGGTGGGTCCTCTCCACATCAACCTACACTTATCAGTGTGCTAGTGAACAATTCAACAACCCCCACGACTGCACAGCATGGGGAGGCCTTCATCCAGCAGTGCACAAACACAGGCCTGCAATTTATTACTTTTCAATACACCGCCGCACAGAGCATATACGGGCATGTGCGCGTACTGCACTCGCATACACGCCTATTAATCAGAGTCAATTATTCGGTTACAATAATTTCTACTGTGGATGCACACTTCTTTACAAATGTAGACATTAATAGGCCGTACAAAATCACATTATAGTACCGTATTCACAATACAGTGCAGTACACACACAGCTAACATCCCCTGTATAGCCTTTAACGGAACCTTTGGGGCAAGGGCTGTTCACAAGCACCTACGAAGGCAGGCATGGTACACAAGCGGGTGGTGTGGCCAGCACCATGCCCCACTGCCTTTGCATAAAGGAACTTCTTTCGCATCGTACGTAGCCAACCGTGCTAATCGGAGGTGCGGGGGAAGCCCAATGCTTATGCTTACAAACCATACCAGGTACTCATTTAAGGCCGAGTCGACCTAGGGGAAGCCCAGGAACGGTTCAGATATACGCCAATGATGTTCGCCACGAAGCAGGAATCGAACTCTGGTCAACTGGCCCCGCAGCGCGCCAACGACTACGCTATCACTCATCGGCACACGCGCAGCACACAAAAGCCAACGCCGCTGTCAACGCAACAAATGCCTTTCAAGTTGCGTTTTCCACAAGGTCCAACTAGTTCCTAGAGCGTCTCATTGTAAGCGACCTTGACCGGTTATTTATTGCAATCAACAAGAATCGCCGCTGTAAAAGTCAATGCCGTACTATTTTACAAATCTGTACACACTTGCGATTGATGGGGTCAAAGGTGATCGGGTGTTGTTTGGTTAAATGTAATCATTCGCAGGAAGCGAGACTGACCGGTGGAAAATCTATGGCCCGAGTGATGACGCATGTATATAAACCACCAAGGATTTAACTTTAGGAATGGAATCTGATCATTTCACAAGATATAACCGCTGAAATAACCTACGTCATGTATGTTGAACATCTTTCGCACCGTACGTAGCCAAACGTGCTAATCGGAGGTGCGGTGTTATAACATGAAGGAAGATGCGACCAAGAAAATAAACGGGCTTTTATATTGTCGATATGATGAAAATAACTACCATAAATTAACAAATATAGACAAGCACCCAGTCATTGCCTTCAAGACATTACAGCTGTGATTTATGGACGAAAGTGACATCACAATGACATCACGACGCACCGGATCACCATGAAAAACAATCAACCACTTCCGAGACTTTGATGTCACGCAGTCGGTGACACAAGAGATTGTATGCATCGTATACCTACAAGATTCACAAGAGGAGATTTCATTTCTGGGGTGCACCTTACTCTAAAAAAAAAGAAACAGCATCCGTCAGTGTGAAGCCCCGTTAAATAATTGAGTCGCTCTCCCTCGCCGCCCTATACGGGCGCTTGTCACCCCCCGTGTGAGCAAAAGATCGCGGGCGGTGGCCAGGCCGGTTACTCCTCTCCCGCCGGAATGTTCTCCTCGATCCTCTTGAGGAACTTGAGGCGGATCTCCGTGCTGCCGTCGCCTTTGAGGGAGTCTTGAACGAACCGCACGTCCACCGCCATCTGCACCTTCAGTCGACACGAGCGGAGCAGGGCGACAGCGATGCAAGCTGCGAGTTGAGCTTCCCATCGACGAGTGCCGTCGCTGTTACGGCAAACGTCGCTTCGACAGCAAGAAAACTCTGGGGACCGATTCGTTTATTGACCCGGGAAAGCTTCATCGAGTCTCAAGGCTCTTTTTCACGAATGTATGTTGAACTTCTCTCGCAGCTACGTCGTCAACCGTGCTGTATGTATAACTTATTTCGTACCGTACGTAGCCAACCATGCTTATCAGAGGTGCGGGGGAAGGACAACAAACTAAACACAAAAAGCAGTTCTAAGGAAGTGAGATTTCAATCTACATTTAAAAGTGCATAGCTCCAGTGGCTTCCTCATATCTGTTGTATACTAACCCTTCTTCCATAATTGAGATTAATAATATTTGATGATTTTTATATATTATCTTTTTACTTGTTTTTTTAATGAGTGAAACACACCAAGCGCAGCAAACTGCAAAACACCAGGTGTTGTTAAGTAATGAACCGGAGGAGGGCTAGGATGGCAGAATTTACAACGTTGCTTCAAGGGAAGATAAGGCCTGATGAACGGGCACATGTCACCCGTGCAGGCGGCAGAGACAGTGGGAGTGTCAGCCAGACATAGTTAAGGCAAAAGCCCAATCATCCTGCATGGTTTTAAAGTAACGTCAAAATTCGAAATTCAACAACAGAGTAGGCTAAATTATCGATCCTCGCGCTCGCTCAAACTGGAGACCAGGCTGCGAGCTACATCAATGAACCATTGCCCATTTGCTAATCCAATACTGAATGTTAATATTACTGAAGTCAAAACGAATTCTATGACCTCAGCACATGGGCAAATAATAGGGCAGTGTCGACTCAAAGGCAATGGAAGAAAACAGAGGCGCCTTTGTCTAAATCACAACCACAGAAAGCCAGGAATCATCACTGATTGTGTGTTCAGGAATTCCGAGCTAGTTAGAACACGTGCACAGGGGGGGAGCTGATGTAAACAACCCTGCGCGTCTGGATGTGAGGGGGCCTTTGACCTGAAAGTAAGAATAACACTCCCAGAGCAGAAGGTTGGATGACCACAGTGAGACGAGAATAAGAGTGGTGTATATCTCTCAAGGAGGCAGACCCAGCTGAACAACAAGGCTGCGGGGTCACCAGAAGTTCGCATTCGCCTAGTTAAGACAAAAAGCTCAATTATTCTGTATTGCTATTAAAGTAACGTTAAAGTCGGAATTTAACAACAGGGTAGGCTAAAGTTATCGATATTCACACCCACTCCAATTAAACCAGGCCACAAGTTACGCCTACTGAACCATCACCATTATTAAGTCAATATGAAATGTTATTTCCATACTTCAATACTTTCTATACAATTCGACCCGAAGCATATGACAATCAGAACCTTCCTAAGTCAAAATTGAATCGCACCCAGACAGGAGCGAATAGTCAATATAAGGTTGAAGAGGGAAGGAAATCAAGAGCACGGCGAACTGCAAACGTAAGCAAAAAGCCGGGAACAACACCAGCCCAGCAACAGCGAGTGGGGCTTCGACAGGCCATAAAGTAGAATAATAACTCCCGGGGTCAGGGGACACAAGAAGAAGCAGGCAGACAAAAACCAGAACTGACTCCAAGGTTCAACCGCCCTCACCTACTCAGGGGTGACGGAAATTAATGAGGCCTTGAATTAACGGCAGGCAACAACAACGGCGAGCAGAGATAGGGTGGGGCAAAGACTGCGGGCTATGGAATGCAACTTCGTGTCAGTAAAGCCCTGACAAACAAGTTAAGTTAAAGACATCACAATACATAATATCGCACATAACATCAATGTTAACGCTATTCACCGTAAACTATATTCCGCTTATATAACCATCCAGGCACCAAGGAATACGAATTCCTAGGATCAAGAAACTTACCCCTTAACCTAAGATATCGGAAATAAATTAATAGTAATAAGTATATGCATGAAAAGACAAAAGTAAACTTATGGAAAAGCCAGGATAACGGGATGAATCACCACCAGGTCGAATATAAATACATAATAAAAAAAAAAACAATGTTAAACCCAGGGTCGGAGAGAAAGGGAGATCCCGGCCGTCTTTGTATCCCCGCAGCGCGGGATAGGAGTGTGTGTACGCTCGGGGAAACACCTACACTTGGGTCGGGAACCACGATGGGAAACGACAGACCTTAGGTTACATACAGAATCATAACTGTGAAATAGTAAGGGACAAATGTTAACTTAAAACTTTTAACCATTTCTTTGTGCGCCGGGTCGGAGAGAGTGTTGCCCCTCCCCCCAGGTTGTGCAACACGAACAAAGACGCCTATGAGACGATTTGTAACGTCTGTGTTTTGGGTTCATGAAGAAGGCCAGACAAGAGATAAATTGCACCCAGACAGAGAGACGACTTCGAGACAATTTGTAACATCTGGTTGTTTGCTCGTGGGTTTTATGGAGGGAGTTGACAACGGAATATACCGTCAGTGATGCACACAAGGACATACGGACACACACATGGACACACCTGCCTACGGACAGATCCTGACACAGCAAAAATCGGAAGCCCCGCCTTGTGGGCGGGATCCAGGGGGATTTTTCAGCATAAAGGAACGGATCCTGAACATTGGAAACCAGTGCGACGGGAGGGTCCACTCAGAAGCTCGACCGGGAGGGTCGACTCAGGAACGAGTGCGACCAGCGGGTTCACTCAGGAGCGCGACCGGGAGAGTCGGCTCAGGAGGAGTGCGACCAGTGGGTCCACTCAGGAGCGCGACCAGCGGGTCCACTCAGGAGTGCGACCAGAGAGTCGACTCAGGAGCGAGGGCGACCAGCGGGCCGACCCAGGAGCGAGCTCGACCGGGAGGGTCGACTCAGGAGCGAGCTGCGACCAGCGGGTCGGCTCGACTCATCTTCAGCTCGTCAATCTCTGCTGCCGCCGGAGATCTCCGCTGCCGCCGGTGGTGAGCGTCGCGACTTGGCGACGATCCAGCGCTGCACGCTACGAGCGAGTTGTGGGCGCCACCTACCGACCGGGTTCCGAACTGCGACAGCGTATCAACAGCCATCCGAGCCAATTCACCACGGTGACAGGGGAGCGCCTGATACGTATGACGCGCACCGCCCCCTCACCACACGACCACCAGGCGTCTGTTTGACATAAAGAATCGACTCCGAACACTGACTATTCAAGACAACTCTTACCACTCAAACACACTCGAACCCATAAGTCATCCGTGGCTGGGAAGGCATCACAACGAGACCGAGTGGTGGCCATCCGTCGTTTATAAGAGTATTCTTAATTTTTATCTTTAATATTTAGTGGGCTGTACTCTTAATCGCATAAATTCCCAACAGATCCATCAATACGAACTGATTCTTGGCACCTCCTTCCGCCGAGCCACGCTCACGTGGGGAGTGGTGGCCCACCGGATCCTTATCAGGTGATCTGGTCCCCAATTAGTAAACTTGGTATAAGATAACGATCTTCGGAAAAGGAGCACCGTCGCAGGCCCTTACTCCGAGCCGTTCTGAGATAACCTGCCGATGTATCTGTTGAGATTGGTGCCTTTAAGAATAATAACTGTTTTTGATTGTGTTTTTTTTTATCGCCGTATAATCTTTCAAGTATCTTTCAGTCATAATCGCCGCACGTACTCGCATCCTCTACAGAATATTCAACTGTCCCGTGACCCAAGGTGTTAACAACGTGATAAGGGTTGCGTATGATCAATAAGGAGTGCGGTACTGCGTGAACAATATTGAGTATAATCATTCATTAACGTTAAGGTTTTCTTAGCATAGTATTTGCATGTTTTAACGACTCTCTCTCTCACTAACAACCATCGCGTTATGCGGGATCCATGTGCAGTTGTCAAAGTGAAATCAGACAATCGTTGATGATACTGTATTGATGCCGTATTGACGTTCCGGGATTGAGAGTTCAGCATACTATATCATAGTTAAGGTTGAATTAGTAATAAATTGATCAATACAGAAGTGGTTGTGTGATTCTTTCCTGAAATCTATGCATAAGATCTGCTTCTGCGTTGAGATTTGAACTTGGTGACCTTAATAAACACACTAATACATACTCAGTAAATGTTAAAGCGATAACGGGGTGAACCGGGGTCTGGTTATCATAACGACTTGCGTTATCATAATTACACCCACTCGCATAATTAATACGATTACCTCTCGAATTGGCATAATTAAAATGTGCGTAATTACATAAATTAACATATTTCCGGATAATTACACATTTGGCCAA
Organism: Lethenteron reissneri; assembly: GCF_015708825.2. NCBI lineage: Eukaryota > Metazoa > Chordata > Hyperoartia > Petromyzontiformes > Petromyzontidae > Lethenteron > Lethenteron reissneri. The sequence goes on from NC_083784.1 coordinate 7,604,650, forward strand.
ATTTCATTTAATTATTATTATTTCCACTGAATATCCATAACCCACATATACAACATAATAATTTCACCCACGCACGCATACAACATAACAAATTTTCATACCCAACATATACAACATAATGGGGGCTCGTCCGGGATCTCTCGCAGACAGTTATGCATGAATTCAGGAACGAATCACTGATGTGTTAATCAAAGTGTTGTGAACTAACGTTGCCTTGTGATTGTAAACGGGGGTATACAAACAAAACGCGCTCTGAAGGGAAATACCAGAGTAGCAGAGTATAACAAAGACAGCTGGGCTGAGATTATTTGCTCGAGTTGAACTGACGCATCCTGTGATACAATTGTTTATATGTGCTCTGAAAGGGAATTCTAGAGTAACTCACGACGCACATGAGATGTTAGAATTAAGATACACTCTTAAGTCTATTAACCACACTACATAATAGAGATGGCACAGGATCCACAACATTCTGAGTTTGACACACCAACGCATAACACTGATACAGAGTGGACCTCTGAGGAGGAGATGGAATCTATGGAAAAACAATATCGGGAATTTGTGTTAAAACGTACTGGACGGACTGCTAGCCAGCAGACGGAGCAGAGAGATATATGGGAGGGGAGCCATACAGAAGATGTTAAGGCCCATAGAAGGAAACTACTTAAGGACGTGATGAAATGTGGCAAAGCCAAACGTGACGTAAAAATTGCAGAAATAGCGAGGGTAGACTCGTATCTCATCGCACAGACAGACAGAGAAAGATTATGGAATGAGGAAAAATTTGAAAGGGAGAGACAAGAGAAACTGTCCTTAATGGTGCAGGTAGAGCGTCTGCACGCCCTCGTGAGAGAGAAAGAATCCGCACTAAATGCACCAGTGAAACACCCAGACGTTGATACACAGAACACATACGGGAGTAACAATTTACCACACTCCGAGCCACGGGGACGTAGCCCAGGGCCAGATTCCACAATGAGTGTGGCTACTATGCAAAGCAATTTTGATAAAGTAACACCCTCGCAAATCGAGGAGAGAGAAGAGGAAATAATAATACAAACGGGAAAACATGAGGCCGACCACCCCAACGTTAGAGAGAGACAAATAATTAACCCTAAGTCATCAGGATACACTGTAATGATAGAGCGGGAAAGGGCGGAGCTGGTGCAAGACGGGAAACATGACATAAACAGAACACCAGGCAGACGCACGCTACGCAAGTATGACCGACATGATGCAGATGACAGAGACAGCTCACCAGAGAAACGCACCTCGCACAAACACGACCAACACGACACACGTAACAAGAGCTCACCAGAGAGACGCACATCACACAAGCATGAGCCATGGGATAAGCAGAAATCACCGAGCCAAGTTGACCCACGTAACAGGTGCAAAAGGCACTACAAAAGTTATGTTAAGCAGAGCCACCGTGATGGTGACGGCTCATCTGACACTGACTCCTCTGACAATGACCAACACGACATGGGTACCAGAGAGAGCTCACCAGAGGGACGCATGACATGTAAAAATCACCCACGCAAAACCACCCGCACCAAAAATCACAGAGACAGGAATCCCGATAACCATGAAGCACGAGACAAACATAAATTCAACACCTCACCTAGCAGGCACCACACACGTAGTAGGCAGCATGAAGGTCGAGGACAAAAACACTCACCACATAGACACCGCTCAAGGAGATCACGCACACCAACCCACAAGCACGAATCACAAGACCCACATAAGGAAAACAAGAGACACAAGCAACGGGACAGATACGAATCCTCGGACAGAGGGAGATCACGACACAGACACGGGACACATGACAACAGTGATAGTGGAGACAAGGGTAGCTCAAGGGAGCACTCCTCAGGAACCGACACCACTGATGACGAACAACACACTTTTAACAGTAAGACACTAAAACTAATGGACAAAGCACTCGTGAGAATTCCCTATTTCGATCCACATAACAAAAACAGGGATATCCACACTCACATAACTACAGTAGAACAGGAGGCTAAGATCCGGGGTCTGGGTAAATCAGCAGAAAAGGCATGTTTATTATCAAGGAGCCTACATGAACCCGCCAGACCATGGGTAGCCTCCCTGCCAAATAGGGTGAAGAGTGACTTTAAACAATTGAGCCGAGCAGTAGTTAAGAGATTTGGGGAATACTCCACACTATCCGAAGGATTGAACGCGGCAAAGTTGATGACCCAGCGTGTAGACGAAGACCCACGAGATTATCTCCTACGCCTTAAGAAAGCATATTACGCAGGGGACGTGGACAATGCCCAGGGAGATAAGACAGTCTTAAAAGTGATGTTCTTCCAATCATTGAGACCTGAAATAGTGAGAATAGTAGGAATGATGTTGGACCCCGAGACTGCCTCCCTACGCCAGATTGAAAGCAAGGCCCACACGGCCTGGGTGAACGGACGGAAAACCACTGGCATAGCCAAAACCCACATCGTCACCAGAGATAAAGAATGCCTCGATCTGGAGGGAAGCGAATCTCCAAGGAATAATATTAGCGCCACACGGGGTAGACATGAATTCCCCCAGGAGAGGGCGCCTAACCCAATAGAATCGACACCCGTCCACAACACGCTGAATAACGTTCCACGTGGGGGGAGGAACGAGGCCAGAGGAACTTGGCACCCACAGCCGCCACCACCATGGAATTCAGAAGAGGGCGGAGGCTGGAATTATGGACGAGGAAGAGAGAGTGACGGGCCACACCTACCCCGCGGAGGCCGACGCCCACCAAACCAGTCACCATATCGTCCCCTACTGCCGCCTCCACCAGCAATAGAGCATAGACCGCCGTTAGCTAACAGGAATCGATATGCTCACCACATTAGGATGGAAAAAGAGCTCCTAGGGAGTATGAAGACTTCCATGCAAGTAGCGAAGGGAAGAATACCAACTATACCCACACAGGAGGAGGGCACACCCAGAGCAAAGGTAGCCCAAGTGAACGTAGAGAAGACAAGAAGCCTCGAAGCAATCACCGAAGTGGTACCAGAAGGAAAAGGGTACCATCTGGGGGAATTGATTCCCGTAGGACCAGTCGGACGAGTCCACGTGGAAGTAATACTGCAAGACACCCTGACCAGCCAAGGCCTTTGTGATACTGGAGCAGAAATATCCATGATATCCAGAGAATTATTTGACGAACTCCAGACTGCCCTCCAGAGGAAGAATGAAACACTACAAGTGATGCCAAGTAAACTTACCTACTCAGGATGTGAAGGGACCCACATGCGACCATTGGGCAAAGTTATGACGAAGTTGACGTTCAACAAAATCAACATGAACCATCCCCTATATGTCATACAATACCCAGGAAAAGAACTGATTATTGGGATCGAACTACTGAATCGCCTGAAACCCATTATGAACCTTGAATCCCGACAAATTTGGGCACAGTCAATGCCGGAGCAACAAAGGGACTCAGAAGATGAAGACGTTATGAGAGACTCCACGGGAATCCAAGTGATAACACAAGAGCTCGACGACCTATCAACGACAATCAGGAACGAAGACGAGCTCCCAGCAGGAATTCGAATCACTCAGCTAATGACTAACAGACTGAGAGAAGACCGAAAGGAAGCCGACTTAGAGTCAGTATCACCAAATGACCGTCCCCTCATGGAGTATACACCGCCCCCTGGAGGCCAAACCGACGAACTGCAAACTGATGAAGGAGAACACAAGGGCAAGAGCGTATTACCCTCGGATGAAGCCAAGGCAACTCAACCGATAGTAACGCAAAAGGAACTTTCAACTGAGCCGCCCGAAACCACGAAGGCCCTAGATCCAAACCAAGAGAAAGGAGTCCTTACAATAGAAGAACAAATAGAACAACAAATTGAAGCAGCAGACGCCCTAGAGAGCGACACTCAACGAGACGAGCTACGACAACTGCTCCAAAAATACAACTCCCTGTTCTCCAAAGACTCCTATGATTGTGGCAAAACCGACCTACATGTGGTATCCATTCCCACACTGGAGGGAGCACCAGCGGTATACGTGAAGCAATACAAGATTCCACTGGCCGCCTATGAATCGATCCAAGAAACCCTAGAGAACCTACTCAAAAAGAACATAATCCGGGAATGCAACTCGACCTACAACTCACCCATTTGGCCAGTACTAAAACCCACGGGAAAATGGAGACTCACGATCGACTACCGACAACTCAATAAAACAGTTCCCCTATCTCGATGGCCAATGGCAGAAATCGACCACGGTCTCAACCAAATAAAAGGTGCAAAGGTACTCACCACAATGGACCTAGCAAATGGCTTCTGGACCATGCCAGTAAAAGAAACCGATCAATACAAGTTGGCCTTCACCTTCAACGGAATACAGTATACTTGGAATCGCTGCCCGTTCGGATACTCGAACTCACCTGCAGACTTCAACATATTCCTCCACAAGGCGATGGGCGACGCAAAAGAGCGAGGCACCATCGTCTACGTCGACGACATACTAGTCAAGGACTCCTCATGGGAAGAACACCTCGAGAGCCTCCAGCATACCCTCGAGCAGTTAAAGGAAGCAGGCGCAAAGATTTCAATACAAAAAGGACAGTGGGCACGCAAAAGGGTGGACTACCTCGGGCTCCAGGTCGGCACTGAGGGAATGTTACCCCAAACCAAAAGACTTGAAGCCCTCCTCGCACTCAAATCGCCCACCACAGTCACGACCCTTCGGAGCTTCTTAGGGATTTGCAACTACCTTCGACAGTTCGTGGACGACTACGCAGGAATCGTTCGACCCTTAGTCAAACTACTGCAAAAAGACGAACCATGGGAGTGGGGACAGGAACAGGAAGCCGCAGAAAAAGAATTAAAACGACAGATCACAGAGGCATCCTGCCTAGCATACCCAGAGAAAGGGAAAGAATACTACCTGGAGACCGCATACTCAGATCATAGTATCAGCTCGGTACTGTACCAGAGACAGGAAGCCGAGAAACGAGTTATTGCCTATGCCAGCAAAGCCCTCCGGGGAGTGGAGATGAAGTTCTCCGAGTGTGAGAAGGCGATATTTGGAAACATCTGGGCCATACAACATTTTCGGAACTTGTTGAACGGAGAGAGGATCATCCTGGAAACGAATCATGAATCCTTGGCATACCTCAACAGTAAGAAGATTCGAGAGGGCCGCGTAACCAGCAGCCGAATAGCCAGCTGGGCACTGACACTCCAAGGCCTACCAATCACAGTGAAATACGCAAAGAACAAGAAAAGTCCAATGGCCCAAGGTCTTGCCGATTTACATGATTGTACCTTTGACAGCATGGAAGCAGAGGACGAAAAGATACCTCCGGAGGACAACAGGTACCTGCCCTTCAGGAAGGAGACATGTGCCGACCTACCAGTGGTATACATCGATGGATGCTCCAAGATGAAGGAGAACAAGCTTCACGCTGGGTCAGGAGTCATTTGGGAAACTGGCCCACTCGCAGGGATTCAAGAGGGATTTCAGCTGGGACCAAAGTCAAACCAGTATGCAGAGTTGGTCGGGGTACACATCGCTGTCCAGATGGCATCCGATAACCAAATACGGACCATGGTGGTGTGCACTGATTCCAACTACGTACAGCACAGCTTCCTGCACCACCTACCCATATGGAAAAAAAACGAGATGAAGAACCATAGGAATAAACCAATTCGCCATCGAGAACTATTCGAGGCCATAGATAAGATGGTTCAGAACAAGGATATGAAGATATTTTGGAAGAAAGTCAAAGGACACTCCAAGATACCTGGTCAAGAGAAAACTGGGAACGACCAAGCAGATGCTATAGCAAAAGTGGGAAGCCTGGAAGGCACCCCGTGGAAGCTAGAAGACCAAACCGACAGAGACGGACAACAAGAGTCGACGAACCAAGACATCGCCGTGATAGGACTGGTCACAAGAAGTGGGAAGAACCCGGCAGAAGCTGGAACCAGAGCCCAATTGAACAGTGCCCAGCCTTCCGAAGACCTGATCAGAATGCAACAAGAGGACGAAACACTAAAGACACTCGCCGATCATATCCAAGATCCAGCAGGAAAACCAATCACTACTGACAACTTGAATGACAACAAAGAGCTCGAGATCATGCATAGCCAAATCAAAAGGTTCTCAATGCGAAAAGGGCTACTGGTATACACAAACGAAAAAGACGGTCGACCTAGATGGGTAGTCCCCTCTCAATATCGAGAAATAATGTTACAACACGCCCACAATGAACCGTGTAGCGGCCACCGATGCGAGGTGAATACGGGACAGATGCTGCGACAGGTGGCCTACTGGCCAAAAATGGGGGTAGACATACACAAACATGTGTCCAACTGTCTCGTGTGTTGTAAGTACCAGCCAACGACCTCACAGCATAGGGCACCCCTACAGAGGAGGGGAGCAGATTATCCTTGGTCCAACCTACAAATCGACTGGATAGGACCTGTCAACCGATCAACCAAAGGGAACAAGTACATGCTAACTGTGACCTGTGCATTCTCTAAATGGACAGAGTGTCTACCAGCACCCAACAACACCGCGGAAACAACCGCTATACTACTGATTAACCAAATATTCAGTAGATGGGGCCTACCGTCAACGATCGATTCAGACAAAGGAAGCCACTTCACAGCCGAGGTCATCACAGAAGTGTGGAAGATGTTGGGAGTAAAAAGACAATTACATGTCGCATACCATCCACAATCCTCAGGACAGGTGGAAAGAGCCAACAGGACCATCGTGAGCCTCCTAAAGAAATATGTGTCTACCACGGGCCGCGACTGGGATACGAAACTACCCCTAGTCTTGATGGCCATGCGAGCCACACCCAACCGAGCTACAGGCAGGACACCCTTCGAGATCATGACAGGGAGGCTAATGACCCTCCCAGTACACCTGTTATATGTCCCAGCGGAGGACGAGACCCCGACGGCAATGACGCCAACTGAATACCTGACGGGACTCAATAGTCACCTACAGAGCACATTCGCTATGGTCAGGGACCAGTTGCAAGTAGAGGCTCAGGGGAGCAAAGCATACTATGACCAAAAAGCCAGCCACGCAGAATACCAGCTAGGAGACCAGGTGTGGTACCTCAATTACGAGAAAAGGAAACAGAAGTGCAGGAAATTCCTGCCCTCCTGGACAGGACCACACGAGGTGGTTGACAAAATGTCCCCAGTCGTATATCAGCTAAAAATCACAAAGACAGGAAGAGAGCAGCAATACAAGTGGGTGCACATCAACCAAATCAAACCGTACCCTGTGCTGGTGGAGCGAGATGAGGAATAAAGGTGGAAAAGGGGGGGGACTAAACTAATGGGCTTATCACACTACAATAATATGTAACATGTTTTCCAGGGAATGGCAGCCCTCCTGCTCACGCTCCTGCTAACGTACCTTGTCAAGCTAGAAGGGAGCCAAGAGCTGATCAAGCCAGGACCAGAATCCGGGGTGATGCTGAGAGACTCCTCCAGCTTCCTAGTAACCGAAACGAAAATAGTAACCCAACAAGTCTATGTCTCCTTGGAACCTGCCTTGGTGGTAAAGAAGCACTTCGGGAAGTTACCACCCCAAGCCACCCAAGCAACCCGAATATGGTATTATGACTTCCTAAGATATAGTGAACAGAATATCGGAACGATCCTGAAGCAATTACAAAGAACCATGATACTTCCCCCCACCACTGTCAACCTAACACGTTCCAAGAGGTCTATCGGCCTGGGAGGGGTCTTTGGAATACTATCCGGTTTTAGCTCCTTAATCACACTAGGAGTATCCATATCCAACGCCGTAAAGATTGGACACCTCACGCAAGGTATCGAGAATTTACAGCTCGATATGCATCAGATCCATCAGCAAATACAACACCAACAAAAGAATCTGGTCGAAATGGGATCCACCCTCCGAGACACCGTGGTTCTCGTAAACCTACATTCTATCATGATTAACTTAACATTCCAAGAATTGAGTTCTGCAATCCGAGGTCTATACGAAGAAGAGAGTATTCGAGAGCCAATTCAGTGGGTGATCCAAGACTTGTTGCGTAGCATCAGCGGCAGCGTCAGTGATCTTATACAAGGACAAATTCCGTCATATCTGGTAACTCCAACACTGATAAAAGATGTGCTACAAGCAGCATCCCCGGAAACAATCAGTCCAACTCAAGTACAAATTGCCTTCAACATGGGTACAGCCACACCCATACATGTGGACCCCCAAACTAGACAGCTGGCGTTTTTGCTAAATTTACCCCTGGTTAAACCCGGAAATGTATTCCGATTGCGGACAGTATTGAACGTGGGTACATGGAATAACGACATTTACTCCAAGATGGAAACTCCCTTAGTGGTGGCCTACCAGGAAGAAGGCCCCCTTAAGTACCTGGTGCCTGACCTAAACCTGTGTCAAATAATGAAAGAGGTTCATTGGCTCTGCCCAGGGGAACCATTTCTGACCAATACAGCAGAACTAATGTGTGGTCTGTCAAACCTAAGCTCCAAGGAAACTTGCAAGTTTAAGCTAAGTAAACCCAAAGAAAGAACCGGAACAGTGGCCATGATAGCTAATGCCCAGTGGTTGATTAGCACCCCTCTAGACACGGCAATTGTTTCCACCGATCAACACTCCATAACCATGGAAGTTCCGATTCCAAGCCACGTCGCACTGGTCACAATACCAAGAGGAACATTCGTACGCATAGGGGACAAGGTATTATATAACCTAGACAAAAGCCTACACCAAGCGGAGGTAGAAATCGTAGACACATTCCGAGGCCACAAGTTTGAGATAAGCAGCACTCTGTCCAACTTGTTGAACAGTAAAGAATTCCATATGGTGAAATTATCCCTCAGCGAATCAGAGATTAACATAACAGATCTTACTTGGGCGACCGAAGTGGCTGGATATCAGCGAAATCAACAGATGGGGATGGGAATCACAGGGGCAACAGGGATGATCATACTAGTCCTGGCTATTCTAACCTTAACATACCGTGTGGCCAAAATGAATGCCGAACTTAAAAGACTAATCGCAGGCACAAGCCACATACCATTCGAGCCCAGGAACAGGGATAGAGCCAAGGCCTGATGATGCCACCCAAGAATAACCGTAGAGACTATCTTTTTAACGATATCTCCTATAACATGTAGTCAATAGAATAACGTTCCCTCCCTTATCGTTTTACCTTCCTTTAGAATTTTTTTTTTCTCTCTTGTCACATATAACCTGTTAAGTTGTGACACGTACGCGCGCGTTGTAAGGAATAGCAGCAAAACTTGAGGACAATCGATGGTTCATGATGGAAGAAGGGTATACATATTTTTAAAAATAACCCGTGGCCATTTGACCACTGGTCATTTTTAAAAGGGCGGAATGTTGTATACTAACCCTTCTTCCATAATTGAGATTAATAATATTTGATGATTTTTATATATTATCTTTTTACTTGTTTTTTTAATGAGTGAAACACACCAAGCGCAGCAAACTGCAAAACACCAGGTGTTGTTAAGTAATGAACCGGAGGAGGGCTAGGATGGCAGAATTTACAACGTTGCTTCAAGGGAAGATAAGGCCTGATGAACGGGCACATGTCACCCGTGCAGGCGGCAGAGACAGTGGGAGTGTCAGCCAGACATAGTTAAGGCAAAAGCCCAATCATCCTGCATGGTTTTAAAGTAACGTCAAAATTCGAAATTCAACAACAGAGTAGGCTAAATTATCGATCCTCGCGCTCGCTCAAACTGGAGACCAGGCTGCGAGCTACATCAATGAACCATTGCCCATTTGCTAATCCAATACTGAATGTTAATATTACTGAAGTCAAAACGAATTCTATGACCTCAGCACATGGGCAAATAATAGGGCAGTGTCGACTCAAAGGCAATGGAAGAAAACAGAGGCGCCTTTGTCTAAATCACAACCACAGAAAGCCAGGAATCATCACTGATTGTGTGTTCAGGAATTCCGAGCTAGTTAGAACACGTGCACAGGGGGGGAGCTGATGTAAACAACCCTGCGCGTCTGGATGTGAGGGGGCCTTTGACCTGAAAGTAAGAATAACACTCCCAGAGCAGAAGGTTGGATGACCACAGTGAGACGAGAATAAGAGTGGTGTATATCTCTCAAGGAGGCAGACCCAGCTGAACAACAAGGCTGCGGGGTCACCAGAAGTTCGCATTCGCCTAGTTAAGACAAAAAGCTCAATTATTCTGTATTGCTATTAAAGTAACGTTAAAGTCGGAATTTAACAACAGGGTAGGCTAAAGTTATCGATATTCACACCCACTCCAATTAAACCAGGCCACAAGTTACGCCTACTGAACCATCACCATTATTAAGTCAATATGAAATGTTATTTCCATACTTCAATACTTTCTATACAATTCGACCCGAAGCATATGACAATCAGAACCTTCCTAAGTCAAAATTGAATCGCACCCAGACAGGAGCGAATAGTCAATATAAGGTTGAAGAGGGAAGGAAATCAAGAGCACGGCGAACTGCAAACGTAAGCAAAAAGCCGGGAACAACACCAGCCCAGCAACAGCGAGTGGGGCTTCGACAGGCCATAAAGTAGAATAATAACTCCCGGGGTCAGGGGACACAAGAAGAAGCAGGCAGACAAAAACCAGAACTGACTCCAAGGTTCAACCGCCCTCACCTACTCAGGGGTGACGGAAATTAATGAGGCCTTGAATTAACGGCAGGCAACAACAACGGCGAGCAGAGATAGGGTGGGGCAAAGACTGCGGGCTATGGAATGCAACTTCGTGTCAGTAAAGCCCTGACAAACAAGTTAAGTTAAAGACATCACAATACATAATATCGCACATAACATCAATGTTAACGCTATTCACCGTAAACTATATTCCGCTTATATAACCATCCAGGCACCAAGGAATACGAATTCCTAGGATCAAGAAACTTACCCCTTAACCTAAGATATCGGAAATAAATTAATAGTAATAAGTATATGCATGAAAGACAAAAGTTAAACTTATGGAAAAGCCAGGATAACGGGATGAATCACCACCAGGTCGAATATAAATACATAATAAAAAAAAAACAATGTTAAACCCAGGGTCGGAGAGAAAGGGAGATCCCGGCCGTCTTTGTATCCCCGCAGCGCGGGATAGGAGTGTGTGTACGCTCGGGGAAACACCTACACTTGGGTCGGGAACCACGATGGGAAACGACAGACCTTAGGTTACATACAGAATCATAACTGTGAAATAGTAAGGGACAAATGTTAACTTAAAACTTTTAACCATTTCTTTGTGCGCCGGGTCGGAGAGAGTGTTGCCCCTCCCCCCAGGTTGTGCAACACGAACAAAGACGCCTATGAGACGATTTGTAACGTCTGTGTTTTGGGTTCATGAAGAAGGCCAGACAAGAGATAAATTGCACCCAGACAGAGAGACGACTTCGAGACAATTTGTAACATCTGGTTGTTTGCTCGTGGGTTTTATGGAGGGAGTTGACAACGGAATATACCGTCAGTGATGCACACAAGGACATACGGACACACACATGGACACACCTGCCTACGGACAGATCCTGACACAGCAAAAATCGGAAGCCCCGCCTTGTGGGCGGGATCCAGGGGGATTTTTCAGCATAAAGGAACGGATCCTGAACATTGGAAACCAGTGCGACGGGAGGGTCCACTCAGAAGCTCGACCGGGAGGGTCGACTCAGGAACGAGTGCGACCAGCGGGTTCACTCAGGAGCGCGACCGGGAGAGTCGGCTCAGGAGGAGTGCGACCAGTGGGTCCACTCAGGAGCGCGACCAGCGGGTCCACTCAGGAGTGCGACCAGAGAGTCGACTCAGGAGCGAGGGCGACCAGCGGGCCGACCCAGGAGCGAGCTCGACCGGGAGGGTCGACTCAGGAGCGAGCTGCGACCAGCGGGTCGGCTCGACTCATCTTCAGCTCGTCAATCTCTGCTGCCGCCGGAGATCTCCGCTGCCGCCGGTGGTGAGCGTCGCGACTTGGCGACGATCCAGCGCTGCACGCTACGAGCGAGTTGTGGGCGCCACCTACCGACCGGGTTCCGAACTGCGACAGCGTATCAACAGCCATCCGAGCCAATTCACCACGGTGACAGGGGAGCGCCTGATACGTATGACGCGCACCGCCCCCTCACCACACGACCACCAGGCGTCTGTTTGACATAAAGAATCGACTCCGAACACTGACTATTCAAGACAACTCTTACCACTCAAACACACTCGAACCCATAAGTCATCCGTGGCTGGGAAGGCATCACAACGAGACCGAGTGGTGGCCATCCGTCGTTTATAAGAGTATTCTTAATTTTTATCTTTAATATTTAGTGGGCTGTACTCTTAATCGCATAAATTCCCAACAGATCCATCAATACGAACTGATTCTTGGCACCTCCTTCCGCCGAGCCACGCTCACGTGGGGAGTGGTGGCCCACCGGATCCTTATCAGGTGATCTGGTCCCCAATTAGTAAACTTGGTATAAGATAACGATCTTCGGAAAAGGAGCACCGTCGCAGGCCCTTACTCCGAGCCGTTCTGAGATAACCTGCCGATGTATCTGTTGAGATTGGTGCCTTTAAGAATAATAACTGTTTTTGATTGTGTTTTTTTTTTCGCCGTATAATCTTTCAAGTATCTTTCAGTCATAATCGCCGCACGTACTCGCATCCTCTACAGAATATTCAACTGTCCCGTGACCCAAGGTGTTAACAACGTGATAAGGGTTGCGTATGATCAATAAGGAGTGCGGTACTGCGTGAACAATATTGAGTATAATCATTCATTAACGTTAAGGTTTTCTTAGCATAGTATTTGCATGTTTTAACGACTCTCTCTCTCACTAATAACCATCGCGTTATGCGGGATCCATGTGCAGTTGTCAAAGTGAAATCAGACAATCGTTGATGATACTGTATTGATGCCGTATTGACGTTCCGGGATTGAGAGTTCACATACTATATCATAGTTAAGGTTGAATTAGTAATAAATTGATCAATACAGAAGTGGTTGTGTGATTCTTTCCTGAAATCTATGCATAAGATCTGCTTCTGCGTTGAGATTTGAACTTGGTGACCTTAATAAACACACTAATACATACTCAGTAAATGTTAAAGCGATAACGGGGTGAACCGGGGTCTGGTTATCATAACGACTTGCGTTATCATAATTACACCCACTCGCATAATTAATACGATTACCTCTCGAATTGGCATAATTAAAATGTGCGTAATTACATAAATTAACATATTTCCGGATAATTACACATTTGGCCAAATTTCATTTAATTATTATTATTTCCACTGAATATCCATAACCCACATATACAACATAATAATTTCACCCACGCACGCATACAACATAACAAATTTTCATACCCAACATATACAACATATCGGAAGGAAGAGCGTTCCAGACGGTTGCACAAGCGCATCTGGTGGGAGTGCCACTGTTAACTTCCCCACACAGTGAAATACATTTTACTAACCCTGGATGAATGATGGGCTCCGCGACGACCACCAACTGGGACATGAACTCGCAACCCTCTGATTGATAGCTGCAAACTCTAAAATAAAATACACTCTGTGTGCCTTGCGCCACGATTTTTTTTTAAACGCTTGAAATAACATTCACGTTGAGAATCACTCATCATACCACACGTGAGAGAGACGACCACTTTCTGGCTGTGCCCATTTCCCACTCCTGACCTCCCCATTGAGACGACGCATCCGTGCACCAACGAGGTGATCGCCGTCCAACCAAAACTTTCAATTTACATGTCATCAACTCTTACCAGAGTTACTCTAACCCCATATCACAGACAGAGTAGGCAGGTGGATAGAGCGAATGCAATAACGCTTTCAACCTCAGATGGGAAGAGTAAACAATGATTAAGCGGTGGTGGTGCCCGTCTGTAATCCAGCAGTGCCGAGGCGAGGCTTGGCGGCTCACACAAACGTTGCTAAACTCCCTTCCCGTGAGCGTCGCGGTGCCATAGCCCGGCTCGCCAGGAGAATGCAGTACAGCAAATGTGGACTCAAACCTGACCCATCTGTATGGGATAGATTGTTTAGCCCTCGCATTCGTGGGTTTTTTTCCAGGTACTCCGGTTTCCTCCCACGTGTAAACACTCGTGAATTGGCCGATAACGTCTTCACATATAGAGGAACGCAGAGCTTTGGCAACGGTTGGCAACGGTTGGCACCGGTTCCTCACCACGTGGCTGCCTCCCTGCCGGTCTGTGGTTGCACACACCACCGAACCATTTGGGCTCTTCGAGAGCGAGTGACTACGGTGTGGAGGAGCGTTACCGGTTGAAATGAAAATTGTAAAATTATGATTTTTGTTAAAATGTGTGAGATACCATCTCCAGGGCTCCGCGCAGCACTCCGCACAGCATGGAGGAGTACACCAGGTTGGAGTGGTTGTCTGGAAGCTCCACAAAGTCCACCAGCGGGTTGGTCTCCAGCAGCAGTGAGAACTCATCACCAGCTGGGCTCCAGTTGGTCACAGTCGGAGTCACACCCAAGTAAATTTTAAAAGCCGTCTGCAGAGAAACAAATATATATGACAAAATGTTTTTTTTAAACAAAACTATGCTTTGGTTAAAGGGAGTTTGAACCAAATTCATAATGAATTACTAAATAAAAACGATTCCCCGAAGAGGGTTACGACCAATTTTATTTCCCGACATATTTTTGCTCATTGTATAAACAATACATATTGTAATATCATACAGAGGAGTGAGTGGTGGTGGAGTGGTTAGCGCACTGTGCTATGAGCCCAGTGACCCGAGGATGATTCATTGCCACGGCTAATGTCAGTGGCGAGTGATAACTGGGGCTGATCCTGGGCCCAATCTTCAACCTTCACCAAGCAGCACAGTGAAGTACGGTAAAAATCAGTCCTCGTGAACGACACGGTATGGGAAGGCCTTCATCAATTAGCCAGCAGTGGAATGACAAAGGGCTGTAAATGTTAAATTCAGGGAAATTGCAAAATGTAGATATTAAGAAATCAATATTAACCAGTTAAACTGTTTTGTAACGTGGTGAGAGATGATCTAAGGGATATCAATGTGGGAACATGGAAATTAAAACACCTGCCGTAAACCGCTCAATGAATATGCATTTGCATCGAAATTACAATGCATACATTACATGTAGACATTTAGTCATGTGACAAGAGAAAAACTGGATCAGACACGTGGAATTGTTCAGTTATTAACCAGCAAAAGTATTAATGCTCTGAGCTGTAAAATGTTATTTCACTCTCTGTCATAATGAACGAGCATACAGACTTGCTAACAGGATTATGCCCCCAATACAAGACCCAAGATCAACTCATTAGCCTGTCAGATTCGCTTATTTATCCTTCCACTGCCTCACGTCAAGGCTGCCTCAAGAGCCCATTAGACCATTCACTGTAATAAGCAAGCCTTCAGACGGGTCTGCTCGGGGCAACGACTCCGAAAATATTTCCACACCCACTGTGATCCATGTTGGTGGATCTCAACGGACTCCACAATCCGCCAACAATTACTTCGATTTAACCCCCGTGATATACAATAACCCAAAAGTACTGACACCATCTATGGGCACAAGTTATTATTTTATTCATGTATGAATTCATAAAGCGGGCATTGTGACTTTCCATCAGCCGCAACAAAAACTATTGTAAGCTCACGTTAGCATTTCTTCTGATTTGTCCTGAGATCCACGTAAAAACCTTTTGTGATCCACCTGTGTGTGTGTATGTACGTATGTATGTTGAAATTCTTTCGCACCGAACGCAACCAACCGTGCTGATCGGAGGTACGATCCATGTATTGATCACCACTGGAGTACAGCACACGCATACGCTGCAACGCAGCGCAGTTACGCGACACTCACCTTATCTCTCCTGGCATTATCCTGCGGGGGAGACGGTAGTGGACGAGGTGTTCTATTGTGTATACCAATTCTCATAAACAAACAAGAAAATCAATTTCCCACCTTGGCTATGACATCAGCCGTTTCCCGGAAATCGTTACACCGGCCAATGTTAGAGCGGGCCAGAAAGTCCTCGATGATACGAACACCAATGTTGTAACCCCTGGGGAGATGTTGGATGAAAGCCGACACAAGGTATTCACACAAATAGTGAACATCACTGATGCTACACATCAATATCTGTTAATAGGTACAGAACGAGAAGCTTCATTGATAAACAAAGCAATATGCCAATATGAACTGCGTATGTATGTTGAATTTAATATTCTTTGGGTCTTTCGGTAAAGTCACGGAGATAGGTACAAATTAATGAGAAGAATAAATATAAAATAAACAAAAAACTACGACGTTTTCGATTCCAACACAAGCGATCCTGATGACGAATGCCAACCTAAGCATGTTTATATTCTTGGTTCTTTCGGTAAAGTCACGTAGAAGGGACATTTTCTTGCTGTAGTTTTCACACCTGATGATGATTGCTTGTGTTGCAATCGAAACGTCGTGAGAATTTTATTATGTTTTATTTTTATTATTTTATTATTTCCCTTCTACGTGACTTTACCGAAATTCCCAAAAAATATTAATTCCTGCAGTCACGAAAGCTTTAAGTCACGATTCATGTTGAATTCCATTCGCACCATATGTAGCCAAGTGTGCCAATCGGAGGTGAATGAAGGAACACCGAGGGCAGAGGATAAGCATTTGCATTTATAGGGCACTAAACTGCATCGGCAACTTTAAATGCCCTACATCACAAGCACAGAGTGAGATGATAACAGGAAGAGAGGTAGGGGAGGGGGTAGGTCCATGGGGAATCTCGAAGAAATGCGATTGCGATCTTGGAACTGATCCACGACTGGATTGGGAGCTAGTGGAGCGATTGCAGCGTCGGGAATGACGTGGTCTCTTTTACGGGTGTGGGTCAGAATCTTGACAGCGGAATGCTGGATCATCCCGGGTTCGCAGATGAAGGACTTTGGCCAGGCTGGAGGTAAAACTTGCAACAGTCTTGTCAGGATGTGACGAATGCCTGGATGAGGATCTCAGCGGTGGCTGGAGTCAGAGTCAGATACATTTTTTGTTCGACTGGAAGACTCCAATGAGCTATGAAGCTCTTTTGCACAGATGTCCAGTAAAAGAGTGAGGAAATGTGGAATGCAGGAGATGTTCCACGACGCTATACATGGGAGGCATGGTATACATAATAAATGATGGGGTTTTGTCAGGTCGTGGGTGACAGCAGCAGTAGTCTTGAGAACAAAGGGAACGGTACTGGATGAGAAGGAGGCAGCAATGGCAAAGCTGGTAATGTATTGGGTCAAGTTGGGAAAGCAGTGAGGAAATTGACTTTGTGATGTTGGAGATAATTGTAGTAATGTTGTTCATGGGCACGGACTGAGGGATGTCAAGGGCTGGTCGTGGTGTTGGTGACACAGAGGGAACAGATAACAAGAGGACCGAAATTAGAGAAGTAGCAGGCAAGTTGTTGACATTTCAACTGACAGGGCAGTGGAGGAAGCCGGGTTCCGGGGATGCAGGAGGGATTAAACACCACCAGCAATCAGAGTAGAGTATACTTTAATTTGGAATTTTCCAGAGCTGACAAATGTAAATTGATGTAGGCCTACACATTACAGTCGACATCTGTAAATTCACCTCGGTCATGATACGGTGGTGATTGTTTCAAAGAAGGCATAAGTGAAAATCAAACAGTTCTTATCTTGTAGATATGCATATAGGCAGTGTAATGCTGGCCGTCCAACATGAGTTTAAAGCTTTACTCTACAGAAAATCTAATTAGATCAGCCAGGTGCACGACAGAATTTTCACTTTGGAATCACTCCCGTATTTTTATACATGACTCCAGTTAGATCATTACACTGTTCCTGACCATACCTTAAAATGATTTTTTTCTCTCCCATGAATGAGGCTTTTCGTTCATTTAGACCACTATGGAAAAGCGGAGCCTCAGTATGTTTTTATGAAAAGC
Source organism: Lethenteron reissneri (assembly GCF_015708825.2). Taxonomy (NCBI): domain Eukaryota; kingdom Metazoa; phylum Chordata; class Hyperoartia; order Petromyzontiformes; family Petromyzontidae; genus Lethenteron; species Lethenteron reissneri. Next base: position 7,622,658 of record NC_083784.1, read on the forward strand.
TAATTTGTTGGCGTTTGCATTGCGTCTTTCTTGAAGGTTATCCAGGACTGCTTTGCGCTCTATACGGAAACACTCACATCTTGTCCAGCTGCTTGTTGACGTCCTCATCATTCTCATAGTCCTTGCAGAGCTGAGTCACCAGTGCTCCATATGTGAGAGAGAACAGCTCTGAACTCTGCTTGCAGCACAAATATACACACACACACAAGGTTCTCCGTTAAGCATCAGAGACCATCATTCTGCGGCAAAATGCAAGGGCACTCATACATAGGCGTGCGCAGGGACGTGTGATAGAATAATATAAGGATCTATTATTCCCAGTGCGGCACGTGAGGAGGAAATGAAGCCAGCGCTATGCATGGCTGGCGTTGTTTTCGCCTCTGCCGATGTTTACACATCACATGAGGCACTCTCTTAAGGCCGTGTCAACCCAAGAGAGGATCAGACCGAGTGCACGAGCCACTTCTAGTCATCGTCCAGAATAGAACCCAGGTTGACAGGATCGCATATTTGCGTGCAAGCCACTGTGTCGTCACCAACCACACGCATCTATTTTTTTTTTTACCAGATTTCAACGCTTACCCAGTTCTGACCCAAATGGTGAGCTTTTCAAAATCTTTGGTGCTTGGGCAATGGGGAGATGTGACATAATCATTGACAAATTGGTTTGGTGGTAGAGCTTTGATTTGAAAATAAAAATCATGTTCAACTTAACAAAATATTTGAATGCAATACACCAGTAAATGTAGAGGCTACGGTGGCATAGACTTTAACTTGAAAGTGTAGTTGAAGGCTTCAGTCAATTCAGGTGGTGTCAAGATTGCTTGATACTTGTAAATTAGCGGCATTTAGGTTTTGTCAATTTGAAGGTGCGACTTCTGTCATTTAAACACGTCGGTTCGTCATATAGTCGTATAAATGTGTTAATTTGCAGTGTTGTTTTGTCCACTCGTTATGACTTGCACTCCACATACCTCCCAATATATTTCACCGTATGCCTTGGTTCAGCAAAAACATTTCTAATTTACACGTGAGAATATGTTATTCAAAAACCTCAATGTATAAAATGACCTTTCTTGTGGCAGTGAGGTGTATACAATTAATGGTCGCGTAAACTAAACAAAAACGCCTCGGTAGACCATTCCTCTTTGAATGGCAAGATGTGCAAATAACGAAAATGCACCACGCTCAATTCAATGGACCTGAAACGTTTCAAATTGAGCCCAGAGACAGTCTGCAATGCAATTGAGAGCCGCTGGTACGTGGGCGTGCTCAGCGACGTGTTATAATGATGCTGCCCGTGCAAGAATTATCAGTGTTGGTGTGATATTGTTGCATGTCTTCACATGTTTAACACATTCCACACAAATAGACATACGCGGCAACGGAACATTGGGTATGTGGCGAGCACTTAAATACTGTATGGAGTTTAAGAAGTTTAGACTTCATTTAGTAGAATGGGGGGAGGGGCCACGGTGGTGAGATGTTAACTACCTCGCCTGGTATGCAGGAGGTCGTGGGTTCCATCCCGATCCTGACGCCTGTATATTTGGGGTTTGCATGTTTTCCCTGTGATCGCGTGGATTTTTCTACAGGTCCCCCAGTTTTTTCCCTCCACATTTAGAAACGTGCATTTAGAGTATTTGGCTGCTATGAATTTCCAGGTCGCTTCTGAAAAAAAGCTATACAGCTCAGTGAGTCTCACCTGGAAAAATAAAAAGTGTATTCTTTTTTTAAATATAATTTTAACAGAATGGCAATTTGGTAAAGTGCTTGGCTCACAACTGGCAGGTTTCAATTTCAGGGATCAACTGAGCATATCATTCCATCGAAAATTACTAAGTACCACTTTTTGGGAACACAGAATTCCATTTTTTTTTGGCTATCTGCGAATCGCATAGGGAACTCTACCCGGCTGCATCGAAAGAAATACAGTAATGAGATTAAGCGATGAGAGAGAATGTGATGCGAGAAAGTGATGAGATAAAATGACAAGATAAATAATTATCTTGGGCGAGACCAGATTTCAGTTAAAGTTTCATTTATTTGGTATAGCCCTGTGAGCCATTCGGCTCTTGAGATATCGGTACCACCCAAGGTGGCAAAGCTTCAATGGTGCCATTTTATTTGTTACACCAACAGAAGTAGAATAATACGCGATAACCTTTCCAAATGAACAGCTGTTACATTTTTCTCGCAGGAAACCTGTTTTTGCACCTATCGCAATCACGCCCATTTGCCCGGACGTTACAAATAAAACATTCCAATACCTCTGCTGTTAATTAAGACAATAAATAATTTACAAAATGGATGTTTGTCCCCAAGGCATGTATGTCATACATATTCTTGCATTTATTCACGCTTGTTCTTCAATTTCAGTGACTTAGTTAAGATTGGAATAGATTGGCGCTATCTCTTTTCCTTCTGTTTCTAGCAGCTTGTTTGCTCATGATCACTTACTGGCAGGTGACGTGGTGGTTCTGTATTATTTCTGTTCAGTAAAGATATCTGAAGTACTGACTTTACCCTCCATGTATTGTTAATGTACCTGTTAAGATGATTAGTTAAGGCCAGGTACGACAGGCAAAAATATTTTTTTTTGTTCAGTTTGTCAATTTTTTTATTTTTTAAATATTTTGCTTCTATTAATTGTAAACTTTCATAACATGCACACAATTATTACCAGTAACTTTGTTATGGGCCCATGGACTAAAAGTGATGGGATAAAGTTATAATGTCAAGCATCATCATAATTTAAGATAAGTTAATTTATAAACACTTATTTAATAACTTAATATTTATTGACTTTATGTTTATGATAACCAATGTTCATGTTGTTGTGTGATTATATTTTTTATGTATTTAAGAGTTTATTTACGTATTTATTCAAGGTACTTTAATGAAAAGAAAACCCATGTACTGATGGAGACTTGATGTCATGCGCTGATTGGCTTGGCCTCAGGAATAATGGTCTGAACCGCATTTGGTCCAAAATTGGGTCTACCAGTGTGGTATTTTGTCAGTTTTGCGGTATGGTGGGGAGGCCTGGACATTGCTTCAGGCCGATTTGGATCGGCTGCCCGCACCTTCCACATGCGTTGCCAAAGACGCCTTCTTGGCATCGGATGGTTCGACTTCGTCAGAAATGTCACCATTGCATCTGCGACTAGTTTCTCAGCGACTGAAAGATTAGTACGAGGGAGATGGCAGTCACTTTTTGGACACGTCGCCCCCTCTTGATGCGCAAACTTCGGCAAATTGCGCACTTCAGTTGGCGGTCGATGTTCGAGGTGGACTGCGACCCTCAAAGGAATGGCGCCCCCCAGTGATCCATGGATCAAACAAATCACTCGATGGCAGCCAAGAGCAGTTCATGCGAACGCTGTCGGAAGAGGTCACACGTTTAGCGCAACAGCCCTTCGCTGACTATGCGCGATGAATGAATGATAAAAAAATTTACCCGTAAAAACAAAGTTTTTCACTCTAAATCCTTTATATGCGTGGCGGCTAGAGTCCTCTCGTCCTCTGGCTTGAGATGGCTGCCACCTATGGGTCAGATGATTGTCTGCCAGCATTAAGCAATTGGTAATTAAATATATTAAAAAATTCCCTAAACAGTGTAAAATTTTGGCAAAATTTTTTAACGAAAATTAATTGTCACGCAAAACGAGTCTGTGTGCAAAATGTCAGCTCGATTGGATCACGGGAAGTGGGTTAAAAAACAACCGAAAGATTTGCATGGCCGTAAGCAAGCAAGCAAGCATGCAAGCACGCAAGCAAGCAAGCGAACTTAATATAAAGGATTTAAAAAAGGTATTCATAGGCCAATATCATTACCCACGAAATTTTCTATTCACGAACACCTCCGGAACGTATCCCTCACGAATAACGAGGCAATACTGTAGCATAGTTGGCTACATACGGTGCAACAGAAGTTCAACATACAAACATTGATTGGTTGCCCTATGAGAGACCGGCCTTCATCATGGTGAAGTGGAATTTCCACCACTGACTGAGGGCTGCTAATGGGAGATGAGTACCTCCCCATTTGGTGATTTCAGCAGGGAGCCACTTTGAACTTGACCGTCAGTGTGAAAGGACCGTGTTTGTGGAATAGACCAGACCCCAATGAAAACAATCAAAATGCATTGCAATATTCAAAACGTGAAGTCACTAGTGATCCCCAAAATCCCACACTGTATCATCTTCACAGAATGGAATTTGGTTAATTTCAGTCTATACCATGACGTTTTTTATTCATGCCGATTAAACGCCCACCCTTTGAAAATAATATTTAGTTTTTCATTACCTTCAAGTGACATTAGCACCAGTTGTCATAGATGCAGCAATGTAACCTTCCAAATGAAACTGAAAATAGTTTACTGAGATCCAGCTGCATTTTAATGCTTAACAAATCCAATTTGTATTTATAAACATATTGGAAATCAATGCACTCCATTAATTGATACCAGTGTGTTAAAAGCAGTGTATTGGCTCACTGAGATACATTAAAATGCAATTAACAAAGGTTGCGCGTTCAAATCCCAGTTGTGGGATTGACCCAGGCCATCATCTGAGGATTTATAAAATAAATAAAATATTGTAATGAGTCACCAGGAGTCATCCTATAGAATCAGTGGCCCCTACCACAAATAATGTGGCATTTAAGCATCGCCCAGTGACTCATTGGCAGTTTCACAAATTCAGAAACCTCACAGTCAAACATTAAAAAAATCATCCTAATTCCTATAAAAACAAACGGGAAGGGGGACACTTTCTAAATGGCATCATCGTCATCAGCCAGGAGCTATCTACTGCTGCCGAATTATGCCAAGTAAAAATTACTTCACGAGTATACTAATGACGACCGACAACTTTGAGGTGTCTGAAATATGTCAATATCGTGGAACTCGCCTCGTTTGCAGCAGGGATCACCTTTTTTAATTTGTATTTTACGATAACGCAAAGGTGTACTCATCCCCAAACCAAACAGTCCCATGACCAACTGGACAGGCCCTGTAGCTGGTTGCAGACAACAATGTGGTGGTTCACTAAGGGTTGGTGGATCAGATATACATGAATCTGGACCCCCGAGCGCAAAGGGATGCAAAATGACAATAACGCAAGCGAAGCTATTTGTGCAGAGCTTAAGAGTGCTACTCGCTCCTATGCACGGGGTTTTCTCCGAGTACTCTGATTTCTTCGCACCTTTAAAAAAGGGATCAATATGTCATCATGGCCAATGCCTTTAATGCCACCGACACCGCACCAATGCTTTCTACCGTCTTCCAGATACCACAGCTGCTGCAGTTGATACGCGATCTCCAACATCTCTGCTCTGACAGAATCCCACAAAAGCTGGTCTTAGGTCTTCCCCTTGGTTGCCAGACTCGTGGGAGACCATTCCAATATCTGTCTTGGCAATCAGCACCTCCTCCATCCTCCACATCCTCCTGAGCACACCGTATTTGCCAAAACATGTCGACAACACCTACCTACCACGTTCTATTCCAGTCTAATGCATGGCTTATCATGTCTTGCCACGACATTTCTGGCATCTGTCTCAGACACCTGTGCTCAAATGCTAACTTCACCTTACAAAGGACCTACTACATATCACAGTGCAGGACCCCCCTGAAAGAGTCTAGAGACCCAGGGTTTCCTGTGTTAATTTTTTTGCACGAATGGGGTGCCACGGTGGCGAGATGTTAACTACCTTGCCTGGTATACAGGAGGTTGTGGGTCCGATCCCAACTCTGACGCCTGCTGTATATTTGGAGTTTGCATGTTCTCTCGTGTGGATTTTTATCCAGGGTTCTCCGGTTTTTCCGTCCAAATTTAGCATCAACATCACGCGTTTCAGAGTATTTGGCTGCTATAAATTTCCACATAAGTCACTTAATTGGGCTATCATTTGTGGCCAGGTGGCTTTTGAAAAAGAGCTATGTAGCTCAGTGGGCCTTACCTGGTAAAATAAAGTCATAAAAAATAGTTTTATAGAAATCTGTGAACGCTTTACTGCTCCCCCTGGGTAACAACGCCAGACTTCAGTTATCACTTGGGTTAAAGCGATATAACGTAAAAATATATATTTTAGTTTATTATGCGATAATACTCACCTCCTATTTACAACCTTAACGCCTACGACGAGGAGGCAGTCTATCCTGTGGTCTATTGCAACAACAAAAAACTCTCACGGGAATGACCCCTCCACACTTCTTAGGGTACTTTTCAACTTTTACTCCATTTATTTCTTCGGTATCCCGTGTTGTTAGTTCATCCATGTCATACTGCACATCGGTAACATTAGCAAAATAGACAGCGCACGCAGTGTAAAGCCGTACTGCAGTGTTAACTTTAAAAATCTGTTTTGATAGCACAAATAACTAAAAACCCGACACTTTCGTCAATAGCCAGTTGCCCCATCGCGCCCTTTCGGATGCGATTTTGCGGCCGTCTGGAACGCTCTTCCTTCCGATATTCGCAAGCCACTGGAGCTATTCACTTTTAATTAATTTAAATTGACACTCGTTTCTTTAGGACTGCTTTTTGTGTTGTTTGTCCCCCTCCCCCACCTAAGATTAGCGCGGCTGGCTACGTACGGTGCGAAAGAACTTCAACGCACATACAACAGCAACAGAACTGTCTTAAAAGGCTAAGGCATATCATGTGCGACGTTTCGGGCAACGACCCTTGCTTGACAACGACACGGGAGGCCCCGGTGGAGTTAGAACAACTCTTGGTCGAGAATAATGAAGAGAGCCTCAGCCAAGGGCAGAGAACACGGCCCAGGGGACGTGTACACAGGGAGATGGAGCCATGGAATCCCCTTTGGATCGTGACATCGCCGCTGGGATAGCGTCCTGGCGACGCTTGGGAAGAAGGCCTTGGTCCAAAAGTGAATTTATCCATGACCCGTATCATTTCAGATGCGATACAAGTCGAAATTGTTGCTAGACGGTATTCGTTATATAAGAGATCGACGCTGCAAATACGCGCAATCGTGACAGTTCCTACGTAGACGGCGAATTGTTGTTTTTAGTAGCGTACGCGTACGGGATAAAGGCCGCCCTAGCCACCCAGGTGAAAGCTAGGAAAACCGCAAAAAGCCCGCGGCCTACGTGGCGGCCCGTGTAAAAAATCGTCCGGTTGACCGGGGCGCTCTTTTGTACTCAAACGAGAGCACAGAGCCGATTAATGAACTCTAGCGAGGTGTCCGCGGGCTCGTAGCGACGCCGAGAAGCTTACGATTTTTTTGTTTTCCGTCGCCCTGTTCGCCTGCCGGGCCATTCTTGTTACGGGGATTGTTCCGCCTGCCAGGGATGTCGCCTCTGCACTTGCCAGAGCAGAGGTTTTTTCCCTCTAGGCGCGGCCCTTTCTCAATTGTGTCGTTAGAACAAATGTTTTTTCTCCTCTAGGCGCGGCCCTTTCTAAACTGTGTTGTTAGAATAGAGTTTTTTTTCCCTTTAGGCGTGGCTTCTTCTCAACTGTGTTGTTAGAATATAGTTTTTTTTTCCCTTTAGGCGTGGCCTCTTCTCAACTGTGTTGTTAGAGACGTTCAAATTCATTAATTAGGTATAGCCCTGTGAGCCATTCGGCTCTTGAATCGGGTGCAACCACAACAAACAAAAAAACATGAAAAAAAACATCTTAAAGTGAATATGTGACTAAGTGCAAACAGAAAATCCAAAAAAAGACAGCAAAATATTGCATAAAAAACACCGTACACCAACGCTGTGTGCAAAAATCCCAAGTCAAACAACAACAACAACAACCACAAGACAACTTAGATTAAGGCCATCAGTCTAACTCTGTACTACAACAAACAAACATGGCTAAACCAATACACTTTTCGAAATCACCAAAATAAAGCCATGAAAGCAATGAAAATGCAATCATAGGAACTGTGACGGAATTTTCACAATAAATGGAAGAGACCTGATGGCTCGTTGGGACACTGTCTACAGGAAAGCCACCCACACAGATTCATATCTGAAACCTGATTCCCACCACCACCCGGCACAGAAGAATTCCCTCATCAAGACACTACACCATAGGGCCCACTGCATTTCTGACCAACACCACCTAGCCAGTGAACTGGAACACGTTTCAAGTTTCATGTATTAGGTATAGCCCTGTGAGCCATGCGGCTCTTAAGTAATACCGGACTACTCGTACAATTACAGATGACAAGGTGTATTCCATCCGGCCAAGGTGGCTCAGCGGTAGAGAGGAGAGGCTTCCAGTCGAAAGGTTGTGAATTTCTGCCTGGGAGTTCACTCAGCCCATCATACCTCCCTCCGGGGTCGATAAAATGCCACCACTTTGTGGGAAGCCAACAGTCGTTTCCCTACGGATAGACTCGTCCCTGCCATAGGAATTTGGAATGTCCACCAGTGGCTCAGTGTTGTAAAAAGGAAATGAGAACCAATGTCTCAATGCGTGGGCATGTGAGCAGTAAATCACTGACTTTTTAAACTATTAAACTGCAGTTCACGAATCATAAGTCTGCCACAAGCCGTCTATTAATTACAACTTTACAATCGACAAAGCGTACAAGGCACATGCTGTTGGAAATTCGTGGCTTCATGAGAACTACGGTGCCGTCAATTAATCCACGAACATTTTACAAAGCACTAACATCTATTTTTTCAGAACTTTAATTATGATTGTGAACTTCAACGAACGTTATTCGTAAATACTGTATTTTTGTAAAGGTGGGAGAATAAAAATGTAACAATTGTACTTCATACGGTTCTAATTATAAGGCACACAACGGTGCGCTGAGTCATCGAATGAAATCAGTTATTACGATCGCGAGAGATCCGTTCAATGTTGAGTCTAAGAAATTTATACAATCAATGCAAATTATATGGAGACGATATTCTGATGTCACATTTAGATTAACGGTTGCGAACCGGACGATTACAACCGAAGCGAAAACTAATAGAAATATTAGAAAACAGAAATGTTTAAATTGAGACAAAATCACAATTTCCTGAATCAGATCACGGCCACACAAAGTGATAATTTATGGAATCGCTGATGGGGGTGAATCATTTCGTGCATGCTCATGAGAACCTCTTTGGCAAAAGAGCCAAGCACAATTTAACATTATTGGTCATAGCATTATTGGTCATATAAAGAAATCCTTATCACGTTATTGGTTGTGCCAATTTCTGCCCATGGCTAATTATTCCTGTTTAAAATACACTCCGCTATTATCGATACACTCCACTACTCTTGACGCAATTATCTGGCTCAATCGCCTCAGTGTAAACTTATAGTAGCTGTTCTTCCACATCAATATCAGCCATAGGAAGAAGACTGTTTACAATGTGCATTGCTTTCTGACATTGTAACTAATGAACCTAAAAATTCACACTAATTCATACGTGACTCGTAATTATATTGTCAATTATTCATCACCAGGCAGCCTTGACCCGTGGCTGGGAGATAACACAGTTCAGAGTTAACCCATTTGTAGTGACATTGAATGAGTCACTGTAGCTCAAGTTTAAGTTAGTTCAAGTTAATTTATTATGTATAGCCCTGTGAGCCATTCGGCTCTTGAATCGGGTGCAACCGCAACAAACAAAAAACAAAAACATGAACAAAAAAACATCTTAAAGTGAATATGTGACTGAGTGCAAACAGAAAATCCAAGAAAAGACAGCAAAATATTGCAGAAAAAACACCGTACACCAACGCTGTGTGCAAAAATCCCAGTGGGATGCAAGTCAAACAACAACAACAACAACCACAAGACAACTTAGATTAAGTCCATCAGTCTAACTCTGTACTAAAACAAACAAACATGGCTAAACCAATACACTTTTCGAAATAACCAAAATAAAGCCATGAAAGCAATGAAACAGTGATCATAAGAACTGTGACGGAATTTTCACAATAAATGACATAAACAACATGTACTACCAAAACCCTGCAGCCATAGCTGGCTGCATGAGTCACTCCACAACATTGTCTACCAATCTCCCAGCGCGTGGCGCTGGGAGATTGGTAGACAATGGGATTATGGGTAGCAGCCCGCTTTCCCAGTTGGACCCGTGGGCCAAGCCCGGAGCCTTCTGGGGGATCCAGAAGGGGGCGTGGCCGAGGGCGGAGCCTGGCCACACTGGGGAGAATAAAAGGCGAGCTCCGACTCACAGTCCGGGCCTGCTACCATCGGGAATGGAACTCGGCATGCTGCTGGCGTCGTGGTCTTCATCTCTTCAAGCTTTGGGTCTGGAAGCATGTTGGCTGTCCTGACCTGGTATGGAGTTATCCCCTATTGTTGTGAGAGTCGGAAACACATTCCTGCAGAGGGAGCTGGTAGGAACGTTGGGTTGCTCGGTCAATGGCCAGGGTCAACGGCGGCGTGGTGTATTCCGCAAATATGGCCGACTGTGAGGGCGAGCACAAGCCGGCGTGAGTAGGTTAAACGTTGAGTTTTATAAGGGCACCACGGGGTGACCAGCCCCTCCCCACGCTCCCCACCCCACCCAGCCCCTCCTTGCACGACGGACACAATAATCCCCTGTGGGCTGGTGTAACCAGGAGGTTCCTACCCGTACAAGAGGGATAACGCCTCCTATGCGTGTCTCTGCATTAGTACACATTCACAAAGTGGGTGTTTGTTGTTGCGAACTTAGTCTCTGTATTAGAAATGTGGAATTTCCTAAACAGTAAATGGATATGTGCTACATCCAATCTTTTGAAAATAACATTTTCATTTCTTATCCACACAGTTCCTCTCCAAGCCAGTTTTGCCACCAAATGTAGCGTCCCTAAATTTGACTACATGAACAGTAAGAAAATACTCTGGCAATTGTGTATGTTTGACCCCCAAATGGATAACACAATTTAATAAAAATATACGGCTCCATAATTGGAACACTTAATAACGTTAAATATCGATTTAAAGCTTTCGTGACTGCAGGGATTCATATTCTTGGATCTTTCGGTAAAGTCTTCTACGTGACTTTACCGAAAGATCCAAGAATAATAATTAGTAACGTGGTTACTTTTACTCTTATACTTCATATGCATTCAATAACTTCACATACAGCTCTCACAACCCCGCCACTCCCCCTCCTCTCCAGACTTAACTTCAACTGCAATTTCACCCCTTTTTTTGTTCTTAAACTCCCTTAATTGCTTCAACTGGTAGCCTCGTGGCTGTCCGTTAACTGCCCCTGTCAGCCCATCGCACTCCACGTCACACCCACGAGCTCTAGGAGTGGTGCGCTGTCCACTCAGTGGTGCTGTCAATATTCGGCACTACGAGTTTGTAGTCTCGTCCCTGCAGTTCTTCATTGTGGTGCCACATCCCTTTATCATATAGCCTCTCGATCTCTTTGTACGTGAGGCAATGTCTTCAAAAGGATTGTGTTTCACTACACTTTCAGTAATAACTCCGCTTCCAGATTTCCCATGTAAAGGGCACCTAAGCATTTGGACAGGAGAGCCCAGTATCTGGGCAGAAGGGTGCCCTCATTTGCAAGAGTGGTGCCCAAGAAAATAGAAATACATTTTTGGAAAATAAATAATAATTATGAATCGCATTTCTTCACAAAAGAACATCAACAGGCCAATGTGCACATCTGATTCGTGAATTTAAAATTAATTCCAAGTCACTGTAGTGCAATTGTGACCATGCGACCAGAACTATGGATCGTATAGTAAACTGCTGTAGTCTGCGCGCATTCATTGGACGAATAGCAAAGCCAGAAGAACCCTCTCTCCTGAAGCCCTCTCGTCGTGGCTAGCAGACCTCGACTTTGGTATTTTGCTCCCGAACGCATTGCCGCCATACACCAGATTAGAATAGCAGCTTAAAACAATGCCCAATGTTACACAAAAGCTTTCGATCTGGTAGCCGTGAGCACGAAGCACAGCGGTGTGTTTCAACGTAAGCCCTCATTTAATCGCTGCAATATGTTCGTCGTCTCTCCGTGCTCTTCCTCCTTGCTAACGCGTTCCCAAGCTTTGGCAATCGAATCGCCGTCCTCCGTGGCTTAGAAAAGTTCCAAGTCTGCTTGTCTGTCATTATGAGCGATGCGTTTTGTCTGAAGAGATTGTTCGTGATAATAATAGGGTTTTCCCCCTTTTTTCTGGCAACAAAACTGAAACCTTTTTACAAGGATTCATGTCTGCATTAACCACAATACTTGCAGTCAAAATGCAAACAAAAAACACACTGATCATTTACACCATTGGAACCTCCTTTGCCAATAGCAAAATATGATAATTGTTTTTTTACCCTTTTATCTGGCAACAAAACTGACACCTTTTTTTACAAGGAGTCATGTTTGCATTGACCACAATACCTGCGGTCGGAATGCAAACAAAAAAACACAACTCTGATAATGTATGCACTGTCCTTGAATTTGATTGGTCCACACCCGAGACAACTTTTATTAGAGCCAAGTCTCACATGGTGTTGGATCAGAGGACGCCAAAAGGCGTACAGCTCAAAGACAAAAGGGGGAAAACACTATTATTATATTTTGGTACTGGCAAAGGAGGTCTAATGAAGGTTGTTCGTGCTTTAATTAATATAGTGCATATTTTTGCTATTTTTATCTCTTCAAGATATGTCTGTACGCAGATAAATTTTCTCTTAAAACCACCGCACTGACGACGCACAGACAACATGTGTGGACATTACGAAACATCGAAGAAGAGCCACGAATATGAGTGTTTAATAGCCACTGGTCAAGGTTACAAAAAGTGTTATTACACACACAGGGTATATTACTCAAGTGCGCGAATGTAACCAGCAATTGACAAACGTCACCGCTCAAAACAGTGTTGGAAAGTTCAGTACGTGTATTACAGGTAGGAACAACAGTTCCACACTGCCCACCAGGGATTATTTGTCTGTCGTGCATAGCCCCTCCCATTCATGTAGTACGCTCCCGGATTGGTTGAAGTGTGTCACGTGACCGCGAGCTTTCTGTCGTGCACGAATGCAATGTCCAACCAAGTTTCTACCTGCCCACTCCGAAGGAACGTGTTTTTAAAGGCAGCACAAAATATCGCAAGGGTCACTTTTGGGGTTAAAACTACATGTAATGTGAGGTTACACCTGGGCGATAGTGATAGGCTCTGCCGGCCTCAGCCGCAGCCAACGGGGAGTCGAGCCAGGGGCGTAGCCCCTGAGCTGGACAGTATCTTCGGAAAAGTTCCAGGGGTGTGGCTGAGGATTGGCTACGTGGTATCACGTGGGCCAGGGATTATAAGGGGTGGAGAAAGGCAGCACGTGGTCAGTGTGCGGAGGAACGAAGGGGGAAACCACGCTGGTGCCGGGGTCCCGCTCCAGCCACGTGGCGGGCCGTGGCAGTCTCTCTCACGCTGTCAGGCAGCAGCGTGAGGGAGGCAAGGGTGTGGTGGAAGGCTGTGAACGGGAAACGAATAAACAACTCTGAAGTCAAGACGTCGTCTGAATAGGATTTATTACATATACATCAGTGGTCAATGTAAAAGCAAATTCCCAGCAATTAAATCCATGAGCAAGGAAACAACACGCACATAGCACTGCATTAAAACCCGACGGGTGATCAGTGCAGGGGCGGTTTCTTCATTAGGGCGATTGGGCGACGCACCACCAATGTCATTGAACCACAGAGTCACGCTAGCCGTCACTGCAGCCTCTGGATATAGTCCAATCAGCGTCATGTCACGTTCTGTGGAGTACCGCCTCTTTTTGGGCGATTTCCCTCCAGCTGAGAATCGCCCCGAGTGGCCCCATAGACTTACATTCAAAGATGTTTTTTTTCGAACGGGGACGCTGCAATGCATTCTCTATGGCTTCCGGGAGGGCTCGCCCTAACGTGCTTACGTCATCATACGTGCTTACGTCATCATACGTAAGCACGTTTCATCCAACAATATTATTTGTTGCCACCTAGTGGAATCTTTAATAAAATAAACTTGAGTGGTTTGTTTTAATAGTGAGTATAGAAACAAACAAGATGTATTGTAAGAGTCACTTTATTTTTCATTAATATTAAAGAAGTGAAGTTGCCTTTACATGCTTAAGCTGTTAATTTATCCATTGCATGGGTGGACCTTATCCTTATCAATCATCCAGACATTTGCCCCCCCTGAGAGATTTTGCAGGAGCCGCCACTGGATCAGTGTGCTTGCAGGTTTTGTGACCTCGACTTAAAACAGCCACTCAACATCGAGGTGAGTCATTTTCTATACGTGGTGCTGGAAAAGAAGAACATTTTAAACTAGAATGTCCAAGTCACTGGACTAAGAATGGACTGAAATGCAAAGCCAAGTTTATTTTCTGTGGACCCCTTGACCATAACAGTGTCTTAAACGGATAGATTGGTGGCTCTAACCAATGATGGGAATAGTTAGAATTGACATCGCTTACATTCAGCTATAAGGAAATGCTATATTTGATTTGATATTAAACTCAAACATCAGCGATGTCCTGCTCAAATGAATATTGAGTCAGTGTCATACTTAATTTGGAGCTTTCGTGACTGCAGGAATTACTCTTTGGTTCTTTCGGTAAAGTCACGTATAAAGAGAAAATAAAAAGTATTTAATTTATTATTTTCTCTTTATACGTGACTTTACCGAAAGAACCAAAGAGTAATTGAGTCAGTGCTCATCTATTTCGATTTAAAGCTTTCGTGACTGCAGGGATTCATCTTCTTGGTTCTTTCGGTAAAGTCACGTAGAAGGGAAGTAATAAAATAATAAAAATAACGTCGTGAGAATTATTTTATTATGTTTTATTTTTATTATTTTATTACTTCCCTTCTACGTGACTTTACCAAAAGAACCAAGAAGATGCTCATCTATTGTTAACAGCCCTCAGTCAATGATCGTAATTCCCAGTTGCTATGACCGGCACGAGAATCCGGACAACGACTGTTGACTATTCCACAAAGTGGCACTGATTTTACTTAATCGAACTCCGGAGGGATGATGGGCTGAGTGAACACCCCCCACCCCCCACCGCCCACAAACAGGAGTTGAATATTCTTAGGTTTTTTCCGATAAAGTCACGTAGGTAAAAAATTAAAAATTAATAAAAGTAAAATAAAATAAAAATCCCGACGTTTCGGAGGCAACACAAGCTTCCGTCTTCAGGTGGAACCGTCACAGCCACGACAGCTGTATAAAGTAAATGAGAGATGAGAGATTATAAGAGCTACCACTCCGTATATATATCCGTATATATAATGGAGTGGTAGCTCTTGTAATCTCTCATTTACTTGATACAGCTGTCGTGGCTGTGACGGTTCCACCTGAAGACGGAAGCTTGTGTTGCCTCCGAAACGTCGTGATTTTTATTTTATTTTACTTTTATTAATTTAATTTTTTTACCTACATGACTTTACCGAAAAAACCTAAGAATATGAATCCTTGCAGTCACGAAAGCTTCAAATCTACAGGAGTTGAACTCGCCGCCTTCCGAGTGCGAGCCACTATCTCAACCGCTAAACCACCTGACCGGATAGCAACCATGATCTATGCGAGAATTGGGGTACACGAAAGCACCAACACAATGCAATGAACACATGGGGAAATGCAATTACAAATTCATGGGAAACCGGCAATATCACTAATTAATTAATGGGTGCTCGGAAATATATGTAGACCCACAATTCACGGAGAACATAAATAAAGCATTTAGAGGCTATTATAATGAACTGGACTACTCATTATAGTCACGCCAAATGAGGGACATTGAGATGCACTGGGGTTCATTTGTATTCTTGTGTATGGCAGAAATGTTCGGGAGCTAAATGCCAATGTCAAGGTCTGCCAGCTACGAGAGGGCTTGAGGAGAGAGTTTGCGTCGCTTCGCTATTTATTCCGACGTGTATACCAACTGGACCTAATGAGCATACGGAACAAATAAAACAGAACATGGTGCATACCTCTTAACTAAATGAAAGAGTGCATAAACTAAACTTTGTTTTGCCAGGCAAGGCCCGCACTGAGCTACAGTAGCTCTCTTTCAGCAGCCGCCTGACCACAAATGATAGCTCAATAAAGTGGCTTATCACGTGGAAATGCATAGCAGCCTAATACTCTAAACGCATGTTTCTAAATGTAGAGGGAAAACCCAGAGGACCTGGAGAAAATACACACGACCACGGGGAGAACATGCAAACTCCAAATATACATCAGGCGTCAGGGTCGGGATCGAACCCACGACCTCCAGCATACGAGGTGAGAGAGAGAGTTAACATCTTGCCACCGCGACACCCCTATAGTTAATATATGATAGTCATTTCATTTACTTATCCTGCAAAACCTCAACGAGTCTCAAGACTTTTCAAGGAGGGACCTGCATGGGAATGTTTGGACAATTCCTTTTAAACGGCCGTTTGTGCACACGTGGAAGACAACCACATCATTTGGAGTAACCCCGTTGTGTACGGACCAAAGGTCATCATTTACACTGCAAAGTACACTCACAAGGCAGCTTCACGAACCCACTTGCTGTGCTGCCACCTCCCGGGCCACCTCGTACCTCAGGGGAGCTCACACATCTGTGCCATCCACCGACCCTTGCCTCCATAGAGCTGGTTTGCGCGTGTGTGCCACCACGCCCGGATACATTAAATGACAACACACTACGTCTCGCAAACTATAGGGGACGTTTCGATTTAAAGCTTTCGTGACTGCAGGGATTCATCTTCTTGGTTCTTTCGGTAAAGTCACGTAGAATGGAAATAATAAAATAATAAAAATGAAACATAATAAAATACAATTCTCACGACGTTTCGGCCACAACGCAAGCAGCCGTCCTCAGGTGGAGAACAGGTCTGTCGAGAAGACAGACACTGTCTGTTATTATGTTTTATTTTATTATTTTATTATTTCCATTCTACGTGACTTTACCGAAAGAACCACGAAGATATAGGGGACGTGTTCCCAACTTTTATTTAATTCGAAGAAAAAATCAGACCTAGAGAGGACATTTATGATGCTCCGAATTTAGTTGTCGCTATTGTTGTTGTTACTGATGTTTCGGACTGATCCTAAAGTACGACTTCACAAGAAGAGACGTCGTGCTTGCTCGTCCAAAGACCGCTTGAATCCGATTTTTTTTATATATATACTGGAGGAATCCAATGAGCTTTCAAGCTCTTTTCACGGATTTCCTGTAGATGTACACGATCATAACGCCTTGGGGGGGGGGGTAATTATTCACAATTGTTATAAAAAAACTCATACCCAACATTGATAATTGCTCGACATTTTAGTTGTCAACACATTTCATTTGCAATCGCGTCACCCGCCCACGCCCCTGCAATTCTTTCACTTAATGGGAGTGGATTTTTCGTTAATTATTTCTGAGTCTGCCGTGTCCAACGGACACCGGTGGTACCCAACGGCCGCCGTGCAATGCACGGATGTAACCTCGAACTTCTTTCGCACCGTACGTGCGGGGAGAATCGGAGAAGCCAAGGCACCAAAGGGCGGGCCCTCGGAAGGATCACACGATGCGCTCGCGTGGACAAACTCCGCTTCATCTTCCGAACTGCACTCTGCTCTTTTGCAGCAAGAGGCCCCAGCGGACCTCGGTGGGTGGAGGTTGTCTCTGCTGATAACTCCTAATTCCGAGTTGGCGTTGGCAAATCGTGCAAATCACGGGGGCCGGCAGCAGTGAGCTCGCAGTATGCATACCGCGCACGTAACCCAGTTCGCATCCAACGCACTTCACATATCAATCGGGGCCCCCGCCGATTTCCATGCGAATACAGAGAGAGAGACGATGCCGTTGCTTGTGGAAATTGCCAAGGTACGGGAATCAGTGACCTGGGGTGGGGGAGGGGGGGATGGACGGCCGTTACGGCACGTATGTCATTAAGCATGTTATTCATGTGAAAAATTAATGACATCCAATTTTGTTATATTGATATGGTGATTAAGGGCCTTGCAGTATCATGTTTGCCAGCCCTGGAGATGTAAGCAGTCGGCTGCAGAGTTTGAAACCCTATTGCCGCATATTGATTTTCAAAGCTATAATCAGATCGATTTTTACTTTTGCACATTTTTTTTGTTCGATGCAGAACACGAATTTAGCAAAAATTTTGCTTTCAATATCGTCATCGCGGTTTAAAATTCATCAGCCTGTCGCCTAAAACCATGGGGTTGGAAATTGTGCAGAAAACTATTTGTACAAGCGGTGTGCTGATTTGGGTCCCACGGTATTCTTAGAAAGGTCTCGCCTGTTACCCCAGGCAACCCAATTGGTTATCCGTAGTAAAGGTTTTTTTGGGGGAGTTCCCATGCTGTGTTGCTCTCACCTGATGACGGTTGCTTGTGTTGCGATCGAAACGTCGTGAACTATTATTTTCTACCTACGTGACTTTACCAAAAGAACCAAAGAGTATAGATTCCTGCAGTCACGAAAGCTTCAAATCCAGATTATTATTTTTTTAGTCAGTGGACTGCAGAGTTTTGATAACAGACTCAATTGCTGACCGAGAAATAAGATGGCAACTCGAGTGTATGCGATACGACAATAGTACGATGTCGTACAATATGAAATCCCATGATAATCTAATCGTCAGTTTATAAAATATATATCATTATATCATGATTATCGGCACTAATTAATTTAGTATGTATATTAAAAACAATTTTGATAATGTTTACGACAAAATGAACTCGATTATTAAACGTTGTAAATATCTAATAATCACAAATTTAGTGCTTTGCAAAAGGTGTATCGGAATGACTGATGGCATGGCAATTGTATAACGCCATCATTTGATCCATAATAGAGGTTTTTTTTAGGTGAGATCGTGTAAATCTAAATGTGTCGTTAAACCCGCCACCACCCGACACAGCCAATTAGTAAGCTTTGTCACGTAAACAAAACGTGCCAATTCGTTACTAGTTCAGCACACCGGTGTGTTGGAGAGTAAACCCACTACAACATTTACAATGCGAGTACGGCAATTCCTTAGTGGGCCACACTACTGCTGAGCCTCATGAAAGAAAAACAAAAGTCGGTACAGAGTCTGCCCGCTTAAACAAATGCTGCTCGAATTTTGTTTATTTTTTTCTCACAACTGCCTGATGATGCCGGTTGTAATTGTCAAGGGGGGTAAAAAAAATACCGCACCCATTTGTTCAATGTATTATGGATCACTCTCCAACAACACATCTCTCCGTGGTGCTGTTGAAGCAGTGTCAAACCCGCAGAGCCGCTCAAACTCCAGTTGTCACGCCACGGGAAGATATAGAATTGATTTTGGCGTATCAGCAAAACCCGGAATGTTGAAAAGCAAGGTTGGGAATCTTGCTCTCGACAACACGGACATTTGTGCCGCGTGGAGAATTTCACATAAGCCTCAAAAAAGCTGGGGCTTAACACTGCCGACAATGGAATGTATCGACCGATACAATTTATTTTTAAAGAAGATCGCAAAATGTGTTTCCAAATGTGTTGTTCCCATTCGTACAACCTCCTAATGACCCCAATTGTGGAGATGGGGATCTCACGCAAAACACAACAACTCCAATCCCGAGTGACTTGTCGCTGGACATGACAAAAAGAGCTTCATAGCTCATCGGATTTCGCGAGGATAAATAACAGATGCTGATCAAAGATTCAGATTCTGACTTCAAAAGGGGGAAGCACTTTGATGCAGGGACTCGGTGCTAGGATTGTCCGTGTCATGAAATTCTCATCCACGCTGAGGTATCCGAAATCAACCACAAGACATTACATTGAGGACGTCTGTGTGTGCTGTATATGTAAACGATAAAGATGCAGCCCTGCAATTACTCGTTCAGGTCAATTCTGACAAAAAGGCCCCCCACGAAAGGCAGGCTGAGACACAGCCCCTGCCAGAGAGTGTTTGGCTCTACTCTTCAGCACTGGCCACATGTCTTCAAAGCGGTGGATGTACCCACACGTTACCACACCACACGCAACCTGCCGGTCGACCGTGTCTAATATATGCATGCATACATGGGACGCTAAATATATATATAAAATGTTAAATTTGGAGGACCATAAATAATTGAATGGAAAAAAAAATCAAACGCAGAGTTGGCCATTTACAAGTCTAATGTATTATCTGCTTCCACAGCTTCAATTAGGCGCGAGAGAAAGAGAATAATGTTCACCATTAGGCTAATACTCATTAGAGCTGTGTTGAATGCTTCATTATTCCGCAATCATCAAGGAAAAGTGGTCACGTTCGTTCGGCTCATTTGATGTTTCCTTTGTGTCGGATCAGCAGTTCTGTTCAAAGGTTACTCTTCACACTCTATGCCCCGTAAGCTTGCAGTTTCCATTAACCAAAAATAAACAATGCGCGAGATGTCAGTGGTTAGCGACGTACTAAACTAAAGAGACACGCAAACTCTAAATGTATAAAACGGGCGTCAGTGTCGTGATTGAACCCAGGCCCTCCCGTATACCAGGGCACAAATGATAGCCTCAACGAAGGGGCTTATCGTGTGGACATTTATAGCAGCCAAATACTCGAAAACGCACGTTGTTGATTCTAAGTGTGGAAGGAAAAACCGGAGGACCCGGAGAAAAATCCACGCCTACACCGGGAGACATGAAAACTCGAAATATACAGCAGGCGTCAGGGTCGTGCGTTTGCAGAGCATTAATGTGCAAGGAAAATATATATTTGCCCCGTTAAAAAAAAAACTCAATAAAAATTGAGATGTAACTTGGGAGTGTAACAGCCTCCCACTCACGTCACGTGGTGCGAGGCTCTTCGACCTTGGTCACACTCAGAGAGGACGCTCACGACGGACAGAGGCTGGACAAGAGGTCCCTGGTGCACCCCCCCCACCACCATCATCATCCCTCCCTCCCGAAACCTCTCTTTGTCTCCCGGACCACGTTCCGTTGTCCTGTCATCCCGAAAAGGGTGGAACGTCTCCGACTGGGCGTCTGCACCAGGGGGAGCACTTGTCAAGCCAGTTCCCGTCGGAGAACGGCCTGCGAGTGCGGCCAAGGTCGGAGAGAATCCCGCGCGGGGAAAGGTGAGCGGGGCCACGCACTCGATACACCTGCACGAGATTATCTTTTATTTATTATTATTATGACATATTGTACTTCTTTCGCACCGTACGTAGCCAACCGTGCTAATCGCTGGTTGCGGGGAAATTCCAAATGCAGTAGACTTTCGATCCACGCTAATGACGGGCAGGACGGAAGCGGATAATTTAAAATCGCGGATAATCCAAAAATATCAATTTTCCGTGGATTTATATGCCAAAAACCATGAATACAGGTATACATTAAGAATTAATACTAACGATTGACCGATCAATGCGCGTGCTCAGTGATAACACTTTCTTGCTCCCGTGCAGAAGACTCGGCCCACTAAGTGGATAGCAGAGCCACGCCAATCAAAATCAATCAAACTACACCCACTGATGTAAATATATGCAACTACTGTACTGTAGAGGCGATCACGTGGATTTCAGATGAACCGGAGCACAGATTTTTTTCGGTTTTAGCACGTGACTGGTAATACACATTTCCAAGTTAAACAATGTAAGACTGTTTTTAGATTATACATTTGAACAAGGGAAAATCCACGAGTTATTCGTTTACGTCAAAATCTCAGGTGCGCGGTTAATCCGCAAATCCGATCAACCGCACGCGGATAATCGAGAGTCGAACCGTACACGTGAAGGTTTATGCTCAGAAATGCAATTTGGGGAAATCACGCTCCCAAAAGCTCAGTATCATAATAATGTATCGATCCGAACTCAAGTGTTGAGATAGAGATCATGGAAGGTATTGTTGTACTCGGTGTGCTTTCAGCAACACTTTTGTTAGTTTACAGCAATAACAAAAACATCTAGAAAATATTACCAGTCCCTCTGGTAATGCTGCATTAGGCACTGTCCATAAATTACGTCACGCGATTTTGAACGATTTTTGACCCCCCCCCCCTTCGTCACACGGCGTCACAAAAAGTCAGACCCCCCCTCAAATATGACGTCACAAAGCTCTGCCCCCCCCCCCCCAATAAAAAACATGCTTCAAATCGCTTTAAGCTATTGTCATTGCAGTGCGTATTTAATTTGGCGCTGCACTCTGATGTTGTAGGAGAAAAAAAGTCTATTTAATTAAGTAGAACGTGTTGTCTATATTTATTTAAAATTGCGCATTTTGATGTGACGTCACATTTCTCACCCCCCCCCCCCTTGTCACCCATCACAAATGTCTGACCGCCCCCCTCAGGTGCGTGACGTCATTTATGGACGGCCCCTTAGCAGTCATTAAACATTGAGTGCAACTCTGTCCTTCATATCTCCCGCAATCCCTCACTTCCACAACTCCAGATGACATGACCCCTTGACCCCAATAATCCCAATCCCTCCACTTGCTCCCAGTCCAATCTCAGATCAACTTCAAGATCACACTCGCCACCTTCACGATTCTCCATAGACCCGCCCTCGCTTAACACGCCCATCTCATCTCATTCTACTCCCCTCCACGCGCTTTCCCCTCTCAGCTCATTCAACTCCCCTCCACGCATTCACCAACTCTCTGCTTACATTTCGCTCTCCCACCCTCCAAGCACTCTCTTACCTCTCTCCTCTTACCTAATTCTACCACCCTCCACGCACTCTCCGCTCCAGCAACGTAAACCTTCTCTCGAGGCCCTTGGTCAATTTCCAGCTCGGTTATAAACTGCGCTCTCACCTCTGCTGTTCCTATTGTCTAGAACTCTCTTCCACCAACCGTCCGTGTTGTCAACTGCCAGCCCCTGTGCAAGTCCTGGGGTGTTGCGGTGGCGATGTGTTGACTCCCTCGCCTCGTATACAGGAGGTCGTGGGTCAGATCTTGACCCTGACGCCTGCTGCTGTATATTTTCCGTTTGCATTTTCTTCCCGTGATCGTGTGGATTTTTCTCCTGGTCTTCCGGTTTTTCCCTCCGCATGTAGTAATATGAGTTTCGAGTATTTGGCTGCTATACATTTCCACATCAGGCCACTTCTTTGAGCTATAATTTGTGGCAAGGTCGCTTCTAAAAAAGCGATGTATAACTCAGTGGGCCTTACCTGCTAAAAAAAAATTGTTTCATAGCTTATAGAGAATTTTTTTTTTTAAAAACCTCCTTTCCGCAACATCGTGAAATGCATTTGCATCGCGATGGCTATACACAATACATCAAAGTCGCATTGCATTGTATGGCCTAATAGTACATCCATTCTGTGTACGATCGTAAACCGGGCTGCACGTGTCTGAAGAGTGTGAACCAGCTATGCTGGAGGAAACATCGCCTCGGGGGTTAAATTCTAAACCACTGAGCATGGCTCAGAGCGAGAGAGAGAGTGAAAATGTCTCACCAGCGAGCGGGCAGAGTTCAGTGGGGGTGGCATTCGCCAAAAGCCCTCCGTCCGCCACCAAGTCGACTTTGGTGGCCTTGCGACGCTCGTAAAAGCGCGTCACACCCGCGCGCTGTTTATCGAGGCCCAAAGTGGTGCTTTGCGTCGAATGGTCCACAACCACGGAAAGAGTTCAATAATATAAAGCTAATTATGTTAATTTTCTCGTATGAGATATAACACGGCGTCTGTCGCAAAGGATAAATCGTACCTCCGCAGGTAGCACTTTATTCCGCATCGTATTGACACAAATTAGACAGAGAGAGAGACTAAAGATGAAGCACTTGGCGCAGAAGACTATAAGAGTAGAGGTTCCCACACTCATCCGGATTCATGAAAAATCTGTACAACTCCTAGGCGACTACCACATCTCTGTGGCTGACCATTACCACCACCATCATTTTTCGATTTAAAGCTTTCGTGACTGCAGGGATTCATATTCTTGGATCTTTCGGTAAAGTCACGTAGAAGGGAAATAATAAAATTATAAAAATAAAACAATTAAATTCTCACGACGTTTCGGCCACAACGCAAGCAGCCGTCCTCAGGTGAAGAACAGGTCTGTCGACAGCCCTGTTCTTCGTCCTCAGCCCTGTTCTTCACCTGAGGACGGCTGCTTGTGTTGTGGCCGAAACGTCGTGAGAATTGTATTTTATTATGTTTGATTTTTATTATTTTATTATTTCCCTTCTACGTGACTTTACCGAAAGAACCAAGAAGATAATGCAGACTTGATGCCTTGAAAAAGGTTTCTATTTGGTGTTTGAACATCTTAACACCTCCTGTTCTATTGCCAGAAAGGGTGGAAACCTATTCTTATTTTTCATACTTGAACGTGTGACTTGGGAGCGAGTCCACGAGTGTTGGCAGTCTGACACCCAGTGGTGGAGCGTTGTATCATCACTTTAGCTGCTGCTGTCACACATTGGTCAAGTACGGTGCGAAAGATGTTCGACATACATACAGACGGAAAGTTACCCTGTCAGTTTAACACGTAGGCTTTCGCGACCAATATTATCATAATACCTGTACGTTTTTTTTTGGGTTAGATCGCGTAAATATGAATGTGCTGTTAAACCCACCACCACCAGACACGGCCAATTAGTAAGGTTTGTCACACCGGTGTGTTGGAGAGTAAACCCACAACATTTACAATTCGAGTACGACGTTTCGCCAGTGATTACAACGAGCATCATCAGGCGACAGCCAGAATTGTGGAGAAATTCTCCTTGTGGAGAAACCCTGTGCATACCAATGCCACCTCTCGTGCCGCCATGCTCCATACCCACCATCATCGCAGTAGCAGCAGCGGCAGCTTTTGGCTGCTAGCCATCGAACAAAGACGGTCACCGCATCGCACGCTTGCAGATGCGCTTCTGCGGCCGTCTGGAACTCTCTCCCTTCCGATACTAGGAAGTCACTGGAGCTATGCACTTTTAAATCTGCTTCCTTGTTTTGAGTTTGTTGTCCTTCCTCGCTCTCCTCCGATTTACCACGATTGGCTACTTATTGTGGGAAAGAAGTTATACATACATACGGAGAGTGACCCGAAACTAACACCACTTGTCACGCCACCATGCTCCATGATTCCCTGTTTACCTATCAGGGCGGAAGGGGTGGAACAGTTTGTCCCAGGCCCTATATCCAACGGACGAAATAAATAAGCAGACAATACACCTCCTTGTAATAGGTTTTTACCTTTTCAACTGGTACAAAAACTGACACCTTTATACAAGGCATCATGTTTGCAATAACCACAACACAAGTAGTCAAGATGCAAACAAAAAGAAACAACTCTGATGATGATAATGATATGCACTGTCCTTGAAGTTGATTGGTCCACACCCGAGACAGCTTTTCTGTATCGGGTGTGGACCAATCAACTTATCATCATCAGAGTTGTTTATTTTTGTTTGCATTTTGACTGCTTGTGTCGTGGTTATTGCAAACATGATGCCTTGTATAAAGGTGTCAGTTTTTGTACCAGTTGAAAGGGTAAAAACCTATTACTATATTTTGCCACTGGTAAAGGAGGTCTCATAGTGAATACACCTCCTTTTCATGTCTGTCCCTCCACATGAAAAGGACAGGTTTTTTTTGTTTACATCCAATCAGCCACAAACGGCCTTCTGGGAGTAAATTCTTTCAGCAGCATTGGTTTAACAGAAGCAAACTCTGGACCGGTTTTGAGATTCAGTCGCCTATCAGCAGTTCACCAATCATTAAGTGCATATGATAATACAACAACAACAAAGTCTCGGGCATCTCTTCCGAGTCCCATTATAAAATGAGTATGAAACAAATTGGTATTTTATTGTAAAATGCAAAACGGCCTAATTTGCATTTTATGCGAGGATAAAAACCAGACCCATGGTAGAACATTGAGGCAGGCGTTTTGTCAAATTCTACGCTGCGGATCCAGAGGGCACGCCGATTGAACGTCACAAATCCGATCGCAAAAACTAAACTATTTTAAACTAAGCTATTTTTTTTATTTTACCAGGTAAAGCCCACTGAACTATGTAGCTCTTTATTCAGAAACGACCTGGCTATCGCAAATGATAGCTCACCGTGTGGACATTTATAGCAGCCAAATACTCTAAACACGTACTCTTTGGTTCTTTCGGCAAAGTCACATATTTTTTATTTTATTTCTATCTACGTGACTTTACCAAAAGAACCAAAGAGTATGGATTCCTGCAGTCACGAAAGTCTCACTCTAAACACGTGGTGTTGATTCTTAAATGTGGAGGGAAAAACTGGAGGACCCGGAGAAAAATCCACACGACACACGGAGAGAGAGACACACAAACTCCAAATATACAGCAGTCGTCAGGGTTCGGATCAAGCCCACGACCTCCTGTATACCAGGCGAGGCAGTTAGCATCTCGCCACCATGGCATGTTACAGGTAATAGCACTGTGGGGTTAGGGTGCATAGTAACGGACCACATCCTTGTGGAATTGAAAATATTCAATAGCTCAGGATTCACCTCGTCCTGAACAATGCATGACAGTTTCGATTTAAAGCTTTCATGACTGCAGGGATTCATCTTCTTGGTTCTTTCGGTAAAGTCACAGTAGAATGGAAATAATAAAGTAATACAAATAAAACATAATAAAATACTTTATTATAAATAAATTACTTTATTATGTTTTATTTTTATTATTTATTATTGCCATTATTTCCATAATAAAATGATAAAAAGAAAGCATAAAAAATGATTTTATTATGTTTTATTATTTTATTATTTCCATTCTACGTGACTTTACCGAAAGAACCAAGAAAATGCATGACAGGTTTAAGGACAGGAGCTACACCCGGTAGGGTTAGTGGTAAGAACTCGTCGAGATAACATGCAATCGGACTTTGTACGGCCAGGTGTGTTCACATTTGATTTTCACAAGCCCGAGGCTAATCATTGTTACTGTTGAAGTGCGGTGTGAAAATTGGGTTGCCGCAATATGCTGATAACGACACGATACATCGAGCAAAATGATGTCTATGATAATCGTATCGTCTATCTTGCTAAATATCATATTCTTGCTGCTTTTTTGTACAGCTCATGTTTCTGACAAAATATTTGTAAATTGACATTTATGACAGCATTCTGAAAAGCCATATTTCTCATTGATCATGCATGTATGTTCAACTTCTTTTGCACCGTACGTAGCCAACCGTGCTAATCGGATGTGCAGGATGCGTGCTTCTGTAACCGACAGCATTGGCATTATAAGTTTAAGGAATGTAAAGTTTCGATGATGAGAAGATGCACACCAGACTTCCCAGTAAATATGCCAATGTAATATGAGAATATATCCGGCTCACTGACGTATCACAACTTGTCATGGTGATTGGCTCTGCCGGTCCTGCTTTACAGCCAATGGGAAGAAGCCTGGGGGCATGGCCCTGACGTGATGGAAGGGTGACAGCTATGGAGATTGGTTCTGCTGGCTTTGGCCTCAGCCAATGGGGAGATGAGTCAGCGGTGTGGTCCCGGGAGCTGACGAGGGAGCCTGGAAGATTCGACGCAGGCTAACGAGGATTGGCTGAAGCGTACCACGTGACCCGGGTATTAAATAGGGGTAGAAAGGAACGACACGTGGTCAGAACGGGAACCAACGAAGGAAGGAGCCACGCGGGAGCGGGGCTCCGAGTTGCCACGTGGCAGTGCGTCTCTCTCGGTCTATCTGTCCCTTCACGTTGTCTACCAGCAGCGTGAAGTAGATGTAACCCAAAGTGAATAAAAGACGGATTCCAGAAGTCGTCTCAAAGAGTCTTATTACACCAATATGAGGCCAACATTGGCATGTGGTTGGAAATCACTAGACGAACGCTCCCACAACGTTGGTCCCACGTTCCATCTTG
Source organism: Lethenteron reissneri (assembly GCF_015708825.2). Taxonomy (NCBI): domain Eukaryota; kingdom Metazoa; phylum Chordata; class Hyperoartia; order Petromyzontiformes; family Petromyzontidae; genus Lethenteron; species Lethenteron reissneri. Next base: position 7,650,396 of record NC_083784.1, read on the forward strand.
GCTGGGTTATGTTCAATGAACTGCGGTTGAAGAATGTTTAAGTAATATTCATTGGTCCTGGAAGTACAGCAAAGGACACAACGTTTTGGGAAACTAATATCACGATAATCATCATCATGATCACCACATGACCATTTATATCGTACCGTGAAGCATCACATCATGGCATCCCACGTGATAACCGAAGTCTGGCGTTCTTACCCAAAGGGGGGAGCAGTAAAGCTTCCGCAGATTTCTATAAAACTACTTTTACTTGACCAGGTAAGACCCACTGAGCTATGCAGCTCTTTTTCAGAAGCGACCTGGCTACGAAGCATAGCTCAACGAAGTGGCTTAGCACCACGTGGAAATGTATCCCAGCCAACTGCTCTCCACGCATGTTGATTCTAAATGTGGAGGGAAAAACCGGAGGAGCCGGAGAAGAAACCACGGGGAGAGACACACCGTGGCACCCGTTAACATCTCGCCAGCGTGGCACAGACTTTCACCTTCCTTACGCTGTGGCGTCATTTCACGGCGTGAAGACACTGAATATGGGGAACTCGGCTTTATCCGGCTGTAGCAAATCGAGGAAGAAGCAAGCTGTTCCGGCCAGGCCTTCGAAGAGGCTGAACGGGGCGTCCAACGGCTGTGACCCCGCCTTGAACTCCTCGGAGAACATGAACTCCGCAAACCTGCAGCAAAGACAGAGTCGCCCCGTATGGCCTTTAGCGGATTCTTGGGGCAAATGGTGCTCGCGGGAAAGCTATGAAAGCCGGCATGGCACACAAAACAATAACGTCGATATTGCAGAGGATGCGTACAGGGTCCTTAATGTGCAGGTACAAATTTCTGAAGTTGGCGATGTTTTGGCCAACATTGGTTACACCGTACGCACGAGTGCGTGTGTGTATTTTTGGCACGGTAGGGGGCACAGCTGGTGCATCTGCCAGTCATCTCAGTCAACCCAGGGCACCTGGGTTGACCTCCTGTCAGCGAGCCTTCGACACGTCACGTGGCCTCAAAGTGCACTTGGCCTGGCACAGGCGCCGTGGTGACGTCACCGTCACTTAGTGGCGAACGGCGGTTGTATTGGTGTTTTTACTTTTCGTTTTGCTGCGCTTCTTACAATCCGGAGAGCACGCATGCACGTGCGTGTGTGCCGACTTTACCTATGCGCGCGGTACAGGTACTTGGGGTCTCCCGTGAGCCGGTGGAGCAGCAGAAAGACGTAGGCGCTCCCGGCCACTCCGTGACAGATGCCCGGCCCCTTCTTCAGAAGGCCCCGTCGCCAGGCGGTCTCGGCGCAGCGCACGCACACCGCCAGGTAGCGAGCCTCGCCCGACAGCAGGTACGCCTTGGCAAACACGTACGCAACACCTGTGGGAGCACCGCAGCAAAGCGTGGAGTGACCTTTGCACGGTCAGTGACCTTCACAAGGTCAGTGACCTACACATAGTCACTGACCATCACAAGGTCAGTAACTTTTACACAGTCAGTGACCCTCACAAGTTCAGTGACCTTCACATGGTCAGTGACCCTTACAAGGTCAGTGACCTTCACTCGACCAAAGGATGCCCCGTGCAGACCGAGAGCTGAGCATAATGCTTACTGCAAGCGTCGAAAATTGTAGGGGGTGAGCACACACCCCTGCCTCACCCACGTCATCCACCGGTGCAGCAGTCGGAGAGCTAAAGGCCTCGCAATTCCACAGTGCAGGCCAAGCCAATCAGAGCAATGATCTTTTGCCTTCACTTCGCGAGAGACGCAGGACCTACTGGAGTCTGCCTCCCGATGCACCCGAGCGAAAAGCCCACTTCAGACCGACGTTACGCTGCTTGCCCAAACGCCTCGATAAATACGTTAGTCGATTAAACTTGTCCGCGAACACATTCGCCATAAAAGCTGACGAGGACAACAAATAGAAAAAAAAAATCGGTCGTCCAGAGCACCACCATGGAGCGTATTACGACTCAATTGCCGATTCACAAATTATTTCGAATGCGGCACCATCCCAGCAGTGCGCTCCGCTACTGCCGATGCAATTATCTGACTCAACCACTTCAATGTAAAATCTACAGCTGTTGCTCCGCATTCAGCATCAGCGGCACGGCGAGAAATACGAGAACGGCGCGCGTGCTCACCACAGCGGGCGCCAAAATGTCACGAACACATTTGGATGAGCAGGTTTATCATTCACAATTTAATGCTGTTTATCTGCCCGTGCTTTTGCCTAAATAGATCAACAATTATCGTGGGTAAGGAAAGATCTCGCCACAAGAGCACGCTTCTCCGAACCCGAAGCAATTTAATCTCCGAGCGTTTCGACAGCCAATCGCGAGACTGCTCATTCTTCACGTCAGTCCACGCTCCAGTTTCCTCTGGTCAACTTCCAGCGGTGGACGTTTCTGTGTTTGTCAGGAGTTGTTTTTGTTGTTGTTCTGGAACTCTACACCCGGATCACCGCCACAGTGACGTTCCAGTCTCAGCAGCTCTCAGGCATGGAGTCTATGACCACGGTGGCGAGATGTTAACTACCTCGCCTGATATACAGGAGGTCGTGGGTTCGATCCCGACACGGACGGCTGCTGTATATTTGGAGTTTGCGTGTCTCTCTCCCATCATCATCACGGTGGCTATGAGATGTTAACTACCTCGCTTGGTATACAGGAGGTCGTGGGTTCGATCTCAACCCTGACGATGCCTGCTGCTGTTTAGTTTGGAGTTTGCGTGTTGCTTTCGCTCATCATCACGGTGGCTATGAGATCTTAACTACCTCGCCCGATATATAGGATGTCGTGGGTTCGATCCCGACCCTGACGGCTGCTGTATATTTGGAGTTTGCGTGTTCTTCCAGTGGTTGTGTGGATTTTCTGCGGGTCCTACGGTTTTTCACCTCCACATTTAGAAACATGCATTTAGATTATTTGGCTGCTATACATTTCCACGTGATAAGGCCATTTCGTTGAGCTTTCATTTGTGGCCAGGTCGCTTCTGAAAAAGAGCTATACAGCTCAGTGGGCCTTAGTTAGTAAAATAAAAAAAAAAAATAGTTTTTTTTTATATTGCCCTGCCTCACTTCTCATCTTGGTCTACCTGATCTTGCCTTGAGTCTTCCCCAGCCAGGAGTTGTACGCACGTATGTTGTATGTGTGTATGTTGTATGTGTGTATGTTGAACTTATTAGGTAACCATACATAGCCTACCACGCTAATCGGAGGTGAGGGGAAAGGACAACAAACTAAACACAAAAAGCATGTTCTAAAGAAACGAGTTTTCAATCTAGGTTTTAAAGTGCATTGCTCCAGTGTCTTCCTAATATCGAAAGGAAGAGCGTTCCAGACGTCTGCAGAAGCGCATCTGAAAGCGTGCGATGCATTGACTGTTCGATGGTTAGCCAACAGCCGATGCGACGATGACCGGAGTTTGCTTGATGGTTTATGCTCCTTGAAGACATCAGCAACGTATCGTGGTTAATTTCTGGCAATGACTTTGTGTGTAATGAGTCCGACCTTAGAACGTTTTCGTTCGCAAACCGGAAGCCAATGCAGCTCAGCGAGCACTGGACCTACGTGGTCGGATCTTGAAATATCCGTCACGACACATGCCAAAGAATTTAACTCACAATTGGGACCTCTGCTGGTCTTACCAAATGAGATCTGCTGTATATAGGACATTTCTAAATTGTCAAAAACATCTCATTCTTCGCATGGCTGATGGTGATGTAGAGCCACAGCTCTAATTTTACCACTATAATTTCCAAGTGGGAGATGCCAGCCTTCACGCGACCTACTCCGTTAATTGAGAAATGGTGAGTGATGCCACCATCAACCCGACGATTGAACATTGATCATCAATCTCTCGGTCTGCAGAGCAACAACTCAAGCGATATGAAATTCGAATTAAAGTGAAAAATTACGATGATTAATTTACAGGCGTTTGCCAATCCACTGCTGAATGAGGGCCTCCCCTCGTCATGTCGGTCATAGTGGTTGCTTGACTACACCATTGGAACCTCATTTGCCAGTAAAAAAAAATATGATAATTGGTTTTTTACCCTTTTATCTGGCAACAAAACTGACACCTTTTTTACAAGGAGTCATGTTTGCATTGACCAACAATACCTGCAGTCATAATGCAAACAAAAAACACAACTCTGATCATGTATGCACTGTCCTTGAAGTTGATTGGTCCACACCCGAGACAGCTTTCCTTAGAGCCTAGTCTCATATGGTGTTGGTACCCCGAGCTCTCATACTCTGATGGTGCATTGTCTTTGAGTTGTGCGCCTTTTGGCGTCATCTGGTCCAACACCATGTGAGACTGGGCTCTAAGAAAAACTGTCTCGGGTGTGGACCAATCAACTTCAAGGGCAGTGCATACATTATCAGAGTTATGTTTTTTGTTTGCATTATGACTGCAGGTATTATGGTCTATGCAAACATGACTCCTTGTAAAAAAAGGTGTCAGTTTTGTTGCCAGATAAAAGGGATAAAAAAACAATTATCATGCTTGACCACACTCCGCCTTGCTGGTCAGCACGGGCTGGTGAAGGCAGAGGCCCAGGAATGGTTCAGATATCACCGGCAACTGATGTTTTCCGTGGCCGGCAATACAAACCCAGGTCGCCGGGTTCATAGTGCAGTGCACAAACCACTCTGCCACTGCTAAACGACATTATTAAGATTATTATTGAGTTTAAAGTGTAATTTTCGCGACCAATATTATCCATAATAGAGTGTTTTTTTGTGTTAGATCACATGGCCAACTAGTAAGGTTTGTCACGTAAACAAAACGTGACAATTCGTTACTAGTACAGCACACCGCCTGTGTGTTGGAGAGTAAACCCAAAACATTTACAATTATAACGAATTTGCACGTTTTGTATACGTGACAAACTTTACAAGTTGGCTGTATCAGGGTGGTGGCGGGTTTAACGACACTTTTATATTTACGCGATCTAACCCCAAAAAAACCTCTTATGGATGATGACGATGATTATTATGATAATGGGTAATATAAACAGAGGGCTTGTCGTTAAATAAAACAAATACATATATAAATTGTCTAATTCCTTATACAGAGGCACGGTGTTTTGAGTTCAGTCCGACTCGCAAGGCAAGCACACGACTTTGCTCCGCTCTCCGTTAATGTATAATGTATACCTTGTTAAGCCGCGCCCGTTTATGGACCAAATCAGGCCGGACCAAAGTGCCCAGTAATTGAATGGCCCGAAAAAGCACACTCAATCCACTTGCCCGTTAATCCGCGCGCGGTCACCGGGGCTCGCCGCGCGCCGTTGCCGTGCGAGCGCGTGCCGGCGAGTCGCCGCGCTTTAAATCGCGACGAACCTGGCAGCAAAACGGCGCTGGTGGCTGTGAAACGCGATGCCACGACCATCGTCGGCGTGCGGGGAGGTTGATGCACATGATACCCCCACACCCGCTCCCCCCCACGCCCAAGTAAGTCGCTCCGGGAATAATTATTCAGATTCCCTTTCAGGGTCATAATCATTATCTCTGTGGTCAATATTGGCTCATTAATGCCAAGAGACCACTTGAGGTCAGCGCTAAGTCCTTATCCACTTCTGCCAGTCGTTCTTTCAAATGGCTTTTCTCTCAAGGACACTCGCGCGCTCAGTATGCATGATTACCGTTCCGGCAGGTATGGATTGGCGAATCAATTTCTGAAATCCTCGCTGCTTCTTCCCCATCGCAATGTTCCCTTCCGACAAATTGCGTGGTCAATGCTGCCGCACTGGCGGTGGTGCACAAGCACAAATATCAACAAATAAACTCAATACCCTCCGTCAATAACAATATCCTTTAAAGGAAAAAATAACAGGTGCAAAGAAGGGTCATTGCCTGAAACGTCGACAAATTCTAAATTTTTATTTTAAGGTCACAGCGTTATTGAAGAATGTGTTGGAGTGGTTTTTTTTGTTCATCCTAAGAGAGTTTTGGTTTGTGCCAATCACTGCAATGACAACAAGAGTTGTGTGGCAGTAGCATTGCCACGACGCTGTGATGCTACGATATTTGATTAAAAAAAATTAAACCCCGCGATAATTGTCTCATTCGTTTTGCAAAACATTATCGTTTCGTGGTTATCATTACTCCCTTTTTTATATTTTATTTCCTGATTTTTTAAAAAATGTGAAATGACAAACGTGACAATGAACTTCATAAATAACCGCATGACGCATTCGTTAACCGCTTTGTGAAACGTTATTTTCGGAGGAATTGCCGAACGTGCCGGTTAAATAACGTCATAATTTGCCGACAGCATTTGCGTGATAAGCATTATAGATTGTAAAGCTACAAAGCTCATGTTGGGATATGAAGAAGGGCTATGGCCCAAAACATCACCTACTCTATGTATTTTTTTTCTTTTAAAGCCACACTATTATTCACGTGAGATAATATCATGAATTATATTCTACTATAATCTTGCGTATGGCGGCAATATGCTCAGGAGCTAAATGCCAATGTGGAGATCTGCTCGTCAGGATGAGTGGGCTTTGGGGAAGAGTTCGTTTTTTGCTGGTGTTCTTCCTCCGTTGAAGGAACGTAGACGAAAGTGGGTTTACTATTTGGTCCATAGTGTGGGTCGCACTGTGGCTTTGTCTTAAATATTTGCCTGTGTATCCCTATGAGTATATATACATCTCTATACGTCTCTATGTATCGCTCTGAGTCTCCATACATCTCTATGGGTCTCTACGTATCTGTATCAATATCTACGTCTCTCTGTGGGTTTAATACATGGTCCATAGTTTGGGTTGCGTAGCCACAATCGCAATTATGTGCACAAATTAAAATTGACGCTGGTAGCATGAGCTCGGTAACTTTCACAAACGATTTCACCAATCAACTTAAAATGGGACCTTATAATGGGCATCCGATGGAGCTTGCAAAGGACGATCGCAAATGCTATTTCATTCATTCATTCGTGTCTTCCACGGGTGGGGCCCACAATACCTTTTGGGCGCGTGTGTGGTTTTTTTCCGTAGGCGAGATTGAAATTGTGTGCCTATTTGTGGCGACACCACAAAAAATAATCTAAAGGCACGACTGCAACCTCCCTCACCCTCGCCACTCGAAGGAAACCCAAATGTAGGGAATGCGATGCAGTCCAGCCAGGGAAGAATAAATGGTGTTGTAAATGTTGTGGGTTTACTCTCCAACACGCCGGTGTGCCGTACTGGTAATGAATATAATTGTAAATGTTGTGGGTTTACTCTCGAACACAATGGTGTGCCGTACTAGTAATTAATATAATTTGAAATGTTGTGGGTTTACTCTCAAACACACACTGGTGTGCTTTACTAGTAATGAATATAATTGTAAATGTTGTGGGTTTACTCTCCAACACAATGGTGTGCTGTACTAGTAGCTAATTGGCCTGTTTTCTAAGTGACAAACCTTACTAATAGGCTGTATCAGGTGGTGGCGGGTTAAACGACACATTTAAATTTACGCGATCTAACCCAAAAGCCTCTATTATGAAAAACCGGTATTGCCAGTCAATATTTGAACCAGCAGTGGGCAGATTAAAAAAAAAATGTAAGGTTTTGCACCGTAGAATAATGCTGCACCAATCAAGATAAACCCAACACATTCATCAATAAGAATTAATCGTGACCTTAAAATTAAAATATTTCTAATATAATAGGTGACGGTTAGAAGTAAGAAAAACGGTTGCACATAGAAGAAGACCTGATTGCAGACGGCGATGAGAAGGAAACTGGCACTCTTCGGACACGTGTAGAATGAACAACAACAACAACAGTGCAATTAGAAGTGTGGTGGTGTTGTTGTTCGGAAAACATTGTAAGGAACCGGAAAGAGAAGAAGACCTAACAGAGAATGGCTTGATGACGACATCAAGAGATTGGTGCCGTAAAAATCTGGCCCTACTTGAGCACATTGGCACGACAAGACAGAGAGGAAAGTGGAAACAAATGACGAAATGTCCAGTGAGCACCTACTACGGGCTCCCTGCGTATGGATAGTCACGACGACGATGATGATGAATAGATGACGTTTCTGGCAACGGCTGTTCCTCACAACAGGTGCCTCTCTGTGTGCTCTGAAAAAGTGCCATTCTCCTAAACGTTGCCCATCATACACGTTTGCCTTGTTATCATTAAAAGTGCAAATCAATTTATAACATTTTTGACATGCGTTTTTCTGGATTTTTGTTGTTGTTACTCTGTCTCTCACTGTTCAAATAAACCTACCATTAAAATTATAGACTGATCATTTCTTTGTCAGTGGGCAAACGTACAAAATCAGCAGGGGATTCAAATACTTTTTTCCCTCACTACGCACGCTGCCCCAGATGATAACATTGCGTTTATATAGTAGCGTAATTTATGCAACTGTTTCGATTTAAAGCTTTCGTGACTGCAGGGATTCATCTTCTTGGTTCTTTCGGTAAAGTCACGTAGAAGGGAAGTAATAAAATAATAAAAATAAAACATAATAAATCAATTCTCACGACGTTTCGGCCACAACGCAAGCAGCCGTCCTCAGGTGAAAAACCAGGTCCGTCGAGGCGACAGAGTCTGAATGAAACAGCACACGAGCTTGGAGCATATATATAAGCTGGGCGCCTTGACAAAGGAATTTGCATATCAAGAGGAATTTAGCATATTTATGGGAAATGCAGGAATGTGATTAGTACTACATATGCATGTGCATTATGCAGGATTAACAGCATCAAAGGGAGCTGCAGGTACTGCTGCTGCTGCAGTTATGCAACTGTATCACGCAACGCCAAACAATCCACAAACACCGAGGCGCGTATAGATTAAGATTTTTGCAGGCAATTTTTTGTTTAAATGTACCTATTGGTGTTCATACGTGTGGGAGAACAACCCACGCATGCAGAGTCCACACTTTCCTGTACCGCCTTCTCTCTTGGCGAGTCAGTCGGTGGCTCCATCCTTCACGACCCACCGCAAGGGAGTTTCACCGCATTTACGCGACCCACCGACCCTCGCTGCCGCCTCCACAGTGCCGGCATTCCAGGCCGCGTGCAACGTAGCCACCGCCGCCGCCACCACCGCGACCGCCACGTGCCCCTCGTGCCGGTCAAACTCGCGAGCTTGAGCCGACCGGCCAATTGATCGATCGGCCCGCGACGCGCTCTGACCTGGCGCGCCGTGACACCAGTGGACCAGGCTCTTGTCGTGCGCCGCGGGCTCCATGAGCTCAGCCGCCCAGTTCCCGTCGCGCTCCTGCTCGGCCAGGAAGTCCAGGGTCCTCCACACGAGCTCTCGGTCTTCGGCGTCGAGGTGCTGCTGGTAGGAGAGCAGCATGAGGAGGATGGAGGAGAGGCCGTGAGCTGCGCCTGTAAAACCACAGCGCCGCCAGCACACGTGCGCGCTCTCACACGGCCCCGTTAACGCATCAGACGCTCCGGTGCTCGGCTGCGCTGGTTGGTAAGGGAGCACCGGGCACACTCACTCGGTTTCCCAGTGGCTTAGCCCGGCATTAAATTCAGCCGAAGCTAAATTTCGATTTAAAGCTTTCGTGACTGCAGGGATTCATCTTTTTGGTTCTTTCGGTAAAAGTCACGTAGAAGGGAAGTAATAAAATAATAAAAATAAAACATAATAAAACAATTCTCACCGTCGAGTGTGACCGTGAGAATTGTTTTATTATGTTTTATTTTAATTATTTTATTACTTCCCTTCTACATGACTTTACCGAAAGAACCAAGAAGATCAGCCGAAGCTGTCAGGGGCTGAATTCCAGAAAATATGTTTTTTTTCCCCCGCCAACTGCCTCCCATTGTTGTTGGGTTGAGCCTGGGGTAGGGTTGGTGGGGTGGGGGGCGGGGGTGTAGCTATGAAGTGTACAGGCGGTGCAACTGCACAGGACCAGCGGTCCCCGGAGGAGGCACAGGTGGGGCCCCCCAAACATTTCATTCTTTGCACCTGGGCGATTGGAGACTGATGCCGCTGCATTGCTTTAAGGGGTCACTGCAGAGGGTGGAATTGTGTTTGTTGTTTGGGAGGCTTGGGCGCACACTCGTTGGATTCCCCGTGAGATGTCAGGAGAAATCATTCCACTTGTTCAAAGAAAACAACAAAAACGACTCCGCAGCTCTTCGACGCGTTGCCGGGTCGTACCGCGTACTGTTCGTCACGATGTCCGGCGTTTCGCTCCACGTGCCGGGAGCTTCATCAGGAAGTGAACAAATCGGCTCGAGCGCTGCCGGCCGCTGCTGCCGTCTGATGTGGAACGAGGTGTACGGAGTCTATGCTACCTTACTCTTTGGTTTTTCCGGTAAAGTGACGTAGGTATAAAATAACAAATAAAATAAATCACGACGTTTCGGGCGCAACACAAGCATCCATCATCCGGTGGGAAAGCATGATGGTACCTTTTTTGCCACTATCAAAAAAATACTGAAAAAGAAGAAGAGGCTTTACCCTTTCTAGCAATAAAACAGGTCTTAAGATTTAAATTTTGATTTAAAGTTTTCGTGAGTGCAGGGATTCATATTCTTGGTTCTTTCGGTAAAGTCACGTAGAAGGGAAATAATAAAATAATATAAATATGAAACAAAAAAAATTCTCACGACGTTTCGACTGCAACACAAGCAATCACACCTAATGATGATTGCTTGTGTTGCAGTCGAAACGTCGTGATAATTTTATTGTTTTATATTAATATTATTTTATTATTTCCCTTCTACGTGACTTTACCGAAAGAACCAAAAATATAGGTCTTAAGATGTTCAAACACCAAACAGATAGCTCTATGCAAGGCGTCATTTTTATTTAACTGTTCGAGTTACAAATGTTGTGATACTTGCATTGTCACTGGACTGTTCGCCTTTTGGCAATCTCTGGTCTGACACCGGTGAGATGAGGCCAAGAAGAAGGCCCTCTCAGGTGTAGGCGAATCAGTTTCAAAGACGCTGCGTATATTATCAGAGCATGTTCGTTTTCATGTTTTGCCACAAGCACGTGTGGCTAATGCAGATTTGATGCCTTGCAAGAGGTTTCTATTTGGTGTTTGAACATCTTAACACGTCCTGTTTTATTGCCAGAAAGGGTGAAGCCTATTCAACTGCGAACTCCTGCACGGCTGGCTACGTACGGTGCGAAAGAAATTAAAACATACATACGTAGCCCCCCCCCCCTCCCAATACGTTCCATTCATTGGCTACCACATTCAGATAAGCCCCTCCCCCCCTCTTCTCCCCTTAACTTGTATTTAAGAACTTGTATCTTGGAATCTTTGTCTCACTTGATACAGTAAATGTAGCTGTGACGGTCCCACCTGATGACGGAGACTTGTGTTGCCTCCGAAACGTCGTGATTTATAATTTTATTTTACTTCTATTATTACTTTTATTAATTTTAATTGTATTTTTTACCTACGTAACTTTACCGAAAAAACCTAAGAGTATGAATCCTTGCAGTCACGAAAGCTTCAAATCTAGAAATACATACGTAGGGTTCATATTCCGGGCTAAGTCGGTCTCTCTCCTCTCTCCCGTCTTTCCCTGCCCTGACCCCTAGCGTTTAAACGCAATACGCTCTGCAAATTGTAATTGCTGGCGCTATTGGTTTGTAAGTTGAAAACATGCCAGGCTGTTCGAGGTAGCGTGTCTCGTGACGGTTGTCTGCAAATAAGATCGCATCACCTTTTGCGTTGAACGTGACTCTTATTTGTTGCCAGCCTGCGCTGGATTGTTCTGTCTGAATGAGTTTCTTCTCACGATCAACCCTCAAACGTGTTTCCTCGGACGACCATGCCACCAATAGCTTTTTTCAAAATGGAAAACGACGATAAATCGTGTAGTCTACTTCCCGCGGCCTTGCGGGTCCAGAAAGGCTGACAACCACTGACAGAGAGTGGTGGTTCTCAACATATTTTAGACCCATGTGCCACTGTCAATCCTCGAATCGTTCTCCAGGACCACCGTGCAGTAGACAATTTGGTGCTTTTGTTACAAAAAAAAAACAATCGTTTCTACAGCAGTTACACTTCCCACGGCCTTGTGGACCAGAGGCTGGAAACCGCTGCTCTGTAGATGAGGCTATAGGAGGTGTTCTATTCTCGATGTGTGGAATTGCAACTGCACACGTGGAAGACACGGACTGGGTAGTTTATGGGACGTGTGCCTAGGCATTATGGGTGCATTCTAGATTTGAAGTTTGCGTGACTGCAAGGATCCATGCTATTTGGTTCTTTCGTTAAAGTCACGTAGGTGAAAATACTAATAAAATAATATAAATAAAGTGAAAACAACGAAATTAAATCACTTTCGGTAAAGTCACGTAGGTGAAAATAATGATAAAATAAAAAAGTGAAAACAAATAAATTGTCTTTTAATTTAGTTGTTTTCACAATTTAGTTGTTTTCACTTTTTTATTTTATTGTATTATTATTTTCACCTACTGTACGTGACTTTACCGAAAGAACCAAAGAGTATTATGGGTGCACCTCGTGGACCATATAACTTCACCCCGCCCCAAAAATAAACTTGAATGTGGTGTATCTGCAATTCACAAACTCTCCAAGAACAACGACAACACTGAATGGGTAAATCGCTTAGAAATGAATCTCTTACACAGGTAGTATATAAATCTCTCTATGGCCTGGCCCCACCATATCTCGCTTCCTTCATCTCATAATCTTAGGTTTTTTCGGTAAAGTCACGTGGGTAACTTTACCGAAAAAACCTAAGAATATGAATTCTTGCAGTCACGAAAGCTTCAAATCTAGAATTCCCTCATCTCCTTTTATATCCCCTCCCGCCCGCTCCACTCTCAATCTCTTCTCCTATACTCCTAACCCCCCCCCCCCTCTCCTTATGCACAATCTCCGTTTCCGATCCTTTTCCGTACTTGCCCCCTTGTACTGGAACAAACTTCCCCTCCGCATTAAGTGAGCGCCCTCCCTGTATCGTTTCCACTCCTCCCTCAAGACCCACCTCTTCTTTCCTGGCCCATCCTTCCCTCCATCCCAAGGTATCCACCGTAATTCCTGTACCCACGAACCTTCCTCCCCATACCCCATCACCATATCAAAATTAGCTACCCTCATTGCACCACTCATAACCCTTGTAACGCGCCTTGGATAAAGGCGCTCTATAAATATCAGATAAGGGAGCTGCTCTTCCTTGGCCATACGAAATGATCATCATTATCACAGGTGCTGGTGGCCGTGAAGTCCAATGGACACGAACGACACTGAATGGGCAGCGACTGAGTTTGACACCCAGCCACTGGAGCCATGCACTTTTAAACTTAAGATTGAAAACTAATTTCTTTGCAACTGCGTTTTGTGTTGAGTGTGTTGCCCTTCCCCCCGCACCTCCGACTAGCACGGCTGGCTATGTACGGTGCGAAAGAAGTTCAACGTAGATACATACAGACGATTCCTGGCTGGCAAAGACTCAAGGCAAGGACAGGTGGAGCAAGATGAGAAGTGAGGGCAGGGCAATGTTGTGGTCATAGTTCAACAAAATAAACACAAAGATCCCCCGTATAGCCTGAACAGACTGTTGGGGCAAGTGCTCTTAGCGAGCACCTATGAAGGCCGGCACGGCACACGAGGGGGTGGGTGGCCAACACTACACCCGGACGCCTTTCTCTCCCCAGTAGCGATGCTTACACACTTCACCAGGTACTCATTTGAGGCTGAGTCGACCTAGGGTAGGCCCATGACTGGTTCAGATAATCGTCACGTGTGTGTCGCTCCCCACTAATATTTCAACACACATACATACACTAGCCGTGTGTGGTAGCGCAGGTGCTCAGGTGAGAAGGGACTGCGATGCAACGTGCCGAGGTATTCGGTGCCGTAGTAGGCGTACATGAGAGGCACGGGCTTGTGTTTGCGTGCCGCGTACTCCTTTCCCGAGTCCACGATGGCCTGGCACACGGTGGAGGTCTCCTCGTCCGTCAGGATCTAGGGCACAAGATCAAAGGACACACACGCACAAGGCACCGAAGGTTAGCGGTGGACATTAGCAGTGCCACTCGGGTTACAACCTGTCCGAGTTTTGAGCGGGTTTGACTCGGACAGTCCGGGATTGGCATCTGTGTTCGGGTGGCAGGAGTTGATTTGTTCCGAGATCTGGCACCGATGTTGCGTTGAACTTTGTCAAAGTGGACTGCAGAGTTTTGATAACAGACTCAATTGCTGACCGAGAAATAAGATGGCAACTCGAGTGTATGCGATACGACAATACTACGATGTCGTACAATATGAAATCCCATGATAATCTAATCGTCAGTTTATAAAATATATATCATTATATCATGATTATCGGCACTAATTTGTTTATGTATATTAAAAACAAATTTGATAATGTTTACGACAAAACTAACTCGATTATTAAACGTTGTAAAAATCTAATAATCACTAAATTAGTGCTTTGCAAAAGGTGTTTCGGAATGACTGATGGCATGGCAATTGTATAACGCCATCATTTGGTCCATAATAGAGGTTTTTTTAAGGTGAGATCGCATAAATCTAAATGTGTCGTTAAACCCGCCACCACCCGAAACTGCCAATTAGTAAGGTTTGTTACGTAAAATAAACGTGCCAATTCGTTACTAGTTCAGCACACCCGTTGTGTGTTGGAGAGTGAACCCACTACAACATTTACAATTCGAGTACCAGTGACGTCTCGGCGGCAATTACAGCAACTAGCCTTATCAGGCGACAACCAGATTTTTTAATATCATTTTCTTTAGTGCGTATGATAATTAGATTATTTCTTTGGTAACTGACGGCATGTGCATTGTAAGTGCTCTCTATCTCGAACAATCGCAAGATTTAGCAGGCTCGTGCAGAGTGGTCAAATGCAGTGGATTTTTGTTCTTTTAAATCTTAACTCATCCTATAAATACGGCAAAAGCACAGCAACAGCACAGAAATACAGGGTCACAACTGATATCGTCATATTCGTTACATTGTAACATTTTATATCGTACCATGGCCTTTATTAACATGCAGAGCCCATGCATTCCATCGTTAAAATGCGGTGCAGGAATTCGCACACTCTCACTCCATCGTGTGGGACTTGTGGGGTATTTCCAGCTCTGCTCCAGTCTCAAGCCTCGGACCAAATCACCCCGGAACGTGCCTTGTCTCATCAGATCCTCCGGTAGCTGAGCGGGATTGAGTGGCAGGATAGTGCCTTGATGGGTGATCAATCACGAAGGACAGGTTTGTTATCGGCAGCCCTGTCGTTGTTGCTGCCGCATAGCGGGCAGCGGAGTGCAGTGCACACAAATCCACTGTTGTACTGCACTGCAGCAATTCTATGCTCCCGTGTCTATGGTCCTGAACCTCCATCACCCCGTCGCACCGATCGGCGTGATGAAGCATCGTCAGATAGCCCCAATGACCAGCAAGGTGTGGGGAGGCCCTCATCCAGCAGTAGATTCACATCTGAGTATACATGTAAAGTGCACGTACACCACAGGTAACACAAAACTTGACCCACACAACATCGCCAGATGTGTTTGTATCCGAGCCAGCGCCTTAAATGACCGTATTCTGCTGATGATAAGACCATATCTTTTTTTAAACCTGTACTTTAAAGCAAAACGTTGGAGGGATGCATCTTATAATCTTGTAGATGCCTGTTGGAGTGCAGATTTATAGAACTATATTAAGACCAGGCGCAAGTTTGAGGTGCGTCATACTTTCTGGAGCGTCTTTTAATCCAGAGAATACGCCAGTCCTGTCCACTCCAAGGTCTTTGTTTAGTTTAAAATTTTTCTTTCGCACGGCTGATGTCGATGCAGAGGAACGACTTCAATTTCATAATCAGGTGGTCAAGCCAGATAACAGCGTCAGCAGCAGCGGAGTGGGTCATCATCGCTGCGATGTCTCCTTTCGTATTTGTGGATCGGGCATTGTGTCGTTAGGGGCCGTCCACAAATGACGTCACGCGATTTTGGATGATTTTTGACCCCCCCCCCCCCTTGTCACACGGCGTCACAAAAAGTCAGACCCCCCCTCAAATATGACGTCACAAAGCTCTGCCCCCCCCCCTCCCTAAAAATAAAAATGCTTAAAATCGCTTTCAACTATTGTCAGTGTAGTGCGTATTTAATGTGGCGCTGCACTCTGATGTTGTAGGTGAAAACATTTATTAAAAAGTATATTTAATTAAGTAGAACGTGTTGTCTATATTTATTTAAAGTTGCGCATTTTGATGTGACGTCACATTTCTCACCCCCCCCCCCTCGTCACATATCGTCACTAATGTCTGACCCCTCCCCCCCCCCTAGGTGCGTGACGTCATTTATGGACAGCCCCTAAAGTACCGTAAAAACTTTTCCCCGTGGCACACCACGAGAAGTTCAAAGACAGACACAGAAGAAGGGAAAGAATGCCCGCACCAAGGCGAAGGGGGGGGGGGGTGAGAGAGCGATGATAGTGATGAAGATACGAGCGGAGGGAAGAGAGAGACGGAGTGATCAGAAGTGAGCTTCACGGTGGAGCGGCGTCTGTTTTCACAGTGGGCGGTGTGAACAGGGGGAGGGATTCAGAGGTGAGGGTGGCCACCCGGAAGTCACGTGATTTGCGGGAGGCTTGAGCTGATTTAGATATACAGCAGATGGATAGCTGGTGACATTATACTGGTAGGAACCTCCTGGTTACACCAGCCCACAGGGATTATTGTGTCCATCGTGCAGGGAGGGGCTGGGTGGGGAGGGAAGGGATGGGTGGGGAGGGGAGGGTGGGGAGGGGCTGGGTGGGGAGGGTGGGGAGGGGCTGGGTGGGGAGGGTGGGGAGGGGCTGGGTGGGAGGGTGGGGCTGGGTGGGGAGGGTGGGGCTGGGTGGGGGGTGGGAGGGGTGGGGCTGGGTGGGGAGGGGCTGGTCACCCCGTGGTGCCCTTATAAAACTCAACGTTACACCTACTGGCACCGGCTTGTGCCCGCCCTCACAGTAGGGCATATTTGCGGAATACACCACGCCGCCGTTGACCCTGGCCATTGACCGAGCAACCCAACGTTCCTACCAGCTCCCTCCGCAGGAATGTGTTAGTGAACAGTTGTGTGCCTTATCAGCCACATCATGAACATTTTTATAATGACATGTGTCCAAGTGAAAGTGGCTTGCTGCTGATATCAGTGTCACAATCCAGACCCAGTGGTGCAAATTCCACATTACTATGGCACAGGCTCCATCATTTTGGATGGGGATGTAATTCCCCCCAGACACAGTTAAATCGCGAGACAGCACTGAATTAAAATAGATAATTTACAGAAGAAATAAAAAACCGGCCTAAAATGAAACCGAAAACCTCACGCAAAAAGAAAAGAACACGTTTCATACGCCCGTTCGAGAGATGTGACAATGTAATCCCGGCATACAAATCACAAACCCGCGCTCGATGCGCTCCGTAATGTGAACTTATTTTCTCCTGCACGCTGGCGAATCTGGTGTGAAGGGTATGGACCTTAATCTTGATTTGAAGCTTTCGTGACTGCAGGAATCCATACTCTTTGGTTCTTTCGGTAAAGTCACGTAGGTAGAAAATAAAATAAATCACGACGTTTCAATTGCAACACAATCAATCATCATCAGGTGTGAAAACCACAGCAAGAACATGTTTAAAAAAAAGCAAATTTTCTTGCTGTAGTTTTCACACCTGATGATGATTGCTTGTGTTGCAATCGAAACGTCGTGAGAATGTTATTGTAAATTTTTATTATTTTATTATTTCCCTTCTATGTGACTTTACCGAAAGAACTAAGAATATGTTTTAAAAGGTTTGAAATGTGTGTACTCAACCCCATTTCAAACCTTTTTCAAACAGTCTGCCTCAGCAACAGGTCATGCTTTCCCACCTGATGATGGACGCTTGTGTTGCGCCCGAAACGTCGTGATTTATTTTATTTTATTTAATACCTACGTGACTTTACCGAAAGAACCAAAGAGTAGAGAATGGACCTGTTGCCACGGCAACCGGAGCAACTCGCTGGTTGCCATGGCGACGGCAACCCGGGCAAACAGCGGAACACGTGGCATTGGAGGTGTCCTTCCTCATCCGTGACCACTCTTGGATACGATTGCCGTATACACACAGGGATGTATACACACGGGGACATACACACACGGGGATGTATACACGCAGGGATGTATACACACAGGGATGTATACACACACGGGATGTATACACACAGGGACATACACACAGGGACATACACACACATGGTGATATATACACACAGGGATGTATACACACAGGGATATACATACACAGGGATATACACACAGGGATATACACACAGGGACGTATACACACGGGGATGTATACACACACGGGGATATACACACACAGATATACACACACGGGGATATACACACAGAGATATACACACACAAGGACATACACACACGGGGATGTATACACACACAGGGACATACACACACAGGGATATACACACACGGTGACATACACAGACAGGGATATACACACACAGAGATATACACACACAGGGATATACACACACAAGGACATACACACACAGGGATATACACACACAGGGACATACACACACAGAGATATACACACACGGTGACATACACAGACAGGGATATACACACACAGAGATATACACACACAGGGATATACACACACAAGGACATACACACACAGGGATATACACACACAGGGATATACACACACAGGGATATACACACACAGGGACATACACACACAGGGATATACACACACGGGGATATACACACACAGGGATATACACACACAGGGACATACACACACAGGGATATACACACACAGAGACATACACACACAGGGATATACACACACAGGGATATACACACACAGGGATATACACACACGGGGATATACACACACAGAGACATACACACACAGGGGATATACACACACAGGGATATACACACACAGGGACATACACACACAGGGACATACACACACAGGGATATACACACACAGGGACATACACACACAGGGACATACACACACGGCAATCCCTCGTTATTCACGAACGTGCAATCCGCGATTTTGGCTGTCCGCGTAAAAGCATCTGGAACTCTTCACGATTGCATAGACACAGAGAGAGAGAGATAAAGTGACGAGATAAAGTGATGGTAGATAAAGAGATTGTTATTATGATAATTCCCATGTATTTAATAGCTTATTTTTATAGTCATTTAATGCCAATATCATTATCTACGAAATGTTCTATTCGCGAGCATCTCCGGAACGTATCCCTCGCGAATAACGAGGAACAGCTGTACTGTACAGGGATACATACAGTACACACATACAAGAAAGCATAGACAATAACAAAAGCGTACCCGTATATGCCGACATAGATTGTTGTGGAAAGTGCTGTTCGCGAGCACCTATGATGATCAACACAGCACACCCGAGGGGGTGGGTGTGGCAAGTATAACCCTCGGTCACCTTTGTCTTCCCATTACTGATTCGTGTACATTGCAACCAGGTATTTATTCAAGGCATAGGTAGAGTTGTCAGCTATCCAGGTTTGACCCAAGCAGTCCTGGACAGTCCGGGAATTGGTATCTGAAACTAAACTAAACTTTTGTTCTTACCAGGTAAGGCCTACTGAGGCAAACAGATCTTTTTTAGAAGTGACCTGGCCACAAATGATAGCTCAACGAAGTGGCTTATCACGTGCAAATTCACAGCAGCCAAATGTTCTAATTGCATGTTGCGTCGAAAATGTGGAGGGGAAAACCAGAGAACCCGGAGAAAAATTATTGCGACCACGGGGAGAGACATACAAACTCCAAATATACATACTCTTAGGTTTTTTCGGTAAAGTCATGTAGGTAAAAATAAATAATAAAACATAAAAATAATAGAAATAATAATAGAAATAAAATCATTAATATTTTCTTTTATTTCTATTATTATTTCTATTATTTTTATGGTTTATTATTTATTTTTACCTACGTGACTTTACCGAAAAAAACCTAAGAGTATGATTCCTTGCAGTCACGAAAGCTTAAAATCTAGAATCCAAATATACAGCAGCAGGCGTCAGGGTCAGGATCGGACCCATGACCTCCTGCATACCAGGCGAGGTCGTTAACATCTCGCCACCGTGGCGCTCTGTGTTTGGGTGGCAGAAATTAATTTGTACCGAGATCTGCAACTGGCTTTGTGTTGAACTTTGCTGCTGTACACTGCACAAGTGTTGATAGACCGAGGCCAGGAGTTGACAACCAGCGGCTCCGAAGCTGCGTGCGTTGGTGGCTCTTTGAAGGGCTGATTCGTGAAAGTTATCTTAAATTTCGATTTAAAGCTTTCGTGACTGCAGGGATTCATCTTCTTGGTTCTTTCGGTAAAGTCACGTAGAAGGAAGGACGGCTGCTTGCGTTGTGGCCGAAACGTCGTGAGAATTATTTTATTATGTTTTATTTTTATTATTTTATTATTTTCCTTCTACGTGACTTTACCGAAATAACCAAGAAGATAGTTATCTTATTAAGGACCCACCGACTCGTATTCGCCACACAGTTCATTCCGGCTCTTGAAATATTGAGCTTTTTTCCGAATTCGAAATTTTTTTCTTGCTGTGGTT
Source organism: Lethenteron reissneri (assembly GCF_015708825.2). Taxonomy (NCBI): domain Eukaryota; kingdom Metazoa; phylum Chordata; class Hyperoartia; order Petromyzontiformes; family Petromyzontidae; genus Lethenteron; species Lethenteron reissneri. Next base: position 7,670,971 of record NC_083784.1, read on the forward strand.
TTCTCACCTGATGATTGCTTGTGTTGCAATCTAAACGTCGTGTTTTGTTTCATTTTAATGTATTTCTATCTACGTGACTTTACCGAAAGAACCAAAGAGTATGGATTCCTGCAGTCACGAAAGCTTCAAATCAAGATTGAAAATGTCTCTTGTTGTTATTCTGGTTACCAACCCCCTGACCTCGGCTGTCTGAGAAACATTTTCTGGTGTAGTCTGTGGAATAGGCTGCGACCCTAATTCTAGGACATCTGTAAAAATAGCTCTATAGCTCAACTGATTCCTCCCGTACCTATAAATAAAGATTCTGATTCGGACGATGACAGCCAAAGTGATGTTACCATTCATAGGCGCACTGAGGCATTGCTCGTCTTCCATTTACACACTCGAACGAGCAAGTGGTGGAAATTGCCCACTCCTGTGGTGGACTTCCCACAAGTGAACTGGTGCTCATTTTATTGATGCTGGAGGGAAGAGCAACTCAATAATGTGGGACATAACGAAAGTGACAATAAATATAGGTACACCAATGTCGCATGGAAATGTGCCCGATGTCACCAACGTGCAGAAGCTAGGGATGAGTTGAATCTGAAAAGTGCTTGAATGGGTGCCTACCATACATGCATATCGTCACAGCTGGGCTTATAGTTATAGCTGGTCTACACTCCGCTGCTCTTGACGCGGTTATCTGGCCTGACCACCAGAATGTGAAACTGTTGTAGTTGCTCTGCATCTACATCATCAGCCGCATGAAAGCAAAAGGCTACACGTAGTGAGCAGCAGAGGGCAGTGAAGAGAAATGCATTTGATAATTCGGTTTTTAATCCTTTTATCTGGCAACAAAACTGAGACCTTTTTTCTTTACAAGGAGTCACATTTGCATTGACCACAGTACCTGCGGTCGGAATGCAAACAAAAAAAAACACAACTCTGATAATGTATGCACTGTCCTTGAAATTAATTGGTCCACACCCGAGACAGCTTTGCTTAGAGCCTAGTCTCACATGGTGTTGGACCAGATGACGCCAAAAGTTCAGCTAGGCGCGCGGACGGACCACGCCGCTCTCACCTCGATGCCGAGCCGGCGCTTGAGCAGCAGGGCGCCGCACAGGATGCCGGCGCGGCCCACGAAGAGCTCGTCGGAGCCGAGGCGGTGCGGCCGCACGGTGACGGCGCGCGGCAGCTCGCGGTGCAGCCGCGCGAAGCTCTGCGCGTAGGCCACAGCGGCGGCCGCCCGGCCCGCTGCGCCGCTCGCCAACGCCGCCGCCACGAAGGCGCCCGCGCCGCCCAGCAGGAACGACGCGCTCGTCTCAGATCCGCTCTCACGCTCCCCGTTGCTGGCTGAGGGCGGTGGCCGTCGGTGGCCGTCGGTCGGTCGGGGGTTTGGGGAAGGTTTTGGGGTCAGGGGTCAGAGGGTGAGGGGGTCGGTCAGTCAAATGTACTTGTGTATCTTTCGATTTAAAGCTTTTGTGACTGCAGGGATTCATCTTCTTGGTGCTTTCGGTAAAGTCACGTAGAAGGGAAGTAATAAAATAATAAAAATAAAATTACAAATAAAACATAATAATATATTACTTTATTATATTATAATTTTATTATTTTATTTTATTATGTTTAATTTCGTATTATTGTATTATTTCCCGTCCACGTGACTTTACCGAAAGAACCAAGAAGATGAATCCCTGCAGTCACGAAAGCTTTAAATCGAAATTTTATTATGTTTTATTTTTATTATTTTATTATTTCCCTTCTACGTGACTTTACCAAAAGAACCAAGAAGATGAATCCCTGCAGTCACGAAAGCTTTACATCTAAATTTTATTATGTTTTATTTTTATTATTTTATTATTTCCCGTCCACGTGACTTTACCGAAAGAACCAAGAAGATGAACGTGTGTATGTTGAGCTTCTTTCTCGCCGTACGTAGCCAACCATGCTGATCGGAGGTGCGGATGACAAGCAGAGCGGCGGCTATCGGATCGTTGGCACCAATTCCCCAAGAACTGCATCATGGTCCTGTTAGGTTATCACTCGAAATAAATATAAGCAAATGTGGCCGTCTTGTCTAACTGAAGAGTTAGACAACTTCACGCCAGGTGCCTTCTTATTAATATTTATCAATAGAGTATAGTCAACAATTAGTAAAGTATATTCACCAATTTCTGTTCGGATTTTTTTGTCATATTCTTGCGTAAGGCAATAATTTCAGCAGCTAAATGCCAATGTCGAGTGCTTCAGGAGAGAGTTTGTGTAGTTTTGCTGTTCCTCCTCTATTGAAGAAGTGCAGAGCACAGTGGGTTTACTGTACGGTCCAAAGTTTGGGGTTTCATTATTCATCATTTACAGATTTGATGTTGCTGGCATCCACCATAAATGCGGAAAAGACGACAGAAAGAAAAAAAAACACACTAAAAAGTCAAGTAATCATGTCCCACTCCACAGATCATACATGCACGCATCAAAGATAAAGATCCCCCATATAGCCTTTAACAGACTGTTGGGGCAAGTGCTGTTAGCGAGCACCTATGAAGCCGGAACAGCACACGAGGTGGTGGGAAGCCAACCGCACCAGCTACTCATTTGAGGCTGAGCCGACCTAGGGGAAGCCCAGGACCAGTTCGAATATTCGTCACTGGTCTCGGCCGTGAGTGGGAATCGAACCCAGGTCGCTGGGTTTGTATCGCAGCGCGCTAATCGTTGCGCCACCGCGCGCAATCACACACGCGCGCAATCACACACGCGCGCACACGCGCACACTCGCACGCGCGGAGACACCACTCTGCCCCACCGCTACTGATGGCAGCCGCTCCCGTGCAGGTCGCTCTTCCCTCCATCTTCTCGGCGTACTCCACGGACGCCTCGGCCAGCCTGCGCGCCGCGTCCGCGTACCTCTCCCGCCGCCCCGCGTCCAGCCCGGGCAGGAGGCTGCTGTCGGGCGCCGTCGCAAACGCCAGCGCCAGGGCCATGCCCGCCGGACCGCGGTACAACCCGCCCTCCGGCGCCACCGCCACCGTCCCCGCACGCTTCCCACCGACTCCGCCGTCGCCCTCGCCGCTGCCCGGGGGGGCCTGCCCGGCGATGGAGTCCAGCATGGCCGTGACGATGGGCAGCAGGGCCTCGCGCGAGCGGCCGGGCAGCGGCGAGCCCGCGCGGTCGTCGAAGCGATTGGTGAAGCAACGGTCGTCCTCCATGCTGCCCCGGGGAGGCGAGTTTGGCCTGATATGAAAAGGGGCTTTGGGGGAAGGACATTAAACAGTCGTCGTTAATTGCATTGTATGTCATCATTGTGTTTGTTGTTAATCAGTGTGTACCTGCTGCAGAGGTCGCAACCAGGTACCCGATACCCGTACCCTACCCGATACCCGGCTACCCGTACCAGGCCGGGTACGGGTACGGGTACCAGTTTGCGACCCTGGTGCGGCCGGGTATGGGTAAGGAATCAAAACCCGTTTGCGACCTCTGACCTGCGTGTATTGAAAGGTGCACGCTTGGAATTACACTGAGAGGCAGAAAGAAGAACCCATGGATCAGAGAACATGAGCAAGATTTACACGTAGGCAATCGCGTATCAATATTATTTATAATAAAGCTTTTTTGGGGTTGAATCGCGTAAATATACAAATGTCGTTAACCCACCACCACCCAACACAGCATGGTTTTTCTGACAAAATCGCCCGATGATGCTGGATGTAAATACCAGCGAAACGTCGTACTCAAATTGTAAATTCTTTCTTTTTTACTCTCCAACACACCAGTGGGCTGAAGTAGTAACCAATTGGTACGTCTTGTTTACGTGGCCAACCTTACTGATTGGCAGTGTCGGGTGGTGGTGGATTAACGACACATTTATATTTACGCGATCTGAACCCCCCCAAAAAAAACTGTTTTATGCACACGCAAGGTCAATTGTATTAAAGCTTAAAAATTATTAAAACTTTTTCAGAAAAGTAAAGTGGGCTTGATCAGGCAGCACACGTTGTGACTCGAAGGGAGTGATGTCCGATGGTCAAGGATCGTGACGGAGCGGCAGTCAGAGAATGGAACGCGTCCGAGAGGGGGAACAAGATCTGTATTCCTCTAAGCCGCGAATCTTAACGTTTCAGATGCCCCGCGCGATCTAAATAGAGAAACCGCTTTAAATTCCACGCGAGCAAAAGGAGCAGCGTAGCAGCACCACGGCTGCCTTTCATCAATCCATTGCTAACATTTTTATTTTATTTTACCCGGTAAGGCCCCACTGAGCTATATAGCTCTTCTTTTAGAAGCGACCTCGCACCTCCGATTAGCACGGTTGGCTACGTACGGTGCGAAAGAAGTTCAACATACATAGAAAAGTGGGCTTATCACGTTTCAATTTAGAGCAGCAGCCGAATGCTCTAAACGGAGGACCTGGAGAAAAAATCCACGCGAATACTGGGAGAACATGCAAACTCCACATATACAGCAGGCGTCAGGATCGGGATCGACCCCACGAACCTCCTGTACACTAGGCAAGGTAGTTAACATCTTGCCACTGTGCTAGATGAGGGCCCCTCCCCATATCGTACGGGTCATTTGACCATACTTCACCACGCTGGTCAGTACGGGTTGGTGAATGCCAGAATGCAAGCAGCATTGACACGGGAGCATAGAAGCACAGCACCGTACAGACAACGAGGTAGCGGATCTAAAAAAAAATTTGCTGCTGATGCTCACTATTCATTTTTAAAAACCAAATGTATAAAGAAGCTTCAACGGGCCTTTACTTCAATCGACGAGTGTCAATTGTGTTATCAGTTTATTACCGCCGGGCTCGTCTGCAATCGTCTAGAAGAATTATGGGCATTTATGGAAACGTCCAACAGTGGGACCATTACCTTGATAGGCGCTTGACCCACGGCAGTGGGAAATCCACAGTGAGCCCCGACGGCTCACGCAAAGAGGAGCTTTATTCTGCCGATGGACGCATTGGATTATGAAGCTCACCAGCCGGTACCCAGCAATTTCCACTGCACCCCCCAGATTTAGCTGAGCTATCCTGCACCCTGCACAACACCCACAGCAATATAGACCCTGTTACACTGCCACTGCACCCTGCTGTTTTACGTTAGCCCTGCAGTACCCTGTACATTAACTACAGCAATAACACATTCCTGCGGAGGGAGCTGATAGGAACGTTGGGTTGCTCGGTCAATGGCCAGGGTCAACGGCGGCGTGGTGTCTTCCGCAAATATGCCCGACTGTGAGGGCGGGCACAAGTCGGCGTGAGTAGGTTAAACGTTGCGTTTTATAAGGGCACCACGGGGTGACCAGCCCCTCCCCACCCAGCCCCTCGCCACCCTCCCCACCCAGCCCCACCCTCCCCACCCAGCCCCTCCCCATCCTTCCCTCCCCACCCAGCCCCTCCCTCCCCACCCAGCCCCTCCCTGCACGACGGACGGTCGGACACAATAATCCCCTGTGGGCTGGTGTAACCAGGAGGTTACTACCAGTATGGCCCTGCTGCACTGCCACTACACCCAGCACAACTTGCCTACCTACATGTCAAAATGGGATGTACCCCCCCCCCCCCTCCTTAAATCGTGCAGCCCGGCTACACACTTTGCAGGCACCTGATCATGCACACCAGCCTGTTGCAACCCGTCCCTGCACATCTGTTGCATCGCGCAAGCACTGCTGCATCTGTGGTAGCCTGCTGCACATGATGCACACTGCACATTTGCCAAACCTGCCGCACGCCTGGCTGCACGAACAGACGACGTACCAATCATTGCTGGAGGCTATTGCTCTTTGCGGAATTGCGTAACCTCGCACACTCGCCGCACTTCTGTTACACGTCGCTGCACGTCCTTCTTAGAGTTCGCTAACCTGCTGCACTCCTGCTGCACAGTCGTTGCGAGTTGCAGCACCCAGGGCCACGAGGTTCCGGCTCTGTGTAATCGCGTGAAGAACAGAAAGAGACTAAGCCGATAAGGCAGCCTGGTACAGTCCCAGAGCCAGATGGGCTTTCACTCTGGGACACGTCAAAGCCATAACAGCCCTCTCTCCCTCCCTCTCTCTCGCAATGCTTCAACAACAATATCCTCCGGTGTGAGCAGAACCAGTGGTGGGGAATCCCACATTTCCATGGCAGGCACGTGGGATTTCCACGAGGCACTAATATGATAAGGCGCTGCAAGTTCTGTCCTCATTGGGCGACGATTCGCATTGCACAGAGTAACAATACTAATGAATTTCGATTTAAAGCTTTCGTGACTGCAGGGATTCATCTTCTTGGTTCTTTCGGTAAAGTCACGTAGATGGGAAGTAATAAAATAATAAAACATAAAACATAATAAAATAATTCTCACGACGTTTCGGCCACAACGCAAGCAGCCGTCCTCACCTGAGGACGGCTGCTTGCCTGAGGACGGCTGCTTGCGTTGTGGCCGAAACGTCGTGAGAATTATTTTATTATGTTTTCTTTTTATTATTTTATTACTTCCCTTCTACGTGACTTTACCGAAAGAACCAAGAAGATGAATACTCGTGATCTATCACGAGTATTGTTACGCTGTGGCTATGGTCGAGGCAATGCAATAATAATACATCACAATGTATGCATCTCTGTTTCAAACAAAGACAAAGATCCCCCGTATAGCCTTAACAGACTGTAGGGGCAAGTGCTGCTAGCGAGCACCTATGAAGGCCGGAACGGTACACGAGGGGGTGAGTGGCCAGCACCACGCCCGACCGCCTTTGTCTCCCCAGTGACGATGTTTACACACCGCACCAGGTTAATGAGAATTGAAATCTTGTTGCCGGGTTTGCAGATCAGTGCTAACCACTGGGCTAACGCTCCCCCCACACACACACGCAGGCACGCTGTTGCTATTGTTGTTGCTGTTGACAACGGTGTGTGTGTGTCTGCGTCAAGACGGACGATACTGTCATTACACGTGGGAGAGTAATGCATTTATTCATTGACATTCATTTTTCATTCACTCCATTTCCATCCGTGTGTTCATTGATATTCATTCACTGACGGTAATTCAGTATTAAATTATCGCCACTTGTGGATTCAGTGTCGATCACAACCATGTATTCACTGACGTAACTATCCACTGATACCCATTGATTAACAGCCAATCGATGTGTAAACATGTTCTAATAGTTCCCAATCATTCAATGAAAGTAATTCGTTCATTAATTAATTCACATATTAACGAGCATGCATTCATCAAACTACAATAGTGTATTAAAATGCGTTGACTCTCGATGGATGAATTAATTCATGCATTGACATTCACTGAACACATTCATTGACAGTCACCGACACGCATTCAATCAGTCACTCGATTATCAATTGGCTGTGAGTGAGCGAGCGAGCGAGCGACATCAACTGCCCCGTTCTTACCTGGGAGAGAGCGCAGCGGTCGAGTGAGAGCCTGGGCTCACGGGTGACGAGGCTCAGCCTGGCTCATCAGCCTGGCTCAGCCTGGCTCAGCCAACCACGCGACCAACCCAGGCAGGGGTGGTCCTCACGCATCAAATATCCCATCCCCTACCTCTTCCCCTCCCCTCCGTATAGCCCTTAATCGACTGTTGGGGATGCAAATGCTGTTAGAGAGCGCATATTAGGGGCCGGCACGGCACACAAAAGGGGGGTGGGTGGCCAACACAACTCCCGGCCGTCTTTGTATCCCCAGGGATGATGTTTTCATGGAAGGCTGAGTTGATCGTAGGAAAGGCTCAGCACTGGTTCAGATAAATAATCGTCAGTGGTGTTGGCCGTGAGTAGGATGCGAATTTGGGATGCCCGGTTTTTATTGTTTAAGAGTATTTGGCTGCTAGACATTTCCACATGAGCCACTTTGTTGAGCTATCATTTGTGGCAAGGTCGCTTCTGAAAAAGAGCGGCTTTACCTGGTACAATAAAACATAGTCTCGTATAGTTTTGTAATATAGGAATAGATTGTACCCTTTCTGGCAATAAAACAGTTGTGTTAAGATGTTCAAACACCAAATGGAACGCTTTTGCAAGGAATCATGTCTGCATTTACCACATGCAAAAAAAAACATGCTTTGGTAATGTGTGCATTGTGTTTGAAACTGATTGGTCTACACCAGACAGCCTTCTTTAGGGCCTAGTCTCAACCGGTCTTAAACCAGAGAACGCCAAAAGGCGATTTTATTTCCAAAAAAGGTAAACCTTATTGTTATATCTTGATTTGAAGCTTCGTGACTGCAGGAATCCACCATACTCTTTGGTTCTTTCGGTAAAGTCACGTAGGTATAAAATAAATCACGACGTTTCGGGCGCAGCACAAGCGTCCGTCATCAGGTGGTGGACGCTTGTGTTGCGTGACTTTACCAAAAGAACCAACGAGTACCTATTCTTGGTGAGATGTTAACTACCTCGCCTGGCATACAGGAGCTCGTGGGTTCGATCCCGACCCTGACGCCTGCTGTACAGTTTAGAGTTTGCATGTTTTCCCTGCGGTCACGTGGATTTTGCTCCAGGTCCTCCGGTTTTTCCCTCCACATTTAGAAACATCCGCTGGGAGTATTTGGCTGCTATAAATGTCCACGTGATAAGCCGCTTCGTTGAGCTGTCATTTGTGGCCAGGTCGCTTCTGAAAAAAGAGCTGTATAGCTCAGTGGGCCATACCAGGTAAGTAAGTAATAAAATAGATTGGCTGGGTGGTTAAGGGGTTGGTTGGCCATGACTCTCAGAGGCTCGTAGACATTCACAATGGTCAGCTTTCCCACTCTAATTGTGATGGAAAACGGTGTGCTGTCTTTTGGCAGCATTTCTTCAGCTTTGGTAGTTAGGTTGGCCTGGACGCATGAGGCCATACCACCTTGCGTATGGCATCGGCAGGCTACCATGTGGAATCCGTGGAATTCTTGAACTTTTTTCCGGCATGCGTTAGGGTTCGGATAGGCGGGTTTCTTGGAAGGTAAGAACATCGATCTTTTGCATTCTAGGTATTTTTTTTACATAGACCTCACATTTTGCTCTGGATAAGCCTTCAAAATTGCGGTGATAAATACTGAGTGCTAGGAACCGATTATCTTGGTGGGTTGGTCCTGGAAAGGACCTTTGGTTCATACGTTTTGGGCTTTCGTGCTTTCAGACCGGGAGGGTGATTACTGTTGAACTGCCAAGATCTCAGCAAAGGAGCACACCCAGGGAGACCACTTCATCATGTGTACAGCTGGCATCCGGATGTAAATGTACCCATTGCTATATTGCGATGCGCTGGTCAGGCAGGTAGATGGCGACCTCGCAGCACGACGGGGTTTGCAGGGATGTGCGTGGTCCATCAACCCTCGTCTCCACGTGTGCCGGACGACCAGGCGTGCGCCACCAGGAGGGAGACGCGTGCTGGGAAACTGCATGGAGATGACAACAAAAGGAACGCACGGATTACACAGCGCACGCAGGCCTGATGACACGAGCCAAACTCCTCCATAAGAGGGGTTTTTGTTTTGGGTTAGATCGCGTAAATATATAAAAGTGTCGTTAAACCGGCCACTGCCCGACACAGCCAACTAGTAAGGGTTGTCACGTAAACAGAACGTGGCCAATTCGTCACTAGTACAGCACTAGTGTGTAGTGTAGTGTATAGTAGTGTAGTGTGTAGTGTAGTGTATAGTAGTGTAGTGCATAGTAGTGTATAGTGTAGTGTATAGTAGTGTAGTAGTATAGTAGTGTAGTGTATAGTGTAGTGTATAGTAGTATAGTAGTGTATAGTGTAGTGTATAGTGTAGTGTACTAGTACAGCACCACACCGGTGTGTTGCAGAGCCAAGCCACAGCATTTACAATCTGAGTACGACGTTTCGCCAGTAATTACAACTAGCTTCATGTGCTGACCAAACTTCTGCGGTCATTGTTTAAATGCATGCCTATACAGGTCACCATACTTCAATAGGGGTTGCCGTTGGTAGGGCAATTTTAATACACACAATGGACAGAAAGGACATGATCAAAGGGTCCGCATAATGCGCATGCATAATGTGCGTCGATTCAAGAGCGCAAAAGTGTGGTCACCACATCTACGCCTCTATATAAGGAACGAAACAGGTGGACTTCTCCACAAATCTGTCTGTCGCCTGATGAAGCTAGTTGTAATTACTGGCGAAACGTCGTACTCAGATTATAAATGTTGTGGGCTTGGCTCTCCAACACACCGGTTAGTGCTGTACTAGTGACGAATTGGCACGTTCTGTTTACGTGACAACCTTTACTAGTTGGATGTGTCGGGTAGTGGCACATTGATATATTTACGCAATCTAACTCAAAAAAACTCTATTATGGATGATATTGGTCGTGTTAAACGAGACAAACTGTTAACAAAAAAAAGTGAGTGTGCTTGGACAGGAACACACCACGAGCAAGGATGATAACCGGTGGTCGAGAATAATAACCGAGTTGCAGACAAAGGATGGAACGTGCCCAAGAGGAAATAAAATTGAACAAACTAATGTGTTTATCTTCTTCAGGAAAACACCCACGTCTTTCACTCCCCAGGAAATGTACGCAGTGAAATCTCCGTGCAGTGAAATCTCCATGCAGTAAAATCTCCGTGCAGTGAAATCTCCGTGCAGTGAAATCTCCGTGCAGTGAAATCTCCGTGCAGTGAAATCTCCGTACAGCGTAATTTCCGTGCAGTGAAATCTCCGTGCAGTGAAATCTCCGTGCATTGAAATCTCCGTGCAGTGAAATCTCCGTGCAGTGAAATCTCCGTGCAGTGAAATCTCCGTGCAGTGAAATCTCCGTGCAGTGAAATCTCCGTGCAGTGAAATCTCCGTGCAGTGAAATCTCCGTGCAGTGAAATCTCCGTGCAGTGAAATCTCCGTGCAGTGAAATCTCCGTGCAGTGAAATCTCCGTGCAGTGAAATCTCCGTGCAGTGAAATCTCCGTGCAGTGAAATCTCCGTGCAGTAAAATCTCCGTGCAGCGTTATTTCCGTGCAGTGAAATCTCCGTGCAGTGAAATCTCCGTGCAGTGAAATCTCCGTGCAGTGAAATCTCCGTGCAGTGAAATCTCCGTGCAGTGAAATCTCCGTGCAGTGAAATCTCCATGCAGCGAAATCTCCGTGCAGTGAAATCTCCGTGCAGTGAAATCTCCGTGCAGTGAAATCTCCGTGCAGTGAAATCTCTGTGCAGTGAAATCTCCGTGCAGTGAAATCTCCGTGCAGCGTAATTTCCGTGCAGTGAAATCTCCGTGCAGTGAAATCTCCGTGCATTGAAATCTCCGTGCAGTGAAATCTCCGTGCAGTGAAATCTCCGTGCAGCGTAATCTCCATGCAGCAAAATCTCAGTGCAGTGAAATCTCCGTGCAGTGAAATCTCCGTGCAGTGAAATCTCCGTGCAGTGAAATCTCTGTGCAGCGTAATTTCCGTGCAGTGAAATCTCCGTGCAGCGTAATCTCTGTGCAGCAAAATCTCAGTGCAGTGAAATCTCCGTGCAGTGAAATCTCCGTGCAGTGAAATCTCCATGCAGTGAAATCTCCGTGCAGTGAAATCTCCGTGCAGTGAAATCTCTGTGCAGTGAAATCTCCGTGCAGTGAAATCTCTGTGCAGCGAAATCTCCGTGCAGTGAAATCTCCGTGCAGTGAAATCTCCGTGCAGCGAAATCTCCGTGCAGTGAAATCTCCGTGCAGTGAAATCTCCGTGCAGTGAAATCTCCGTGCAGCGAAATCTCCGTGCAGTGAAATCTCCGTGCAGTGAAATCTCCGTGCAGTGAAATCTCAGTGCAGCGTAATTTCCGTGCAGTGAAATCTCCGTGCAGTGAAATCTCCGTGCAGTGAAATCTCCGTGCAGTGAAATCTCCGTGCAGCGAAATCTCCATGCAGTGAAATCTCTGTGCAGAGAAATCTCCGTGCAGCGAAATCTCCGTGCAGCGAAATCTCCATGCAGTGAAATCTCCGTGCAGCGAAATCTCCATGCAGTGAAATCTCTGTGCAGCGAAATCGCCATGCAGCGAAATCTCCGTGCAGCGAAATCGCCGTGCAGCGAAATCTCTGTGCAGTGAAATCTCCGTGCAGCGTAATCTCCGTGCAGCGAAATCTCCGTGCAGTGAAATCTCCGTGCAGTGAAATCACTGTGCAGCGAAATCTCCGTGCAGCGAAATCTCCGTGCGGTGAAATCTCCGTGCAGCGAAATCTCGTGCAGCGAAATCTCCGTGCAGTGAAATCTCTGTGCAGTGAAATCTCTGTGCAGCGAAATCTCTGTGCAGCGAAATCTCTGTGCAGTGAAATCTCCGTGCAGCGAAATCTCCATGCAGTGAACTCTCTGTGCAGCGAAATCTCCGTGCAGCGAAATCTCTGTGCAGCGAAATCGCCGTGCAGCGAAATCTCCGTGCAGCGAAATCTCCGTGCAGCGAAATCTCCGTGCAGCGAAATCTCTGTGCAGTGAAATCTCTGTGCAGTGAAATCTCTGTGCAGCGAAATCTCCGTGCAGTGAAATCTCTGTGCAGTGAAATCTCCGTGCAGCGAAATCTCCATGCAGCGAAATCTCTGTGCAGTGAAATCTCCGTGCAGCGAAATCTCCATGCAGTGAAATCTCTGTGCAGCGAAATCTCCGTGCAGCGAAATCTCTGTGCAGCGAAATCGCCGTGCAGCGAAATCTCTGTGCAGCGAAATCGCCGTGCAGCGAAATCTCTGTGCAGCAAAATCTCCGTGCAGTGAAATCTCCGTGCAGCGAAATCTCTGTGCAGTGAAATCTCCGTGCAATGAAATCTCTGTGCAGCGAAATCGCTGTGCAGCGAAATCTGTGCAGCGTAATCCCCGTGCCGTGAAATCTCCGTGCAGTGAAATCTCCGTGCAGCGAAATCTCCGTGCAACGAAATCTCTGTGCAGCGAAATCTCCGTGCAGCGAAATCTCCGTGCAGCGAAATCTCCGTGCAGCGTAATCTCTGTGCAGCGAAATCTCTGTGCAGTGAAATCTCCGTGCAGTGAAATCTCCGTGCAGTGAAATCTCCGTGCAGTGAAATCACCGTGCAGCGAAATCTCCGTGCAGCGAAATCTCTGTGCAGCGTACGGATAGGGACCCGAACACGATCTTGGATTATCGTGAACATAATCTAAAGTGACAACAAACATAAACAAAAATAACAGAAAACCCCGCGTGTTACCGCTCACGGTGGCTGTCAGCTGATCTTAACGTCTCAGCCACAATGAGAAATGAGATGTGTAAGTTTAGAAAAATAACATAAAAAATAATCAATCGTGACGTTTCGATCGCAACACAAGAGGTCGTCCTCAGGCGGAAAAAATAATCCAGCAGTGGAACTGCTGAACCAGGAAGAACACAGCGAGAGAGCAGTTACAACAAGAGGTTATATACGTGGCGAAGGGCAAGCAGGCGGGGTCTGAGCTGGAAAGGAGTCCCATCCCCGCACGCAAGCACGTCAGTTGTGTTAATGGGGGCGATTAGGGAGAGAGACATTAGGGAGAGAGATTAGCATGAAATTAGCTTCCGTTGCAGCATAAGAGTATCGTCCCCGCATATGCGCACAACAGCAGTGTTAATGGGAGATTAGCACCGTGTTGATGGGAGAGATTAGCTCGACAAACACACAGACATATTCTGAAAAATGTATCACTGAAACTGTTTTTGGATGCTGTCCGGTATATTCGTCAGGCCCTGACGAGTACAGTACTTTTTTTTTAATGTGTCAATTAATTTGAAGTCCTCAACACAAGCCACGTTGTCCAGCTCTTCCCTGGACCGCTGTTCTCCGTCCTCCCGTGAAGACATTGTATTTTTTGTCATTATTAGCTGTTATAACAATCTGACCCGACCCTTCCTGGACATCTGTGTGTGGGGGGGGGGGGGGGGGGGGAGAGCTTCATAGCTCATCGAATTCCTCCAGTATAAATAAATATCGATTTAAAGCTTTCGTGACTTACAGGGATTCATCTTCTTGGTTCTTTCGGTAAAGTCACGTAGAAGGAAAATAATAAAATAATAAATATTAAACATAATAAAATAATTCTCACGACGTTTCGGCCACAACGCAAGCAGCCGTCCTCGGGTGAAGAATGAAACACCACCAAGCTTGGAGCGTATATTTAAGCTGAGTTGGACGGGGAAGAAGAGCGCCTTGACAAAATAATTTGCATATCAAGAGGAATTTAACATATTTATGGGAAATGCGTAGGAAGTGGGCGGGGGGTTTCAAAGTCATATTATGCCCGTGCATTATGCAGGATTAGCAGCATCAAAGGGAGGGGATGGGGGTAGCATTAGCAAAGGGAAGGAATGTTAATAGTATGTATGTATTAATAGTATGTATATATAAATAAATATTCAGATTTTGGCGCATTGCTCCACGAAGCGTGCGGAGAAAGTATGACCACAACGCTTGTGCCATCCACCAATCCTTGTGTCGTCCACAGCACAGGATCACATGCCACGTGCACAGGTCACCACCGAGCGAATACTGGATTGTTGTGCATACGTTGCGAGAACATTTCAAGTTTCAAGTTATTTTTTTAGGTATAGCCCTGTGAGCCATTCGGCTCTTGAATCGGGTGCAACCGCAACAAACAAAAAAAACAAAAACATGAACAAAAAACATCTTGAAGTGAATATGTGACTGAGTGCAAACAGAAAATCCAAGAAAAGACCGCAAAATATTGCAGAAAAAAACACCGTACACCAACGCTGTGTGCAAAAATCCCAGTGGGATGCAAGTCAAAAGCCACTCCACAACAGCAGGAGTATCAATTGTAAATCCACTGCTGGATGATGACCGACTTCCTACTCCGCCCGGGTCGTGGGCGTTAATTGTCCAATACTTTCGCCACGCTGGTTTAGAGCGTGTTGGTGAAGACGGAAAGCATAGGAGTATAGGGGCCGTCCATAAATGACGTCACGCGATTTTTGACGATTTTTGACCCCCCCCCCCCTCGTCAATAGGGCGTCACAAAATGTCAGACCCCTCTTCAAATATGACGTCACAAAGCTCTGCCCCCCCCCCCCCCAAAATAAAACATGCTTCTAATCCAGGGGCGATTTCTTCATTAGGGCGATTGGGCGACGCACCACCAATGTCATTGAACCACAGAGTCACGCTAGCCGTCACTGTGCCTCTGGATATAGTCCAATCAGTGTCATGTCACGTTCTAGTGGAGTACCGCCTCTTTTTGGGCGATTTCCCTCCGGCTGAGAATCGCCCCGAGTGGTCCCATAGACTTACATTCAAAGATGTTTTTTTCGAACGGCGGGCGCTGCAATGCATTCTCTATGGCTTCCGGGAGGGCTCGCCCTAACGTGCTTACGTCATCATACGTAAGCACGTTTCATCCAACAAAATTATTTGTCGCCACCTAGTGGAATCTTTAATAAAAGAAACATGAGTGGATTGTATTAATAGTGAGTATAGAAACAAACAAGATGTATTGTAAGAGTCACTTTATTTTTCATTAATATTAAAGAAGTGAAGTTGCCTTTACATGCTTAAGCTGTTAATTTATCCATTGCATGGGTGGACCTTATCCTTATCAATCATCCAGACATTTGCCCCCCCTGAGAGATTTTGCAGGAGCCGCCACTGCTTTTTAATAAATGGTTTCTCCTACAACATCAGAGTGCAGCGCCACATTAAATACGCACTACAATGACAATAGTTTAAAGCGATTTGAAGCATGTTTTATTTTGGGGGGGGGGGCAGAGCTTTGTGACGTCATATTTGAGGGGGGGGTCTGACTTTTTGTGACGCCGTGTGACGTCATTTATGGACGGCCCCTATGTATGTACTACATGTTGAACTTCTTTCGTACCGTACATAGCCACACGTGGCTAATCGGAGTTGCGGGGCGGGAAGAACACCGATCTAAAGAAATTAGCTTTAAAACCTTGACGATTTAAAAGTGCACATCTACCAATGGCTTCCTACTATCACAAGTAAGAACGTTCCAGACGGACGCACGCTCGGCGCTGTCGACGAATGCGTGGAGTGTATTGTTAAGTGTGCTTGTGCACCACTGCGACGTAGCAATAACCGTATTATCAACGAGAAAAATATATAATAGTAATTAGAAAACGCTGCCTCAAAACTGACGCGTATCGTCGTTTCTCTCACGTCATTTAATTCAAGTGCCGGCTGTGTCTATTTACCGCGGTCCCTAAGCCCACCCCGCCCTTTTTCGCCCCACCCCTCTGACCACGCCCCTTCACTGGAAAGTGGGGGGGTTGGTGAGGGTGGGGGGGGGGTGTGCGGGAGGGGGTGCGGGTGGGTGGTTGGTGCGGGGGGGGGTGGTGATGCGGGGGGAGGGGTTGGTGCGGGGGGGTTGGTGCGGGGGGTGGTGCGGGGGGGTTGGTGCGGGGGGGGTTGGTGATGCGGGGGGAGGGGTTGGTGCGGGGGGGTTGGTGCGGGGGGTGGTGCGGGGGGGTTGGTGCGGGGGGGGGTGGTGCGGGGGGGTTGGTGCGGGGGGGTGATGCGGGGGGAGGGGTTGGTGCGGGGGGGGTTGGTGCGGGGGGAGGGGTTGGTGCTGGGGGGGGTGGTGCGAGATGGGTGGGGGTGGTGCGGGGTGCGTTGGTGTGTGGGTGCGGGGGGTCCGCGTCAAACTGCAGCTTAACTGCCGAGGAGTGAGTGAGAGAGAGAGACACGAGAGAGAGATCTCGCCACTTGTTGTCGAGACCTCGTCTCCGGCGCACTCTTCCCCCGGGGTCGCCATGGTGGTGAAGATCTACTACACCAGCGTGGCGGGCTCCCGGCAGGTGGGCACGAGGGTTGGGGACGATGTTAGTGAGCATGGCTGCAATGGGGGGGGGGGGGGGGGGTACACGTTGCTTGCTACAGGTGAGTGAAGTTAGCATGGGTGCAGGTGACTGATGTTAGTGAGCATGGCTGCAATGGGGGGGGGGGGGGTACACGTAGCTTGCTACAGGTGAGTGAAGTTAGCATGGGTACAGGTGACTGATGTTAGTGAGCATGGCTGCAATGGGGGGGGGGGGTACACGTTGCTTGCTACAGGTGAGTGAAGTTAGCATGGGTACAGGTGACTGATGTTAGTGAGCATGGCTGCAATGGGGGGGGGGGGGTACACGTTGCTTGCTACAGGTGAGTGAAGTTAGCATGGGTACAGGTGACTGATGTTAGTGAGCATGGCTGCAATGGGGGGGGGGGGGGTACACGTTGCTTGCTACAGGTGAGTGAAGTTAGCATGGGTACAGGTGACTGATGTTAGTGAGCATGGCTGCAATGGGGGGGGGGGGTACACGTTGCTTGCTACAGGTGAGTGAAGTTAGCATGGGTACAGGTGACTGATGTTAGTGAGCATGGCTGCAATGGGGGGGGGGGGGGGGTACACGTTGCTTGCTACAGGTGAGTGAAGTTAGCATGGGTACAGGTGACTGATGTTAGTGAGCATGGCTGCAATGGGGGGGGGGGGGGGGGGTACACGTTGCTTGCTACAGGTGAGTGAAGTTAGCATGGGTGCAGGTGACTGATGTTAGTGAGCATGGGTGCAGAGACTTGTATAAGCATCACGACGTTGGTGCTGTGGGTGGTGGACGATTGCACCAAGCTTCACGTGAGAGGCGTTAGTAAGGACACCCACGTGGCTAGGTAAGTAAGAGTGCACCTCCGATCAGAGACATCGGTAAGCCCGGCTACAGGTGGGAGGTTGACACACGTGTTTTTGTAAGTCATACGTCGAGATGGAGGGTTGGTTATCGGTAGGAATGATAGTAACTTAAGACGTTCCATTTGAGAAGCAATTCTACCTCTGTTAGAGGGCGTCGCGGTGGTGAGATGTTAACTACCTCGCCTGGTGCACAGGTGGTCGTGGGTTCGATCACTACCCTGACGTCTGCTGTATATTTGGAGTTTGCGTGTCTCTTTCATCATCATCACGGTGGCTATGAGATGTTAACTACTTCGCCTGGTACACAGGAGGTCGTGGGTTCGATCTCTACCCTGATGCCTGCTGTTGTATATTGGAAGTTTGCGTGTCTCTCTCTCATCATCATCATCACGGTGGCTAGGAGATGTTAACTACCTCGCCTGGTCTACAGGAGGTCGTGGGTTCGATCTCTACCCTGATGCCTGCTGTTGTATATTGGAAGTTTGCGTGTCTCTCTCTCATCATCATCATCACGGTGGCTAGGAGATGTTAAGTACCTCGCCTGGTCTACAGGAGGTCGTGGGTTTTATCTCTACCCTGACGCCTGCTGCTGGAGATTTGGAGTTTGCGTGTCTCTCTCATCATCATCATCACGGTATTTATGAGATGTTAACTACTTCGCCCGGTATACAGGAGGTCGTGGGTTCGATCCCTACCCTGACGATGCCTGCTGCTGTATATTTTGGAGTTTGCGTGTCTGTCTCTTTCTCTTCGTGGTCGCGTGGATTTTTCTCCACGTTTAGAATCAACATCACGCGTTTTGCTATAAGTGACCCGTGGCCAGATAGCTTGTGAAAAGAATAGTTATATATAACTTAGTGGGGCCGTACCTGGTTAAATATAACAAATAGTTGTAAGATATTGGAATCGGTGCAAGTTTGGTAAACTCGCAAAAAGCAACGCTATTTTATACCTAGAGTATGGATCCCTGCAGTCACGAAAACTTCAAATCTAGATTATTAACGCGATTACAGTTAAACTTACAGGCACTTTTCAAAGTGCCGTGGCAACTCTGCCGTGTCTAGAATCCACCGCAGATTTTTCAGGGTTAGGCCCACGCAATTATCTGGCCAAAATTCCTCTCCACTTTCGATCTAACACCACCCACCCACCCCACCCACCACCCCCTCACCCCCTCACCCCCCCACCCCCCCACCCCCCCACCACCACCACCACCCACCACCCACCACCCCCCACCCCACCACCCCACCACCACCCACACCACCAACCCCCCTCACCACCACCCACACCACCACCCATCACCACCCACCACCACCCACCACCCACCACCACCACCCACCCCACCACCACCACCCACCCCACCACCACCACCACCCACCACCCCCACCACCACCACCACCCACCACCCACCCCACCACCACCCCCACCCCCACCACCACCCACACCACCAACCCCCTCACCACCACCCACACCACCACCCACCCCCACCACCACCCCACCACCACCCACCCCCACCACCACCACCCACCACCCACCACCACCACCCACCCCCACCACCAACCCCCACCACCACCACCCACACCACCAACCACCACCACCACCCACCACCACCCACCCCACCACCACCACCAACCCCCACCACCCAAACCACCACCACCCACCCCACCACCACCACCAACCCCCACCACCACCACCACCACCCACCACCACCACCACCCACCCCACCACCACCACCACCAACCCCCACCACCACCACCCACCCCACCACCACCCACCCCACCACCACCACCCACCCCACCACCACCCACCCCACCACCACCAACCCCCACCACAACCACCACCCACCCCACCACAACCACCACCCACCCCATCACCACCACCACAACCCCACCACCACAACCCCACCACCACCCACCCACCACTCCCACCACCACCAACCCACCCACCACCCCCACCACCACCAACCCACCCCACCACCACCACCAACCCACCCCACCACCACCACCAACCCACCCCACCACCACCACCACCCCACCACCACAACCCCACCACCACAACCCCACCACCACCACCCCACCACCCCACCACCACCACCCACCACCACCCACCACCACCCACCATCCTCCCCACCAACCCCCACCACCACCACCACCAACCCCCACCACCACCACCCACACCACCAACCCCCACCACCACCACCACCAACCACCACCCCCACCAACCCCCCCCACCACCACCCACCACCACCACCCACACCACCACCAACCCCCACCACCACCACCCACACCACCAACCCCCACCACCACCACCCACACCACCAACCCCCACCACCACCACCCACACCACCAACCCCCACCACCACCACCAACCCCCCCCCACCACCACC
The DNA here is from genome assembly GCF_015708825.2 of Lethenteron reissneri. Taxonomy (NCBI): domain Eukaryota; kingdom Metazoa; phylum Chordata; class Hyperoartia; order Petromyzontiformes; family Petromyzontidae; genus Lethenteron; species Lethenteron reissneri. Next base: position 7,690,918 of record NC_083784.1, read on the forward strand.
CACACCACCAACCCCCACCACCACCACCCACCCCACCACCACCACCCACCCCACCAACACCACCACCACCACCGTCATAGCCAAACAATTTAAAGGCGCGTGTGTGTGTGTCCGCACGCGCGGTTTAACACCGGGGAGCGGTGGTGCAGCGGTCAGCGCCACGCTGCGCCACGAACCCGGCGGAGCCGAGTTCGACTCCCGCTCACGGCCCCAACGCGGGTGACGATTATCTGAACCGGTCCCGGGCCTCCCCTAGGTCGGCTCAGCCTCAAATGCGCGCCCGGTGCGGTGTGTAAACGTCGCCACTCGGGGAGACAAAGGCGGCCGGGCGTGGTGTTGGCCCGCCCCCCTCGTTGTGTCGTGCCGGTCTTCATAGGTGCTCGCTAACAGCACTTGCCCCTACAGTCTGTTAAGGCTACACGGGGGACCTTTGTGTTGTTAACACCACTACGGTTATTTATTGTTTCAGTTCGCAAGTTGAAGAAGTATTTCTGGTATAGATTTACTACATTCTGTTGTGTGCGTGAGAATTAAATTTTGTTTGACTTTGCCTGGCGGGTGGCCAGATCATTACCAGGCCTGAACCCATTAAATCGGTTATGAATAATATTGGCTGTGCAGACCTAATACGTTAAGTTATCCCGCGTTAAGCTATGCAACTTGGTCGCTTCCGTTCTTAGCAGCACACACCTTTAACTAGAGGAACAATGCTCTGGTTTATTGCAACTGATTTGGCTGCACCATGCGAAATGAATTCACGCCGATTTTTAGCATGTTGCAAACTACTATTACAACCTTTCGCCAGGAGGTCGTTCACGTTTTTTTGTTGGAAATGTATTGGTCACAATACGCCGATTGAATTGCTCGTGTAAACAAGGAAGAACACATCATCCATAGGCGTGGACTCTTTAAATGCTTTCCCCAATCTGCGTTTGCCCTCGATTTTTGTCTGGGCAATAATAGCGATGCGTTCCAAGTCGTATGGCACACGTCATGCAAAGCCTGTTGTAGATGATGACACAGTACACATGAGAATGTAATCATCAGGCGAGATTCACCCCGTGACATGTGACATAGGAGACGTCACACAACGTAATGACACACACTTGCCCATGCCACCTAAGGTTAATTCTCTTTTAGCAGTGTTTCTTATTAATCCTCAAGTTTTTGACGCAACCGCTTGATCCGTTTTTGGCCAGTTATCACTCACGGAAATGTTTTGCTAAACTTCCATTCATATTCAATTCATATGGGGCGCTGCAGTGGCGAGATGTTAAGTACATCGCCTGGTATACAGGAGGTCGTTGGTTCGATCCCGTTCCTGACGCCTGCTGTATATTTGGAGTGTACGTGTATCTTTCCCCATTGTCAGGTGCATTTTCTCCGGGTCGTCCGTGTTTTCCCTCCACGGTTAGAAGCATGCTTTTAGAGCCAGGGGTGGGGAACGTCCAGTCCGTGGGCCGTATAAGGCCCGCAAAATCATTTGGTCTGGCCCTGCCAAGGCAACCGCAGGCGGGACTCGAAATTCAATAAATCTAAGAGCAAACCTGGAAAAGCAGTTGCGAGTAGCAACATCATCAATACCAGCTAACACCACACGCCTCACCAAAGAGAAGCAGTTCCAGCCATCACATTAGGGGTGAGTTAATTAAATGTTAATTTTTAAGTTGATACTTTTGTATGGCCCACGAATTATGTTATAAATATCAAAATGGCCCTTGGCAGGAAAACGGTTCCGCACCCCTGGTTTAGAGTATTTGACTGCTATAAATTTCCACGTGATAAGCCACTTTATTGAGCTGTCATTTGGGGCCAGATCGCTTCAGAAAAATAGCTGTATAGCTCAGCGGGCCTTACTCGGTAAAATAAAAACAATAGTTTTAGTATGTTGGATCATTTTTTGGGTGTTATCATGCCCCGCCTCCCCCACTACGGACAGAGCTAATGAATGCGTTAACGCTTTGGACCTGAATCGGAACGCATTAAAAAGGGCTACGGTTGCACATTGCTGACACCGTTTAAATAAGTCAGGGCCTCGTGTGTCTTTAATGATTAACATCGAAGGTGCTACAGACTTTTGAGGACTAACCCGCTCTTGCGCTCCAATCTTTCCCACACGGTGCAGCCCAAGGAGAGCCCAGGAAAGGGAATCTGCATTGGCAGTGGTGCTTAAGGGCAGTTAACAACAAATCTCGACACATTCGTCAATAACACCGTGGCTTAACAAAAATTAACTAAACATTTGACTTCTTATTTTTTACCAGGTAAAGCCCACTGAGCAAAATTGTTATTTTTCAGAAGCGACCTGGCCACAATGAAGTGGCTTATCGTGTAGAAATATATAGCAGCCAAATACTCTAAAGGCGTGATGTTGATTTTAAATGTGGAGGGGAAACCGAAGGACCCGGAGAAAAATCCACGCAACCACAGGGAGAGAGATACGCAAACTCCAAATATACAGGTGTCAGGGTCGGTGACTTGATTTTAAGGATTATTTGTGCTTGTGCATCGCTACCAATGCATCAGCAGTAGCACCGAATAGTTTGTTTCATCATCAACATTGTTTTAGTAACAACACTGCAGGCAAATGTCACCTTGGTTTAACGTGCACTATTAAGATAAGAGGATGGAGGTTTTTGTAAGCCTGCTAATAAAGGCAGTGAGTGCCCACTCGGGTGCTGGTTGCACGAGAGGTGAGTGGTGGTGAAAAACTATAAAACTAAACGTTTATTTATTTTTATAGGTAACGACCACTAAGGTATATAGCTCTTTTTTTCAGAAGCTACCTGGCCATAAATAATATTCCAACGAAATGGCTTATCACGTGTCAAATATATAGCAGCCAAATACTGAAAACGCACGTTTCTAAATGTGGAGGGAAAAACTGGAGGACCCGCAAAAAAAATATCCACGTGACCATGGGGAGAGAGAGACACGCAATCTCCAAATATACAGCGAGCATCGTCAGGGTCTGGCTCAAACCCACGATCTCTTGTATACCAGGCAAGGTAGTTAACATCTCACCACCGAGGCACCACAAGCTCAAATTTGGTCCATGTGAGAGCTTGGTGAAGCTCTAACCTGGTGCAGTTGACATAGGCAATCGAAGCGAGCTCACTGGAGATGACCTTTTGGCCTGGCTCCAGGCGAGACGAAGTAATCACAGCCGGTGCAGGTTAGAGGTGTGACAACACGCGACTGAGAAGCGCGTGCTCACGGGAAATTGAGCACCGCGATGGTAAGAAGAAACGCGATCACTACCCCTCGGGTCTCGCTGTCGAATGGCTCGGCAGTGACATTGAGTTGACGCACGCTACCATGTGACGCGATGGAATAACGGACGTTATCAACTTTAGCTGGGACGAAGAGTTGACAAATTGACTCAGGTTTGTAATCGATTACTTCTCTTGCGGTCGGTTACGCAGGCCCCTACAATTAAAGCGTCACCCAGAGAATCCTGCATCCCGAAGGCGGGAAACCCTTTATGGGCCATGCCTGACGTGACGAGGACGACGATGCTGTTGACATTACCAAGGCCCGTTCATCACTTCCAATCCGGTGGCACATGTGGCAACAGAGGAAATACGTTTTTCTGTTACTGTTTTTCCACATTATCCGATTCGTCGAATTAATGGAATCAATAATCAGAGCGATATAATACTTAATTAGTTGGATAGCCTCACTCAACCATGGCTGATATATATATCGCCACTGAGAAATTGTGAGACTGGTGGTGGGATTGTGCTGGGATTGTGCTGGGTGTCAAGGGTAGATCGATAGCAGAGGCCAGTGATATTTTACGTGTAAAAAATTTGAAAGGCTACTAAATAATGTTTTTTTCCCAAGGAAGCCAAACTTTTACTTGGTTTTGTAAAGCAAACCAGAAATAAATTTTCGCAGTGCAGTGAGAGACTGGACAGGATAAATCCTGGACAGGTGAAGGCTTGGCCAGGTGATGGCCTGAACGGGTGAGGGCCTGAACGGTTGAGGCCTGCATGAGTGAGAGCCTTGAGCTGCTTCTTGAAGGTAGATAATTGTGCTTTAACGGGACTTGCATGCTGCGAATGTGCAGCATTGGGAGAGAGTTTCAGACAGCTGCCACTGCAGCTACGGTGACACCGCTCAGCCACGCACGATCCCGCTTCTGGGTACGATGAGCGAATTATCGGACGTGCCTCCGTAGGACGCGGCGGTTTTGCCGTGGTCATTGGAGTGAGGAGGGTGGAGGTGTCTGGGGCCCGGGAGACCTTGAGAGAGAGAGAGCTCAGTGGCACGACGTAGTGGTTTTGTACCGTGTCCTTGGTTTTATGGTAGAGCGAGTTTCAGCTTTTTCTGCGTAGCCATGGAAGCCACGTGGCCACGCCTGGTGCCCATGCTGTTTTTGCGGCTGCTGTGGTTTTGCTAGGAGTGCATGGTTTCTTTTTTTTTTGCAATGTCCACAGAACGCGAGCGCGTGTATTGTTGCCGAGATGGGCCACGTTTTTGCTTGGTATTCATTCCACGGTGCGGTAATTGAGCCAACAAACAAGTCTTCTCATGCACATTTTTGTTGTGTTCACTTTGCAGTGGGGCATTTATTTGGGTGCAAGTGAACACTATTTTTAAATCCTTTATATTAAGTTCACTTGCTTGCGCGCTTGCGCGCTTACGACCGTGCAGATATTTCGGTCGTTTTTTAACCCACTTCCCGGGATCCAATCGAGCTGACATTTTGCACACAGACTCGTTGTACGTGACAATTTCTTTTCGTGAAAAAAAAATCCACAATTTTACACTTTTTAGGAAAAAATAAATTATATTTAATTACCAATTGCTTGATGGTGGCAGGCAATCATCTGACCCATAGGTGGCAGCCATCTCAAGCCAGAGGACGAGAGGACTCTAGCCGCCCGTTTCAAAGACCAATGTGGGCTGGGTTGTGGCCCATTGAACACGCATATAAAGGATTTATAGTGAAAAACTTTGTTTTTACGGGTTAATTTTTCTTCATTGTGACCCAATGCTTTGGTAGCATGGAATTTATATTGACTCGCACCATGTAGTATAGTATAAATACAAATAATGTAGTTATCACCTGCTATACTTTTTAGTTAATTGAAAACAAAATTGCCTTGGTCGCCTTTAATACGATAATGATGCTAATTGTTTGTTATAGAGCCTTGTATGCCTCAGTTGTCTCTAAGCGCAAAATATCTGTTTGGTAAACAAATATATCTTCGTAACTTTGTTTTAGCAGCTTCATAAAATAACGACAGCTGATGGACACAGGTTTAATGTAAGTCCACACGGAGGGTCGTTGTGATCCCGTCTGTTTATTGGAATACAACACAGAGCTGTTGCGTGACTTTGCACACAGTGAACAACTTTTATTGGCATTCCAGTAAATCAGACAAACACCATCATAATCATAATCACCACGACTCTCCTACAAAGCGGTCCTCATTTTTGTCGACTGTGACGGGAGAATGGGCTGAGATGACCTCCAACCAATGTTTGACCTCTAGCCGCCTGGGCGGTTAACATCACCGGCGAGTGATATTTAGATTGATAATTGGTCACCCCTTTCCACAACCCTTACTCACTAGTAAAATATGGGGCGCCACGGTGGAGAGATGTTAACTACCTCACCTCGTATGCAGGAGGTCGTGGTATCGATCCCGACCTTGACGCCTGCTGTATATTTGGAGTTTGCATGTTCTCCATGTGGTTGCGTGGATTTTTCTCCGCGTCCTCCGGTTTTTCCCTCCACATGTAGAATCAACATGCGATTAGAGTTCTTGGCTGCTATAAATTTCCACATGATGATAAGCCACTTCGTTGAGCTATCATTTGTGGCCAGTTCGCTTCTCAAAAAGAGCTACGTAGCTCAGTGGGCCTTACCTGGTAAAATAAAAAATATTTGTAAATAATTGTTTGATGGTAAAACAACTCCCATGAACTAATGGCATGGGGGCGCCCTTATAGTATCATTATTAATGTACGAGGCATTGGCTTATTCAGAGTGGTGGTAGCAACAAACACTTGCCAAGTTGGCGTGATAAACACGTACAACTTGCGCAACATTGTGAGTCCAGCTAAAACCGCTTTTCAACGAAATAAAATGCAGTGTTCAGACTAAATGCCATACATAGGCGACTTGTATGTACGTACGTATGTTGAACTTCTTTTGCACCATACGTAGCCAACCGTGCTAATCTTTGGTGCGGGGCGGGGGTGAATTACAACAAACAAAAAAACAAAAGCAGTTGTAAAGACTTGTAACATTTACAAGCTGGCTAATTACGAAGAACAAATACATTTTAGGGTTTTACTGCAGCAGCGTTCAGAGTGCGCTGGTGGCTGCACGGATCGATGAGATGATGCTGCAGGTCTGGTCGAGTGAGTTGTGTTCTGGCTTGCAGCAACCATGAACAGCAGCAGCGTGTCTCGACCTGCGGGAGTGAACGTTGAGGTTTCGGGGGACAGACACGGGGGAGCTGCTGCTGCTGCTGCTCCACCTCCCTCTGTAAAAGAGCTGTTAAAAAAAACATGCGCCTCCTAGCAAACTGCAGCCACCAAAAGGACAGTGTTAGCCCGAGGCATTGCACTGCCGCCGCTGCTGCTGCTGCTGCTCCTCTGCGCAGCGTCTTTGTGACTGCCGTACTGACCCAGCCATGGTGACCCGGCGCACTGCGCAGGTTTAGAAAGAGAACTCGCTGGGCTTGTTAACTTACAACATTTGCAGGCACGCTGTGCGCTGCGAGCAGTCGTTTTTTTTGTTACAAATGCGCATCCCCGCTGAGTGCACCTCCGGCGGTAGAGTGCAGTGACCTTGTCATCGCGCCGTGGACGTGAAATGCGTTTCATGTCATGCCTCCGTTCTATTCCTGCACATCATGGCAGCAATATGTTCACGAGCCGGATTGCCATCGGTGGTACGTACATGTGTACGTTGAAATTCTTTCGCACCGTACGTAGCCAACCGTGCTAATCGGAGGTGCGGGGAAGGACAGCAAACTTAACACAAAAATTTGTTGTAATGAAATGAGTTTTCAATCTAAATGATTTAAAAGTGCATAGCTCCAGTGGCTTCCTAATATCGGAAGGAAAAGCGCTCCAGACAGCTGCAAAAGAGCATCTGAAAGTGAGCGACACAGTGACCGTCTTTGTTCGATGGCTAGCCAAAAGCCGCTGCTAGGATGACCGGAGTTTGCGTGAGGATGACCGGAGGAGTATCCAAGGTCTGCTTGTCACGACAAGAGACACGGCTTCAGGAGAGCGTTCATGCAGTTTTGCCATTCCTCCTGCATTGAAGGCGGCAGTTACCATATTCTCCGAATTGTAAGATGCCCCAAAAAGTAAAACCTCACCCCAAACTTGTGGCCATTGTCAATGAAGTTATGCACATCTAATCACAAACGCACACTCACACCTACTGGATTATCGTACTGTACTGTATTCCTATGCTCCCACATCTATGCAACCTGCCACCTTCACCATCAGGCACTGACCAGCGTGGTGAAGAATGATCATCCCACAGCGGATTGACGAAAGGGCTGTGACGTGTCTAGCACACGGTGCATAACACAGACATGTCCATGCAGAACGCGTACAGATGACGACGACGATGTTATCCCTGTCATCATGCCACGCCAATCACAGAGGGTGGTTCCACGGTCTAACAAGCAGGAGCTGTAATTTCCTGAAAGCAGAGGCTACTCCCTCTATGCCCGCACATTTTGCAACACGTGCTTTATCAAGTCTGAACGACAAGATGGAAATCAGCCACAACAGAATAATAGCACAGGCCTGAAAACCGTATCGGTGCAGATCGTGTGAAAAGCACTCCTCCGCCTTTGTGCATGACACACAAAACAAAACCCATCGGCGGTTCCTGAAGAACTGCATTGTAGTCTTCTTGTCTTTGGTCACCATCAAAATAAATTTGAGCAAATATGACCAACTGACAGGCAGCAGGGAGACAGATATAAATCGCAGACCGGTTTTCGTTACTATTAGGACTCATCATTGCAGTAGTTGCCAACAGATGGAATAGATGGTGAGCAGTCTTTACCTGTGTGGGGCAAACTAAACTCAATAATCAGTCCATTCACTGAGCACAGGCCCAATGGCCGAAAACGTCTGGGAGCCAGCAACATAGGACACGATCATACGTAGCCAACCTTGCGTTGAGCAAGGTTATACGGGCGTGGGAAAGGCGATAATGGTAGGGAATTTAAAAGTGGAGCAGTGCGTGGGAAGAAGCATAAAGAGAGATGTTGTGACCTTGCATGTGTGGTGAGTGGGTGAGTGAGTGGGTGAATTGGCAGGTGAGCGAGTGCGTTTGTATTGGAGGACAATGGAGTGACGCTCACAACAACGAGCAGAGCGCCGGGCGGCTAAAACACAGCAAGTTGGCACAGTAGGGGGCACAGGTTGTGCATCGGTCAGTCATCTCCGTCAACCCATGGCAGCTGGGTCTGTACCGCGAGCGTTCGACACTTCACGTGGCATTAAAGTGCACATAGCCTGGCACAAGTGCTGTAGTGACGTCACCGCCACTTAATGGTGGTTGTTGTTGTGTTGTATTGACCTGCAGTGTGGTGGTTGAACACAATATGGATGAGACAAAACGGTGGGTCTGCCAGAACCAAGTCCTAAACATGGGTAGAGAAGTCAATGAGCAGTGCACGAAAACACTAACCAAGCGATAGAAGAGTGATAAGGATGTGACTAAGCGGCAGTGAGAAAGTTACCGGAATGAATGAGTAAATGCTGGCTCATCAATCAGCTGCTTAAACAACGAAACAACTTTATCTGACCGCCTACAAAATCCACGATTCCATTATCTTGTGAGTTTTCTGAGGCCGTGCGCTCCAATTCTCCTTAGCTTGCTGAATCCTTTGTGGGCTTCTTAAAAATCTCCATTAATCTTGCTGTGTAGCCTTTGCCAGGTCTCCACGGGGCCTTGTTCACCACTGCAAGGCATCTGAAGAGCTTTTCTGTGGCTGTTCTGAATTTTTAAGATCATGCTATTAACCTGTACGGATTTAAAAGGGCTCACCACACACTACTTGCCGGAACTAACACATTTATATATTCCATCAAGGTCCTTTGGCATCTTCTCAAACTTCTCAGCACTGCCAGGTCTACAGGTTGCGCTATTTTGGTGATCGGGCTTTTGTTTGCATGGCACCCAAACTATGGAATGCCTCGCCACTTGAAATCAGGGCAATCGGAGTCGGTAGATAGATTTAAGTCTGCTTTGCAAACCCATCTCTTTAAAGTGGCAGCCTTCCCTGTTTAGTTTGGTCGGTTGCCCTGGTTCTGTTTTTGTTTCTTGATTTTCATGCATTGCGCATTGGGATCCTAAGATGGAAAGCGAATTATACATTTGAATTATTATTGTTTCAGGCGCTCCTTCGCACTAGAGCTACAACTACCAGACTCTTGAAATGATTAATTTATTAATTATTGCATCTATGAATCTAATTCATAATAAACATGCAATTTACATACCATTTGCACACACAACTAGGAGACGCTTGGACCCAAGGTCACAGTTTTCAGGGTTGACCACATCATCATCAGACGTGGGATGGGAGCGTATTCTGCACACTCCTTGTTGCCTTGAGCATTGAGCGTAGCTGAATGAAGAGTAACGCACCCATGTTGTGACACGATGTGCACTCTGCTGTTGTGTTTGCGTTCGGGCTCGAGGTGGAACGATTTTTCACCCTGGCAATTTTGACGAAGTGTCACGATTTAGATTAGAAAAATGTATTCCTCAATCCATTTTTTTAAACTAACACTCGTAAATTAATTGTGGCTCTGCAATGGAAAATAACAGCTGTCATTTTCATACTCTTTTCATAATCTGGGAGCATGAAGAATAATCAGTTGTTTTACATAATAATATGCCAAGAATATACATATTGTTAAGGTTTGTTTTCTTTCTCTACGATTTAAATAATATTCTGGCAAAATAAGTGCATTATTAGAAGCAGTTAAAAGTTAGAGCCAATTTAAAACTAACATCTCACTCTGTATTAATTACTCCCACCTTGTTGGTATCGCTATCTCTTATGTCTTCTGAACTTCCGTTTGAATAATGCATCGCCTGCCACATAGAACATCCCTTTTATCCAGTTACCCAGCTAGTTTAATTAGCAACAGCAGACAGCAGCCACTGACAACAGAGTTCCTGTTGGGGTTGACAGGAGCCCAGCCAAGATACTCGAGGCATAGATATTTTTTTCATATTACTGTAGTATGATTGCGGTGAATAGTAGCACGGCTAGTGCCTGCGGGGTGTGGTTACACGGTTCAAAACATGGATTCTTGGATATGTGCATGCACATTCGCAGCATCACCTCAATCGCCTCCTTCAAGAGACACTTAAAAACTCACCTCTACAATCATGCTTTTGAGCGACTCTGAGCTTGGCTCCGCGCCTCTGAGTTGCGGCCACTACGTCTGCAAATTTGCGCGCGTTACAAATTGTACTATTATTATTATTATGTATATATAGTCAGCTTAGAGAAGTGAACTTCATTAATAATGCATGATGTAAAATTGTTTGTACTGAACTGGGAACGACATTTAACTGCTTTTTGTGTTTAGTTTGTTGTCCTCCTCCCCCCCCCCCCCCGCACCTTCGATCAGCACCGTTGGCTACGTACGGTGCGCGGAAGAAGTTCAACATGCGCACGTAACTCCCGCTTTGTCGTTTCTATTCGTCGCTCGTGTGATATTTCACATTTATGTCTCGGGGGGTAATTTGTAAGAATGTTGACGATCGGTCACGGATGCGCAGACTTCCTCACGAGCCCAACAGAAGAGCAGTGCAGTTCTGGGGGTGGAGTGGCCCCGCAGAGGGTTGACGCTGCACACGACGAGTTAGGTCCACCCCCTATGGCTCTCATCAGGGGCGAGTCATATCTCATCCAGTTCCGTGCCACCGCCTCCATCCCCGCCACACCATCATCATCATCATTTCACCTGCCTGCTCAGGAAGCTAAATGGCAGTGTCGAGGTCTGTTTGCCATGTATAGTTTTTTCGGTAAAGTCACGTAGGTAAAAAAATGAAATTAAAATTAATCAAAATAAAATAATAAAAATCACGACGTTTCGGAGGCAACACAAGTCTCCGTCATTAGGTGGTGATTTTTATTATTTTATTTTTATTAATTTTAATTTCATTTTTTTTACCTACGTGACTTTACCGAAAAAACTAAGAGTATGAATCCTTGCAGTCACGAAAGCTTCAAATCTAGAATGTATGTATGTGTGTACGTTGAACTTCTTTCGCACCGTACGTAGCTAACCATGCCATGACGAGAGGGCTTCGGGAGAGAGTTCTTGTAATACTTTCGATAAAGTCACGTAGGTATAAAATAAAATAAATCACGACGTTTCGGGTGCAACACAAGCGTCCGTCATCAGGTGGGAAAGCTTGCGTTGCGCCAGAAACGTCGTGATTTATTTTATTTTCTACCTACGTGACTTTACCGAAAGAACCAAAGAGTATGGATTCCTGCAGTCACGAAAGCTTCAAATCAAGTTCTTGTAATGCTGCTATCCCTCCGTCGACCGAGCACTTAGACTACGGTGGTTTACTGCACGGTTCCTAGTTTGGGTCGTTCCTGCACATTTATTAAGCTGGGTGATGCGTGAGTTGGTGTTTTCACAGGTCCGTTTTATGCGGGCCCTGAAGGTCAGGCTTGTGTATCTGGGTGTGGGCTCACAAAGAAGGACACATCGAGAGTGGCATCTGTTGCACGGTTGTTAGGGTGGAAAACGCTCGTGGTGGTTTTTGAGGGATTTGGTCGGAGCCTCCGGCAAGATAAATACGCCTCCAATAAAGTTAGATCAGCTTTTAAGAGTATTGGCAATGTCCTCGAGGTGAGTGCCCTGTGCGGCCAGGGCTACGTCACCCGCATATGCGAGCCTGCGAGGTGATGTACATGGCAGGTCACGCACGCGTACGTATGTTAAACAGTGGCGGCGTTAGTTGGGAGCCTTGAGGGAGGCCATCGTTCATCAATTCTCTTGCAGCTGCGTTCTCCTGCGAGGCGTTCACCGTCAAAGTTACGGTTCCTGCGCATCGCGTCCAATCGGTGAGCAGTAGAACCGCGGCATCATCATCAGCAGCAGCATCAGCGGGGGCCATGATGCCACACGGCGTCGTCGTAGTCGGTAGAGAGGTCAATAATTGCCGTGCCGCTTTTTACCTGTCGGCGCCTGAGCCCGGCTTCTTACGGAAGACACCGACCGCCTTTTCCGCAGCAGCAGCAGCAGCTATGGCCGGTTCGACATCCAGATTCTTCAGGGGGTAGTTGGTGATGGATATAATGGGGGGAAAAGTCTGGCAAGCGAGTAACCTGCATGGACCAGCGTGATGGAGTATGAACACACAACCAGCAGGCGTGGCGAGGCCTTCTTACAGCAGTGCTTTGGCTTGGGGTTCGAAATTAGGTATTGTTATTTGATTATTTGAGGTGTGTGGGCTGTGGTTTTAAGATTTGGCTACGTGCTATCAGCGAACATGTTGACAGGTCGATCTTATCAGGTCATGTGTTTGCACGAGTCCTTTGTGGCCAAAGGCTCACAGAGTCGATACTGGTATTTGTTTCTGCATTCTTTGAAGATTACAGATGACAACCTGTCGACACACGCGTGGCTGCAACGGCATGTAACCATAGCACTGCAGTACAGTACTCTCTGTCGTCAAGAAAACTCAAGGGTGGCAGTCGGGTTTTTTACGATCGGGTTTAATTGTTTTTTATATTAAACCCGATCATCTGAGATTGGGAGAAATCCGGTTTAATGGGTTCTAATTGCAGAACCGCACTTCTCAACGATGGGCTTCATCCATTCCAAGCCAAGGAACTCACTGGCGCCCACGATTGTGGAGGAGAAGCTCGTGTTCATCACGACCAACCTGCCCGCCGCATTCTACGACTACCCCGTGCCCGACGGCCCCCCCGAGTACGATAGCAGCACCGACGAGGAAGCAGCCTAAGCCTTGGATCAGAGCTTCGTATTCATTAAACCAGGTTTTAATTCCCCGAAATCGGGTTTAATTGTATTCAAGAAAAAACCCGATGCCTGCCGCTGGAAAAATCGGGTTTTTTCCACCCATGAGAAAACTGAACACATTCGTCAATGACACTGTGACCCTAAAATCAAAAATATTTAATTAGCGACGTTTTGGGTAATGGCCCTTTTTCATAGCACACAAATGAAGGGGCATTGACCATAACTTCACCTATTATCTATATGTTTTGTTTTTAGGCAGCGTTATTGACGGACATATGTTGAGTTTTCTTCGTGTTTATTGTGCTTGTGCACCACTGCCAATGCAGCAGCAGCATCGCCAAATAACTCGTGGCTAAGAAGACTTCTTAGTTTCAAAGTTTTCACGACGGATCATAGTTCAGGGTTTCATCGCTGTATATTTGCGTAGTAAGCTCTCTGCAGAAACACTGTTTAAAGTCTGTCACCCGTAACTGGGTCCACGTGTTCGGGGCCGGAGACCCCCAGTGAAGCTGCGCTGGCCATCTTGATGCACAAGGTTTGCACAGAAACCGCAAATCGTCATGGGCCTACGTTTGCATTACGTTGCCTTTATACATTACAAGCTTTACTACCCGGCTTCGCCTGGGACTTGGATTCACCACGCCCGACCGCCTTCGCCTCCCCAGTGGCGATGTTCACACACCACAGCAGTTACTCGTTTGAGGCTGAGTCAACCTAGGGGAGGCCCAGGACCGGTTCAAATATTCGTCACCGGCGGTGGCCGTGAGCGGGAATCGAACTCGGGTCGCCGGGTTGTTAGCGCGGCGCGCTAACCACTACACTACAATGCGTGACGCTTCCACATGTGCGGGTCACGTGACAGATTTGACGTCACAGCGCACTTGCCGTGCAAAAAATATCTGCATTATTGAGCTTCCCCCCTCCCCAAAAAAAGTGTATTTAAAAAAATTTTGCATGGTGTACAGTCTGGAAAGTACCCACATGGCAAATTTCAAGTTTGTTGCATGTCGGGAATTACGCTAAACATTTTGAACACACATAATCACAACTTTGCCTTTTTTATATGGAGATAGCTGGCACTCACCTGGGTGCCGCGGTGGCGAGATGTTAACTACCTCGCCCGGTATACAGGAGGTTCATGGGTTCGATCCCGACCCTGATGTCTGTATATTTGGAGTTTGTGTGTTCTCCCCGTGGTCTCGTGGATTTTTCTCCAGGTCCTCAGGTTTTTACCTCCACGTTGAGAATCAACATGCGTTTAAAGAGTCTGCTATAAATTCCACATGATGATAAGCCACTTTCTTTTGGCTATCGTTTGTGATAGCCAGGTCGCTTCTGAAAAACAACTATATGGCTCGGTGGGCCTTACTTAGTAAAATAAAAAAAGTTTATTTTTTTATTCCAGCACTTCAAAGATAAGGTTTTTGTTTGGGGGAGGGCAGTGTAGGTTTGTGAAACTCCGCGTGTGTGCAGATCGGTGAGTGTGGTCTCCTCGTATGCGCGGGTTGTTCTCCGGGTTCTCCGGTTTCACCCCAACACGAAGCAACACACCGCTTGAAAGAAAATTGGTCAAACATCCCAAGGCAGGAAGGACCATCCTGAGAAGAGTCTTGGGACTCGGTAAGGGATTTCCACAATAAGTAAATAATATCATCATCCATACTCTTTGGTTCTTTCGGTAAAGTCACATAGGTGAAAATAAAAAAAATAAGAATAACAAAAATAAACATACAAAAATCACGACGTTTCGATTGCAACACAAGCAATCATCATCAGATGTGACAACCACAGCAAGAATTTTTTTTTACTGAAGCGGGAGAGATGCCGGAGTTAAGAGGGTTTATATAAGTCAGAGAGGGGGAGCGTTGCATGTGTGATTGAGACTGAGAGGGGGGGGGGGGAAGTGGGCGGGGCTGTAAGTTTTTTAAATATTTTTTTTTTTTAAATTCACCTACGTAACTTTACCGAAAGTATCAAAGAGTATGGATGCTTGCAGTCACGAAAACTTCAAATCTGGAATGAAAAAAATATCATCATCATTATTATTACTGGGGTTTGTGAAGCTAGCATTGCATGCCACTTGCTATTTGGGATTGATTGTTGAGTGATATATTTGTGGTCATTCGTGCACTTATCTCCATGGTAAATATCTTGATTGAATTCACTGTTGGGGAATTTTACTTCCTCCCTAACGCATGAGAATACTGCAATGGTGTAGTAGCTCACTGGTTATGCAATCCAGAGGTCTGCGGCAGTTGAACCAATGGTGCAAGTTTCTAAAATCATCCACTGCACCTGTCCACCCAACAGTATAAACTATAAACAACATTAAACTACAGTATTTTTTTTTATTTTACCAGGTAAGGCCCACTGAGCTAAGTAGCTCTTTCAGAAGCGACCTGGCCACAAATGATAGCCCAATGAAGTGGAAATGTACAGCAGCCAAATACTCTAATGCACGTTTCTAAATGTGGAGGGAAAAACCGGAGGACCAAGAAAAAAAAATCCACGCGACCACAGGGAGAGCATGCAAACTGCAAATATAGCGGCGTGAGGGTCGGGATCGAACCCACGCCCTCCCATATACCAGGCGAGGGGTAGTTAACATCTCGCCATCGTGAAGCGAATGGTTGCAGCAGTCGATCGGCAAGGCGCGTGTGGTGGGGTAAAGTGTGGGTACTCATCCCTCTTCCACGCCGTCTCGCCCGCATAGCGCAGTAGGCCAAATACCCTCGAGACTTTCATCTCGTGCAGGAGCGACATTGCCAAGGCTCTACCGTCACGTGTGGTTGGGATCGATGCTTGACAAAATACCGGTGGCGTTTGTGTGGAAGTAAACCGGCGGAAACCCATGCAGAGCAGTGGGACAACGCACGAACTCCGCGCAGAAAGGCGCCCGAGCCGGGGAATCGAACCCAGGGCGTGTTGCCACTGTGCCACCTCCGATTGGGCAGCAGGCTGAGGCAATCGGCTTGCTACGCTTGGGAAACCAGTTTAGTTTTGGGTGGCTGCAAACCCATGTTTGACTACGAGTGCACGGTTGTAAAGAGATGCTCGTCCTCAGGTATGCGCGCCGATTTTCACGTCACTCTTTCTAGAAGTCACGGGTGGCCGGTCGTGTCTCCATGAAAACTTGCAGAGCGAGTGCACGAGAGGACCAGACGCGCGCGCGTGTTTACAGATCTGTCGTTCGGCGCATATCGGTTGGCAAGATCACGTTAAGATGTTGCAAGAACGGGTGACAGTTTTGGAGTGGTGGTGCAATGGTTAGTGCACTGCACCGTGAACTCAACGACCTTCAGGACTTCGATTTCCAACTACGGCTATCATCGGTGGCATCGCACGAGATATCTCAATTCCTACTGGCCACCACACCCCCTTCGCCCCGTCGCCAACTATACACTGACCAACGTGGTGAAGCACGGTCAAACAACCCCCTCCATCTACCACTGGATTGGGCGCCATGGTAAAATAAAAAATAGTTTAGTTGAGTTTATAGTTTTAACTTCGGGTTATAAAATATAACAAAAAATTGCGCACCTCTGGATTGTCGGAATTCGGTCAAGAACGTTCGCTTTCGACTCGTTTGTTCAACGGTAATAATTGCCTTGCACAGCATGGTGAAAGGCCTCATCCAGCAGTGGATTGACATACGGGCTCCACTTGTGCACGTGTGCAATGGTGCATCTCGGCTGCCCACCTTCACGCAGGTTAGCGCTGCTGTGCTACGAACACAACGACGCCAGTTCCTCTCCCGCTCACGACCAAAAATAGTGGCGAATATTCGAACCGGTCCTGGGCCTCCCCTAGGTCGACTTGGTCTTAAATGAGTACCTGATGTGGAGTGTAAATATTGCCACTGGGGAGACAATGGCCGGGCGTGGTGTTGGGCCACCCATACCCTCCTGTGCCATGCCGGCCTTCATAGGTGCTACTTGCAAACAGCATTTTCCCCAACGGTCTGTTAAGTCTACACGGGGGACCTTTGTCTTTTTGTCTGTGCGTGTGCCCAGGCATATTGTGCGTGTGCACAACACGTGGGAGCGTTAGTGTCGTGTTAGCGCGGCGTCGCCCTACGAACCTGGCTACCTGAGATTGATTCCCACTTATGGCCGACACCACTGACGATTATCGGAATCGGTCCTGGGCATCGCCTATATTGGCTTGGCCTCAAATGAGTACCTGGTGCGATGTGTAAACATCGCCACTGTAGAGAAAAAGGTGGCTGGGCGTGGTGTTGGCCACCCTACCCCCTCGTGTGCCGTGCCGGCCTTCATAGGCTGCTCGCTAACCCGGGACCACCTTTGTCTTTTTTGCGCGTGCGCCTGTGTCGATCATCCAGATCAAGTCGAACCAGAGCGACGTGTGGCGCGTGCTGGAGGGCAAAGCCGTGAGGTTCGAGCTGGTCGACATCGCCTCCAACGATGAGCTCCGCCAGAACATGAGGCACCTGAGTGGAAACCCCACGGCTGTGCCGCCGCAGATCTTCAACGACAACACCTACTGCGGGGTGAGCCCTCCCTCCGCGTCTGCCCCCTCCCCCCTCCCGTTCGGATTTTAATCTGTAATAAAACAATAAAACGACGAGCAGACACGTGGCAAACAGAAAACCTGACGCAGGCTGGGAACAGATTTGAACCCCTTTCCCCATTCCGAGACGTCTGTAAGTTGCAAGGGGTTTGGGTGTTCCTATTCTTAGGTTTTTTCGGTAAAGTCACGTAGGTAAAAAATTTCGTCACAGCACGATAGCTGTATCATACAGCTATCGTGCTGTGACGGTCCCACCTGAAGACGGAAGCTTGTGTTGCCTCCGAAACGTCGTGATTTTTATTTTATTTTTATTTTACTTTTATTCATTTAAATTTTTTACCTACGTGACTTTAACGAAAAAACCTAAGAATATGAATCCTTGCAGTCACGAAAGCTTCAAATCTAGAATTTGGGTGATCCGTTCGCCGGCGAATCTCAAAACGCGCTAGCTGGCTCGGCGTTAATTTCATTTAGAGATGCGTGTAGCACCGCTGTTTATAAAGACGTTACTCACCGCAAAGAACTGTAGCGACACGACCGCGCTCTACGATAGCTGGTGCCAATCTGTGGCACACGCCCTCTTGCACTGCCTTTTGCTTCCGATTACGCTCCGATTAGGTACACGTACGTCATCGGAATGGAATCGGAAGAAAAACTGATGAAGTACACGTACGTCATCGGAATGGGAAAAGGTCAACAGCATGCAAAAATCCCCCGTATAGCCTTAACAGACTGTGGGAGCAAGTGCTGTTCGCGAGCACCTATGAAGGCCAGAACGGTACACGAGGGGGTGGGTGGCCAGCACCACGCCCGACCGCCTTTGTCTCCCTAGTGATGATGCTTACATGCCGCACCAGGTACTCCTTTCAGGTTGAGTCGACCTAGGGAAGGCCCAGGACCGGTTCAGATAATCGCCACTGGTGTTGGCCGTGAACGGGAATCGAACCCGGGTCGCCAGGTTCATAGCGCAGCGCACTAACCGCTACACTACCGCTCCGCAGCATACACGCACACACACACAGATGTGCAGCTCTCACTTGGCCCGACCCTTCCGTTGTGATTGGTTTTCTCGTAATTTACAGATGTGGACTAGTAGCGTCCCCCATAGCATGCAGCCACAAAGTCATCTTCATAGATTAGGTTGCCAGGGGAAGATGGCAGCAGCAAACATGGCTGCACTGTACAGATGAGTTCTAATCTGGACGAAACTGGTCCGCGGTTGTCTTTGTTTATGAATGTTAAGGTTCTTTAACCCCAATCCAAGGCGGCAGTAGATGCTGCATGGATCGCAGCGATGCTGCCAGGGTGTGCATGGATGGCGCGCTCGCCGGTGATGTGTTTGATGGTTTGATCTTTACCAGTCGCAGATTGGCGAATCTTTGATTTTCCATTTATGGACCAACGTGGTACGCCGCACATCTCCCGTGCTGCGTCCGAGCGCGGCTCAGTGTGGTCCACAGCCGTCGTGAGAGAGAGAATCCCGGCACTTCTACGGTCGGGTCCCCAATGATATTCTTGTTTACCACGTTCGTAGCCGCCGATTTTACGAATGGTCACCCGCATCTGTGACATGCGTGAAATGCATCTTGGCGTTATCGTGAAGTTGCCCTGTTGCTATGACACCCTTCCGTGACCCCCCCCCCCCCCCCCGTCTCTCTCGACCCTGCAGGACTACGAGCAGTTTGCAGAAGCCGTGGAGCTGGACAGCCTGGAATCTTTCCTGAAGCTCAAATGAAACGTTGCCATTCCACGCGGCGGCCCCACGCACACCGCTCCGTGCGCGCCCCCTTACCAATCGTTTTTTTCGCTCGCGATAGTCCGCCGCCAGAACGCACTGCTTCTTGTTACGTTGATATTTGTAACAAGCCGATTCTATGGACGCCACTGCACGTTTTGGCAAACTTTCCACGGACCGACTTTCCTCGCCCGAGCGTTTCATGCCCGGGACCCAATTCCCCCCCCCACCTTGTCCATTCCGCCCAAGCGCACGGTCACGCAACACATTCCTCCGGGCCAGTTCTGTGGACATGCTTTGAATTCTTGCCATTTAGCATTAGTTTTTTTTCTTGCTGCGTCCTGGCTTGTGGATTAAATGCAATCGTCGTCCCTTTGCTCACCCGCGCTGTCGACCCATCCACACTGAGCTTAAAGCCACGAAAACCACAGTTGCCATAAGGTCACCGCGGGTGCCTGGTGGCACTTCTCCAGCCAATCTGCGAGCGGGATGCCCCTTTGCACGAGGAGTGTTTCTGAACGTTTTGCCTCTCCCCCCCCCGTGCCACGAACTTCGTGTTGTCTGGATTTAGCGGGGTTGTGGGAGAAAGGGGGGTCGTTTTCTTGGAAAATAACGGAAAATCAAGACGGGTCTGTTGTGGTTTTTTAAATAAAAAAATCCGTTCAATGAAGAAAGCAATAAATTGTGGCTCTTGAGAAAAAGTTTTATTTGCGTGCACGTTTCCTATCTGGTTTGATTCAAAACTAATTTCTCGTGGATTTTCTACTTTCGAATTTTTTTTTTACTTCAGCCATCGCCATTACTATCGTATCACTTCCAGTTTGTTTTGTCCATGCTGCGTTGTCTGTTTACTGCAGTTGCCATGACGGTTGCAAAGTCCTGATGATTCTTTTTGGTTCTTTCGGTAAAGTCACGTAGAAGGGAAGTAATAAAATAATAAAAATAAAACAGGTGAAGAAACAGGTCTGTTTCTTCACCTGAGGACGGCTGCTTGCATTGTGGCCGAAACGTCGTGAGAATTATTTTATTATGTTTAATTTTTATTATTTTATTACTTCCCTTCTACGTGACTTTACCGAAAGAACCAAGAAGATGAATCCCTGCAGTCACGAAAGCTTTAAGTCCTGATGATTCCCAACACGGATGAAACCAGTGTACACTTGTCTAATTCATCTGCTCCTCTCTAAAATCACAAGGCCAAGATTTTGACTTTTACATTGTTTTAGTTCCTGCGTTTTTTGTGCAGTCATTGGTGTTCAGGCTAAGACCATCAACTAGCTACACTTGAGGGGCCAGAAAATCGGAGGCAGCTGCCTGGATTCTAACCCAGAATCTCAGCAGTGTCAGCTGAGAGTGCCCTAACTTGAGCAACCTTGAATCTCGTGACGAGGTGAAATCCAGTCGATTGTCAACAGGTTCAGTTAATGTTTTTTGTTGTTTGTAACAATCGTGGCTCTGGACAGGACCAGGTGTGATCTTGTATCTGTAAGTCGATTCATGAGCGTGTAGCAGTCGCTGTCCAAACTTGATCTATTTCAGGCGATTTGTTTAAAACTGGCCCAGGAGATTGTGAACCGCAAATCAACACTACTGAGAGCGATGATAGCTAGGAAGTGTAACAGTCGCATCTTTAATCTTAACACAATTTTCGATACATCGACATGGCAATGCGCGAGAGTCAAAGTCATGACAACTCCCAGCCGGAACTTCCATAAACCACACGACGACATCGTATATTTAGAACGCTTAAGTCATTGTGAATGTGTTTATTTTTACAAGTAGCTAATTCTTTTGCTCACAGTTTCGACAACGCGGCTCGATTGCACTCCCAACCCTCTCCCATTCCGATGACGTGCATGTACGTCATTAGTTTTTCTTCCGATTCCGTTCCGAAACTGGAAGAAAAACTAAACAACTTTATCGTTACCGAGGCTCCCGCAAGGCCATGCGGGAGGGCGTGTGGCATAGTTTGGTGCCAGCTATGATAGAATACGGTCGTTTCGCTACGGTTCTCTGCGGTGAGGACAATATCTTTAAAAACAATGGCGCTACGCCTCTCGAAATAAAATTAACGCTGAACCGCTTGCGCGGCATTCCATGATTCAGCGGTGAACGGAAACGGGTAAAGGGTTCAGTGGCACGAGCGAATTTGCAAAAACGTCGTCTGCTTCCGCGTGCCAGTGGGCAGGCAAACATCGACGCGCCGGTGGCAGGTTGCGCGAGGGTTCCGGTAACACACGGACATGCATTTTAAACACGAACGCCGTGGAGTGGCCTGTGGGACGCGGGAGAACGCCGCTGCGCTTCGTGATGCGGCCTCCCTCCGGCGGCGAGCGACGGTGACGGCCCACCGGCGGCGGCAGCTGCCACCACGGCCGTGAAGCCTCCCGCCGTGTTCCGCCGTGTTCCAAGGCCTGAACGCGGAAACTCCTGCGGGAGCACACACGGCGGACGGGAACGTGACATTCGGGGCGAACGGGACTCGTCCGTTAGGCGTAAAATGTGGGTGTCGGCATTTTCTCAGACATTGGGTGGAAAAGCGGCTGAGCCGCTGGTTTTTTTTCCAATTTGGCTGTTTTCCACAAAGTGTTGGTGCACAAGTGGTGTGTGCCAACGTGATTAAAGCTGGTGGCGTTCGGCAAATACAGCGAGTTGATCGTCACGTCAGCCACCTTGTTTTACTTTTCCCAATTGTTTCTCCGATTGCGCGACGTCACGAGTAGAAGTATCCATTCGGATCTCTGGCAAAGCAGTGCCACCTGCTTGTTAAGAAAACGGCCCACAGAAGCGGATACCGTGGAACTACCCTCTGAGACCGTTTCATGCGCCCTCTGGTCCACAGTAGAGGGTAGCACCTTCCTACCCGCCTCTGCATATGAGAGTAGCGTTCATCGCATGAGAGTGAAGCCAATTATGACAATTGATATTTTAGCCAAATTTTTTATTTTAGAATTTGTTATTTTAGAATGTATATTTTATTTTAGAATTTTATTTTAGATATTTTCGAATTTATTTTATTTTAGATTTTTTATTTTCGGTTTAATATTTTATTTTCGATTTTTATTTTATTTTAGAATTTGTATTTTATATTTTATTTTAGATACTTTATTTTAGAACTGATATATTTTTTAGAATTTATATTTTATTTTAGAATTGATATTTTATTTTTGAATTTAACTTCATATTTTAGTTTAGATATTTTATTTTAGAATTAATATTTTCTTTCAGAATTCATATTTTAGCCAAATTTGGTGCAGAAACAACGTGAATGCAGTCATTGGTAACCAGGACTAAGACCATCAACTAGCCCCACTCTCTACTTTAATAAAGTTACACGAACGTAATAGCTGCCAATAATTACCATGTTGGCCTTCGTGCCGCTTTACTCCGCCGCATCCTGCTCGACGACCAGGGGAGGGAAACGAGAGAAGTGAATCGTTATCATCGTGGTGGCACAGAGGGGGTGGCACAGTTGGCAACACTCGTGCCTCGCAGCGAGAATCTTCTGGGTGTGACTCCCCGACTCAAGACGCCTTTCTGTTTGGAGTTTGTTCACCCCCTGTGCCGCGTGGGTTGCCGCCGGGACGCTCCGGGTTTGTTCCCGCAGCTAAACGAAACCCCACAATGTAACTTTGTATCGGCCAACACATCGCAATTTTCACGCGCTTTCAGGTGTGCTTCTGCGCGGCCGGCTGGAACGCTCTTAGGAAGCCAATGGAGCCATGCACTTATCAATCATATAGATTGACGAACTCATTTCTTTAGAACTGCTTTGTGTTTAGTTGCCTGTCCTTCCCCCGCGCCTCCCATTGGCATGGTCGGATACGTACGGCGCAAAAGAAGTCCAGCATACACACGTGCAATGCTGAACGATTACACCACTTCTGCGAAAACGTGACAGGACCCTCCTGAAAAAGAGCCTTGAGACTCGGTGGGGCCTTCCTGCGTAAATAATGCGTTGTAATGAAAACACAAACGTAATTTCACGCCTCACTTCTGAGAGACGAGGACAACATCATAGCAGCAATATAGCCCAGTGGGCCTTACCTGTTCAAATAAAAGATAGTTTATAGTTTTAATGGTTGATATGTTCAATCCCAACCGAGTAATTTGCCGATTAATTTTAGAAAATCTTGGCCTTCGGGTCTGTCCTGGTCAGTGACCTGGAAAATAATTGCATCGCCAGGCTAGGCCGGGTCACATCGAGATGGGCAACATCAAACCGACGTATTTTAAATAGGCAATGTCATTTCATTTGTAATCTAATTGGCAACTAAATTACACACCGCAAAGTAATTGGTCATTTGTACCTGCGTTACACAAGACGCGGTTAATACATAATTTGTATCAACACACCGCATTACCATACTCCAGTAATATTTCAACTCTATTACTCCATCGCTGCCTGACCCAACCCACCACATCCAGTATGGCTCTCACAATGCACGCATGTTGAACTTCTTTCGCACCGTACGTAGCCCACCGCGCTAATCGGAGGTGTGAGAATGACTGCGGCTACTGGTCACGCGCTTGCCAGCGACGTGGAGAACATTGGCTGAGATATGATCCCCACGCGAACGTGAATTTCCATAGATGGGCTGTCGGTGGCAGCTTTCGCTAAGCCTGTACACGGACTAACACAGAGACGTCACGACATCGCTGTCATTGTCACTGCCCCGTCAGTTGTGGTACGGCAGCGTCAATTAATTTCCACAACGCTGCCGCGTCGGCCTGTGCCCTACCACGGCCGCTGCGATGGCACGACCGTCAGCGGGCCCGCTTGTGTGAGATCGCAAACGCGTCGAGTAGCAAACAGCTCTGGGTTGTCGACGGGACGCGGTGCAGAGGAACACTCCACGCACACGCGAGCGCGGTTGAGGATCGGGGTTTTTTGGGGGGTGCAATCGAGCCGCGTCGTCAATAAACTCTGAGCGAAAAAAAAAAATATTATCTAGAATTGGAATTAACTAAACAAAATAAACCACACACATTCGCAATGACTTGAAGGGTTATAAATATGAATTGTCGTCGTTTGGTTTCATGGAATCGCCGGCTGGGAGTTTGTGGTGACTTTGACTCGAGCGCATTGTCATATCGATGCATCGAGAAATGTTTAATTAAAATCAAAGATACGACTGTCACACTGCCTCGCGGTCCTCGCTGCGCAGCGTTGATTCGCCATTTCCAATCGCCTGTGCCTGTTTCAACAAATCGCCGCATGTACGGTGCGAAAGAAGTTCAACGTGCACTCACTGACGCACGCGTCCAAGGTGTAAAGGTAAAAGCGCAGCCCTGCAAAAGTGCGCTCATTCTCGCCGCTGCCGACGCCAGTGACCTTCTCCAACACAGGCAGCTCCCAGAGAGGAGCCCCCTCACCCACGTGCATTGGTCGACACCTCCCGCAACGGGACAGACGTCTCGGGAGAGTCGGAGCAGAACCGGCCCTAGACCTTTGGGGGCCCTAAGCAAAATTTGGTTGGAGGCCCCTTTGATGTATGATTTTTTTCACCCACTAACTAGCAGTGACTCTAGGGGGCCCTCTGCTGGCCACGGGGCCCTTTGCAATTGCAAGGGTCGCTTAGTGGCTGGGCCGGCTCTGAGTCGGAGAGGTACCCACACTTTACCCCACCGGACGCGACCCGCCGATCGACTTAATTGTGGCGAATCCACTTCGACTGCCGGTGAGAAGCGGCGGTGGCGAGGGGAGAGGGGGGTGATGAACGAATCTGAAATCGAACCTGCGAGCACCGGATCGCGAGTCCGGTGGCGCTGCTAACCATCGCTCCGCGGCATCTTCCGAAAATACGCCAGTCAAGTACAGACGAAGAACAACATTCATACACACGGACAAAGATCCCCCGTATAGCCTGAACAGACTGTTGGGACAAGTGCTGTTAGCGGGCACCTATGAAGGCCAGATAGGCACACGAGGGGGCGGGTGGCCAGAACCACGCCCGGCCGTTTTTATCTCTCCTGTGGCGATGATTTTACACGCCGCAACAGGAACATATTTGAGGCTGAGTCGACCTAGGGGAGGACCGGTTCAGATAATCGTCACCGGTGTTGGCTTGTGATCGGGAATCGAACTCTAGTCGCCGGGTTTGTAGCGCAGCGCGTTCACCACTACACCACCGCTCCCCACACACGCACGCACACGTACACACACACATACAAGCACAGGGTAAAATAAGCAAGGGGTGACGTTGACTAAGCCGGACACGCAACACTGCACATTGAGCCATTTGCCAACAGCTGCTATGTGCAAGAGCTGACTCGGCTATATGACAGCACGTTTTGCAGCATTGGCCGTAATCACAAAGAAAAAAATAACCCGTAAAAACAAAGTTTTTCACTATAAATCCTTTATATGCGTGGCGGCTAGAGTCCTCTCGTCCTCTGGCTTGAGATGGCTGCCACCTATGGGTCAGATGATTGCCTGCCACCATTAAGCAATTGGTAATTAAATATAATTTTTTTTCCTAAAAAGTGTAAAATTTAGGAAAAAAATTTTCACGAAAATAAATTGGCACGCACAACGAGTCTGTGTGCGAAATGTCAGCTCGATTGGATCACGGGAAGTGGGTTAAAAAACGACCGAAAGATTTGCACGGTCGTAAGCGCGCAAGCAAGCAAGCAAGTGAACTTAATATAAAGGATTTAAAAATGCATCTACACGCAGACCAACAGCCACCCACAGCCCTTGTGTCGACCCACTGCTGGATCAAGGCTTTCAGATCACGGCGGTCAACGCAGGTTGGTGAACAGAGACACCAGAACCAACCAGTTCAGCCTTCTAATGTTAGTCGTGGCAGGGAATCTAACTCAAGGTCACCGAGTTCATAACACTGGGGCACGCTCAATTCCCAACACAATTTCAATTCTCATTGAAAACCAACGTGGGCATATCTCTGAAAAGAGTGCAGCTAAACTTTGTGGAAATGTAGAGAAGATCTGTCCGTCTCAATACGAAACGTGCACTCGTGAACACGGCACGGGCACGGACGTGAAGTTACAACAATTAATGAAGATACGTGACCAGGACACACGCTCAAAATACTACAGTCTCCTTTAACACGGTAGTAGTCGCTGCGTTCCTGAAGAACACCGCATGATGGAAACATCGCGTTATAATAAATAATGTATGGGTAAAGCACAGTCCGCGATAACACGTGAGCTGCGTACGCAGACTGAACAAAGACTTGAGGTGTGTGGGTAGCATCTAGAAGCATCCAGCAGCATCCAGCCATGCGTGATGCGACGCCGAGGCAAGCGTACAACCGCGTATTCCTTACACGTGCAATGTAGTCCCATTCACTCAATCGCGTTATATCCAATTCGCATCCGCGGTATATAAAAAATTAACCCGTAAAAACAAAGTTTTTCACTATAAATCCTTTATATGCGTGTTCAATGGGCCACAACCCAGCCCACATTGGTTTTTGAAACGGGCGGCTAGAGTCCTCTCGTCCTCTGGCTTGAGATGGCTGCCACCTATGGGTCAGATGATTGCCTGCCACCATTAAGCAATTGGTAATTAAATATAAAAACAAATTTCCTAAAAAGTGTAAAATTTTGGAAAAATGTTTTCACGAAAATAAATTGTCACGCACAACGAGTCTGTGTGTAAAATGTCAGCTCGATTGGATCACGGGAAGTGGGTTAAAAAACGACCGAAAGATTTGCACGGTCGTAAGCGCGCAAGCAAGCAAGCAAGTGAACTTAATATAAAGGATTAAAAAAAAAGTCTTCCCTAACACATAAAAATTCGCGTTATATCCAATGCGCCCCATGAAAACGAGACCATACTAACTTCCTTCCGCGGTCACCTTTGAACAAACACCGCGAATTAACACGCGCTGCTAATGGGGGGGGGGGGGGGGTGATGCAATCAGTGGGCACCGTTGCGTGTGGGCATCACACACAGCCGAGGGGGGGGGCGGGGTGATTCCCCGTATCGCCTGAACAGGCTGTTGGGGCAAGTGCTGTTAGCGAGCAGCAGCTATGAAGGCAGGTACGGCACACGAGGGGGTGGGTGGCCAGCACCACGACCGACCGCCTTTGTCTCCCCAGTGGCGACGTTTTTACACACCGCACCAGGTACTCATTTGAGGCTGAGTCGATCTAGGTGAGGCCCAGAACCGGTTCAGATAATCGTCACCGGTGTTGGCCCGTGAGCGGGAATCGAGCTGGGGTTGTCGTGTTTGTAGCGCAGCGCGCTAACCGCTACGCCACCGCTCCCCACAGACACACAACGCACGCGCCAACGAGTCACGTGTTGTCGATGCGCTCGGGGTACAATGCCCGTGGGACCACTTGACCACGGGGCACTGATGTCTACATTGACACATTTCGTAGCTTAACACGGGGTAAGTTTTGTTGCCAGATAAAATAGTAAAAAATCAATTATCATATTTTGCTACTGGCAAAGGAGGTTCCAATGATGTAAATGCTTACCCCGAGCTCTCATACTCTGATGGTGCATTGTCTTTGAGTTGTGCGCCTTTTGGCGTCATCTGGTCCAACACCATGTGAGACTAGGCTCTAAGGAAAGCTGTCTCGGGTGTGGACCAATCAACTTCAAGGACAGTGCATAGATTATCAGAGTTATGTTTTTTGTTTGCATTCCGACTGCAGGTATTGTGGTCAATGCAAACATGACTCCTTGTAAAAAAAGGTGTCAGTTTTGTTGCCAGATAAAAGGGTAAAAAAACAATTACCACGGGGTAAGTTATGGCCAGATTTGTTTTTGGCTTCTTCTTGGAATGGCTGCTGATCGTGATGCAAGCGGTCTTTCTCGGACTTTCATGTCCCACGGGCCGCTTCAGCCGATGCAAACATTTCTACGGACCCCCCCACCCACACTCCTGGTGAAAAAACGCATTCACTTCTCTCTCTAAATACCACTTATACTAAATGAGTCATAATGGGAACATTCGTTTACGCAGAAATATAAAAAAAAATTAGATCGGGGGACATTCAGATCTTCGGGTCAGGGTAGTTTAACCAGGGTAGTTCACCGAACTTAATTTCTATATTATTAAATATCATAAGTAAAATATGAATTGATGTAATCATTGTCCGGATCGAGCCGTGTTTGCATCACAGCTACCACGGACTACCTGGAGGAACCGTCACGGACCACTCACTGGTGGTGCGGGAACCACACTCCTGTAGAGCAGCAACAACTATGAGTTTACATCGGGGTGGTTGAGCCAGATAATTGCTGTGTGATGCCTCCTTCCTCGTATTTGTGAATCGGATGTTGAGTGGTTTAATGTCCCACAGAGGCGTTGTTTCTCTGTGTGCGTATGTGTGTGTCTCTCTCTGTCTCTGAGTTGTCTCTCTCTGCTTGTGTCTGTCTGTGTATGTCTCTTCGTGTGTCTATGTTGTGTGTCTCTCTCTGTGTCTCTCTGTTGTCTCTCTCTGCTTGTGTGTCTGTCTGTGTGTCTCAGTGTGTCTATGTTGTGTGTCTCTCTCTGTGTCTCTGTGTTGTCTCTCTCTGCTTTTGTCTGTCTGTGTGTCTCTGTGTGTCTATGTTGTGTGTCTCTCTCTGTGTCTCTGAGTTATCTCTCTCTGCTTATGTGTCTGTCTGTGTGTCTCTCTCCGTATGTCTATGTTGTGTGTCTCTCTCTGTGTCTCGGTGTTGTCTCTCTCTGCTTGTGTCTGTGTGTCTCTGTGTGTCTATGTTGTGTGTCTCTCTCTGTGTCTCTGTGTTGTCTCTCTCTGCTTGTGTCTGTCTGTGTGTCTCTGTGTGTCTATGTTGTGTGTCTCTCTCTGTGTGTCTCTGAGTTATCTCTCTCTGCTTATGTGTCTGTCTGTGTGTCTCCGTGTCTGTGTTTTGTCTCTCTCTGAAATGTAGCAATCTTTGGAAGAACGTAATCAACCAGGTACAGTGTTGACTGTTATGTTATCCGACTCGCTGTGTTGTATTGCATTATATTTCTAAATTTACTAGGTTTGTTTTCTCTTTCATTTGTACCTGATGATTGCTTGTGTTGCAATCGAAACGTCGTATGCTAGTATTTAATACATTTTTCTTTCTACGTGACTTTGCCGAAAGAACCCAAGAATATGTCCCATGGTTCTGTTCTGGGTGACCGCATCATCATCATCAGCATCTGCTGCCATGGTTTGTGCGCTGGATGTGAATTAGTGTTGTCTCACCAGCTTCATGGCTGACGATCGGAGCCAGCGATCATTTGCGTCGGGTCTTTCACGAGGCGTTTGTTTGTGACTTCTCCCCCCTCCACCCAACAAGTGGCGCTCGTTAAGCAATCTGGGATGCAGTCGGGTGGCTCCGATAGCTAACAGAGCAGGGCCGCCCACAGAGGTGGAGAAACGGGGAAACTTTCTCCAGACCTCAAATAAAAGATGACCCCATAACGGAGCCGTGGTTTTTTATGTCGCCAAATCACTCTCGTCCCTATCTCGTACGAAATTAGAAACAACTACAACTTCATGTCTAGGTTGTAAATCCAAGTTCACAATGCGCTCCACCGTTTGTTTGACTTCGTGGATCACGGTTCAGAGCAAGTATGGAGTTGGCCAAAGATCCCAATATAGGGCGACAGAACTTGGGCAATTATCAGCACCAGTTTTGGCTTCCTTCCCACCTCTTACTGTCGTTTCTCGCTCCTCTGAATCTTTTGCTCTCTCTCTCACCGAGAGTGAACGGAAATTATGTGGCGCGTTACAAACTGTAACCTTAATTACGGGACCGGCCGTCGAATTACCGGACAGGCACGGCCAAGATACTAGATTCGAAATTACATTTGAGCCACTTGTGACCACCTACCGCTTTGTTATCAAGCGGAGCGAGCTGTCGGTCAAAAACCCCGGGGGGTCATCGATAACCGCACAAAAAATGTCGTTTGTGACCTAGCGTAGCATATCTCGTCGCTAAACCAGTTTCTTTCCTGTCCAAGTGCAAAGGGGAGCTCGCGACTGCTCTGCAGAACCTGTGCCGTGAACTCTCGCACCACCGCATTCCTTGCAGGAGATGCAAATCTCTCCTAGGGCGTGCGCGCTCAGGCAGGCACACACACACAGATACACACAGACACACACACAGGCACATACACAGACACACACAGACACACACAGACACATACAGACACATACATACAGACACACACAGACACACACAGACACACACACATGCACATACACAGACACACACAGACACACACAGACACATACAGACACACACAGGCACGCACACAGGCACATACACAGACACACACAGGCACGCACACAGGCACATACACAGACACACACAGGCACGCACAGGCACGTACAGACACACACAGGCACGCACAGACACACACAGGCACGCACAGGAACACACAGACACACACACAGACACGCACAGGAACACACAGGCACGCACAGGAACACACAGACACACACACAGACACACACACAGACACACACAGACACACACAGACACACACAGACACACACACATAGACACACACACAGACACACACAGGCACACACAGACACACACACAGACACACACACACAGACACACAGACACACACAGAGACACACACACCGACACACACACAGACACACACAGAGACACACACACAGAGACACACACAGACACACCAGGCACACACACAGACACACACACACAGACACAAACACACGGACACACACAGACACATTTCGCACGACGTGCAGGCCGGTCTTGTCGGTCCGCCGAGTAAAATGACCCCAGGGTCACGGCTGCGTGGGGTCACGCTCTGCGACAACAATACAACAACAACAATGGTCCCCCGGCTCTCGGCTGGGTGCCCGCTGTGATGTTGCCAAAGTAATGTCTTCTTCTTGGTTCTTTCGGTAAAGTCACGTAGAAGGGAAATAATAAAATAATAATAAAACATAACAAAATCATTATCTGTTGTATTTTTTATTATTTTATTATTTCCCTTCTACGTGACTTTACCGAAAGAACCAAGAAGATGAATCCCTGCAGTCACGAAAGCTTTAAATCGAGATTTAAAGTAATCTCTGTTGCTAAAAGCCGGCGTCAGAGCAGAGTCTCTCTACCGCTTCGTGCGACACTCTTTGTCGCTCTCTCTCTGTCACCAACACAGGGGTCGGCAGCCAAAATAACAATACGAGCCATTTTCCTCGAATTGGGTAAAAACCCCTCAATATTTCAGAAGCCGCAATACGTTTGGGTCATTGATAAATAACTCCGCGAAGCAGCAACGTTGTGGGTTTACTCTCCAACACACAACCGGCGTGTGCTGTACTAGTAACGAATTGCCACGTTTTGTTAACGTGACAAACCTTATTAATTGGCTGCGTCGGGTGGTGGCGGGTTTAACGACGCATTTATATTTTCGGGATCTAAAAAAAAAACACCCTCTGTTATGTATAGATGTACACGCACGCAAACACACACCGTGGCAGAATTAGAATATTAGAAGCCTCGGGATGAAAACCCATTACTCCTACAGCCCACGTTCTCTGCCGTTGTACCCAAACAAATACAAAGTTCTTACTTCAGGTTCAACCGTTTCGAAACCCGCCGACGACATACTCCTTGCTGTTTTGAGAAGTGCCGATGGGACATTTCCCATCGTGCACCGGCACATTTCTACCACTGCATAGACAACGAAGACAAATACAAAGCTTCTCCCGTGTAGCTTGCAAAAGTTCATGTTTTTTGTTTTTTGTTTGTTGCGGTTGCACCCGATTCAAGAGCCGAATGGCTCACAGGGCTATACCAAAAAAATGTAACTGAAAACAGACTTTGTTGGGGGCAATTGCTGTAAGCGAGTAGCATCTACGAAGGCCAGTTCGACACACGAGAGGATGGGTGGCCAGCACCACGCCCGACCGCCTTTGTCTCCCCAGTGGCAATGCTTACACACCCCACCAGGTACTCATTTTAGGCTGAGTCGACCTAGGGGGAGACCCATGACTGCTTCAGATAATCGTCACACTGGTGTTGGTGGCCATGAGCGGGAATCGAACTCGGGTCGCAGGCTTCGTAACGCAGGGCGCTAAACACTACTACACACACAAATTACCACGTGTACATTTACATTACACATCATCACGTACACACGTGTTCCGCGCGCGCGCACACACACACACATAGAGACACATCGTCATGTGTGCGCTCGGTGAACATGCAACCGACGTTGTTGGCACCGTGACCGGAATCGGTGGAGCACCAACGTGTCCCCGTGTTTAGTGCGGGGCGCGTGCATCATGGGAGATCTAGAGCCAGTGTTGCATTTCCGAGTTCACGCGCGCGCGTGCGCGAGGCGCCCCTACACCTGTCAACCCCTTGTCAGTGCTCTTTGGTTCTTTCGGTAAAGTCACGTATAAAGATAAAATAATAAATTAAATACTAGCATACGACGTTTCGATTGCAACGCAAGCAATCATCAGCAGGTATAAATTAAATAGAAACACAAATCTAGTATACTTTAGAAATGCAAGTCAGTGATCTACCTTATTACAGACCAATGCAGACCGTGTTGGTCACCCAGTGCCCCCTTTATACATCTCAACGTTCATCCTACAAAGTGCCATCACAAGGGAGCAACACAAGTTAAAAAAATAGACATTTTAGTTTGCCCGTATTGAAAGGGCTGTACGCCGTATGGACCTGCAAACTCAATTTGCCTGCACATGAAGAGCACGTGGTAACCCCGATGGGTTGACAGGTGGCCGCTCCGGGTTTCCGAACGACGCCGCGCGCGTCACAAAGAACCATCGAGGCCAATGGCGGAGCCGGGATTTTCAGGGAGGGGGGGGGGCAACCCCTCCAGCAAATATTTTTTTCGGTGTTGTTAGTAAGGAGTTGTTAGTAAGTAAGGACTAGTCCCTTGCCTTTTATTCGAAGCGTGTGCGGCGATGGCGCAGCCATCGACCGAGGGTCGAATTCGAACCGCGTTGTGTGATCGGCATCGCGCTCGCTGAAGGTGTTGATGCCTTCAGGGAAGTCGTGTACTGTAGACGCAACTGCGTACAATTCTGAGTCACTTATAACTGCTTTGCCGTTACTTATTGCCAATTACGGACTCAGACTATTGTCCTATCATCTCATAGAGTCCCTGGCTCGTAATAATATGCTACACAGTGGCAGCGGGGGTCGTAAAATGCCGATTTATTACTAATAAACCCCAATGATCCGATGGAAATCCCTAGGGATTTCGATCGGATCATTGGGGGGGGGGGGGCACGCCCCCCCCCCCTCCACTCGCAACTGAAAAGGGCCACGAGCCAGGGCTGAGTTTCTCGCCCAATCTCTCGGGGTGGTGGCACGTGACCAGCCACAGCCCCCGCCGCAGCCAGAGCAAGAGAGTTATACTGGATGTGGTGTGCCGGGGGTGCTGAATTATGTTCCGAATCGCCGAACACCCCGCCCCCCCCCCCCCTCGGATAGATTGGACTGAAAGTACGTCCTGGCTGCGACTAACATATATAGATTAATATAATGCATTAATTCAAACAATAGCGTGTAATCTGCGTGTCGTTAGCTTAAACACAAAAACTATTGAGTCACAGTCGCCTCAACACGTGAGTGTTTAAACGCAGGGGTTAAAGGCAACTTGTACTGAGAGCAATGTTATCCGTCAGCATTTTTGTTAGTCGACTATCCTGAAATATTCATTTGAAGGTGGAAATTTGACACGAAAAATCAAAATGTGACGTGGTGCCAGTCTGGAGGTCAAGATGACGAGGGTCTAATGGCATCATCGCCATCATCGTCATCATAGTCATCATCATCGTCATAATCTTCATCATCGTCTTTGTCGTCATCATCGTCATTATCGTTGTTGTCATCATCGTCATCATCGTCGTTGTCATCATCATCATAATCTTCATCATCATCGTTGTCATCATCGTCATCATCATCGTCGCCATCATCGTCATCATAATTTTCATCATCGTCATCATCATTGTCATCATCGTCATCATCATCATCGTCATCATCATCGTCGCCATCATCGACATCATCATAATTTTCATCATCATGGTCATCATCATCGTCGTCGTCATCATCATCGCCACGCGTCACTGCGTGCCACTTTCATTAATGTGTTCAATGAATGCACTTCGCTCATCGATTTCTCCGCCCATGTTGAGCCACTGCCTACCGGCTTCTACTGGATCGATCACACTAAACAGTTTTAGAATTACTCAAGCATGTGACGGATCCTCCGTCAGTTTACTGTAATAATCAGGAACTCCAGTGCAAAGTAATGGTGTAATCACAGCACACGGTGCCAGTGGTGGCCTTTAAAGATAAATAATACCATATCTGAAAATGTTTAACACCTCAACTCATGATAGATACGGATTCTCAAGATCAGTGGAGGAATTTTATAGAGATCGCAATATCAAACGGATGATAATAGCCTCGTAATATGACCGACTCCCGCAGAGGAAGAAGTTATGTAAGTCACGTGTGAATAAATAAAATCTGCCCATCGCAGCATGAAAAGAGGGGACATTGACTGGATCAGATGGGGTGACTGTGGAAATTGTGTCAAAGAAACGGACACTTGTGTTGCATCCGAAATGTCGAGATTTAATTTATTTTAATTTTGTTGTATTTTATTTATACCTACGTGACTTTACCGAAAGAACCAGAGAGGATGGTTCATTGCAGTCACGAAAGCTTCGGATCTAGATTCATGTACAACAAGTTCGCTAAACTCTCAAAAAAAAAATCGGGAGATGATTCTGCCTGGATGGACGTCGCAAACTGCAACACGTGGCAGGGTTTGTGTACCGAGGGCAGTAGTTGAAGGCAGTTCGGGATCAAGACAATCAAATAAAGAGGGGGATGAGGGCAGGACGGAGGACTTTTGAACTTGATGGTCAAGAGCAACATGCCGACGTGCCTCAATTTGAAACGTTTCAAGCGGTGCGCGCACTTAACCGCTACGAAATACGGTTCATCAGCATGGCCGTGAACAACAAGAAACATTGGAACGAAGACTGGAAAGTTCACAAGCAACGAGAGAGGTGCACGCTTGGAATTAAAGTCCGGGACAGAAAGTGGAACACACGGATTGTCACAAACGTGCAGGTTAGTTTTTGCGCGTTTAGTTTGTTGCACTCCCCCTGCACCTCCGATTAGCACGGTTGGCTACGTACGGTGCGAAAGAAGTTCAACACACATACAGGTTAATGAAATCGTTAAAACTGTTAGGACACGTGAGTGGGCTAGCGGTAGGCACATCGCTGGAATGAAGGCCCGTGGTCAAGAATGGAGATGGAGTGGCAGCCACGGAGTGGAACGTGTCCAGGAGGACTCAGAGACGCTGGAGATGGAGCCGTCAAATCTGCCGATTGTAGCAGGTGGCTCGCAGGAAAGTGTGTCAGCAAGTGGCTCGCAGAAAAGTGTGTCAGCAACATGGGTGGGGCAGCTTATGTTAATGTGTGAGAAAACAACGCCAACGCAGCGGGTCTACACCAATCAAAGGGCCGCCAGGCAATCATTGCACCTCGCTACACACACCCACACTGCTGACTGTTGAAGTTGACAAGAAAACACAAATCAAGTCATGACCCAAAGTGGTTGATGACATCTTTCCAATGACTGCTGAGTTTATAAGCATCCTCTCGGTTGAAATTGTGTCCGTATATATGGATGGCTTCATGAACAAATCTTTTTTGATAGCCAGTAGGCTTGCAAAGTACCATCGTCTTAGAGAAATCAATTTCGTGTGAGCCAGCCGCATTAAAATAATGATCAGCCACGGCCGAGGTATTGGTCCTACTGTGTTTCAAATCTGCCTTGTGTTCACGAACACGGTCCGAGACATGTCGCTTAGTTTCCCCAATGTAACTGCTGCCGCAGATACAGCTTAGTTTGTAGACGCCCGGATATTGCATGTCAGGAATCTTGTCCTTCACAGATGGGATCAGGTCACGAATGTTATGTACTGTGTTAAATCGGACCTGGATCTTGTGTTTGTTCATGACTTTGGAAGTTTTTTTGGTCACCCCTGCTATGTATGGCAAGGTGATGGCTTTGATCGGTTTAGGCCTTCATCCAGCAGCGGAGTGCCGACAGTAGCCGCCGCTGACGACGATAACTCAACTCGTGCACGGAGTTAGTCATTTATGAAAAGCAAGTGACACCGCGGGCGGGGCGGCGGGACAAAAACCCAGAGGTCATCGTGTTCGGATGACCCCCTGCGGTGCAGTGCCCGTCATCACAGGGGGCGCTGCAAGACGCCACGCACGCGCGCGCGCGCGCACTCTGCAAAGAGGAAATGCAACACGGGCTGCTTGCATCATGGCACAGGCAGGCAACGCCACACACGCCGCGCGGCGTGCAGCCCCCCGTCCGTATGGCCCGTGCGTTGCCGTAGGACGAGGGTCGCACGGCGTGCGCGCGAGCGGAGGTCGGGAAATGAGGAATGGGATGGAGGGGGCGGCGGTGCAGATTTCGTGCTTGCGGCGGAATGCATGGAGGTGCATGCGGGCTGTACGTGTGCATGCGGCGTATGTACATGCAGGGGGGCGGCAGGCTGGGACTGGGTCACTTGAGGCAGGGCCTTCAACAAAGCACTCCACATGGCCTTGGAGTCACCCTTGCGTGCACTTCTAGAGGCGCGAGCGGGGGCAGGGTCCACCCTCAACACAGGGCGCGGGGCCTCCGGGGTTACCTCGCCTTGGGAGTCACCCTCTGCCGGCTCCTCCTCGGCCTCCTCCTGCCGGGGGGTGGGGTGGGGGTGGTGCGTGCGTGCGTTTTTAAGGGAAGACACAAAAGCAAATTCGTTAAATATCGCCGGACAGGTGATGGTGTCTGCAGCCACCATGCGGAAGGCGTACGTACGTACGTCCGTTGAACTTCTTTCGCGCCGTACGTACCCAGCCGTGAGGTGCGGGTGGGGAGGGTAACAAACTAAACACAACAAAAAAAACGGTTCTAAAGAAATGAGTTTTCATTCGAGAGTGGACGGGCAACTTGTGTGCTGTCAATGGAGAATATGTTGAAGAGTTAACCCTGCCTATGCAGTACGCCTGACGATGTATTCAGAGATTGCGACCACGTGTTTATTTGCCCATTGAGTTTGAGAGTTCAACGTTCAGATGCCTGCAACAACAAAAATCCCCATCAGGGAGGTCATCATGGCCCAATGCGGTTGATGCCACCACAGCTCTCCCATCGATTCCTTCCCTCGCAAAGTTAACATCCCTCCTCCAAGGTCAGGGTAATTAACGGTGACCACCACCTGGCTTTCAGCTCTCTTCTCCCTTGCTCTCCTATAACTATCGATGAGTACAGTGCCACTCAAATGTCACCACCTGCCCCATTCCCGCCCTGAAACATGCGTCCCGCTCACATCTACAGCACTTTCCTGCCACTTCCTTAATTGTTGGTGGAAATTGTATTTTACCAGGTGAGGCCCACTGAGCTATGTAGTTCTTTTTCAGAAGTGAGCTGGCCACAAGTGAGAGCTCAACGAAAGTGGCTCATCATCGTGTGGAAATTTCTAGCGGCCAAATACTCGAAACTCGAGACGTTGATTCGTAAATGTGGAGGGGAAAACCGGAGGACCCGGAGAAAAATCCACGCGACAACGGGGAGAGAGAGACACGCAAACTTCAAATATACAGGTGTTAGGGTTGGGATCGAACCCGTGATCTCCTGTATACCAGGCGAGGTAGTTAACATCTCGCCATCCATGGAAATCCTAGCATCGTCCCCAATCTCGCAAGGGAACGTGAACCAACCGCTGTCGCTGTGTTCATTTCAGCCAGGCGACGTTTCGAGAAGACGCCCTTCTTAGTAGCTCACCGTGTGCCGTAACACACCGCCTTATTTTACGCTCAATGAGGCATTGTGTCATCGACAAATGTGCTCAGTTGTTTGTGATTGTGCGCACCGCTGCCAAACGCAACATTACCAAATCCTGCAATTCACTCCAAGTGTGCCCTCTGCTGCCTGAATCTACAAATTCACGCCCCGCTCACGGTCCAAATCGTCTGAACACGTCCACAACAAGGGAGCCCTGTGTGCCGTAGACACCCGTTGACTGTAACTACGCACGGCCACGGCTTTAATTTGAATATCTCTGCACCCACCCCGCAACACACCACGCTCAGCGTGCATCTCCCTATCGCTGCGGCCACGGCGCCTAAACTCCCAAGTCTCCGGGCGAACCTGGAAAATGTTCAGCGATAAATGAAGCCCTGAATACAACTCACTGCGATGTTTGTTATCCCGGCAGCTGGCATTCCTAAACGCTCCCGGTTTTGGTGAAAGTGAAATATGTCGCTTTTTATATCATACGTTGGCTTTCACGACTGATATTATTGTTGTTGTTGTTGTTCATGATTGTTTCCTTTCTTGGGTTGGATCGTCCTGTGGGTATAACGTCAATTGGAGAAGCAATGCACCGACCAGCATCGCGAAACACAGCCGAATAAAATAGCAGTCGTCACGTGCGCCAAGTGATATTGTTTTTCAGCAAACCAGTTACGTTGAAAAGCGAGCGCAGCTTTTCGGCGGTTTTATACAATTGTCAAAATTGTATGTTTTATATATATAATATATATATAAAATAATATATGTGTAAAAATATATAATAGGCGACATCGCGGGAAATGGCAACTCTTTAGAGCACGTGGATGCGTTCGCTGTCCACGTGCTTTAAAATGGGACCATTGCCCTGAACGTCACCTATTACGTATTTTTTGAAGACCACACGGATGTTATTGATGAATGTGTTTAGTTTATATATATTTTTCGAATTTGTTTTAAAAATGACATGTACAAGACATTTGAAAAAAAAACCACTCAAAACCAAATGAACCATCACCGCCGCCGTAGCGCGGACGACGGACGTTCGTCTGCGTACGTCCGACACCGTGGAATTTCGTGAGCGGTTTCACAACTGCTCACGAAAGGTGGAAAGAATTGTGCCTTTCACAATCGCTGGGCTCCTAGTTCTTTTGACTCACGCTGCACCCAAGTAACAAAAAAAAGTCTACCGTCTTCTTGGTTCTTTCGGTAAAGTCACGTAGAAGGGAAATAATAAAATAATAAAAATCAAACATAATAAAATTATTCTCACGACGTTTCGGCCACAACGCAAGTAGCCGTCCTCAGGAGAAGAACAGGTCTGTCGGAAAGACAGCGTCATTCAGACGCTGTCTTTCCGACAGACCTGTTCTTCATTCAGACGCTGTCTTTCCGACAGACCTGTTCTTCACATGAGGACGGCTGCTTGCGTTGTGGCCGAAACGTCGTGAGAATAATTTTATTATGTTTTATTTTTATTATTTTATTATTTCCCTTCTACGTGACTTTACCGAAAGAACCAAGAAGATGAATCCCTGCAGTCACGAACGCTTTAAATCGAAATTTAAGTCTACCGTCATGATTGCATTGATGATTTCACCCAACAATGAAACTGTCCATGACGCAATTCTGACGAGCAATGAATATTAATCTTGATTTGAGTCTTTCGTGACTGCAGGCATTCATACTCTTTGACTCTTTCGGTAAAGTCACGTAGGTAGAAAATAAAAATAATAAAATAAAAATAATAGATCACGACGTTTCGATCGCAACAAGTCTTCAGGTGAAGAAAAAAAGACAACCGCTTTTTGCTGCGATCGAAGCGTCGTGATCTAGTCTTTTTATTTTTTATTTTTTTATTTTCTACCTACGTGACTTTACCGAAAGAACCAAAGAAAATTAACATTAAGTTATGATGCGTATTTATTTTCTCGTTATACATGTATTCATTTTTTTTATTCGCTAAGTAGTGGGGTTTTGTTTTTGTATTATCTGTGTACGGAACTGGATAATCGATGTGCAGCGTTGTGGGATGCAATTGCATGACTGACGCTGTCTAAAATGAAATGATTATTATAATTTCACAATAACCTCAAATTTTAACGCGTTGCCGCCACCGCCACGGAGCGTTGGCTCTCTCGTAGAGAGCGCATCATGTGAATGCGGCTCGGAGGCGCGAGAAGGAACCGCAGACGAGCGGGGAGGCAGCAGTCAGACGGTTTAGCCTGAGCTACCAACAATTGCCCGAGCTCTGCGGTCCTCTACATATCAAGGTGTCGTCGGCCAATAAATTGAGCGTTTCCAAAATGTGCATAAAAAATGCTTTATTTGGCTTCTGTAAATTTCCACGCGATGAGCCACTTTTGTTGAGCTATCATTTGTGGCCAGGTCGCTTCCGAGAAAATATTTATATAGCTCAGTGGGCCTTACCTGGTAACATTTAAAAAAAAAAAGTTCCAAAAAATATATATCAATTTCGATTTAAAGCTTTCGTGACTGCAGGGATTCATCTTCTTGGTTCTTTCGGTAAAGTCACGTAGAAGGGAAGTAATAAAATAATAAAACATAATAAAATCAAATAATTCTCACGTTTCGGCTACAACGCAAGCAGCCTTCACCTGAAGACGGCTGCTTTCATTGTAGCCGAAACGTCGTGAGAATTATTTGATTTTATTATGTTTTATTTTTATTATTTTATTACTTCCCTTCTACGTGACTTTACCGAAATAACCAAGAAGAATATATATGAAGTTTACAAACTGGATGCCAACCAAGGAATGGAATCACGGCACCCAATGACGAGTGAACTCCATGCAAACGGACGCAACGGGAGGAACTCCACCACCCAACTGCTGTTACAAAAAACGCACTCGGAGGAGAAGAGCTGGAATGAGAGATTATAAGACGTTAGTACCGCACTTCGGAGAGAGAGAGAGAGGATGGCAGAGCAATGGGGGATGGATTTATCTCTTGAGACATACTACCTCTGACACCGCCTCCGCCTCGTCTTCGTCCTAGAAGCGTTCAACAAGACGCGAGTGTCAATGAGCGTTCGTCAACATTAACATCAACGGCACCTTAGACGACGCTA
Organism: Lethenteron reissneri; assembly: GCF_015708825.2. Lineage (NCBI taxonomy): Eukaryota > Metazoa > Chordata > Hyperoartia > Petromyzontiformes > Petromyzontidae > Lethenteron > Lethenteron reissneri. The sequence continues at coordinate 7,732,093 of NC_083784.1, forward strand.
CGCACGACGCAACACGTCCGATTAGCTCCACCGCACCTCCGATTGGCACGGTTGGCTACGTGCGGTGCGCAAGAGAAGTTCAACACACGTGCACACACACACACACACGTACGTACGTACACGTCACAGAGAACATTAACATAACGCAACATGATAATTGTTTTTTTACCCTTCTATCTGGCAACAAAACTGACACCTTTTTTACAAGGAGTCATGTTTGCATAGACCGCAATACCTGCAGTCATAATACAAACAAAAGACATAACTCGGCGTCATCTGGTCCAACCCATGTAAGACTAGGCTCTAAGGAAAGCTGTCTCGGGTGTGGACCAATCAACTTCAAGGACAGTGCACATTATCAGAGTTATGTCTTTTGTTTGTATTATGACTGCAGGTATTGCGGTCTATGCAAACATGACTCCTTGTAAAAAGGTGTCAGTTTTGTTGCCAGATAGAAGGGTAAAAAAACTATTATCATATTTTTACTGGCAAATGAGGTTCCCATGGTATAACGCAACATATTTACAAAAATAACAACAACAAGGTTCAAGCCCTCTTTGTCAAATCCACCGCTGGAAGAGGGCCTTCCCACACCGCGCGGGTCGTCGGGGTTACATGACCATACTTCAGCGCGCTGGTCAGTGCCGGGTTGCTGAACACAGGGAGCGTAGATGTATGTATTGTGTAGAACTTCTTTCGCACCGTACGTAGCCAACCAGCCGCGGGGGAAGGACAACAAACTAAACACAAAAAGCAGTTCTAAAGAAGTAGGTTTTCACTTTAGAAAGCGTGGGGGCTTAGAAGTTGTGCATGACAATGGGCGCTTTGCTGCGATGCCCTCTGCTGCCCACAGCTCAGCCCAGCAGCAACAGCGGGAGCTGCCTATAGCACCTGCTAATACTTCATACACGGCGGTCGCCCACGCACGGACGCTCCAGGCTCAACCCGCCTGCTTAGCTTCCCAGGTCTGACGAGATGTGGCCCAATGGGGTTGATTTGCTCCATAGGATCAGCACTTTGTGTGTTCTGGTTGGAGATGGCATGTAAGCTTCATTTGTTTAGTTTTTTTCAAACTGCAAACGTTTCGAAAACCTGCGTATCCAGAATCAGAGTCAGATGATGTATTTATACTGCAGGAGAAATCCGATGAGCTATGAAGCTCTTTTTCACAGATGTTCAGTAGTGGCACGGGGTAAGAACGTTACAACAACAAATACTTACACAAACACGATATGAGTGCAAAGTACAAGAAAGGTAAACAAAACACCCAAACACACACACAAAAACAACTAAACCATCCCCATCCTACCAGGCAAAGCCCACTGAGGTATTTAACTTATTTTTCAGAAGCGACCTGGCCACAAATGATGGCTCAACAAAGTGGCAGCCATCATTTGGACATTTGTAGCATCAAGATAATCTAAATAATCTCAAGGCATGGAACGTTTAGGCCAACATTTCCTTCTTTATTGTTTCTACCTCGGAGCTTTCCCGTGTATTCAAGGTGTGCTCATCGCATTATATCTGCCGGTTCTTTCTAAAGAGCCGAGAATGTTTTATTTGCACCATTCGTAAATGATCAACGACGTATTGTCCAATGCACGCTTTAAAATGTAACGGTGCGACGATCAATGTTATAGCTCTACACTGGAATGCGATGGCTACTGTTGTCGTGGGATATGACCAACAAGTTACTCCATGTGCCCAGGAGAGGGCATCCAACAGTCACTTGGAAAGCATCATCAGCTGGGGTCGTGGCTGTCAGTGAATCTGTGGGGAGCGGTGGTGTAGTGGTTAGCGCTACGCTGCGCTACGAACCCGGAGGCCCGAGTTCGTCTCCCGCTCACAGCCAACACCAGTGACGATTATCTTAACCGGTCTTGGGCCTCCCCTAGGTCGTCTCAGCCTCAGATGAGTGCCTCGTGCGATGTGTAAACTTTGTCACTAGGGTGACAAAGGCGGCCGGGCGTGGTGCTGGCACACCCAGCCCCTCGTGTGCCATGTCGGCCTTCATAGGTGCTCGCTAACAGCACTTGTGCTGACCGTAGGTTAAGGCTATACGGGGGATCTTTGTCTTTGTTAGTTAATCCGAGCATTGGGCGGGTCATGGACAATTTACGGGGTTCCTGATGAAAGCTCCTTCAAATGGCCAGGAGTACAATCATTAATATATATACATTTCGCAGGCCAGGAAAACCATGAGTTTCACACAACACACAGACAGTCCCAAAGTATGAATAAATAGGAATAGGTTTTACCCTTTCTGGCACTAAAACAGGTTTTAAGATGTTCAAACACCAAATTTAAACCTTTTGCAAGGAAACGTGTCTGAATTATCCACACGTACTAAAGAAGGCTATCCACCAATCAGTTTCAAAGACAATGCATACACAATCAGAGGATGTTTTGCTTGCATATCGACCGCAAAGTATGGTGTGTGGTTAATGCAGACAAGATTTCTTACAAAAGGTTTCTATTTAGTGTTTGAACGTCTTAACACATTGCCAGAAAGGGTAAAACCTATTCTTATTTTGTCATACACAGCCACTTGTTAAACGCACACAGCCTCGGTGCATTGTACAGCAAAACAACAACAACAACAACCCATCAGCATTGTCCCGTAAAGGTGCATTGTTGTCCTCTCGTCTGTGGTCACAATCAAAGTGAAATTCGGCAACCCGAATCGTAATCCACGCATCGATGGATGGTTACGCGCCTCGTGTCAAATCGTGATGACTTACGGCTGTAAGAGAGAACGCAACACATTTTTCGTGTGTGTGTGTTTTTAGCATGTTGTCCTTTCACCCCCACGCACCTCCGATTAGCACGGTTGGCTACGTATGGCACGAAAGTAGTTCAACATGGATACATACAACGAAGGGCACGGCGAAAGAGAAGTGAAATCAAAGAGACACGAAACAATCCGCTGCACGGTCACTCTACCTCTGTGACTGGCTCATCTTCTGGGTCTTCCTCCGTCTACGTGGAGGGGGTGGGGGGTGGATACACACAGGCCCGTCGCGTCATTCGTTATCTTTCGAGGCGGCAGTCGAGGCTGAAGACAAACGCGTCTCGGATTGACGGGCGCGCCGCTATCTTCTGAATGCTGGCTCGCTCGTGGTGGTGGTGATGGCCGTGGTGGTGTTGGTGGTAGTGGTGGCGGCGGTGGTGGCGGTGGTGGTGGTGGTGGTGGTAGCGGTGGTGGTGGTGGCGGCGGTGGTGGCGGTGGTGGTGGTAGCGGTGGTGGTGGTGGTGGCGGCGGTGGTGGCGGCGGTGGTGGCGGTGGTGGTGGTAGCGGTGGTGGTAGCGGTGGTGGTGGCGGCGGTGGTGGCGGCGGTGGTGGTAGCGGTGGTGGTGGTGGCGGCGGTGGTGGTGGTAGCGGTGGTGGCGGTGGTGGTGGTGGCGGCGGTGGTGGCGGTGGTGGTGGTAGCGGTGGTGGTGGCGGCGGTGGTGGCGGTGGTGGTGGTAGCGGTGGTGGTGATAGCGGTGGTGGTAGCGGTGGTGGTGGTGGCGGCGGTGGTGGCGGTGGTGGTGGTAGCAGTGGTGGTGGTGGTGGCGGCGGTGGTGGTGGTGGTAGCGGTGGTGGTGGTGGTGGCTGCGGTGGTGGCGGTGGTGGTGGTAGCGGTGGTGGTGGTAGCGGTGGTGGTGGTGGCGGCGGTGGTGGCGGTGGTGGTGGTAGCAGTGGTGGTGGTGGTGGCGGCGGTGGTGGCGGTGGTGGTGGTAGCGGTGGTGGTGGTGGCGGCGGCGGTGGTGGTGGTAACGGTGGTGGCGGTGGTGGTGGTGGCGGTGGCAGCGGTGGTGCCGGTGGTGGTGGTGGCCTAATGCTCTATGCAACGTCCGTGTTGACACTCACTGGGCCTGATGCGCAGGTTGGCAAATAAAGTTTTGGTTTTCATTTTTGGCACGCATTTTACTCACGCGATCTGAGGCAAAAAAAGTTTTCGTATGTTGAACTTCTTTCGCACCGTACGTATAGCCAACTGCGCCAATGGGAGGTGAGATTTTGAACTTGAGTTGAGTGGAAGATACGAAAACTCGACACCTCGTGGTCGAACCCGAGTCCCGTGAGGCCCCTAAATGTGGTATTCCATTGATAATCTACTTACTGTGCCAGTGAATAAACAACGAATGGGTTTTATTATTATTATTAATTGTTTTTAAAGTCGGTCCCCGTTTAATAAAAAAAAGCTTAGAATTTAGGCACTTCCACAACCTTGTTGGGAATGTTCTCGCTGCTGTGGTGGCTCACGGCAGCAGAGGTCGCAACCGGGTACCCGATACCCGTACCCTACCCGTACCCGGCCGGGTACGGGTAGGGTACCCGTTTGCGACCCTGGTGCGGCCGGGTACGGGTAGGCCGTGAGTCACTGGTGAGTAACCGTTTGTCACTCATTTCGGGTAGGGTACGGGTAGGGAACGGGTACCCGTACTCGGCCGGGTACGGGTACGGGTAGCCGTTTGTGACCCTGGTGCGGCCGGGTACGGGTAAGGAATCAAAACCCGTTTGTGACCTCTGCACAGCAGTGCGCAGTGTGGGCCCACGACAGAGCTGCAAACCGAACACGCAGCAGCGTTAATCCACCAGACAGGGGCGCCCTGCTTGCCTCTGTCACGTGCTCCTCCTCCTCCTCCTTCACATCAGCCTCTTCTTCCTCCTCCTCCTCCACGGCCTCCACCACCTCCGCCTCCTCCTCAGCCTCCTCCTCCTCCTATTGGTGGACATGAAGAGCTGTCTGGTCATGTCTCTCACACACGCGCGCAGTGACGCCGCACGTTGTGAAAGCGCTGACGAGTGAAGGAGTGGAAAGGGGCCGTTCATAAATGACGTCACGGGATTTTGGACGATTTTTGACCCCCCCCCCACCTCGTCACACGGCGTCACAAAAAGTCAGACCCCCCCCCTCAAATATGACGTCACAAAGCTCTGCCCCCCCCCAAAAGAAAACATGCTTCAAATCGCTTTACACTATTGTCATTGTAGTGCGTATTTAATGTGGCTCTGCACTCTGATGTTGTAGGAGAAAACATTTATTAAAACGTATATTTAATTAAGTAGAACGTGTTGTCCATGTTTATTTAAAGTTGCGCATTTTGATGTGACGTCACATTTCTCAAACCCCCCCCCCCCCCTTCGTCTCACATCGTCACAAATGTCTGACCCCCCCCCCCCCCTAGGTGCGTGACGTCATTTATGGACGGCCCCAAAGCAGCGGTCGCTCTGCTCTGAGACAGTGGCCCAATGTCTGGGCGTGACTTAAAGAGAATGAGTGGCTGTATTCTCGACTGGGGGGTGTGGGGGGGGTGCATTAATATTGCAGTATCTCTCTCTGTCTCTCTTACAAGCACATCCCTTCAAAGCCAGTGTCGTGTGTTGAATGGAAAGAGCAGCTGGACGAGTGGCTCCACAGGGTTCTCATCCTGCTACCATGACAGGACTGTGACATTCATCGGTCTTTTATGAGAGCCTCACCTCTATATTCCATCTCTAAATCTCACCTCTAAGAATACTCACCTCTGAATCTCACCTCTGAAACCCACCTCTAGGCATCTCACCTCTAGGAATCTCACCTGAGAATCTCAGCTCTGAGAATCTCACCTCTAGGAATCTCACCTCTGAAGATCACCTCTCAATCTTACCTCTAAGAATCTCACCTCTCAATCTCACCTCTGAAACCCACCTCTGAAACCCACCTCTGAAACCCACCTCTAGGAATCTCACCTGAGAATCTCAGCTCTGAGAATCTCACCTCTAGGAATCTCACCTATGAATCTCACCTCTGAATATCACCTCTAAGAATCTCACCTCTCAATCTCACCTCTCAATCTCACCTCTGAAACCCACCTCTGAAACCCACCTCTAGGAATCTCACCTGAGAATGTCACCTCTGAGAATCTCACGTCTGAATCTCACCTCTGAATCTCACTTCTAAAACTCACCTCTGAAACCCACCTCTCGGAAAATTCTCTGCGGACGAATTTATTTAAATGCGCGTTAGTGTTTCAAAACCAAATCACCACTGCAATGTGAGCTGAAAGAGAAGCCGTACACAAAGAGGTTATGGAAGAAAAACCTTGAAACTGTAAATATATTCATGTATAAAATTCAACAACAAACTGTAAATAAGAACTCAGCGACGCATTAAGAGCCGAGCAAACATCGGAACAGGCCGCAGGTCTGGCTTGCCTCAAGCCCAGGATCCACCTCCTCCTCCTCGACCTCCTCCTGGGACCATGTGGAGCCACACACAGTCACGTGACAGGAAATGACATCACTGAGGAGGTTACATCTTCACGACGGTTGTGCCACAGGTGTGATAACAATGACCCGGTTCGTCCAGGAAAATCCTCGCCGAGTCTGAAGCCATGGGGTATTTGGTATTTTTCCATCAATGAGTGATTTGGCTTCACGTGGGAGAAAACAGGAGCACCCGGAGAAAACAAGCCAAAAATATAAACTATTTTCAATATATTTTTATTTTAACATACAAGGCCCACTGCGCTATATAGCTCTTTTTCAGAAGCAACCTGGTCAAAAATGATAGCTGAACGAAGTGGCTTATCATCATGTGGAAATGTATAGCAGCCAAATACTCTATAAACGCATGTTGATTCTAAACGTGGAGGGAAAAACGGGAGGACCTGGAGAAAACTTCACGCTACCACGGGGAGAACATACAAACTCCAAATATACAGGCATCAGGGTCGGGATTGAACCCACGACCTCCTGTATATCAGGCAAGGTAAATTTCGATTTAAAGCTTTCGTGACTGCAGGGATTCATCTTCTTGGTTCTTTCGGTAAAGTCACGTAGAAGGGAAGTAATAAAATAATAAAAATAAAACATAATAAAATAATTCTTACGACGTTTCGGCCACAACGCAAGCAGCCGTCCTCAGGTGAAGACCAGGTCTGTCGGGGAGACAGCGTCATTCAGACGCTGTCTCCCCGACAGACCTGGTCATTCAGACGCTGTCTCCCCGACAGACCTGGTCATTCAGACGCTGTCTCCCCGACAGACCTGGTCTTCACCTGAGGATGGCTGCTTGCGTTGTGGCCGAAACGTCGTGAGAATTATTGTATTATGTTTTATTCTTATTATTTTATTACTTCCTTTCTATGTGACTTTACCGAAAGAACCAAGAAGATGGACCAGGCAAGGTAGTTCACATCTCGCCACCGTGGCTCAATATGAGAGTAAAAAATACTGAAATCTCTGCTCAGATAGATTTCAGAATCAAATGCCTCACTGCAACCTCCTGACCCGCTCACAGTGAGTGTCTTCAACAGGTGATAATGAAGGCAGTCTCCAAGAAGGTACACTAGACAGGCTGAACTTGGCTTGGATTTCCAGTTCCAATGAGGTAAGGTGCATTGGGGGCGATGTGGTAGTTAGTCTACTGATGTCTAATGGTGAACCCTACTCTGACACAGAGTAATGCCACACTCCAGTGCACTGTGATGACAGAGGTCCCCATGAGTTACACGCTCATGGTCTCATCCGGGGTTGCCCATCACTGCATTACAAATAAAAATCGCACGAAAGTGATTTTAACTGACTTCGCTGCGAAAATTCACCACGATCATCATCAATCACTGACACTCCACTGCTGATGAAGGCTTCCCCACGCTTGTGTTGGTTATGGATATGTTTGACCATACTTCACCACGCTGGTCAGTGCGGGTTGGTGGAACGACGCTGCTCAGGACGGGTATCAGTTATTGCTCGTCACTGATGTAGCCATGACTGGGAATATAACTCTGGTAGCCAGCTTCGTAGTGCAGTGCGCTAACCGCCGTGCCACCGCTCACCTCAACCCCCACTGTGCCATACGAAATGAGGTCAAATAAAAACTTAGAGAAATTAAAATGGAAATGATCTGCGGACGAAATTATTTAAATCCGCGTTAGTGTTTCAAAACCAAATCGACACTGCAATGTGAGCTGAAAGAGAAGCGGTGAACAAAGAGGTTACGGAAGAAAAACCTTGAAACTGTAAATACATTAATTAAAATATCCAACAACCAAAACTGTCAATAAGTAGTCAGCGAAGCATTAAGAGCCGAGCGAACATCGGAACAGGCCGCAGGGCTGGCTTGCCTCAACCCCAGCAACCTCCTCCACTTCCTCAGCCTCCTCCTCCTCCTTGACCTCCTCCTGGGTCAGTGTGGAGCCACACACGGTCATGTGACAGGAAATGACGTCACTGAGGAGGTTACATCTCCACGACGGTTGCCACGTGTCTCAATGGGCGTCTGTGGACATCAACATTCGCGGCATCTACGCAACGTTACACGCCGCGATATGTCACCGAGCAACGAACTGGCCTCGTTAACGCGACGTAGCATAAGAAGAAGAAACACGACAAGGAGATTAAGGCCCTCTTTGTCGATCCACCAGAAAAAAACCTCATCGAGTCTCAAGGCTCTTTTTCATGAGGGTCCTTTCATTGGGATATTTGGTAAATTTCCCCGATAGCTTAACACACACCCACACAATGCGCCTCCTTCACGAATCTATCCATCCACATAACATGATAAACGACGTTATATTACCCATCCCATCAGCCACACTGCCTTCTGGGAGTGCGTCATTTCAGCAGCACCGTTCAACACAAACTCTGGGGGCCTCTCTTGAAATTCAGTGTCTCATCAGCAAGAGTCATGCTCGCCTGAACCTAAGGGGTGGCCAGTGAGTGGCTCAAATCGATCCTCACTAATCACACACAATGATGATGATCGAATGATGATGATGGCACTAATAGTAATGACTGGACTAATTCGGTCGTGATATTCATTGCAATGGGCGCATTGCTAAAGATGAGGCAAATCTCAAAATGCGTTTGACCACTCTACAATCCCTTTACAATACCAACAGCAACATCATCATTATCATCGGCCTGGGTTAATCCACTGCTAGATGAAACCGTCCTGCCCAGCTGCCACACCTCGCGGCCACATGACCACGTAACGATCCACCGAGCAGAGCGGCTGAAATCCATCGTGAACTTTGACCTCGGTTTTCTCATCAACGTCATCCGACCTCGCTGTGAGCTTTGCGAAGGAGGAAATACGGCACTTGACGCGAAGCACCTTGCGGTGGAAGGATTAAGTGGCGTTTACGAGGCACGGAAATCGTTGCCGAGGCAAGAATGAATGCAACAGCACTGCCAGCCTGGATATCACGTGAAGTGACTCCCCGCTCATGCGGGCACTGAGGCGGGACCTCATTCCCCATTGAACATTGAATTGACATTTCACAAACTTTGCGGCATTTCATACGAATATTTAAAACAATGTCCTATCCAGTACCGGTTGTACTGCACTGTGGCTCTGTACCGGTACGGATACAATTGTGTTGTGACAATGTTGGTGATGTCCAAAGTTCCGTGTCACCATCCGGCCAAGTGGCTCACAGTTCAGCAGTTAAATTTTGATTTGAAGCTTTCGTGACCGCAGGGATTCATATTCTTGGTTCTTTTGGTAAAGTCACGTAGAAGGGAAATAATAAAATAAAAAATATATAAAACAATCAAATTCTCACGACGTTTCGACTGCAACATAAAATAAATTAAATTTATTTTATTTTATACCTACGTGACTTTACCAAAAGAACCAAAAAGTTTGAATTGTGTAACCAAACTGAGTTGTAAATAAAGCACAATTTGGTGAAGCGATGTTCGTGTGCGAATGACGTTGTACGGAGAAACTCCCCAGAGCGGAGGAAACTCAAACAAACCCACCATGTCTGTGGAGAAAGGAGTCCTGTACCATAAAATAACACACAATGGGGCAAGCAGGGATGAACAAGATTAGTCATTACCAAGATGATGAATGAGGGCTGCATCCCAGGTAGTGCGCACGCATTGAACCAACGTTGGCCGGTTCTGAGCAACTATGACCCATCGTTGTCACTTGTCATCAGCCACGATCAATCGACTGCTGGATGAAGGCCTCCCCCAAGTCATCGCCATGCCACACGCCATCTCGGTGTAACAATCCGTCCGGCACTTGCCTTTTAACCTGTCCTGAATCCTTACCAGCAGCACCGCTCCTTCTACGTCACGCTGCAGACTCTTTGATCGCCCCTCGTACAAGACGTCTCCCTACCGCCGTGCAGTGCGCTGTCTAACCACCGCCAGTTAATTAGCACGCCAAAAAAAAAAACTCGATAAATGTGCAGCGGTGCTTCAGCGTCACCGACGTGATCACGAGGCATGCTTTATCCACTGCTGGACGGAGGCCTCGCCCACGCTGTCAACACCTCGCTCAGTCCGCCACGATCTATTCAGCTCCTGCACACGAGCCGATGTCATCGCTCCATCTCCGAAGAGGACGACATTTTTGGGGCCTTCTCTCATTTGGCTGCCGTCATCCTTTCTCGGGACATATCCTGCCCTATTAAGCAACTTTTATACTTTTTTCTATTTTACCAGGTAAGGCCTCACTGAGCTATGTAGCTCTTTTAATAGGCGAGCTGGCCACAAATTATAGCTCAACGAAGCGGCTCGTCACGTGGAAATGTATAGCAGCCAAATACTCTAAACGCACGTTGTTTCTAGATGTGGAGGCAAAACCGGAGGACTCTGAGAAAAATTCCACGTGACCACAGGGAGGACACGCAAACTCTAAATATACAGGCATCAGGGTCGGGATCGAACCCCCGACCTCCTGCACACCAGGCAAGGTAGTTAACATCTCGCCATCTTGGCACCATTTCGTAACAGTCCATTGGTTCCTCCCCGCAGTGTAATCCTACCCACCCATTCCTCCATCGCTTCTGGCCCTGAGTGGACTCAATGCGGCGGGCTGCCTGGGATGCGATGGAGCACAGCACGCAATCGATTGACATTTGACCACAGCGCGCGCACGGGCCAGCAGTCCTGCTTGCCTCATTCGCAGGCAGCTCCTCCACCTCTTCTTCCACCTGCTCCTCCTCCTCCACCTCCTCCCCCTCCTCCTCCTTTTCATCAGCATGGTACAAAAAACACGGTCACGTGACAGGCGGCGGACGCCACGAGCATCGTCGCTTTCAACAAAACGCGTCGCCAGGTTTCATCGACCGACGGTGTTCACTTCAAGGGTGTTGCGCCCAGCAGTGAGCGAGCAAGACCGAGCGACAGTGTAGGGATGACCCAAGGGGTCCCGGAATCACGTAAAAAAATCAATTGCGGTGCACCGAATATCAGCTCCTCATTCAGAGTCTGCTAAAAGTGAAACCACCCCCACCCCCGCTGAAACCTGAGAGCACACGCGCGCTAATTAATATCTATCCGTCGCCTCGATCTTGTTCGCAGCTCTCTTCTCTCACTCGGGCAAAAAAAATTGAGCGACAGGGCGCGTTCTTTTTCAGGCTGGCCACGTGCGTAGACCGTTGACGCCAGCGCACAATGGCCTTCTCTCGCGAACGACGTCCTCTAATGAAGCAGCGTGGTGCGTTGGTGTTGCCCCCGGTTCACACACAACCGCGGTGTTCTATGTTGTACGTTGAACTTACACGTTGAACTTCTGTCGCACCGTACGTAGCCGACCGTGCTAATTGGAGGTGTGGGGGAAGGACAATAAAAACTGAAGATAAAAAGCGGCTCAATAGCAGTGAGCTATCAAACCCTTTGCGTCAGACTTCCTCCGATGAACGTGAGTCACGATTTATAATTATTAACCGTGGCAGGCTGCCAGATTCGAACCGTGAGCTTTTGCTAACAAAGTGCCGAACGCTCTACCGCTACGCCGTGTCACCGCCCGAACAAAAGACGCTTAACTTCCTGTACCTCGTGGTCTTCTGCCTGCGGTTCCTCCAAAGTCTCCTCCACTGCGGCCTCCTCCACTTCTGCCTGTGGAGGCGACAAGAACATGCATCTTGCTGTTCAACTGAGCCGTGCCAAAGAAACAAAGTTTTTTTTCTACAGCAGAACCCGAGCCACGCTGCTGATGAGTCTACCGATTGACGCACGTATGGCAACAATTATTAGCCCCGACCCTGGCCCTGCTTGGCCCCGAGCCTGAATCACTAAATAAAAAATAAAAAATTATTTGACCACGTAAGGTCTTCTGAGCTGTATAGCTCTCTTCGGGAAGTGACCTGGCCACAAATGATAACTCAAAGAAGTGGCTTATTACGTGGAAATGTATAGCAGCCAGATACTCAAATAATATAATCAAAACGTGTGTTTCTAAATGTGGAGGGAAAAACACCTGATGACCTGGAGAAAAAGTTACGCGACCACGGGGAAAATAACATGCAAACTCCACATAAACAGGCATCAGGTCGGGATCGAATCCCCGACCGTCCTGTATACCTGGCGAGGTAGTCAACATCTCCTAGCCACCGTGGTGCCACAGTCTGCTCCTGGCTCGGCTCGACAAATAACCAGAGGAAAGCCACCCATACTGAAAGAGCCCAGCGCAGGTTCGGCTCGGATGTGTCAGTGGAAATGGGTCCATGTTTAACGGATGTGTCAGTGGAAATGGGGCCATGTTTAACGGATGTGTCAGTGGAGATGGGGTCATGTTTAACGGTCATATTTTCCGTGGCGCTAAACGCCGGCTCCAAATAAATCAGAAACGCCACAATCCCACACTGCTACTGCACACGCGCTCCGATTTCACAGCTCCATCTCCTCTGTGGTCGTCCGCTCAGGCGCGATCCCTCCTTTGTTGGCCACCACTGCCTCGTCTGTTTTGGCCATCGGCCACCATCCCCTTTGGGCCGTATGCCCTACCCAAGGCCACTTGCTTGCCTAAACGGTCAATGTGCCGCTCTATTAATAGGGCCGACAGGAAGTATTTACTTTGAATATTTCGTCTCCGCTGGGTCGCGGGAATGGGCAATGCGGTGCCCCAGTAGGGGTTGTGTGTGCGTGCCCCAGCCCTGCTGGAGGCCGGCACAGCCGCATCGAGAATTCGAGCCGCGCGTAGCCCAGATGCATTCTCGGATTTCCACCTGGTCCTGGTGTTCTCAGAACTTCTAATTGGTAGGTCTTCCACCAAAATTCTAAAGTCCAGTTTTTTTTTTTTCAATCAGTTGTACAAGTAGGAATTATGCCCACTCAAAACAATAAGTTTACACGTGAAACAATTACCTAGCGGCTGAGCCACGCTCGCGGCCAACACCGGTGACGATGATCTGAACCGGTGCTGGGCCCTCCCCTACGTCGACTCAGCCTTAAATGGGTAAACGGTGCGGTGTGTGTTAACATCAACTTGCCATGCCGGCACGTTAACCTCCCTTGCCCCAGCAGTCCTTTGAAGGCTATTCGGGGAATCTTTGTCTTTGGTGCGTGTGCTTTTAACACTGGTGGGTGTCAAACCTTTTCTTGGGGCGGTGGGGCTATTCCGAGGAACGTGAGGATGGCTTCATTCTCCTTCGCATTGAAGAAAGCCTCATAATCCTGAAGGAGTGAGAGGGGAAGTCAGATCACACGATATCACATCAAGTGGGTAATTGGGATATTTGTTGTTGTTGTATCTCTCCCCTTACCTCCAGCCAATTGATTACAAATCCGCTCTAGACATCATCTCACGAGATGAAGAATCTATTCCAAAACAATAATAATAATAATGAATCTCTCCAAGAGCAGAGGAGTGCAGAGATAAGGTTGCCACCTCGAGTTAGGTGGCAAAAAAAGTTACCCGGGACATATCGTGAAGCAGAATATCTCAGTGGATGAACGGGGCCGCTGACCCTCCTTCAATGTAAGTGCAGAGGGCAGAGGAGTTCGGACGTGGACTTTATCATTGCAGCTGGGAAGGCCCCGTTGGAGCTGAGCCCGACGTTTCGACGCTGACGACCGCAGCTCAAGAAGATGAGATAAGTTCACGTAAATGCATTGTACTGAGTAATCGTGATTCGTTGTTGTTATGATTATTATGACTGCAGCAGTAGCGGCAGAATGTACATACATAACACTGGTCAACAACAAAAAATAATTTCTGGCCTGGACTTTTGCAGCTGTTTTAGACTAATTTCAGGGTGCTGATTCCAAACCTGATCTCAGATTTGCTCTGTCACATCTCATTTTATGCTATCGGCATACCCCATTTTCATTGATTTTACCCGAAATTAACTCTGTCACTTATGATTGCAAGTTGTTGCGAGTCAGTGACTGCTTTAGTGTTAAAACATGCTGCTGTATTTTTAGGATAGTGTGTTTATAATATAATTTTATGTAGATATCCACATTTATTTAATATTTTTCTTCTGCAGTTTTTATTGAAAATGCAATATTTGATATCTCAAAAACCTGATGTGATAGACAAAAACTGATGCCAGATTTGGAATCAGCACCCCGAAATTACCTTAAAACCGTTGGAATACCTTATGCCAGAAAAAAGTGTGTTGACCAGTGTAATCTACATGCATGATGTATATATGTAAATGTACATGCATTATTTATATTGATTAACTGTGAATAACCCACCAATAATATACATGTATTGTAATTTATATGAATACACGAGCAGGAAATATCCGGCGTTGCCCGGGTACTTGCGGATATCTGTTGCGAATGTCGAGTGGTTGCTCAATCGCTGTGTTCAGAAGGAGGGGGATCAGTGGCGTTTTAGCGAAGATTATGATTTTGCTATGCCATGGGGCCTGCGATAAATGTAATATTGCGTGCCCACAACGGGGTATGACATCATACTGCGCGAGATTGTCGGCAAATGTGCTCGTTCATCACGAAGCGTGTAAACTGCAAGTAAGCGGGGTAATTGCAGCAGGCACGGCGGTAGCTGAAAAAACATGTCTCATTGACCAAATCGAGGAGGACACATCTTGTTTTGAAGGGTGAATGACGCCGTGCTGTTTGTCTCTCGCACGCGAAGGTGACGGACGTGGTCACGGAAGTTGACCGTCAATTGGAATCACCAACGATGGTTTATCGGAATGATGCGATCAACGGAAATTGTTAGATTCACTTCATGCGGAGGGGGGTCGTCACGTGATGACCCCCCTCCAACCCCCCTCACACTCCACCCCCCCTCTAGCCCCCCCCCCCCCTCACCCTCGCTGGCCACACACCTATCCACCCACCCCTCGTGAACCGTGCCGACCTTCACAGGTGCTGCTCGCCAACAACAGCACTTACCCCCGACCGCCTGTCAAGGCTACACGGCGCGGGCAGTCCTTTGTCTTTGTGTGCTCCCTGCTCATCTAGCGGGCCGTGGTGCCACGCAGTCCCCGTGCTACCCTCCCCTTCCCTCCCACGGGGGTGATTCCCCCGTGGTGTGGATGCAGGCCTCTGACCCCGCAGTAGGACTCCTCGTTGAAGATCTGCGGCGGGAGCGGGTAGCCAGCGACGGGCCTCCTCGCGCCCGGCACGTTCTCCCTCATCCACTGGCGGTTGATGTCGTTCATGGCGATGTCGAGCTCCTCGTAGGCGATGCGGTTCGACTCGAGGAAGCCGACCACGTCCTGCTGTTTCTTCTTGATCTGACGGCGACGATAAGGGGTGGGGGGGGGGTGTGTAAGGGGTCATATTCTTAGGTTTTTTCGGTAAAGTCACGTAGGTAAAACATCAAAATTAATGAAAATAAAATAAAAATCACGACGTTTCGGAGGCAACACAAGTCTCCGTCATCAGGTGGGACCGTCACAGCCGGATGAGCTGCATCAAGTGAGGCAATGATTCCAGATGTAATCCCTTAAAAGCGAGTTGAGGGGGGAGGAGAGGTGTGTAAGGGGTCGTACGTAAATGACTTCACGCGATTTTGGACGATTTTTTACCACCCCCCTCTTCGTCGCACGGCGTCACAAAAAGTCAGACCCCACCCCCTCATGACGTCACAAAGCTCTGCCCCCCCCCAAACCATATTTACATTTTGAATATAAAACATGCTTCAAATCGCTTTAAACTATTGTCATTGCAGTGCGTATTTAATGTGGCGCTGCACTCTGATGTTGTACGAGAAAACATTTATTAAAAAGTCTATTTAATTAAGTAGAACGTGTTGTCTATATTTGGAAGTTGCGCATTTAGATGTGACGTCACATTTCTCAACCCCCCCCCCCCCCTCGTCACACATCATCACAAATGTATGACCCCCTCCCTCCCCTTGGTGTGTGACGTCATTTATGGACGGCCCCTAAGACACGGCCGAACGTGCGTGCACCTCCAACGTCGTGTCGACGTTTGGGGCCAAACGTTCCATGTTTTTTGTGTGTCACCCAGCCTCGTGAAGGAGAGAGTCGTGATGGCGAACCGGCGCTGGGCTCTTCCAGGACGGGTGGCTTCCCCTCCGGTTATTTGTCGAGCCAAGCCAGGAGCAGACTGTGACGCCACGGTGGCTAGGAGATGTTAACTACCTCGCCTGGTCTACAGGAGGTCGTGGGTTCTATTCCAACCCGGACGCCTGCTGCTGTATATTTGGAGTTTGCGTGTCTTCTCTCTCTCTGTCATCATCATCACGGTGGCTAGGAGATGTTAACTACCTCGCCTAGTATACATGAGGTCGTGGGTTCTATTCTAACCCTGACGTCTGCTGTATATTTGGAGTTTGCGTGTCTCTCTCTCTGTCATCATCATCACGGTGGCTATGAGATGTTAACTACCTCGCTAGGTATACAGGCGGTCGTGGGTTCGATTCCAACCCTGACGTCTGCTGTATATTTGGAGTTTGCGTGTCTCTCTCTCTGTCATCATCATCACGGTGGCTAGGATATGTTAACTACCTCGCCTGGTATACAGGAGGTCGTGGGTTCTATTCCAACCCTGACGTCTGCTGTATATTTGGAGTTTGCGTCTCTCTCTCTCTCTGTCATCATAATCACGGTGGCTAGGATATGTTAACTACCTCGCCTGGTCTACAGGAGGTCGTGGGTTCTATCCCGACCCGGACGCCTGCTACTGTATATTTGGAGTTTGCGTGTCTCTCTCTCTGTCATCATCATCACGGTCGGCTAGGAGATGTTAACTACCTCGCCTGGTATACACGAGGTCGTGGGTTCTATCCCGACCCGGACGCCTGCTGCTGTATATTTGGAGTGTGCGTGTGTCTGTCCCCGTGGTCGCGTGGATTTTTATCCGGGTCCTCCGGTTTTTCCCTCCACATTTAGAAAGAAAACGTCTTTGGCTGCTACTATAAATGTACACTTGATAAGCCACTTCGTTGAGCGATCGTTTGTGACCAGGTCGCTTCTGAACAAGAGCTATTACATAGCCCAGTGAGGCCTTACATGGAAAAATATGTTGTCGTGTTCATAAAGAGTGCCCTTCAAGGATGGCTCCTGTTGTCACGTTCTGACCCGCCCCAACTGGACATCGGTGAAAAAGAGCTTCATAGATCATCTGATTCCTCCAGTATAAATACATATTCAGATTCTGAAAACATCGCTGCGAATGCGACCTTAAACTCTTTAGACCAAACGCGGACAGATTAATTTCTCAGTCTATTGCCAACAATGTGCAGTCCACTATGAAAAAGTTCAACGCAATACTGGCAGCAGACCTCGACACAAATCAATTCCTGCCACCCCTAAACAGATACGGGGACATAGAGGCAGGTGCCCGGACTGTAGCTGTCATTGGGACACAATTGCTTGCATAAACACATTTGGCTTCTTAGCAAAACGTGGACAGCTAATGG
This sequence comes from Lethenteron reissneri, assembly GCF_015708825.2. Taxonomy (NCBI): domain Eukaryota; kingdom Metazoa; phylum Chordata; class Hyperoartia; order Petromyzontiformes; family Petromyzontidae; genus Lethenteron; species Lethenteron reissneri. The sequence goes on from NC_083784.1 coordinate 7,749,675, forward strand.
CTCTAACAAACAATATTTGCTGGCATTCCATTGGCAGTGCACAACACAACACAGAGCTCCACACACTCTTCAGTAGGAACACTGTGGTCTTAAAAAGAAAAAAATACATCAGGTAACGTTTTGGGCAATGACCCGTTTTCAGGCCAGGAAGATAGAGTGGATGAGAGTTGGAGTTATTGGTGTGTTCATCTGTACGGGTGTGTGAGCGATAGCGCAGTCGTGAGCACACTGCGCTACAAACCCACCTACCCGAGTTCGATTCCCGCTCACGGCCAACACCGGTGACCGGTTATGGGCCTCCCCTAGGTCGACTCAGCCTCAAATAAGTACCTGGCGCGGTGTGTAAACATCGCCACTGGGGAGACAAAGGCGGCCGGACGTGGTCCTAACCACCCCTTGTGTGCCATGCCGGCCTTCATAGGCGCTCTCTGAGATCACTTGCCCCGACAGTCTGTGAAAGGCTATACGGGGGATCTTTGTCTTTGTGCCAACTGTCTGCATGCTGTGTGCCCAAGTGTGGAAGTGGCGATGTGAGCGAGTGTGTGTCCAGCAAGGAGGAGGAGGAGGCTCGTGAATGACACTGCTGGGCAGCTGGGCTCTGAGCCTGTACTCCCCAAACACATCAGCAGCCACAGGAATGAGCACAGCACTGGGTCGCACAAAGACAGAGATCACCCGTGTAGCCTTTCACAGGCTGTTGGGGAAAGTGCCTGTTCGCGAGCGATCTACGAAGAATCGGACCGGCACGGCACACGGGGGGGGGGGGGGGGTGGCTAGTACTGTACTACGACCCGGCCGCCTTTGTCTCCCTAGTAGCGTTGGTTGCACAGCACTGGGACACACACACACACCACACTTGCGCCAATAGGCGGAACGGTGGGAGGCAATTCGATATCGGTGTGACCTTGTTTAAAAGGTATTCACATTTTTTTAGGCGACAGTGGAGCGCAGTGGTAATGCCCGTGACCTTACAGCAAGAAGGGCCTGGGTTTAATTCCCAACTCGTGTGTGGATGTTTATTTTGTACCCTGCTCTGAATGTAGGTTCCTCCATTTCCCTCCAGGTTCTACAATGTATCCTCATCGCTACAAAAAAACACACACACACACCGCGTAAGGGGCCGTCCATAAATGACGTCACGCACCTAGGGGGGGGGGGTCAGACATTTGTGACGATGTGTGACGAGGGGGGGGGGTTGATAAATGTGACGTCACATCAAAATGCGCAACTTTAAATAAATATAGACAACACGTTCTACTTAATTAAATAGACGTTTTAATAAATCTTTTCTCCTACAACATCAGAGTGCAGCGCCACATTAAATACGCACTACAATGACAATAGTTAAAGCGATTTGAAGCATGTTTTATTTTTTTTGGGAGGGGGGGGGGGCAGAGCTTTGTGACGTCATATTTGAGGGGGGGGGTCTGACTTTTTGTGACGCCGTGTGAGGATGGGGGGGGTCAAAAATCGTCCAAAATCGCGTGACGTCATTTTTGGACGGCCCCTAATGTCACCGGAATTGGCCCAACATCCCAATGCTGACAAGCGACATGGAAATGACTCAATTGGGATCAAACAAAGTTCCCCCGTGTAGCCTTAACAGACTGTGAGGGCAAGTGCTGTTAGCGAGAACCTACGAAGGCCGGCAACGGCACACGAGGGGGGTGGGTGGCCAGCACCACGCCCGGCCGCCTTTGTCTCCCCTAGTGATTGATTTGAGGCTGAGTAGACCTATGGGGAGGCCCAGGTCTGGTTCAGATTATCGTCGTTGGTGTTGGTGGCCGTGAGCGAGAATCGAACTTGCAGCAGCAGCAGCAGCAGTATCGCCGCCTAAGGCAAAAAAACATTGGCAGGACCTGAAATAAGTAATATTTAAAAAAAACTTTTTTTTTAAACACGCTTTAATAAAGTAATGGCACAACTCCACGACTCAAAGAAGTGGCCCGCAAAGCTTGCCATAACATCAGGGGCCGTGGTGATTTACAGCCAACGTCAGTTGAGCGTGGACAATTAGACCCAAGCCGAAACATAACATATAAAAAATCATGTTTAAAAATAAAATTTTTGTATTTAATGATAGAATATAGTATTGTCATCAGTATGACATAAGTATACCAAGTTTGCAGTCCGATACCACATTGGGAAGTGGGTTAAAATAGAGTTACAAGATTTGAGTTAATAGAAAGCGTGTAAAATATTCGAGACTCGGTGAGGCTTTCTCGGGTAAGCAAGCGTCACAATAATAATTATTAGTAAATTCGTTTATCCGATAATGTGAATACTTTTAAGTCTACTCTTAAAACGCACTCTTCTTAAGTCTGTTTAATACGTAGAGTTTCGCGACCAATATTATTAATAATAGGGTTTTTGGGTTCGTTCGTGCAAGTGTAAATCTGTGATAAACCCTCCACCACCCGACACAGCCAGTGAGGTTTGTCACGTAACAAAACGTGGCAACGTACTCATCGGATTCCTCCAGTATGAATAAACATTCGGATTCTGATAACAATTTAAAAAGGGGGGGGGGAGTATGAGGGATGCTCAGCCTTCTCCGGCCTTTGTTGGAGGTTTCCTGACAGAAAGTTTCCCGCACCTCCGATTCGCACGGCTGGCTACGTACGGCGCGAAATAAATTCGACATACACGTACCCACATACAGATGTGGCAGGTGGTGGCCACAGAGCAGTCGATTAGAATTGTCAGTGGATCACCGTGGAGGCAGCAGCGAGAGTTGGCGGATCATCCGCACGGACGTCGTGAAACTCTTTACTCCTCTAGAATCTTTCGGTAAAGTCACGTAGGTAGAAAAATAAAGGGAAACAAAAAATAACATTTTGATTTAAAGCTTTCGTGACTGCAGGGATTCATATTCTTGGTTCTACCGGTAAAGTCACGTAGAAGGGAAACAATTGTTTTATATTTTTATTATTTTATTGTTTCCCTTCTACGTGACTTTACCGAAAGAACCAAGAATATAAAAACAATATATCACGGCGTTTCGATCGCTTGTGTTGCGATCTAAACGTCGTGATATGTTTTTACACTATGAGACCTCCATTACCAGTGGCAAAATATAGTAGTAGGTTTTTACCCTTTAAACTGGTACAAACTGACACCTTTATACAAGGCATCATGTTTGCAATAACCGCAACACAAGCAGTCAAAATGCAAACAGACTAGGCTCTAAGGAAAGCTGTCTCGGGTGTGGACCAATCAACTTCAAGGACAGTGCATATCATTACCATTATCAGAGTTGTTTATTTTTGTTTGCACTTGATACAGCTGTCGTGGCTGTGACGGTACCACCTGAAGACGGAAGCTTGTGTTGCCTCCGAAACGTCGTGATTTTTATTTTATTTTACTTTTTAATGTTTTTTACCTTACGTGACTTTACCGAAAAAAACCTAAGAATATGTCGTGATATGTTATTTTTTTATTGTATTTTTCTACCTACGTGGCTTTACCGAAAGAACCAAAGAGTATGGATTCCTGCAGTCACGAAAGCTTCAAATCAAGTCGTGAAACTCCCTTCCCGTGGACGTCGATGAGGTACCGGCTTCTCCTGGCTCGCTAGGAGAAGCCGGTACAGCCAGTGGACCAATGACCATCAGTTCCCCGTCTACACCGCTATAAAGTGTTCTTCCTGCCACAAGGCGTAGGATTTTCTCCAGGTTCTCCGGTCTCCACCCCACTTGTACAATATAAACACGGCTCGTCATTAATTGGCTGAAAACATCTTAAGATTTAAAATAAAACTCATATGTAGCATCGGCAGGAACCTCCTGAAAATGTGTCCTACAGCTCCGTGTGGCTCTCCTAGATAAATAAGTGAATTATAATCATATAAATAAGCAGACATCACCAATCGCGTCCCCAGCTCTCCTCCTGAGTTTGCTTTGAGGCCTCCAGTCAAGCAATTCTGGTCGAGCCGTGCCCTCTGCCAGCATTCTGAATGGACATTTAGTTTTTTTAATCATGGGACCTTTTTTGGCAGTATCAAGTTTTAGAAATAAGAAAAACTTTTACCCCTTCTGGCAATAAAACAGGAGGTGTTCAGATGTTCAAACACCAAATAGAAACCTTTTGCAAGGAATCAAATCTGCATTAACCGCACGTACTTGTGTTGAACATGCAAACAAACATGCTCTGATAATTATATATGCATTGGCTTTGAAACTGATTGGCCTACAACGCACTTGATTCTTTGCAAAAGGTTTCTATTTGGTGTTTGAACACCTTAACACCTGTTTCATTGCCAGAAAGGATAAAACCTATTCTTATTTGTCGGTCATTTCTTTGTCTGTTTATGCGACATCAATAACCGCGGTTGTAACGTAATTCGGAAAGGGGCGAAAATCAAATCCCAGGCGCCGATGGAAAATGTTGTAACGTGGCGCGCGAGCGAACGACAATTCACAATCTGTGCACACGTATAGCCCACGTGTGCCGGCATGCACTGTGCCTGGCACTTCCTGCCGCGAAGCCGAACTACAGGAAATCTGTGTCGAGTCGTGTTGCTCCCAGCATGTGGAGCGAAACGTCGGACAACAAGCCGAGTAACGTGCGGTTGGACGCGGAAACGCATCGGAGCGCTATAAGGAATTACATTTTGCACAACTTCGATTTCAGTCACTTTTATTCTTAGGTTTTTTCGGTAAAGTCATGTAGGTAAATTATTTTTAATTTAAATGAATAAAAGTAAAATAAAAAATAAAATAAAAATTAAAATCACGACGTTTCGGAGGCAACACAAGTCACAGGTGGGACCGTCACAGCTAGATTTGCTGTATCTTGATACACCTGATGACGGAGACTTGTGTTGCCTCCAAAACATTGTGATTTTTATTTTTATTTTACTTTTATTAATTTTAATTTTTTTTACCTACGTGACTTTACCGAAAAAAACTCAGAATATGAATCCTTGCAGTCACGAAAGCTTCGAATCTAGAATTTCAGTCACTCTTTGGTCACTTGTGCAAGACTGAATTAATTGCTTCGTACTGGATGAGAGGCTTCGAGTGAGATGTGGGCACAAGAAAAACACATCTCTGTGGAGGCAGTTTAACAAATGTAACTTAACTATTTTTATTTCACCAAGTAAGGCCCACTGAGCTATGTAACTCTTTTTCAGAAGTGACCTGGCTACAAGTGATAGCTCAACGAAACGGGAGAAAAATACACGGGACCACGGGAGAGAGACATGCAAATTCCAAATATACAGGACCTCCTGTATACCAGGCGAGGTAGTTAACATCTCGCCACCACGGTGTACATTTAGATTGCAATCCCAAATTCTATTAACCATCTACATCATTGTGGGCTTTCAAACATCGGTGTAAATAAGCTCAATCTGTTGGAGGCAGCAATGCCATCTTAAAAATGTAAACAAATTATCTGGTGATGCTGCTGCGTTGGCAGTGGTGCACAAGCACAGTTAACAACAACAACTGAACGCATTAGTCAATCACGCTGTGTGCGGCCTTAAAAGTTTAAACAAATATATAAGAGAGGTTACGTTTCGGGAAATGACCCTTACTTTATAGCACACAGCTAGAGAGGCCAGAGAGAAGGAGTGGATAGTAATAGTTGGAGATTGCACTTTAGAGAATTAGAAACAAAAATTCAGAATCAGAATATTTATTTATGGTGGAGAAATCTGTTGGGGCCTGATTATAATTTCATTTCAAAAAAGAGTGTTTTCTGATGGCACCAGTTTCTAAATTAGTATACCCAGCTTAAATATACGCTCCAAGCCTGGGGTGTTTCATTCAGACGCTGTCTTCCCGACAGACCTGTTCTTCACCTGAGGGCGGCTGCTTGCGTTGTGGCCGAAACGTCGTGAGAATTATTTGATTATATTTTATGTTGATTATTTTATTATTTCCCTTCGACGTGACTTTACGGAAAGAACCAAGAAGATAGTACACGACACTCTGGAGTAGCTATTGAGGAACGGACACACCCATCCGACAAATCAAAGAAACATTCCCAAATAAATCGCGTCGAAAAAAAAGTCACTTGCTACGCAGAAGTGTCACCTCCAAACACAACAGCACGGGGTTTAATAATTCACGTGGCGCTGTGGTGGGGGGGGGGGGGGGCACGAACAACAGGGAAGGACACGTGGCCCCCCGTGGTCCCGTGCCAGCACGAGTGCCCTTCACCGAGCCGGCCCCGGTCTCGCAGATCGCGACCGCCACGCGACGTGGACCCGCCAGCCAGCCGGCTCGCTCGCCATGCCGCCCGATGGCCGTGTCAGCAGCAGACGTTCACGCACCTTAACCACCCCCACCACCCCTAACACCCCCCGCCCCGCCGTGTTAGGCCTCCACATGCGACTTTGGGAGCCAGTGTTGTAAGCGAGCACCCGTTAAGGTCGACAACGGCGCACGTGGAGGTGGCGTAGGCAGCATAATGCCCGGTCACCTTTGCTGACGTTTTTACACTGCCCAGGGGTCATTTCAGGTATAACTTGATTGTGATGTTAGCCAGTCTCTGATGATGTCTCTAGACAATAGACAGACTGACTAATGTCTGATGGGGTCTCTAGACAATAGACTGACCGGTCTCTGATGGGGTCTGTAGACAATACACTGACCGACCAGTCTCTGACGGGGTCTCTAAACAATAGACTGACCAGTCTCTGACGGGGTCTCTAGACAATAGACTGATCAGTCTCTGATGGGGTCTCTCGAAAATAGACTGGCTGGTCTCTGACGGGGTCTCTAGACAATAGACTGACCAGTCTCTGACGGGGTCTCTAGACAATAGACTGACCGACCAGTCTCTGATGGGGTCTCTAGACAATAGACTGACCGGTCTCTGATGGAGTCGCTAGACAATAGGCTGACTGATCCCTGACGGGGTCTCTAGACAATAGGCAGAGAGACTGGTCACTCCACAGCACTATTGCACAGAGACATCGCGGGGCGCATGCGATTGTTCCTCTGCAAGCCTGCTTCTTTGGAGGCATCCGACACCACGGCCACGTGCCCAAACGTAGGAACAACACACAGAGGCACGCGTTCGCATCCACACACAATCGGTTCCTTGTAAACATCCTTCCCTCTCCACCCTCTCCACTCCCCCGTGTGTTGACGAATGCTTTCCGTGTGCCTGGGAACTGTTTTTGTTTTGTCCATAATGACGAGTAGAAATTGGTACCGAACTGTTAAACGTTCCTGGGATTTGTATATTCATTGGGCCAGCAATGAAACTTGCTGGACTATCTCTTTGGTTCTTTCGGTAAAGTCACGTAGGTATCAAATAAGATAAATCACGACGTTTCGGGCGCAACACAAGCGCCCGTCATCAGGTGATGACGGATGCTTGTGTTGCGCCCGAAACGTCGATTTTATTTTATTTTCTACCTACGTGACTTTACCGAAAGAACCAAAGAGATGGACTCCTGCAGTCACGAAAGCTTCAAATCAAGATTGCTGGACTATGTATGATACGTAATACGGGGCGGGGGGGGGGGGGTCGCGTACATATAAATGTGTGGCTAAACCCTCCACCACCCGACACAGCCAATTAGGAAGGTTAGTAATTTTGTCAGTTTAACACGAGTTAATGAGTTAATGATGACGTCACCCTGCTGCTGCTCTATATAAGAACGGGAGACACAGCAGAGCCTCACCATTCTGGCGAATTGCCCGATGATGCTGGATGCAATTACCAGCGAAACGTCGTACTCAAATTGTAAATGTTGTGGCTTCAACACACCGGTGGGCTAAAGCAGTGAACTCTTTGTCTTTGTCAACGTGACACATTTTTACTGATTGGCCGTGTCGGGTGGTGGAGGGTTACGACACATTTATAAATAACGCGATCTAAACCCAAAAACGTTGATTATGAGTAGTAATTTTGTGTTGGACAGTGGGTTTACTCTTGTTTACGTGACAAACCTTGCTAATTGGATGTGTCGGGTGGTGGTGGGTTTAACGACACATTTATATTAACGCGATATAACCCCCAAAAATCGCCCTTTATTATGGATAATATTGGTCGCGAAAGCCTACGTGTTAAACTAGATACGCTGACACATGCAATATCAATGATCTCAAAACGCCTGTTGTTGTTACCTTGCGACTCTGCCCGTGCCCCATGTATTGGGATCTTTCCGCCTCACTGGCCAGAATTTTGGCAAGGACATTCCACCACCACCATCACTTTCCACTCAACCAACTGATGAGCACAGAATACGATGTTTCTTGAGCTATAACTCAACAGCAAACCGTCGCAATACAAATTAACGATTCGCAATTGAACTGACCCAACAATCCGTTCATTTGACACAATGCGCCTGTTTCACGTGTCCGTCCATCCACGTGAACAATTTTATTTTACACATTCCATCGGTCACACTGCATTCTGGTAGTGCGTCATTGCAGCAGCATCGCTCCAACACAAACTCTGGGGGCCTCTTTACGACATTCAGTGGTATCATCAGCAGAGTCAGGCTTGCTTGAATCTAAGAGATTGCCAGAGTAGTGGCTCAACTCGATCTTCACTAATCACACACGATGATGATGATGATGATATCGAGGCAGCGTATAATCTTACTGGGGCCTGAACTCTGGGCCTCACTGCTTGGAGATTGGCAAATCTGATTTTAAAAAATGTTACCCTTCTATCTGGTAACAATACTGACACTTTTTTTACAAGGAGCCATGTTTGCATAAACCACAATACCTGCAGTCATAATGCAAACAAAAAACATAACTATGATAATGTGCACTGTCCTTGAAGTTGATTGGTCCACACCCGAGACAGCTTTCCTTAGAGCCTAGTCTCACATGGGTTGGACCAGATGACGCCAAAAGGCGCACAACTCAAAGACAATGCACCATCAGAGTATGAGAGCTCGGGGTAAGCATTTACACCATTGGAACCTCATTTGCCAGTAAAAAATATGATAATTGGTTTTTTACCCTTCTATCTGGCAACAAGACTGACACCTTTTTTGTTACACGGAGTCATGTTTGCATAGACCACAATACCTGCAGTCATAATGTAAACAAATCTACCCACTTGCGCTATTACACAACGAATACCTTGAACGCTAATGACATCATGAAGACACTCCTGTTGATAACACCTCCTACACAAGTCATGCGCTAAGGACCAGACACGCTTGAACATTTGCATTGCTGCTACGCGGCGAACTGTGTGACCAGCGGCCGAGATGTGCCCAGAATATGGCGGTATCTTCCATACCGCCAAACAGTTGTGTGTGTGTGTGTAAGAGAGAGAGGGTCAGTGATGGATGGTGAGATGGGTGGTGTGCCAGAGTGTGTGCATGTCTGTGTGTCTATGTGGGGAGCGGTCGTGTGAAGCGGTTAGCGCACTGCGCCTAGGAACCCCGAGTTCAATTCGTGGGTTTATGACGATTATCAAAACCGGTCGAATGAGTGCCTGGTTCGGTGTGTAAACATCGCTACTGGGGAGACAAAGGCGGCCTGGTTTGGCGTTGGTCACCCACCCCCTCGTGTGCCGTGCCGGCCTTCATAGGTGCTCGCTAACAGCACTTGCCGCAACGGATGTGTAAAGTTCTACACGGGGGATCTTTGTCTTTGTGTCTGTGCGGGGAGCGGTAGTGTGAGTAGTCAGCGCACTTGTGGGGTTGTTGACGATTATCTGAACCGGTCCTGGACCTCCCCATAGGTCGACTCAGCCTCAAACGAGTACCCTGGTGCGGTGTGTAAACATCGCCACTGGGGAGAACAAAGGCGGCCGGGCGTAGGTGTTGGCCACACCCGCCGCCTTGCCGGCCTCAATGTGTGCTCGGGCACTTTCCCCCCCAACAGCTTGCCAAAGGCTCTACGGGGTGGGGGGGTGGGGGTCTTTGTCTCTAATGCGTGACAGCGTGAGTGGCAGTAGGCACGGGCTGGAGGGGGTGGACAGGTTTCAACCTGCTGAGCCTCTTTGCTTTGACGTCTCCGCCTGCTCGAATATTGACCCCGCCGTTGGAACGGCAATATCCGACGGGGCTTGAAACACCAACGCGATGTCCACCACGACAAGAACTTGCCACCAATCGTCGTTGTTGCGGGTGGGGGGGTGGGTGGGATGATAAGTCTCGTACGGGGGGGTGGGATGATAAGTCTTGTACGGGGGGGTGGGTGGGATGATAAGTCTTGTACGGGGGGGTGGGTGGGATGATAAGTCTTGTACGGGGGGGTGGGGGGGTGGGTGGGATGATAAGTCTCGTACGGGGGGGTGGGTGGGATGATAAGTCTTGTACGGGGGGGTGGGGGGGTGGGTGGGATGATAAGTCTTGTACGGGGGGGTGGGGGGGTGGGTGGGATGATAAGTCTGGTACGGGGGGGTGGGGGGGTGGGTGGGGATGATAAGTCTCGTACGGGGGGGTGGGTGGGATGATAAGTCTTGTACGGGGGGGTGGGGGTGGGTGGGATGATACGTCTTGTACGGGGGGGTGGGGGGGTGGGTGGGATGATAAGTCTTGTACGGGGGGGTGGGGGGGTGGGTGGGATGATAAGTCTCGTACGGGGGGGTGGGGGGGTGGGTGGGATGATAAGTCTCGTACGGGGGGGTGGGGGGGGGTAATTGAAATGCTTCGCGCCCGCAGGGCCACGGCAAAGTTTGTCACGAAAATAAACTCGCTCGAGAAACTTCCCCCCCCCACCACCACCATCACCACCCCGGGGCTGTCGATGCTAAGTTTAGCTTCGGCCACAGCACACCGACACACAAAGGCAAAGATCCCCCGTGTAGCCTCCAACGGGCTGTCGGGGGCAAGTGCTGCTAGCGTAGCAGCACCTTATGAAGGCGCGGAACGGACAGCCCCACGCCCGAACGCCTTTGTCTCCCCTGTGGCGATGTTTACACACCGCACCAGGTACTCATTTGAGGCTGAGTCGATCTAGGGGAGGCCCAAGACCGGTTAAGATAATCGTCGCTGGTGTTGGCCGTGAGCTGGAATCGAACTCAGATCGCCGGGTTCGCAGCGCAGCGCGCTAACCACTACACCACCGCTCCCCACGTGATGCATTTGCATGACATACGCATGATGGACAAAATTCATGACACACACGCACACGCAAATGCCCCACATCATTCATGATTCACATATGTGCGGTAGATGAACACACACATAGGTATAAATTATATGGGCATGGCACACGTATGCATGGCAAACATTCGTGCGTGACATACATGGCATATACACACGTATGACACACGTATGTTCATATCCCACACGTGAAAACAGAAATTATGCACGTGCATGATATGTGACGCACACATGTATTAGAGTCAATGCGCACATGCGTATGACGCACATGACAAATATACGTGAATTACAAGCACATGCAACATACAACCTGCGTGACCTGTTGATATTACACACGTGTAAATCATGTATTACACACACGACGAAACGTATGAATGATATGACACACACGTTTATGTTGCGCACAAACGCGAACTACATGCATGGCAAATATCCCCCGTATATCCTTAACAGACTGTAGGGGCAAGTGCTGTTAGCGAGCACCTATGAAGGCCGGAACGGTACACGAGGGGGTGGGTGGCCAACACCACGCCCGACCGCCTTTGTCTCCCTAGCGGCGATGTTTACACACCGCACCAGGTACTCATTTGAGGCTGAGTCGACCTAGGGGAGGCCCAGGACCGGTTCACATAATCGTCACTGGTGTTGGCCGTGAGCGGGAATCGAACCCGGGTCGCCAGGTTCGTAGTGCAGCGCGCTAACCACTACGCACATGCACACAAACACGCGCATCACGTGCACACGTGTGGGCGCACGCATGACGCACGCGTGACACACAACATGCGTGACGCACCTACATCGACGCGTGACACAAACGCACGCCATAACACACGCACACACGGTTCACGACACGCGCATGGCACTAACACACTCGACACGCAGACCCGCGCAACATGACACGAACACACATGACGCACGCGTGATACACACACACGGACGCATGGCACGCAAGCACACGACACATCGGCACTCAACACACGCACGTGCCCACACAGGTGCAATCGTCACAGCGAGTTAGACGATCGATCGATCGATCCTTGCTTGGCGTTTGGCTTGACCGGTGCGTGAACTCACCACGGCGGAACCCGCCAGGGCGGCTGTGAACACGCGAATCACCATCGTTGCGTTCCTCCTCCTCCTCTCTCTCTCTTCCTTCTCTCCTCGTCCGCACCTCCTGGCCCAGCCAACGTCTCTCTATCTCCCTCTCTCTCTCTCTGCTGCCTGATTTTCTGTCTCAGGGTGCCAGTTGTCCCCAGAGTTGTACGTGTCTCCTCTGGGTTGTCAGTGTCTCTCACTGTGCGTCTGTGTGTCGTGGGTAGATTTGTGGGGGGGGGGGGGGGCTGGCGAGGTTGACGGGCGGGCGGGAGAGAAGGGGTGGGTGGCCGATGGTTTTTGCTGCTCTCTTGGCAAGGACCACTCAGAGGAGGAGGAGAGGCTGGTGGTGCTGGTGGTGCTTGTCCCACGGAAGGCTAAATAAAGGACCTGGACTAAATCGATTCCGGCAGCAACTGGAAGAGGGGTGATTAGATTCCGTCTGCCGCAGCAGTTTATTTTAGAAAGTTCAGCGACAATTGGACATTTGTGGTTCTGTGTTCAGAGATACAGGCGTTTAATACCGTGTGTGTGTGTGTGTTCTATGTTTACCTGGTGCGATGTGTAAATGTCGCCACTGGGGAGACAAAGGCGGCCGGGCGTGGTGCTGGCCGCCCACCCCTTCGTGTGCCGTGTCAGCTATCATAGGTGCTGCTCGCTAACAGCACGTGCCCCAACAGTCTGCCAAGACGCTAAACGGGGGTCACGTGGAAAGAGACCCTCATTAAAGATGCCGTATGGCCCACAGCATCGTTAGTGAACGTCATTCACACATGAATGCCTGAGTGAACAATTAACTTAAGGACCATACACTTAGAGTATACGGTTTATTGACTTAAATCTGTAAATAATGAGAGAATAATGTGTAAGTAACCCCCCCCCCCCCCCCAGCGTGACATTTTTTTCTTATATGATGGGATTCGTTTCGTCATTTACAGAGTTGAGCGTTGACGGCTTTCATGGGCCCCGTCGTGTGGATGTGGGAACTACAGACAGTTCCCAGAGGCAAAGTTTGCAGCAGCGAGCACTGGTGGCTACACCGTGCTGATGAGTCCTAAGTAGAACAACACCATTACACAGTTGTCTATTGCTGCTGCTGCTGTTGTTGTTGCAGTCAGTCGGTCACATTCTCCACAATGTATTTGTGCTGGTGACCTATATATATATCATTAAATTTCGATTTAAAGCTTTCGTGACTGCAGGGATTCATCTTCTTGGTTCTTTCAGTAAAGTCACGTAGAAGGGAAATAATAAAATAATAAAAATAAAACATAATAAAATTTTTCTCACGACATTTCGGCCACAACGCAATCAGCCGTCCCCAGATGAAGAACAGGTCTGTCGGAAAGACAGCGTCTTTTATTATTATATTTAATTATTTCCCTTCTACGTGACTTTACCGAAAGAACCAAGAAGATATATACCATTAGTTCACTAAAATAGAGACTTTATGGACACCCTGTACAAGAGGACCACAATGCACTTGTGCAGGAAGTGCTGGGTGCTTGCACAGATGGCTGTGTGTTTGACACATTTTGGTTGTCTCATTTGAAACCTGAAGTCCATCGCTAACACCGAGACTCATCGTAACCAGGGGGCAGCGGAGGACATGCATTCTTCAGACCAAAGCTTCCAGGGCTGCAGACGTCAGCTCAGACCACAACCAACAACGGAGTTGTTACGGGAGAGCGAAGCGAGGCTGAGTAAGAAAAGCAGAGGGACACGTGGCTGGCAACTTTGCAGAAAGAGCGAAAGATCAGAGGTGGAGCAACAATTGTCGGTGAAAAAAAATCGTAATTGCAGCAATCCCGAGATGGGCAGGCATGTACAATTTGGGAAGGCTTGCGGTAATTGCAGTTGAGGCAAAAGCAGAATTTCGAGGTCCCGAATTAAGGAAAAATGGGTATAATTGGCTAAGTGCTTAAACTGAAGGGGCCACATGAAGGGTCGCAGAGAGGGTGCCAGGGAAGCGAAGCTGACGCTGCTTGGCGATGAAGGAGCTCACAGCAAGGTGATCGCAGAGGATCAACCGACTGAATGACAGAAACAAGGCGAGGAGATGGCAAATGGAAACGGTAAGAGGGACATAGACCACAATACTACATCAGTGTCCGTGCCATAGTTAACACGCACACACACAAAAATATGTTCGTGTCATTTCTTCACTTTTGTTAGGGTCACTTTTCTTACATAACCGTCAGAAATTATTCATTTCAATCAACTCGGGAAAAAAAATTGCCACTCATTAAAAGTGGCCATATGGATCACACGCACTTTTGGGAACGAGTGGCAAAATTACGAGGGTCTGGAGCATTAAACCGGCCACTCGGGGACGAGGACACATGGTGGTTACAGACGGCACCAGAGGACACGCGTGGCTCGTCGAAGGTTGAATCGTACAATGTGGTGGTGGACGTTATAACTAATACCGTACGGGAATAATATGTCATGATAAAAAAAAATTTTGATATCCCATATGCTCAGTCAGGCACTGGAACCCAACCCATGTTTCCCATGTTTCATGTCTGTTTTATCTCACCAGGTAAGGCCCACTGAGCTACAGGAGTTAATCGATTAATACTGGTTGGAACCTCCTGGTTACACCAGCCCACAGGGGATTATTGTGTCCGTCCGTCCGTCCGTCGTGAAGGGAGAGGCTGGGTGGGGAGGGGCTGGGTGGGGAGGGGCTGGGTGGGGAGGGGAGGGTGGGGAGGGGCTGGGTGGGGAGGGTGGGGCTGGGTGGGGAGGGGCTGGGTGGGGAGGGGCTGGGTGGGGAGGGGCTGGGTGGGGAGGGGCTGGTCACCCCGTGGTGCCCTTATAAAACTCAACGTTTAACCTACTCACGCCGGCTTGTGCCCGCCCTCACAGTCGGGCATATTTGCAGAATACACCACGCCGCTGTTGACCCTGGCCATTGACCGAGCAACCCAACGTTCCTACCAGCTCCCTCCGCAGGAATGTGTACATCTGGCCGCTTTCAGGGGGGAGGGGTAATAATAGTCACTAATGATCATTAGTGATTATTATTAGTGCTCATTTTTGCACATTCTTGCATTACATTACGTTTTTAGGTGTCGTTATGTTTTCGTGTGTGTTTTAAACATGTGTTTACTATGTGAAAATGGCGTAACTAAACATACAAATAGACGAAATTTAATATCGTACTTTTAAAAGTTACTGTATTTTGTCCACGCTCAACTGACGTTGGCTGTAATTGACCACGGCCCCTTACGTTATGGCAAGCTTCGGGGCCACTTTCTGGAGTCGTGGAGTTTTTCCATTACTAGCACGGTACATTTCATAAAAGCGTGATTTTAAACAAGTTTTTAAAACTATTATTTATTCAGAAGCGACCTGGCCACAAATGCTAGCTCAGCAGAGAGGTTTAATATATCTCTCTGGCCCTCCATGAACTTTTCTGCGTTTAGTTCGTTGTCCTTCCCCAGCTACCTCCAGTTCATCACGGTTGGCTACGTACGGTGCTAAAGACGTTACACGTACCTCCGTGCATAAATCAGGGGTGGGGAACTTTTTTTCTGCCAAGGGCCATTTGGATATTTATAATAACATTCGCGGGCCATACAAAATTATCAACTTAAAAATTAGCACCGTTTATATTTGGTCAAACATTTAATTAACTCACCCCTAATGCGATGGCTGGAACTGCTTCTCTTTGGCGAGGCGTGTGATGTTAGCTGGTATTGATGATGTTGCTGCTACTCGCAACTGCTTTTCCAGGTTTGCTCCTAGATTTAGTGAATTTCGAGTCCCACCTGCGGTTGCCTTGGCAGGGCCAGACTCAAATGATTTCGCGGACCTTATACGGCCCGCGGGCCGGACGTTCCCGACCCCTGTTCTAAAGGAATGCGGACACCAAAGACCGTGATAAACCAGTTGACAACATCGTTTAATAATTCGCCTGTCTTCTCATTTGAGGACGACGAAAGACGACAGAGTGTTTGCATACAGCAGGTAAAGCGTGACTAGTCCCACAGTACGGAGCGTTTGTAACACAAAGACTCAAACGCAAAACATCGATGGGTGCACAATAGTTACCGGGCCGTCGTTTCATAAGCGTTGCCATGTAAACACAATAAAATAATTCTCACGACGTTTCGGCCACAACGCAAGCAGCCGTCCTCAGGTGAAAACCAGGTCTGTCGAGGCGACAGAGTCTGAATGTCTCATTCAGACTCTGTCGCCTCGACAGACCTGGTTTTATTTTTATTATTTTATTACTTCCCTTCTACGTGACTTTACCGAAAGAACCAAGAAGATGAATCCCTGCAGTCACGAAAGCTTTAAATCGAAATGTAAACACAATTTAAAGATTTGCTTGTGATACCACAACCAACTATATATATTATTTTACGAGGTAAGGCCCACAAGCTATATCGTAGCTCTTTGTCAGAAGCGACCTGGCCACAATTGATAGTTCAACGCAGATGGCTTGTCATCACGTGGGGATATCCAGCAGCAGCCACCACATACTCGAAACGCGCATTTCTGAATGTGGAGGGGGGGGGGGAACCAGAGGACCCGGAGAAACATCGACGCGACCACAGGGAGAGAGACACGCAAACTCCAAATAATACAACAGGCGTCAGGGTCGGGATCGAACCCACGACCTCGCGTGTACCGGGCGAGGGAGTTAACATCTCCTAGCCACCTTACGACAATGTGTTTTTGCCACACTGCCCCTTTCATGCCTACCGCACGCAACCATGAAGCCTGTTTAGCAATCTGCTTGTGCGTGGCAATCACTGATCCAAGTATTATCCAGGCTGAGACCTGCTTAGCTTCTGAGATGTGATGACGTGCTATAGAAGAGAAAAGATTGGTAATCACATTTGGCACTGCACATTTAACACTTTCCTGCAGAGGGAGCTGGTAGGAACGTTGGGTTGCTCGGTCAATGGCCAGGGTCAACGGCGGCGTGGTGTATTCCGCAAATATGGCCGACTGTGAGGGCGGGCACAAGCCGGCGTGAGTAGGTTAAACGTTGAGTTTTATAAGGGCACCACGGGGTGACCAGCCCCTCCCCACCCAGCCCCACCCCTCCCACCCCCCAACCAGCCCCACCCTCCCCACCAAGCCCCTCCCCACCCTCCCCACCCAGCCTCTCCCCACCCAGCCCCACCCTCCCCACCCAGCCCCTCCCCACCCAGCCCCACCCTCCCCACCCAGCCCCTCCCCACCCTCCCCACCCAGCCCCTCCCCATCCTCCCTCCCCACCCAGCCCCTCCCCACCCTCCCCACCCAGCCCCACCCACCCCACCCAGCCCCTCCCCACCCTTCCCACCCAGCCCCTCCCCACCCTCCCTCCCCACCAGCCCCTCCCCACCCTCCCCTCCCCACCCAGCCCCACCCTTCCCATTTTGGATGCACGACGGACGGACGGACACAATAATCCCATGTGGGCTGGTGTAGCCAGGAGGTTCCTACCAGTATAATTCCCACAAACAGACTCTGCAGCAGTGAGCATGTGTGACTACCGTGTGCTGATGCATTCGAGGTTTTTAAACATCTCCTCGCCACCGAGGTGCCCACAGACATTTGGCTACTCCCCTCCTCAATGCATTCGTAACGACAAACAAAAAACACATTTGTCAATAACACCGAGGCATTAAAAATTTAAATAAAAAAGTACGTAATAGGTGACGTTTCAGGCAATGGCACTTATTCAAAGCAAATAGATAGATCAGAGAGGTAGCAGATTCAGTGTTATAAAACCGACTGCTCTTTGACAGACGCGGGCAGACAACCGAGTCTCTTGTGCAGCAGCCACCCCCCCCCCCCCCCACAGTGTTCTTCTACCCAAAGAGCTTCCGTTGGATTCCCAGAGCTTTACCTCGGAGCTGATGAAGGGACAATTGGTTCCCTTCAGTTTTGAGTGCTGAGTGTAAGGTTACGTACGGTGAGTTCAGAATCAGACCCAGGTGTTATTGTTATTATTGTTGCTATTATTGTTGTTAGTATTGTTGTTTTTGTTGTTGTTGTTGTTAGTTTTTATTGTTATTATTGTTGTTATTGTTGTTGTTTTTATTTTTATTGTTATTATTTTAGTTATTATTTTAGTTATTGTTGTTATTATTATTTCTGCCGGTAAGGCCCGTTGGGCTCAAGCAGATCCGTTACCAGGACGACCACGGAGGCCCAACGCAGTAAACAGTGGCGGTAGTCATGGCGACGGCTGTAGGGTTAGGGGTCAGAGGTGGGGGTCAGAGTTGGGGGTAAGAACTGGGGTCAGAGGTGGGGGTCAGAGTTGGGGGTCAGAGTTGGGGGTTAGAGTTGGGGGTTAGAGTTGGGGGTCAGAGTTGGGGGGTCAGAATTGGGGGTTAGAGTTGGGGGTCAGAGTTGGGGGTCAGAGGTGGGGGTCAGAGTTGGGGGTCAGAGTTGGGGGTTAGAGGTGGGGGTGAGAGTTAGGGGTTAGAGTTGGGGGTTAGAGGTGGTGGTCAGAGGTGGGGGTAAGAGTTGGGGGTCAGAGTTGGGGGTGAGAGTTAGGGGTTAGAGTTGGGGGTTAAAGGTGGTGGTCAGAGGTGGGGGTAAGAGTTGGGGGTCAGAGTTGGGGGTGAGAGTTGGGGGTCAGAGTTGGGGGTCAGAGTTGGGGGTGAGAGTTTGGGGTTAGAGGTGGGGGTCAGAGTTGGGGGTCAGAGTTGGGGGTTAGAGGTGGGGGTCAGAGTTGGGGGTCAGAGTTGGGGGTCAGAGTTGGGGGTCAGAGTTGGGGGTTAGAGGTGGGGGTGAGAGTTGGGGGTTAGAGGTGGGGGTCAGAGTTGGGGGTCAGAGTTGGGGGTCAGAGTTGGTGGTTAGAGTTGGGGGTTAAGGTTCGGGTTTCGGGTTTCAGGTTAGGAGTTAGGGTTTCAGACGGCAGTTTCTAAATCCGTGGGTCGCATTGCCCCGCATGAAAGCCTTTCGGGAGGCACGCAGACTGCAGCATGGATACCGTGTAGGTGGAAATTTCGAATGTGCGTAGGGTGCATCAGTGGACACGTTGTGGTGACAGAACACACCTATACACAAACGTGAAACACAACACACACTTCAAGCTCCGACTTGGAGCAATTTCCTTACTCACACAAAACATACTCACACACAACGTGAAACTAATGCCTCAGGAACACACTGATACACAACTTTAAAGGAATACCTTACCAATACACCACGTGAAACGAATGCCTTACACAAAAACACACACACCAATACATGATGCCATGAAAAAAACGTAGCCTTCCTAACACCGCATTGACTGGAGTGGTGGACACGTGACTTCTCTGTATGACTGCCTAAGTAACCGGCGTTCTCCATTGGGGAGCGACCGTACCAGCGCGCTTGGCAACCACTGGGCATTTAGCGCCAGCGGTTAGTTAGGAGGGTTGCCGTCTTGGAGTTCGGGGTTAAGTTTTCAGTGTTTGGGAGATGATTGCGATTATGGGTGAGGGTTAGGGGCTATTGACAGACGAGGTGTCTGGGGTTCAGGGCTCGTGACAGACGAGGTATTAGGGTCTAGTGACAGACGACGAGGTGTCTCTTGCAGCCACGAGTTAGGGAGGCGAAGTTGAACAGACGACATCTACACGTGCAGAATTCAGCATTAGTGTTATTGTGATTATTATCATGAACATTACTTGCGCTCGCATAGTCAACAAGTCCTCATCGAGTCTCGAGACTTCTTCTCGGTAGGGCCCTGTACGTTGAACTTCTTTCGCACCTTACCTAGTCGCCAACCGTGCTGATCGGAGGTGCCGGGGTGGGGGGTGGGAAGGACAACAAACTAAACACGGGAAGCACTTCTGAAGTTGTCGCAGCAGGGAGAGAAATCTTGCGAGGCGTAATCCCAAACGAGTAATTTGCAAGATATTTAAACACACACACACATTGTAGAGCTGGATAGCAGAACTGTTAGTTATTTTCGGTAAAGTCGCGTAGGTAAAAAAACGAAAAAAAAAAACTAAGAGTATGAATCCTTGCAGTCACGAAAGCTTCAAATCTAGAATGGATAGCAGAACATCGGCTACTGCATTTATTTTCTTTTCAGCCTCCCTGCCCACGCTTTCAGTCATTTCACAGCCCGGATCGTGTTTAACCTTCCCCACAAGTCCCACTGCTCTACTTTGACAATTCCATCGGCTCCCCGTTTTCTATCGCTGTCGGCCTCAATGCATCGCTCGTGCCCGCAACTTCCCTCCGTGGTCTTGCCCCATTCCAAAATCTCGCTTCTCTCATCTCTCCACTGCTCTGTCCCATTGCCGTCCTTTGGGGTCGTCCATAAATGACGTCACGCGATTTTTGACGATTTTTACCCCCCCCCCCCCTCGTCACACGGCGACACAAAAAGTCAGACCCCCCCCCCCCGTCAAACATGACGTCACAAAGCTCTGCCCCACCCCCCAAAAAATAAAACATGCTTCAAATCGCTTTAAACATTGTCATTATAGTGCATATTTAATGTGCCGGTGCATTCTGATGTTGTAGGAGAAAACATTTATTAAAAAGTCTATTTAATTAAGTAGAACGTGTCTATATTTAAAGTTGCGCATTTTGATGTGACGTCACATTTCTCCCTCCCCACCTCCGTCACACATCGTCACAAATGACCCCCCCCCCAGGTGCGTGACGTCATTTATGGACGACCCCTTTACGCTCCCAGCCTCTGCTGTCCCTCCCTGTGCCTCTCTCGCCCTGCTGCGCCCCGTCTCGCTCTCTCGCTCCTTCTCCCGTCTTGGTTCCCTTTCACTGCAGCCGCCTCTCCCTGCACTTGAAACAACCCCTAGCACTACCCCTATCACTACCCCAACCCCTATCACTACCCCAACCCCTATCACTACCCCAACCCCTATCACTACCCCTATCACTACCCCTATCACTACCCCAACCCCTATCACTACCCCAACCCCTATCACTACCCCAACCCCTATCACTACCCCTACCAATACCCCTACCCCTATCAATACCCTTACCCCTATCACTACCCCTATCACTACCCTTACCCCTATCACTACCCCAACCCCTATCACTACCCCAACCCCTATCACTACCCCAGCCCCTATCACTACCCCAGCCCCTATCACTACCCCAGCCCCTATCACTACCCCTACTACTACCCCAACCCCTATCACTACCCTTACCCCTATCACTACCCCTATCACTACCCCTATCACTACCCCTACCCCTATCACTATCACTACCACTATCACTACCCCTACCAATACCCCTACCCCTATCACTACCCTTACCCCTATCACTACCCCTATCACTACCCCTATCACTACCCCAACCCCTATCACTACCCCTACCCCTATCACTACCCCAACCCCTATCACTACCCCTATCACTATCACTACCCCTATCACTACCCCTACCCCTACCCCTATCACTACCCCAGCCCCTATCACTACCCCAGCCCCTATCACTACCCCAACCCCTATCACTAGCCCAACCCCTATCACTACCCCAACCCCTATCACTACCCCAACCCCTATCACTACCCCTACTACTACCCCAACCCCTATCACTACCCCAACCCCTATCACTACCCCATCACTACCCCAACCCCTATCACTACCCCAACCCCTATCACTACCCCTACTACTACCCCAACCCCTAGCACTACCCCAACCCCTATCACTACCCCTACTACTACCCCAACCCCTATCACTACCCCTATCACTATCACTACCCCTACCACTATCACTACCCCAACCCCTAGCACTACGCCAACCCCTATCACTACCCCTACCCCTATCACTACCCCAACCCCTATCACTATCCCTACCCCTATCACTACCCCAACCTCTATCACTACCCCAACCCCTATCACTACCCCAACCCCTATCACTACCCCAGCCCCTATCACTACCCCTATCACTACCCCAACCCCTATCACTACCCCAACCCCTATCACTACCCCAACCCCTATCACTACCCCAACCCCTAGCACTACCCCAACCCCTATCACTACCCCAACACCTATCACTACCCCAACCCCTATCACTACCCCAACCCCTATCACTACCCCAGCCCCTATCACTACCCCAACCCTTATCACTACCCCAACCCCTATCACTACCCCAGCCCCTATCACTACCCCAACCCTTATCACTACCCCAACCCCTATCACTACCCCAACCCTTGTCACTACCCCAACCCCTATCACTACCCCAACCCCTATCACTACCCCTATCACTACCCCAACCCCTATCACTACCCCAACCCCTATCACTACCCCAGCCCCTATCACTACCCCAACCCCTATCACTACCCCAACCCCTATCACTACCCCAGCCCCTATCACTACCCCTATCACTACCCCAACCCTTGTCACTACCCCAACCCCTATCACTACCCCAACCCCTATCACTACCCCAGCCCCTATCACTACCCCTATCACTACCCCTACCCCCATCCCTACCCCAATCACTACCCCTATCACTACCCCACCCCTATCACTACCCCAACCCCTATCACTACCCCTATCACTACCACAACCCCTATCACTACCCCAACCCCTATCACTACCCCTATCACTACCCCAACCCCTATCACTACCATAACCCCTATCACTACCCCAACCCCTATCACTACCCCAACCCCTATCACTACCCCAACCCCTATCACTACCATAACCCCTATCACTACCCCAAACCCTATCACTACCCCAACCCCTATCACTAACTCCTAACCGCTCCCACCTGTCCTCGCCAAAAGCTACACCACCACTTTTAATAACCCCCCCCCCCCGCCCCCACCACTCATCATTATGAACAACTACACGATCATCTAAACGAACGAGTGTTTTAATCGCTACAGAAACCTACGCGAGACGCGGAATCACGCGAGACGCGGCCACGAGCTACGTCCCCCTCTTCTCCGGCTTGCGCCCCGCAGGCGCCGTCTCGAGCAGCACGCGGTGCGTGCCCCCCACGGGAGACGGCGGCGGCGGCAGCAGCAGCCCCTCCGAGCTCGGCGCGTAGGAGCCGCCGCCGCCGTCGAAGCTGACGAGCGGGATCATCGCGGCGACGTCCTTCGACGGGCGCGGGTCGTCATCCGTCGTGCCCTCCACCGCTTCGTCGGCGGCATCGCGAGCGGCGGCGGCGGCGCTGCTCCTGCGGAGACCCACGCCGCCGTCGCCCGGCGGATGGGACCTGCCCGCGGGCCTCGCCTCGGTGATGCTCCACACGCGCTGGGAGCTCCTCCGCGCGGCGCGCTGGGGGGGCAGAGGGGGCGCGCTCTCGCTGGACGCGCCCGGGCGCCGCGCGTCGAGGCAGGGGCAGGCCATGGAGCGCAGCTCCGCGCGGAAGGAGCGGCTGAACAGGTAGTAGATGAAGGGGTTGTAGACCGTGGAGGATTTGGCGAAGAGGCAGGGCAGCAGCGCCACCAGCGGGGAGATGGAGCCCGGGCTGCGGAATAGCGACCAGAGGCTGACGATCGCGTACGGAGACCAGCAGCCGATGAAGCCGACAGTCACCAGCACCGCCATCTGGAACACAGCGTGGGCAAGGCTCACATTCGTACTCAGTGGTGGAGCGTCTCCAATATTCGTGGTCACACAGAGATCAGCTGTCGCAGGTGGCTGTGAGTCACAGGCAGCGGCCGTCCCTTCAGGGAGAACACCGGTGCCAAATGGTTGAGACGTACCGTGACAGGCGTCTGATTTATTTTTAAAATCCTTCATATTAAGTTCACTTGTTTGCTTGCTTGCGCGCTTACGACCGTGCAAATCTTTCGGTCGTTTTTTAACCCACTTCCCGTGATCCAATCGAGCTGACATTTTACACACTCGTTGTTCGTGACAATTTATTTTCGTGAAATTTTTTTCCAAAATTTTACACTTTTTAGGAATTTTTTTTTTATATTTCATTACCAATTGCTTAATGGTGGCAGGAAATCATCTGACCCATAGGTGGCAGCCATCTCAAGCCAGAGGACGAGAGGACTCTAGCCGCCACGCATATAAAGGATTTATAGTGAAAAACTTTGTTTTTACGGGTTAATTTTTTCATTCAATGATTTCACCGGGATAATCTGCTAGAGGTGGGAACATCTCGCTTTGCTACGGTGTCCCCAGCGTCAAGCGACTCACACGCCAGGCAAACCCACAATCGCACCGATACAAACATGTTCATATCTACAACGTATACATTTTACGGGTATACAATGTAACATACATTTTTATAATTGGTGCCTTGCACATTATACAATGCATAAAGGCTGCCTTGTCTGCATGCATACAATGCATCTGATATTGTGGTTATATAATCCCAGATACATTGTATAAATACTGCCTTGTACATCATACAATCTGTAAGGTCTGCCTTGGCTGCATGCATACAATGTATGTGATATCGTGTTGCTATAATCCCAGATACATTGTATAAATACTGCCTTGTACATCATACAATCTATAAGGTCTGCCTTGGCTGCATAAATACAATGCATCTGATATTGTGTTGCTATAATCCCAGATACATTGCATAAACACTGCCTTGTACATTGCATCAAGGCTTCTCTCTCTCCTTCGACTGCCACTCACAACCACCGCAGCCTCATCAATCGGCCCTCTGCCAATCTCGCTGTGCCCAGCCCAGGCGCGCCCTTGCTGTCCCAAAGTCGCACAGGGCGACGTCTGATTTTGGGTTTGTTCCCCAGATTCACGCGATCCCCCCCCCCCCTCTCTCTCGCTGGCTCTCGGTGTAATTCCCAACACGTCACCGCCGCACGCTTCGGCTAAATTGTTCAATTGTCTTTGTCAGTGTTTCCTTATCCGGCACGGTCACCCACGTTTGTCTGGATTAGCCACGGTTGGCTACGTACGGTGCGAAAGAAGTTCAGCTTACACGCGTACATACGTTCGATTTTTTTTAGGCGGAGATCACACGAATCGAAGCACGAACACCTGAGAGGGGGGAGAGGGGGTATGCACTGCCGCGCACTACAAACACCTTCTTCGGGAGGACGCGTGTTTGTATTCGTATTCAATTGTGCTCTCAAAACAAGTCACCGTGCGAGAGAATACTTTGACAGGCGTCACAACGCGAGCATCACGCCGCTTGACGTGGACGTTCGCAGAAACCGACGTCTCTGTTACGTCAGAGAGAGAAAAACCGAACGCGGCCACGCGTCGACGGGCTGGTGACGGTCGCGAGCACGTGGCACGGGAGATGCCCACAGCCCCCCCCCCACCACCCCCCCCCCACCACCCCCTTCCCCCCACCCACCACACCCTTCTCTCCCACCGCCCCTTTCCCCCCACCCCCCTCCTCCACCCCCCCACCGCCTTCCGCCCCCTCACCGCCCCCCCATCACCCCCCTCCTACACCGCCCCCGTCACCACCCCCTTCCCCCCACCCCCCTCCTACACCGCCCCCCACCCGCCTCCCCCACCGCCCCCCCACCACCATACATACACCCCTTTCCCCAGCCATCATATTCAGCCCTTTTTCAATCCACTGCTGGATGAAAGCCCCCCCCCCCACACCACCCACGCGATGTAAGTCATGGGGGTTGTCTGACCATGCTTCACCACGCCGCTCACCACGCCGCTCACCACGCCGCTCACCACTCCGCTCACCACGGCGCTCACCACGCCGCTCACCACGCCGCTCACCACTCCGCTCACCACTCCGCTCACCACGGCGCTCACCACGCCGCTCACCACGCCGCTCACCACGCCGCTCACCACACCGCTCACCACGCCACTCACCACACCGCTCACCACGCCGCTCACCACACCGCTCACCACACCGCTCACCACACCGCTCACCACGCCACTCACCACACCGCTCACCACATCGCTCACCACACCGCTCACCACACCGCTCACCACGCCGCTCACCACGCCACTCACCACACCGTTCACCACGCCGCTCACCACACCGCTCACCACGCCACTCACCACGCCACTCACCACACCGCTCACCACACCGCTCACCACACCGCTCACCACTCACCACGCCGCTCACCACGCCGCTCACCACGCCGCTCACCACGCCGCTCACCACGCCGCTCACCACGCCGCTCACCAAGCCTCTCACCACGCCGCTCACCACTCCGCTCACCACGCCGCTCACCACGCCGCTCACCACATCGCTCACCACGCCGCTCACCACGCCACTCACCACACCGCTCACCACACCACTCACCACGCCGCTCACCACGCCACTCACCACGACGCTCACCACGCCGCTCACCACGCCGCTCACCACGACGCTCACCACGCCGCTCACCACGCCGCTCACCACTCCGCTCACCACGACGCTCACCACGCCGCTCACCACGCCACTCACCACGACGCTCACCACTCCGCTCACCACGCCGCTCACCACGACGCTCACCACGCCGCTCACCAAGCCGCTCACCACGCCGCTCACCTCGCCGCTCACCACGCCGCTCACCACGCAGCTCACCACGACACTCACCACGACACTCACCACGCCGCTCACCTCGCCACTCACCACACCGCTCACCACGCCACTCACCTCGCCACTCACCACGCCACTCACCACGCCGCTCACCACGACACTCACCACGACACTCACCACGACGCTCACCACGCCGCTCACCACGACACTCACCACGCCGCTCACCTCGCCGCTCACCACACCGCTCACCACGCCGCTCACCACTCCGCTCACCACACCACTCACCTCGCCACTCACCACGCCGCTCACCACGCCACTCACCTCGCCACTCACCGCGCCGCTCACCACTCCGCTCACCACGCCGCTCACCACACCGCTCACCACGCCGCTCACCACACCACTCACCACGCCGCTCACCACTCCGCTCACCACACCGCTCACCACTCCGCTCACCACGCCGCTCACCACGCCGCTCACCGCGGGTTGGTGAGGACGCAGGGCCACGCAAGTGGCAGCATTTTCCTTAATAAACACATTGTGTTTGTTATTATCTGAAGATAAAATGTATCCTCACTACTCGCACGCAGATCGGTGGCGTCGTTCAAGTAACCGCTTTTTAAATTGCAAACATTTTCCTCGCGGCGTTGAGTTGGTGGCTCACGGTGATTTAAATTCAACAATAATAGCAGCCTGGTTGGACACTGGAACAAACAGTGTCCCGGAGAGAGTTGGAGGACCATTGATGATAATGTTTTAGTTTAAATTTAGTTTTATTATTTTTATAGTATATGTATTATTTGTCTCTTAACTGTGATTTTTAAATATGTTATTATTATTTTTTTATATTCGTTGAGAAACACTCAGTCTGTGCTCTCCAATTGCCTGGGTGAAACGTGGCGCTTGGTTTTGCCCAATCCTGTCCAGAAAGTTCCACAAACTTCATAATCCGATTCTTTTGTTCTTTCAGAATCAGAATACTTATTTATATTGGAGGAATCCGATGAACTACGAAGCTCCGTATCACAGATGTCTGGTAGTGTTACAGATTTCCAGTAACTCATTACACTAAGAGCATAGAAGTGCAGTCCATCACCATGGATTGTGCTGGCCTGTCCTCTTGCTGCTCGTCATGCAGCGCCCGCACGCAAGCCCTCTGGCGACCGGTTCCTGCACGGTGGTCGCCCATCCACGCACTAGCCAGGCTCAACACCTGCTTAGCTTCCCAGATCTGAAAGGAGTTGCAAAACAAAATGATGCCCATTGTGACGGACGTAACTCCGCACGTCTCTTTGTGTCCGGCATCAAAATACGAAACGTGACAAGAGGGGCCAATGTGGGTCCTCACCATTCCCGTAGGGCCCTACAGTATTTCAATAATTAGACGTTTCGGGATGGTCTCCCTCAAACCCCTCCCCCCTCCTTTGCCAAATGAACAAATAAGGTAATGATGACATCAAACAAAACACAGCACACAACAGTGGGGAGGCCAGGAACAGCTCAGATATTCGTCGGTGTTGCTGGCTTGTTCCACAAAAATGTATTGCATTCCACTACCCCTGGGATGGATTTCATTCCACTACCCCTAGGATGGATTTCATTCCACGACGCCTGGGATGGATTTCATTCCACTATGCCTGGGATGGTTTTCATGCCACTACCCATGACATGGATTTCATGCCACTACCCCTGGGATGGATTTCATTCCACTATGCCTGGGATGGATTTCATTCCACTACCCCTGACATGGATTTCATGCCACTACCCCTGGGATGGATTTCATTCCACTACATTTGGGATGGATTTCATTCCACTACCTCTGGGATGGATTTAATTCCACTACCCATGACATGGATTTCATTCCACTACCCCTGACATGGATTTCATGCCACTACGCCTGGGATGGATTTCATTCCACTACCTTTGGGATGGATTTCATTCCACTACCTCTGAGATGGATTTCATTCCACTTCCCTTGGGATGGATTTCATTCCACTACCTTTGGGATGGATTTCATTCCACTACCTCTGGGATGGATTTCATGCCACTACCCCTGGGATGGATTTCATTCCACTACCTTTGGGATGAATTTCATTCCACTACCTCTGGGATGGATTTAATTCCACTACCCATCACATGGATTTCATTCCACTACCCCTGGGATGGATTTCATTCCACTACCCCTGACATGGATTTCATGCCACTACCCCTGGGATGGATTTCATTCCACTACCTCTGGGATGGATTTAATTCCACATCCCATCACATGGATTTCATTCCACTACCCATGACATGGATTTCATTCCACTACCCCTGGGATTGATTTCATGCCACTACCCATGACATGGATTTCATGCCACTACCCCTGGGATGGATTTCATTCCACTACCTCTGGGATGGATTTAATTCCACATCCCATCACATGGATTTCATTCCACTACCCATGACATGGATTTCATTCCACTACGCCTGGGATGGATTTCATTCCACTACCCCTGACATGGATTTCATTCCACTACCCATGACATGGATTTCATTCCACTACCCATGACATGGATTTAATTCCACTACCCCTGACATGGATTTCATGCCACGACCCCCGGGGAAGGGGCAGGGGCGAGCCACCTTGGTGAGGCGGCTCTCGACGTGCCGAGCGGTGGGCGTGCGCCGCTTGCTGCGCACTTGGTGGTACGCGCGCCGCAGCTTGCACACGATGCCCGCGTAGCACAGGCCGATGGCGATCGCCGGCAACAGCAGGCAGAGCACGAACATGGCGTACAGGAAGGCCGCGCCGCCCGGCGTCAGCTGCAGCTCGGCCCAGGCCAGCGTGCACGACACGCCGAACGGCTCCACGCCGTAGCTGCTCGCCACACGCGCACAGACCACCCCATGCGGGCCCTCAGTGGACGGTTCACTCGTGCACGTGTGTGAGTATGTTGAACTTCTTTCGCACCGTACGTAGCCAACCGTGCTAATCGGAGGCGCGGAGGAAGGACGATAGGCTAACACAAAAATCTAGTTCGAACGAAAAAAGTAGTTTTTCAATCTAGATGATGATATTATTAGATGATTTTATTGAAAAGGTCGAGCATTGAGGACGGCCGCAGAAGCGCATCTAAAAGTGCGTGCGATGCGGTGACCGCCGCCTTTGTTCAATGGTCAGCCAAAAGCCGCCGCTGCTGCTTCTGCTGCGAGGATGACCGGAGTTGCCGTAATGGATCATGCTGCTTGACGAGAAAAGTGCTGCTCTCTGCCTGTTCTTCACAGACACATGTTGGGCTCGGCTGCTCAGATGCCCCGTTGATCCTTCTCCTGGCCAAGGCTAAGGGCGGCAGTGAATGATACTGCACCGTAATATTTCGATTTAAAGCTTTCGTGACTGCAGGGATTCATCTTCTTGGTTCTTTCGGTAAAGTCACATAGAAGGGAAGTAATAAAATAAAAAAATAAAAACATAATAAAATAATTCTCACGACGTTTCGGCCACAACGCAAGCAGCCGTCCTCAGGTGAAGAAACGTCGTGAGAATTATTTTATTATGTTTTATTTTAATTATTTTATTACTTCCCTTCTACGTGACTTTACCGAAAGAACCAAGAAGATACTGCACAGGTTCTGCCCCTCCACCGCTTGCCCAACTTGTCATGGATCAGCGCGGTGAAGTCTGGATAAACAACCCGCGTGGCCGACGTGACGTGCGGGGAGCCATTGGATCCCGCGGTGAATTGTCAGTTACTG
The DNA here is from genome assembly GCF_015708825.2 of Lethenteron reissneri. Classification (NCBI taxonomy): domain Eukaryota; kingdom Metazoa; phylum Chordata; class Hyperoartia; order Petromyzontiformes; family Petromyzontidae; genus Lethenteron; species Lethenteron reissneri. Next base: position 7,779,897 of record NC_083784.1, read on the forward strand.
ATGATGATGATTGTGATGGTGACGTTTAACAGAGCTCATTTGGTAGTACATGTTGTTTATTCCATTTATTGTGAAATTCCGTCACAGTTCCTATGATTGTTTTTGCATTGCTTTCATGGCTTTATTTTGGTGATTTCGAAAAGTGTATTGGTTTAGCCATGTTTGTTTGTTGTAGTATAGAGTTAGACTGATGGCCTTAATATAAGTTGTCTTGTGGTTGTTGTTGTTGTTGTTTGACTTGCATCCCACTGGGATTTTTGCAAACAGCGTTGGTGTACGGTGTTTTTTTCTGCAATATTTTGCCATCTTTTATTGGATTTTCTGTTTGCACTTAGTCACATATTCACTTTAAGATGTTTTTTGTTCATGTTTTAGTTATTTGTTTGTTGCGGTTGCACCCGATTCAAGAGCTGAATGGCTCACAGGGCTATACCTAATAAATGAACCTGAACTTGATTTGAATTCAGTTGGAATAAAATGCGTGCGAATTTTATTTGCAATGCAGTGATGGGAAACCAGGATGTAACTCATGGGGACCTCGATAACCCTCTCTCTCTCTCTCTCGTTCGTCCATCATAGTTGCTGATGACCATGGCACGTTTGTCATTTTGTTGGGTTTTGATGAGTGCGCAGATGGCTGAACAGGCCATTCCGAGCCGGGAATTCCCTGTGGCACACTGGACAGGTCAGGGAGGATGTAGAGCTCTGAGGTGCAGCCACCAGTCCTTCCTTGGTAGATTTGCGCTGCTGCCTCTTCAAGATAGCACAGGAGCTTCTCCTACTCTCACAGAGGACTGCACCGTCCTGTACTTTTCTTCTCCAGGCAGATGATGACCATTGCTGATGATGTTGATGATGAAATGCAGATGATGGGAGCAGTTGGCCGTTTCGGTGGTTACTGCACTCCGCTATGAACCCCGTGACCTGAGTTCAGGTTCCTGGCCTTGCCTCACGGCCGTGGATTACGAGCAAAAGATCTTCGCCGATCGTGCCACTGCTGCCCCCAAACTTAACCAACTCACTTGGAGAGGTTAAATATGGTCACACGACCCCCAGTTGACCGACGCGGCGTGGGGAGGCCTCCACCCATACAGCAGTGGGTTGAAAACGCTCTGGCGCGCATCGATGTCATAAAAAACGAAACTATAAAACTATTTTTTTAATTCTTGGTTCTTTCGGTAAAGTCACGTAGAAGGGAAATAATAAAATAATAAAAATAAAACAGAATAGGACGGCTGCTTGCGTTGTGGCCGAAACGTCGTGAGCATTTTATCTTATTATGTTTTATTTTTAGAATTGTATTTTTTCCCTTCTACGTGACTTTACCGAAAGAGCCAAGAATATAAATCCATGCAGTCACGAAAGCTTTAAATCGACTATTTTTTTTTTATTTTACCAGGTAAGGCCCACTGAGCGAAAAGCTCTTTTTAGAAGCGACCTGGCCACAAATGACAGCTCAACGAAGTTTGCTTATTATGTGGAAATCGAGAGCAGAAAAAAAAATCCACACGACCACGGAGAGAGAGAGACACGCAAACTCCAAATATACAACAGGTGTCAGGGTCGGGATCGAAGCCACGACCCCCTGTATACCGGGCGAGGGAGTTAACATCTCTTCTAGATTTGAAGTTTTCGTGACTGCAAGGATTCATACTCTTAGGTTTTGTCGGTAAAGTCACGTAGGTAAAAAAAATAATTAAAAGTTAATACATTTATTTCCATTATTACTTTTATTAACTTTTAATTTTATTTTTTACCTACGTGACTTTACCGAAAAAACCTAAGAGTAGTTAACATCTCGCCACCCTGGCATTGTGAATGTGGCCCAAAGGCCTGTTTCGGCTATAGAGGGGGGGGGGGGGTCTTTGTCTTTGGCGGAGGTAGAGACGAGAAGGCACCTGCCCCATCCCAGGAGAGGGAGGCAGGACCAGAGCATCGCGTAGGCCCACACCGCCACGATCACCACCACCATCGCTCGCTTGGTCATTTTCTTCACTGCGGACGAGAAACATCGATCGAGGTTAACGACAAACTTCTAGATTTGAAGCTTTCGTGACTGCAAGGATTCATATTCTTAGGTTTTTTCGGTAAAGTCACGTAGGTAAAAAATTAAAATTAATAAAAATAAAATAAAATAAAAATCATGATTTTTATTTTTATTTTATTCAATCCTTTATATTAAGTTCGCTTGCTTGTTTACGATCGTGCAAATCTTTCGGTCGTTTTTTAACCCACTTCCCGTGATCCAATCGAGCTGACATTTTCCACACAGACTCGTTGTGCGTGACAATTAATGTTCGTGAAATTTTTTTTCCAAAATTTTACACTTTTTAGGACAAAAATATATTTAATTACCAATTGCTTAATGGTGCAATGCAATCATCTGACCCATAGGTGGCAGCCATCTCAAGCCAGAGGACGAGAGGACTCTAGCCGCCACGCAAATAAAGGATTTATAGTGAAAAACTTTGTTTTTACGGGTTATACTTGTTTTTATTTTACTTTTATTAATTTAATTTTTTTTTCCTACGTGACTTCACCGAAAAAACCTAAGAATATTAACGACAAACCTCCGATTGGCACGGTTGGCTACGCACGGTGCGAAATAAGTTCAACGTACACACACACAACAATGATTACGTACACACTTACGGGTGCACTCACGCCCCCCCCCCCACGCACCCCGCGACCTTGTCACGAAACAGAGTTGTTAAAAGATAATAATCGATAAACCTGTAATTGTGTTCAGAAATTACTACCCAAGCTTTACCCATTCGACGTTTCATTTTAAGGCCTCTGTCTTATTGATGAATGCACTGTGGGGTTATTTTTCCCGGTTCACAGCGCTTTGTGCACCACTGCCAACGCAGCAGTTAGCAGCATTGCCGAATCGTTTCTTTCATTTTAACGGCATCTTAACCGTGTGTGTCACTGTGTGTGTGTGTCACTGTGTGTGTGTGTCACTGTGTGTGTGTCACTGTGTGTGTGTGTCACTGTGTGTGTGTCACTGTGTGTGTCACTGTGTGTGTGTGTCACTGTGTGTGTGTCACTGTGTGTGTGTCACTGTGTGCGTGTGTCACTGTGTGTATTGACTTGCGGAGCGGTAGTGTAGCGGTTAGCGCTACGCTGTGCTACGAACCTGGCGACCCGGGTTCGATTCCCGCTCACGGCCAACACCGGTGACGATTATTTGAACCGGTCCTGGGGCCTCCCATAGGTCGACTCAGCCTCAAATGAGTACCTGGTGCGGTGTGTAAACATCGCCACTGGGGAGACAAAGACGGCCGGGCGTGGTGCCGGCCACCCACCCCCTCGTGTGCCGTGCCGGCCTAAGTAGGTGCTCGCGAACAGCACTTGCCCCTACAGTCTGTTAAGGCTATATGGGGGATCTTTGTCTTTGATGTGTGGTTGTCCACCAAAGGTTAATTTGAGCTATTAGAGAGGTAAGGAAAAGTTTCCCTCGCACCGACCTCGGACAGCACACGGAAATGTGTTGTCATTGTCAGTTTCAAACGTAGGCTTTCGCGACCAATATTATTCATAATTAAGGGGTTTTTTTGGGTTGTATATATGTTGAACTTTTTCGCACCGTACGTAGCCAAAAGTGCTAATCGGAGGTGCTTTATTGTCATGCCACCGCCTCCTTCGCCTGCTAAGGCATTCGACCAACACAGAAAGTGTATCCACAATAGAGGTTTCTTTGGGTTAGATCGCGTCGGTATAAATGTGTCGTTAACCAGCCACCACCCGACACATCCAACCATTAAGGTTTGTCACGTAAACAAAACGCGCCAATTAGCTACTACTTCAGCCCACCGGTGTGTTGGAGAGTAAACCCACAACATTTAGAATTTGAGCACGACGCTTCGCCGGTAATTACATCCGGCATCATTATGTTATCATTGTCATCGTCTTAAAGCTTTCGTGACTGCAGGGATTCATCTTCTTGGTTCTTTCGGTAAAGTCACGTAGAATGGAAATAATAAAATAAAATAAATAAAACATAATAAAACAATTCTCACGACGTTTCGGCCACAACGCAAGCAGCCGTCCGCAGGAGAAGAACAGGTCTGTCTTCTCGCAAGCAGCCGTCCTCAGGTGAAGAACAGGTCTGCTTGCGTTGTGGCCGAAACGTCGTGAGAATTATTTTATTATGTTTTATTTTTATTATTTTATTATTTCCATTCTACGTGACTTTACCGAAAGAACCAAGAAGATTGTCATCGTCGTTATCATTGTTGCCATCATTACGATCGCTCTCATCGGGTCCGAGCGAGCAGGGGTGAGACGATGGCGTGAGTATGAAATAAAGAGGACGCACGTGGCGAGGATAATTTGAAAGGACACGTGGAGACAACCCTTTCTCAACCGCTTCCATTCCATCCATCGCACGGGTCCGTCAACTCTGGCTGGATTCAATCCGTTCCCCGGTTGCCCTCCAGTCCACGGTTTAACTCCAGCACTCGGCTTAGATCTATAAAGGCTGTTATTGGCCACAATATCCAAATGCTGAAAGAAATGACTCTGCTACTTACTCAATTGGGATCACACACAGTAGTCGCAGCAGCAGCAACAGGGGCTACAAGGTGCATTGAAAAATGTTGACACTCCGACTGATGCTCCTGTTGTTGTGGAGTGACTCGTGCAGCCAGCTATGGCTGCAGAGTTTGGTAATACATGTTGTTTATGTCGTTTATTGTGAAAATTCGGTCACAATTCCTATGACCACTGTTTCATTGCTTTTATGGCTTTATTTTGGTGATTTTTGAAAAGTTTTTTGGTTTGGCCTTGTTTGTTTGTTGTAGTACAGAGTTAGACTGATGGCCTTAATCTAAGTTGTCTTGTGGTTGTTGTTGTTTGACTTGCATCCCACCGGGATTTTTGCACACAGTATTGGTGTACGGTGCTTTTTATGCAATATTTTGCTGTCTTTTCTTGGATTTTCTGTTTGCACATAGTCACTTTAAGATGTTTTCTTGTTCATGTTTTTGTTTTCTGTTTGTTGCGGTTGCACCCGATTCAAGAGCCAAATGGCTCACAGGGCTATATACCTAATAAATGAACTTAAACTTGAACTACATCGTGCCTTACTGCAAAACAACGTATCAGGACCCTCCTGAACGAGAGTCTTGAGACTCGGTGAGACTTTTTTGGGTGAACAGAAGTGACGTAATAAGTAAGAATGTTTTTCCTTCAAATTGCACCCAGTGAACATGTAACGTTTACTGGCTTCAGAGGCAATTGTGTAGTACCACTTGTGAGTGTGTGTGCGTGTGCTCTTGCGGAAAATGTTCAAAGGTGAATATCTCTTCGAATCAGTGAACACGTTCTGTCGAATCAGGGGAGCAGCGGTGAAAATCCATAGTGCCGATCAATGTGAAACGACATTCACTTCAAGAAAATTGGTGAACCATTGGACAGCCAATTTTAGTTGGCAGATTGCGGGAGTTTTTATTTGGGACAAATTTTTTTTTTTTAATAGATATTTTTATATATAAAATAAATATTCTCGGTTGAGTTTTCGGTCACAACAATATCTTTATTTTTCTAAATATTTTTTTTCTTCCAATAAACTGTTTGTAAATGTACAGACTCATTGTTCGCATTCATAAATTAAATATTTATACAATCGTATGCTAGTGTTTTTAGCAATGTGTTCGATTATCACGGTTGGCTACGTACGGTGCAAAAGAAATTCAACATACATGCATGCAAAATCAAATTCAACACATTCATAAATACCACTGTGTGACCTTAAACGAACAAAAAACATAATAGCTGACAATGTGCTCAATGTCTTTTGCGTCATTGTAAACGTTCTCTCAAGAAGGTCTAGTGCCCGAAACGTCACCTTTCGTGTTGTTTGTTTCTTCTGATCAAAGCCAACCAGTGTGCTTTGAGTTGTTTTCGATATTGTGGAAGGCGTCAACCTTACAAACATTCCAAGAATGCCAGTGAACGTCGCTCACATCAAAATCATGGCGCTCGTGATCCGATCTCCGCCCCCTATTTGAGATAAGATCATCCGCAATGAAACTTGTGAGCTTGTAGTCCACCAACATTATTGTGAAAGTTCATCACTGCCGTCCTGAGACATAGCTGAGCGTAAAAAAAAAATTTCAATCAAATTCAACTTTTGCCGAGCAACCAATCGCAGCATGTGATTGACGTGGGGAGGGGGGGATGAGATGAATCTTCTAAGGCACAGACACGGAGGCTGTGTGGGGTTTCTATTTGTTCACGAGTCAACGAGCGACGGTTATGTCGGGGGGGGGGGGGTACACAGCTCTGAAGTGGAGACGACGTTTTCGTTGCTCCACTTTCGGCTCCATCAGCTGACTCGTCTACGAGGGGGACAAGCCCGTGCCTGACTTCCCCAAACACTCTCGACTTTTTGCCCCGCCTCGAAGGGCAGCTAAATCGTCGCCGTCGTTCGCTGCCCTCGATCAATCTTCTTAAATCTACAGCAGCAGCAGCGGCGGCGGCATCGGTAGCCCTAATCCCCCGTTGGCCGTCAATTCACCCTTAGAGAGAGAGGAGAGAGATTGAGCTCAACGACTGCTCTTTCCTCCCACTCGTCAGCTACTAAATTCGCCTCCATCGTGACCCCGAATTTGTGACATCGAGTGGAAGGGAGGGGGAGGGGGTGGAAACTAATCACGACAAAATCTTTGTAGCCCCCACCCCCCTCTGCGACGAGATGTGTTGCTTCTCATGGGGGTGCATTGGCCAGCTGACACGCAGATGGGACATTTAAGCAAAATGTCACGTGACGGTCACGCACTGCCGCAGAGACCTCTGGTTTCTCTTTTTGTCCCGGAGTGCGCGGTTCTAATTGCTCGCCCAGTGGGTCTGGCCCCAGGAAGTCAACCCCGGCGGGCAACTTGCGGCGACCCCGTGCGGAGCCATCGCCACGCGCATCCGTGACCTCGCAGCGCGACGGACGGCACGCCGAGCACGCGGCCACCTCACGACCCCGTTGCTCGACTCCTAGGGGTGACGATTCACGGCGTTCTGTCCGCCGCTCGAGGGATGATGACCCTCCTCCCCCTTATCCCACGCGGCGTCGTTCGTTTCGAGTGGACTTCGACACGGCGGTCAGTGCGGTTCGGAAAATTAAAGGCGACCCACAGCAAGGTGATTGTGGCCATGCAAACTCAAACTGTGGGCAACGTAGTACACCACTGTCATCTCCGCTCCTTCAGCAGAGGAATAGCAAAAGCTATGCAAACTCTCTTCCTGAAAATCCTCTCGTGGCGAGCAGCAGAGCCCGACGCTGGCGCATAGCTCCTGAACACATTTGCTGCCACGCGCAACAGCAGGAGATTAGCGTAGTGCGGGCCAGCGACGTGGATGAACCAGAAGTGGTTCGGATGTCACTTAAATAAAAATGGCATTAGCTGTGGCCGAAAATTGAACTCGGGTTTTTAAGCGCAGCGTGGTGGAACCACTGTGCCACCGTCAGCTTGGGACATCGTACAAAACAAATTACGAATATAAATTATTCAGACAAACCTCACTCAGGCTTTTAAAAGTTGTATTTTTCACAAGGGTTCTGCATTATGATTGGCCATATTTAGTTGTTATTCTTGCTTTTGTTGACGAGTTCATTGCCTGTTAGAGGAGAGCGGAGGAACCAGAGGTGACCCAATAGCGTACCATCGCTAATTGCACAAACCGAGATTGGTCAGCAACTTTTTTATTACACGCTTTTATTTAACTCACTCCGTCTGTTGTCGTATCCTCAAAAAATCTTCTAACTCAATTTTGACCCACTTTCCCAATGTGCTATCGACTGCAAACTTGGTATACTTATGTCATACTGATGACAAGACTATATTCTATCATAAAAATTGTAATATATATATTTTTAAACATTTTACACGCTTTAATTGAACTCACTGTCTGTTGTATCCTCAAATCTTGTAACTCAATTTCAACCGTCTTCCCAATGTCGTATCGACTGCAAACTTGGTATAGGTATGTCATACTGATTACAATACTATATTCTTGCATTGAAAACATTTTTAGAATCTTTTTTACGACTCTAATTGTCCACGCTCAACTCACGTTGCCTGTAAATCACCACGTGGTCCCTGACGTCACGGCAAGCCTCGGGGAGCCACGCCCAGGGGCAGGGGATGTGGAAGGAGGGGAGGGGCGATGGGGGAAAGGGGGCAGGGGGAGGGGCAGCTCGGACAGTACTTTCATTAAAGCGTGTTTAAAAAAAAAAGTATTTTTTAAATATTTTGTATTATTTTTAAATCCTTTATATTAAGTTCACTTGCTTGCTTGCTTGCGCGCTTACGACCGTGCAAATCTTTCGGTCGTTTTTTAACCCACTTCCCGTGATCCAATCGAGCTGACATTTTGCACACAGACTCGTTGTGCGTGACAATTTATTTTCATGAAAAAAAATTCCAAAATTTTCCACTTTTTAGGGATTTTTTTTTCATATTTAATTTAAAATACCAATGTGATAAAAATGAAACTCTTACTCAAGAAAAACAGAGATGAATAATAAAATAAAACCGATGCCACGCATATAAAGGATTTATAGTGAAAAACATTGTTTTTACGGGTTAATTTTTTACTTGACCAGGTAAGGGCCCACTGAGCTGCATCGCTCTTTTCCAGAAGCGATGTCGCCATCACAAATGATAGCTCGAGGAAGGGGCTCGTCGCCGCGTGGACATGTATCGTAGCAGCCAAATACTCTGAACGCGTGACGTTGAATTATGAATGTGGAGGGTAAAAACCGGAGGACCGGGAGAAAAATGAAACGTGACCACGGAGAGAGAAAGGCATGCAAACTCAAAATACTGTATACAAGAAATAGGGTTTGGATCTAGCCCGCAAACCTCCTGTATACCAGGCGAGATAGTTAACACCTCACCAACGCGGTGCCCCGACTCTCCGTGCTGTCGCTCACCACGCATTCGGAGAATCACAGCGTGCGACTTTCCCCGCGTGTTTGCTTCCAAAAACCCTCAAAAAATGTTCATTGGCTCTCCTAAGAACTTACTCGGATGACACCGCGAATTTATTTGTCGCGTTGTCCATTGCAACAGCGACAAGAGGCGGTGGTGCCAGGCGGCGTCTCTCCGGGTAGAGGATTTAGAGGGCGATGGTCTACAGCTAAGCCAACGATGGATAATTGACAGCAAAAAAAACCCGAAACCACCAGAGATGGGGGGGGGGGGGTGCAATCCATTTCACTTACCAAGGGTTCTGTCGTAAAGAAAAAGGCACAGCTAAAGAAACTATTGACGTGTTAAAAAACGCATCGAATCTTTCCAATCCATAATTACAAACACCAAAGAGTGAATAAAACAGAAGTGCTCCAAGCTTAATCTAGTGGAGAGCCGTAAAAGAGAAAAAAAACAACGATGGGAATGTCTTTATTTATTCATGAAAACCCTGTTCCCGCTGCGTTCCTACGACCGCTGAACAGCGAACCCGGTCGGGTTTACGCGCCAGTCAATTAGGGCTAGACGGAATTCCCATGGCACCCTGACCAGGCACGCACGATCTCCCAAAACACATTCCTGCGGAGGGAGCTGGTAGGAACGTTGGGTTGCTCGGTCAATGGCCAGGGTCAACGGCGGCGTGGTGTATTCCGCAAATATGGCCGACTGTGAGGGCGGGCACAAGCCGGCGTGAGTAGGTTAAACGTTGAGTTTTATAAGGGCACCACGGGGTAACCAGCCCCTCCCCACCCAGCCCCAGCCCCACCCCTCCCACCCCCCACCCAGCCCCTCCCCACCCGCCCTTCCCCACCCAGCCCCACCCTCCCCACCCAGCCCCTCCCCACCAGCCCCTCCCCACCCAGCCCCTCCCTCCCCACCCAGCCCCTCCCTGCACGACGGACACAATAATCCCCTGTGGGCTGGTGTAACCAGGAGGTTCCTACCAGTACAACCGGTCCTTAGTTTGCTTTGCATGGCCACGGTCACTGTGACCTCGCGTCTTCGACGTTCCATCCACGAAGGAGGCCGTGTTGTTGACAACAACCACAAACAATAACAACAACAACGAGATGCACCAACTCTCACCGTGGACCTGCGTCGAGGTGCCCTTGTAACGCACCGCGGCCATGGCCGTGAGTGTCCCCATGCTTGCTGTGCCGAAGAAGAATCCCGCGAAGGCGTAGTAGGTGCACACGGACTGCCCCCCGAGCCAGCGGTGGCTCCACGCCGAGGCCACCGCCAGCGGGTAGATGGAGGCGGCGATGCCCAGGTCGGTGAGCGCCAGGTTCACCGACAGCAGCTCGGGGCCATTGAGCCGTGCCCAGCGGCGCGCCGCGACTCCCAGCACGGCGCCGTTGCCCAACAGGGAGAGCACCGCTACGGGGAGGGCGGGAGGGGGAGCGCCACCACGGCGGAACTCATTCGTTCACTCATTCGTTCACTCATTCATTCACTCATTCAATCGCTCATTCGTTCGCTCACTCATATATTCACTCATTCACTCACTCATTCATTCACTCATTCACTCACTCATTCGTTCACTCATTCGTTCATTCATTCTTTCACTCATTCGTTCACTCATTCATTCACTTATTCGTTCACTCATTCGTTCACTCATTCCTTCATTAATTATTTCACCCATTCGTTCACTCATTCATTATTTCACTCATTCGTTCACTCATTCGTTCACTCATTCGCTCACTCATTCGTTCACTCATTCATTCACTCATTCGTTCACTCATTCGTTCATTCATTCTTTCACTCATTCGTTCACTCATTCATTCACTCATTCGTTCATTCATTCTTTCACTCATTCGTTCACTCATTCATTCACTCATTCGTTCACTCATTCGTTCATTCACTCATTCATTCACTCACTCGTTCATTCACTCATTCGTTCGTTCGTCACGCGTGGTCAGCGGTGGAACGCTGCGCCGAACGTGTGACCTCTTGCGACAGCGTTCGCGTCAACTGCCCTTGGCTGCCGTACACCGGCGTCTCGAGTGATTTGTTAGATCCACGGATCACGGGGGGGGGGGGTGATGGTGGGGGGGGGGGGTGACCACGAGAGTGGCGCCATTCCTTTGAGGGTCGCAGTCCACCTCGAGCGTTGACCGCCGGCTGGAGTTTCGCAATTTGCTGCTGCAGGGGTTTGCGCATCAGGACGGGGGCGCGACGCGGCGTTCACAAAGTGACACCGCAGCCGTCTCCCTCCAACTGAGCTCTCGATCGCGAGGAGACCCGTCGCAGATGCTGACGGTGACATTGCGGACCAAGTCCAACCGTCGGATGACATGAAGGCGCCTTTAGGCATCTCCGCAGCCGGGTACCCGATACCCGTACCCTATCTGATACCCGGCTACCCGTACCCCGCCGGGTACGGGTACCCGTTTGCGACCCTGGTGCGGCCGGGTACGGGTACGGGTAGGCCGTGAGTCACTGGTGAGTAACCGTTTGTCACTCATTTCGGGTAGGGAACGGGTACCTGTACCCGGCCGGGTACGGGTACCTATTTGCGACCCTGGTGCGGCCGGGTACGGGTAAGGAATCAAAACCCGTTTGCGACCTCTGAGCTGCTGTGTGGAGGGGGCCGCAGTGACAGCGGCTCACCGCGAAGGAGAGTGAGTGGCCTTGATGTTTGGTTCTTTCGGTAAAGTCACGTAGAAATAAAATAAATTTAATAATATATTACGACGTTTTGATTGCAACACAAGCAGTCGTCATCAGGTAGAACTACATTTGAGAGACAAAACACAGACACGGAGACACACGGACAGACACACAAGCAGAGAGAGACAACACAGAGACACACAGAGAGAGACACACACATAGACACACAGAGAGAGACAACAAAGAGACACAGAGAGAGACACACAGAGAGAGACACACAACAAAGACACACAGAGGGAGATAACAAAGAGACACAGAGAGAGACACACAGAGAGAGAGACACACATAGACACACAGAGAGAGACAACAAAGAGACACAGAGAGAGACACACAACATAGACACACAGAGGGAGATAAAGAGACACAGAGAGAGACACACAGAGAGAGAGACACAGCATAGACACACAGAGAGAGACACACAGAGAGAGACACACAACATAGACACACAGAAAGAGACAACAAAGAGACACAGAGAGAGACACACAGAGAGAGACACACACATAGACACACAGAGAGAGACACACAAAATAGACACACAGAGAGAGACAACAAAAAGACACAGAGAGAGACACACAGAGAGAGACACACAGCATATACACACAGAGAGAGACACACAACATAGACACACAGAGAGAGACACACACATATACACACAGAGAGAGACAACAAAGAGACACAGAGAGAGACACACAGCATAGACACACAGAGAGAGACACACAACATAGACACACAGAGACCCAATGCCTCTGTGTCGAGGCCTTAAATAGAGAGAGAGGGGGGGGGGCAGAGAGCGAGGTGGGTCTGCGGGAGCAGAGAAATTAGCATGTCAATGAGAGAGTTGTGTGGAAATCCACCCCGCGGTGGCCGGGGGAGAGAAAGACCCAGCAAGACTGGTAAATTTTAGAGAGAGTTGTGTGGAAATCCACCCCGCGGTGGCCGGGGGAGAGAAAGATCCAGCAAGACTGGTAAATTTTAGAGAGAGTTGTGTGGAAATCCACCCCGCGGTGGCAGGGGGAGAGAAAGACCCAGCAAGACTGGTAAATTTTAGAGAGAGTTGTGTGGAAATCCACCCCGCGGTGGCAGGGGGAGAGAAAGACCCAGCAAGACTGGTAAATTTTAGAGAGAGTTGTGTGGAAATCCACCCCGCGGTGGCAGGGGGAGAGACAGACCCAGCAAGACTGGTAAATTTTAGAGAGAGTTGTGTGGAAATCCACCCCGCGGTGGCCGGGGGAGAGAAAGATCCAGCAAGACTGGTAAATTTTAGAGAGAGTTGTGTGGAAATCCACCCCGCGGTGGCCGGGGGAGAGAAAGACCCAGCAAGACTGGTACATTTTAGAGAGAGTTGTGTGGAAATCCACCCCGCGGTGGCAGGGGGAGAGAAAGATCCAGCAAGACTGGTACATTTTAGAGAGAGTTGTGTGGAAATCCACCCCGCGGTGGCCGGGGGAGAGAAAGATCCAGCAAGACTGGTACATTTTAGAGAGAGTTGTGTGGAAATCCACCCCGCGGTGGCCGGGGGAGAGAAAGACCCAGCAGGACTGGTACATTTTAGAGAGAGTTGTGTGGAAATCCACCCCGCGGTGGCAGGGGGAGAGAAAGATCCAGCAAGACTGGTACATTTTAGAGAGAGTTGTGTGGAAATCCACCCCGCGGTGGCCGGGGGAGAGAAAGATCCAGCAAGACTGGTACATTTTAGAGAGAGTTGTGTGGAAATCCACCCCGAAGCGGCCGGGGGAGAGAAAGAGCGAATAGACCTATGAAAGCCTGGTACATTTTAGAGAGAAAAATAGGCAGTTGTGTGTCTCTCTCTGTGTGTCTCTGTGTTGTCTCTCTCTGCTTGTGTGTCTGTCTGTGTGTCTCCGTGTCTGTGTTTTGTCTCTCAAATTTAGTTCTACCTGATGACGACTGCTTGTGTTGCAATCGAAACGTCGTATTCTATTATTTAACTTATTTTCTTTCTACGTGACTTCACCGAAATAACCAAAGAGCAATTCCTGCAGTCACGATAGCTTCAAATCGAGAGTGGACTTGCCTGGTGGCCACGTGACGTTTCAGGGGGCTGAGCTGGTGGTCCTATCTGTAGGTGCAGGTGCCACGGTGGCGAGATGTTAACTACCTCGCCTGGTGTAGGGGAGGTCGTTGGTTCGATCCCGATCCTGACGCCTGTAAGCTTGTAGTTTGTGTGTCTCTCTCCCCGTGGTCTCGTGGGGTTTTCTCCGGGTCCTCCGTCTATTTTCCACTCCACATTTTGGCTGCTGTTAATGTCCACGTGATGATAAGCCACTTAGTTGAGCTATCGTTTGTGGCCAGGTCGCTTCTGAAAAAAGAGCTACATAGCTCAGTGGGGCCTTACCTGGTAAAATAAAATATAAATGTTTATGGTTGGGCCGGTGCTATGAGGGTGCAGGGCTGGTGCCCGATGTTGTAGAGCCCGTGCTAGGCGTGTGCCGTGCTAGGCTGGTGCCGTGCTAGGCTGGTGCCGTGCTAGGCTCGTGCCCCGCACCACCACTGGAGACGAAACTCGGCCATTCTTCTTCGTCGGCCTAAGATCTACCAACACTGTGCAGTAGTTTACTGGAAAAAAAGGTCAATACCGGTACCAGATCTCGCTCCAAATCAATCAATCCCTGCCACCCGAAACACAGATGCCAATTTACCGACTATCGGAGTCAAACCCGGACAGGTGGCAGCCCTGGTTCGGCGCCATGTCCGACGTTTCTCCACGTGTTCCACGGGGAGATTTTTTTTTAAAACTGAACACGAAATCATTCGCCCCGATTTGGAGCAACGTAAGTTCAGTTTAACAAAATAAACACGCAGACAATCCCAACCCCTTCACCGCATATCTGTTCATTCATGTAAAACAAACATTTGAACGCATCACATCAGCCGTGCAGCATTATGCGAATGAACAGTTGGTCACATTCTAGATTTGAAGCTTTCGTGACTGCAAGGATTCATGTTCTTAGGTTTTTTCGGTAAAGTCACGAAGGTAAAAAATAAAAATTGAATGAAAATCACGACGTTTCGGAGGCAACAAAAGCTTCCGTCTTCAGGTGGAACCGTCACAGCACGATAGCTTACTTGATACAGCTATCGTGCTGTGACGGTTCCACCTGAAGACGGAAGCTTTTGTTGCCTCCGAAACGTCGTGATGTTTATTTTATTTTTATTTTACTTTTATTAATTTAATTTTTTTACCAACGTGACTTTACCGAAAAAAACCTAAGAATAAGTTGGTCGCATATTTCAAACATTTTAATAGAACCATGCACCTCCAATGAGCGAGGTTTTGCTATGTACGGTGCGAAAGAAGTTCAACTGTCCCCTCGGGGTGACTCAAATTGCCTTCTCTCAGTTTCTCATTCATTGTCGAGATTCTCCAAGGTCTCGAGTCTGCATCATCATCATGGGTTCAAGCATCCTCGCGTGCACAAGACAAAGATCCCCCGTATAGCCTTAAGATATCATCTTCTTGGTTATTTCGGTAAAGTCACGTAGAAGGGAAATAATAAAGTAATAAAAATAAAACATAATAAAATACAATTCTCACATTATTTTATTATTATCATTATCGTATTATTTCCCTTCTACGTGACTTTACCGAAAGAACTAAGAAGATGAATCCCTGCAGTCACGAAAGCTTTAAATCGAGCCTTAAGATACCGTTGGGGACAAGTGCTGTTAGCGAGTAGCACCTATAAAGGCCGGCACGGCACACGAGGGGGTGGGTGGCCAGCACCACGCCCGACCGCCTTTGTCTCCCCAGTGGCGATGTTTACACACCACACCAGGAACTCATTTTTGGGGCTGAGTCGACCTTGCGGGGACCCAGGACCGTTTCGGATATTCGTCACCGGTGTTGGCCGTGAGCGGGAATCGAACTCGGTC
Organism: Lethenteron reissneri; assembly: GCF_015708825.2. NCBI lineage: Eukaryota > Metazoa > Chordata > Hyperoartia > Petromyzontiformes > Petromyzontidae > Lethenteron > Lethenteron reissneri. The sequence goes on from NC_083784.1 coordinate 7,795,427, forward strand.
CGCCGGGTTCGTGGTGCAGCGCGCTAACCGCTATGCCCCCGCTCCCCTCGCTTGCACACTCGCTCACTCACACTCCGCCAAGGTGCCTTGACCGATGCATCTTGGGGCCAGTATTTTTTTTAATCGGTTCACTTTCCATTGCCAGGATTCGAACCTGCCGACCTTTCGGCTCTGGAATCGCATCCTCGGCCCTCTTGAGCGCTGTGAATCACGACCCACGGGGGGGGGGGGGCGTTCCTCGTGGTTGTTTCTCAGTGTTTATTCACTCATCTTCTTGGTTCTTTCGGTGAAGTCACGTAGAAGGGAAATAATAAAATAATAAAAATAAAACATAATAAAATTACAATTCTCACGACGTTTCGGCCCCAACGCAAGCAGCCGTCCTCAGGTGACCGAAACGTCGTGAGAATTGTATTTTATTATGTTTTATTTTTATTATTTTATTATTTCCCTTCTACGTGACTTTACCGAAAGGACCAAGAAGATGAATCCCTGCAGTCACGAAATCTTTAAATTGAAATTTATTCACTCACTTTCAGAGCGAGGGGAGGGGGCACTTTCGTCGGTGAGACATCATCAGTTCGAGGGCCCGCCACACATTTGAAACCATTGGGGTGTTTGACAGCAGCACGATGATGGTGATGATGGGGGGTGTTGTCGTCACGTGTTGTGCATTGCCAGGGGGCCGCACTCAAGGCCACCGGGGGCCGCCAGTGGCCGCGGGGCCTTGCGATGAAGAGCCACGATATTCTTGGTTTTTTTCGGTAAAGTCACGTAGGTAAAAAAAAATAATTAATAAAAGTAAAATAAAAAAAATCACGACGTTTCGGAGGCAACACAAGCTTTCGTCTTCAGGTGGAACCGTCACAGCAAGATAGCTGTATCAAGTGAGAGAAATTCCAAGAAAACAGTCCTTGTATATATACTGGTTGAGGGTGGGTACTTTTATTTTTTTTACCTACGTGACTTTACCGAAAAAACCTAACAATATGAATCCTTGCAGTCACAAAAGCTTCAAATCAAGAGCCACGATCTTTATAAATAAATCATTCAGTGATAATGCTGCTGCTGCATTAGCAGCGGTGCACAAGCACAAATAACAACAAAAACGCCACCTTTTCACATTCGCCAATAACACTGTGGTCTCAAAAAGGGGGCAAAAAAAGCCACGGTGTTATTGATGAATGTATTGAGTTTATTTTTGTGATCGTGTACAGTAATTTAGCGACGATTAGAAGATTGACACTGGCGATTGTCTAAAGTGTGGCGATGTTCAAACCATGCAATCTAGGAATATACAATCACACGTGGCAGAAAAAAACATAAATAAATATACATAACGTTCATCAATGGGCAGAAATAACAAATAAGACAGACAGAAGCCGATTCAGAAAGCAGAAACAAGGGAAGGTGAATGCGCCTCGAGGCGGGGTTTAACGATAAGACATTTCACTCTGAACACGACAAGACATTTCACTCTGAACACGGTAAAACATTTCACTCTGCACACGATGACACATTTCACTCTGCACACGACAAGACATTTCACTCTGCACACGACAAGACATTTCACTCTGCACACGACAAGACATTTCACTCTGCACACGACAAGACATTTCACTCTGAACACGGTAAAACATTTCACTCTGCACACGACAAGACATTTCAATCTGCACACGACAAGACATTTCACTCTGAACACGGTAAAACATTTCACTCTGCACACGACAAGACATTTCACTCTGAACACGGTAAAACATTTCACTCTGCACACGACAAGACATTTCACTCTGCACACGATAAGACATTTCACTCTGAACACGACAAGACATTTCACTCTGCACACGACAAGACATTTCACTCTGAACACGGTAAAACATTTCACTCTGCACACGACAAGACATTTCACTCTGCACACGACAAGACATTTCACTCTGAACACGGTAAAACATTTCACTCTGCACACGACAAGACATTTCACTCTGCACACGACAAGACATTTCACTCTGCACACGACAAGACATTTCACTCTGAACACGACAAGACATTTCACTCTGAACACGGTAAAACATTTCACTCTGCACACGACAAGACATTTCACTCTGCACACGATAAGACATTTCACTCTGAACACGACAAGACATTTCACTCTGAACACGACAAGACATTTCACTCTGCACACGACAAGACATTTCACTCTGAACACGGTAAAACATTTCACTCTGCACACGACAAGACATTTCACTCTGCACACGATAAGACATTTCACTCTGAACACGACAAGACATTTCACTCTGAACACGACAAGACATTTCACTCTGCACACGACAAGACATTTCACTCTGAACACGGTAAAACATTTCACTCTGCACACGACAAGACATTTCACTCTGCACACGACAAGACATTTCACTCTGCACACGACAAGACATTTCACTCTGAACACGGTAAAACATTTCACTCTGCACACGACAAGACATTTCACTCTGAACACGACAAGACATTTCACTCTGAACACGACAAGACATTTCACTCTGAACACGGTAAAACATTTCACTCTGCACACGATAAGACATTTCACTCTGCACACGACAAGACATTTCACTCTGAACACGACAAGACATTTCACTCTGAACACGGTAAAACATTTCACTCTGCACACGATAAGACATTTCACTCTGCACACGACAAGACATTTCACTTTGAACACGGTAAAACATGTCACTCTGCACACGATAAGACATTTCACTCTGCACACTATGACACATTTCACTCTGAACACGACAAGACATTTCACTCTGCACATGACAAGACATTTCACTCTGAACACGGTAAAACATTTCACTCTGAACACGATAAGACTGATGCGTGCGATTTTTTCCTACGTTAAAAAAAGTAATCTCCTAGTTATTTTGAACTGCTGGACATCTGTGAAACTAGAGCTTCATAGCTCATCGGATTCCTCCTCCAGTATAAATAAATATTCTGATTCGGAATGACATCGGTCTGATAAATCTGTACCGCAATTACGAGACGTCGCACACCCAAGCGAGCGGTGTGGATCTTCGACATATATACGACCCCACGTTATTGGGATATGGGGCCGTCCATAAATGACGTCACGCGATTTTTGACGATTTTTTACCCCGCCCCCCCTTCGTCACACGGCGTCACAAAAAGTGAAACCCCCCCTCAAATATGACTTCACAAAGCTCTGCCCCCCCCCCCACCGAAAAAATTCAACATGCTTCAAATCGCTTTAAACTATTGTCATTGTAGTGCGTATTTAATGTGGCGCTGCGCTCTGATGTTGTAGGAGAAAAGATTTATTAAAAAGTCTATTTAATTAAGTAGAACGTGTTGTCTATATTTATTTAAAGTTGCGCATTTTGATGTGACGTCACATTTCTCAAACCCCCCCCCCACCTCGTCACACATCGTCACAAATGTCTGAACCCCCCCCAGGTGCGTGACGTCATTTATGGACGGCCCCTATTCTTTTTTTATTTGACAAAAAAAGAATCGAAAATATTCTTTATCCCCAGAAGGAAGCGCTTGTCCCTGCAATCAGTAATTTGACTCAATCGCCATCTCGCCGATTGCGCCACCAGCCGTTGTACTTCACAAAAGCACACCATCTAGATTTTAAGTTTTCGTGACTGCAGGGATCCATACTCTTTGGTTCTTTCGGTAAAATCACGTAGGTATAAAATGAAAACGTTTCGATTTCAACACAAGCAATCATCATCAGGTGGGAAAACCACAGCAAATATTTTTTCCCACTTCAGCAAAACATGTTCTTGCTGTGGTTTTCCCACCTGATGATGATTGCTTGTGTGGCAATCGAAACGTCGTGATTTAATTTATTTCATCTTCTTGGTTCTTTCGGTAAAGTCACGTAGAAGGGAAGTAATAAAATAATAAAAATAAAACATAATAAAATAATTCTCACGACGTTTCGGCCACAACGCAAGCAGCCGTTTTATTATTATGTTTTATTTTTATTATTTTATTATTTCCCTTCTACGTGACTTTACCGAAAGAACCAAGAAGATGAATCCCTGCAGTCACGAAAGCTTTAAATCGAAAATTCATTTATTTCATTTTATACCTACGTGACTTTACCGAAATAACCAAAGAGTAAAAGCACACAAATTTAGTTTATCGTCAAACCACCAAAGCGCAAAGTTGCTGCATGATGTCCCAACCCCACAGACAACATGTGTGTGTGCGTGTGTGTGTGCGTGTGTGTATGTAGCGGTATGAAGTGGGAGCGGTGGTGCAGCGGTTCGCGTGCTGCGTTACGAACATGGCGACCCGAGGTCGGTTCCTGCTCACGACCAACATCGGTGACGATTATCTGAGCCTGGTCCTGGGCCTCCCCTAGGTCGACTCAGCCTTAAATGAGTACCTGGCGCGGTGTGTGAACATCGCTGGCCCACCCACCCCTCGTGTGCCGTGCCGGGCTTCATAGGTGCTAGTCGCTAGCGGCACTTGCCCCTACAGTCTGTTACAGGCTGCACGGAGTGGCTCTTTGTCTTTTCCTGCGTGAGGGGTGTGCGTGCGAACGTCGCGTGAGCACGAGGGACTTACTTACGGCCAGGAGGAACGTCCCTGCCGCGATGTCAGCCGTCGGAGAGAGCTTGGATCGAAACTGATCGTCCTCACCCTGCTCTGCCATGTCCCAAGAACGCGTTGCAAACCCCAAAAGCCAAAATTTTGCGAGCGCGTGTGGTTATGTTATTTTTATTCACCCAATAAAATTCTATTTAATACTGCCTCTCAATATATTAGCACGGTTGTCCACGTACCGTGCGAAAGAAATTCAACATACGTACTCATATATATATACACACACAAAAAAACCTCCTGTAATTCCCCATCAACCTGAAATACCGTCCACGTAACGTGGTTGTGCAAATACAAGCACGTGAAGTAAGAAGGTGCGTGATGTTGTGCTGTGTGTGGCTGCCCAGGAGCTCAACAGAGGACGAGTTGTTATACTCCGCGTCTGATCTCGAACGGAGAGTGGTGGGCGGGCAGAGAGAGAGAAGAGAGAGATTAAAGGGGATGGGGGGGGAGACAGCTCCACTATTGCCCCCCCCTCCTCATCATCCTCCTGTCATTCCTCCATGCGCACGCCTCTCCCGTCCGGGACTCTGAGCACACTGCGGGGCAGAGGGAGACCGCGAGGCGACAAATTTCGAGAGTGGGTGATGTGACGACGCTCAACACCCCCAAGGCGTCTAGCGGAGTTCACTGTTTCGTTTCACTTTCGTGCGGTGAGCGGTGACGCGGCCAGCCGAGTTCGACTCCCGCTCACGGCCGCCAATAACTGAGGTTATCTGAACCGGTGCTGGGCATCTCCTAGGTCGACTCAGCCTCAAATGAGTACCCGGTGCGGTGAGTAAACATCGCCACTAGGGAGACAAAGGCTGCCGGGCGTGGTGCTGGTCACCCACTCCCTCGTGCATCGTGTGGGTATCCAGAGGTGCTCGCTAACAGCACTTGCCCCAAGTCTATTCAGGCTATTGGGGGGATCTTTGTCTTATTTTGCCCTGGTACGCTAATTGCAGCAGCAGCAGCAGTTAAACATTCTGTTAAACATTCTGCTTAACACGTCGGCTTTCGCGACCAATATCATCCATAATATAGCTTAAGGAACGAAACAAATCTGGCTGTCCGCCTGATGATGCTAGTTGTAATTACTGGCGAAAAGTCGTGCTCAGATTGTAAATGTTGTGGCTTTGCTCTCCAACACACCGGTTAGTGCTGTACTTGCGACGAAATGTCCACGTTCTGTTCACGTGACAACCCTTACTAATTGGCTGCATCGGGTGGTGGCGGGTTTAACGACACATTAATATATTTGCGCGATTTAACTAAAAAAACCTCTTATGGATACACATTCTGTGTTGGTCGAATGCCTCAGCAGGCGAGGGAAGCGGTGGCATAACAACAATAAAGCACCTCCGATTAGCACAATTGGCTACGTACGGTGCGATAGAAGTTCAACATATATACATAAAATAATTGTTATTTGTATTTTATTTAAACACGTACAAGTCATGATGCTCCTGATGTTGAGTCCAAATCTAGGGCTGTCAAGCCAAGTTGATTTCGTGTAACCAGAGTGAGAACGCGAGACACCAGCACCTGTTTCAGTCAGAAAGGGCAAAACATAATCTTATTTTTCTTACTTTTGATACTGGCCAACAAAAAAAAAGGTCCCACAAATAAAGATTGTTGATTACAAGTTAAAGCCCCTTTTACCAGTCCACCGCGGGACAACTCCCTCCCCATGGCGTGCCGGACGTGGGGGTTATTTGACTATACTTCACCACGCTGGTCAGAGCCGGTTTGTTTCGAAGGTTTATATTGCAACGTTCCTAAAATACCGCGTGTTAGGATGTGCAATATTCCTTAAGGACCCTGCACCCGCTCTATTAAACTACCGATGGGGTTTAATTTTAATTGCGATTGTTGTTGATGTGGGTGTGCTCACGCACCACGGCTCTCACGTCATAAAAACAGTTTTTTCCCATCTGCTGTTGGCCTCCTCAACAAGGCCAAGGGCTTAAAATGACTTTTACACTTAAAATGACTGTTACACTTACTATAACATTGTATCTACATAATTACACCTTTCCATACTTACGTGTAATCTTATTTGTATTTTTGTATTTTAAGATTGTTTAATACGGCTAATTAACATTTTACATTCGCAATTTATAAGGTCTACTTATTCATAATTTTAAAGATTTTAGCCCTTTGGTATTACTTATACTTTGTAACGTTAGTATAGTTAGAGTGTATACCTTTTATATAAGTTAAGATTCCTACTTGTTCAATGTATGCACCGTCCCGCCATAGTGAATTCCTTGTTTGTGCAAACTTACATGGCGATTAAAACCGTTTCTGATTCTGATTGCAGGACAGCCGGGCAAATTGGCTAAACGGGACCATACGTCGTTGTCGCCTTCCTCTTCTGCGTCTTTCGTACGGTCGATGTGGATGCCGAGCAACAGCTGCAATGTCCCATTCAGGGGGTCAAGGTGGACAACCGCGTCAGGAGCAGCGGAGTTGTGCATCGCTGCGATGTCTCCTCCTCCGTGTTTGTGGATCGGGGCTCTGCGTCGTCAAACGTGTGGATGCGGACCATCTGCGTAACAAATGAAATGAATTTCGATTTAAAGCTTTCGTGACTGCAGGGATTCATCTTCTTGGTTCTTTCGGTAAAGTCACGTAGAAGGGAATAAAATAAAAATTAAACATAAATAATTCACGACGTTTCGGCTTGCGTTGTGGCCGAAACGTCGTGAGAATTATTTTATTATGTTTTATTTTTATTATTTTATTACTTCCCTTCTACGTGACTTTACCGAAAGAACCAAGAAAATGAAATGAACTTACCTGGCCCGCAGAATTCGCGCTCCAAACGGGATTTTTGGACATCAACTCTCACTTCTAGAGCGCCCCCCAGTGGAACGTTAGCAACATTTGGGTTTTGAGATTTTCGTCTCTGATGTAACAACGATGCTTTGAGGTCAGTGTTCAGACGCAGCGAACCTTCCACACGCCGATGGCAGGGCACAATAGCCGGCAATCGATGCTCATCCGATGCAGAGGCCGGATTAAGGCACGGGGGCTTTAGGGGCCTCCGTCAGCTGAAAGGCCTCCAGAGATGTTCTTGCTGTGGATTTCACACCCGATGATTGCTCGTGTTGCAGTCGAAACGTCGTGAGAATTTTATTGTTTCATATTTTCATTATTTTATTATTTCCCTTCTACGCGACTTTATGGAAAGAACCAAGATGAATGCCTGCAGTAACGAAAGCTTTAAATCAAAATGCAAGTGAAAAGTTTTCATTTGTGAATACCGAATTTTAATTTGTTAGCCTTGTAAAAAATACATTTTATTTTATTTAACTTTGTTTTTTTTAGGAAAACATTACTGGGGGCATCAGTCCCTGTAGCCCAGGGGGCCTACAACATCTTAATCCGGCCCCGATCCGATGGCATTCATCATCATCAGTCACAATCCCATGGCACGTGTATTGCCATGGCCACTCCAGTGAATTCTAGTCTCACCGCTTTAAATCAGAACACCACGCAACCGTTCAGAGCTCCTGCAACCGGATTGGTTGCATCTGCCCCCCCCCCCCCCCACCCCACTCTGCGAGCGAAATTGGATAGACAAGGGTGGGGAACGTCCGGACCGCGGGCCGCACGAGGCCCGCAAAATCATTTGGTGTGGCCCTGCCAAGGCAACCGCAGGCGGGACTCGAAATTCAATAATTCTAGGAGCAAACCTAGAAAAGCAGTTGCGAGTAGCAACATCAATACCAGCTAACATCACACGCCTCAAAGAGAAGCAGTTCCAGCCATCGCAATAGGGGCGAGTAAATTAAATGTTTGACCAAATATAACAGGCTAATTTTTCAGTTGATCATTTTGTATGGCCCGCGAATGATGTTATAAGTATCCAAATGGCCCTTGGGAGAGAAAAAAAAAATATTCCCCACCCCTAGGATAGATGAATGAAGTGGTCTCAATCCAGGAATTGTCTGCGTACTCAACCCATGGCAATGGGTTTTACTCTCGCAGTCCCACACGTCCTTTGGACGTGACCATCCGTCCTTCCCCCTGCAGACGTCAGGTCCTGCCAGCCAGAAATTCGTGTTTCTCTAATACAGTACGTGGACACGATTCGGCCCCAACTCGGCGAGACTAAAATAAAAATTGGGGACTACTTCCTCGCAGACCACGTAGGAGCGCCCTCTATTGTCGAAACACGTTTGGCGAGACTGCAGCTGCGTTGGCAAGGGGTGCACAACCAAAAAAAAATTAACCCGTAAAAACAAAGTTTTTCACTATAAATCCTTTATATGCGTGGCATCGGTTTCATTTTATTCATTTCTGTTTTTCGAGTCAGCAAGCAAGCAAGTGAAGTTAATATAAAAGATTTAAAAAAATGAAAGATCACCTCTTGACATGCCCCGTATATTCCCGAGGGCACTAGCGTTGACCCGTTTTAACCACTTTGAAGAACCTGGCGGCTTCAATGTAACTGCTCTAAATAGTCTCCATTGTACAGCGTGGGGGCAGGGATTTCATGCCATGTGGTTAGTCAACATTTGCGTCATCATGAAACGGGCGGCTACAGTCCTCTCGTCCTCTGGCTTGAGATGGCTGCCACCTATGGGTCAGATGATTTTCTGCCACAATTAAGCAATTGATAATTAAATATTTTAAACAATTTCCCTAAACAGTGTAACATTTTTGAACATTTTTTTCATGAAAATTAATTGTCAAGCACAACGAGTCTGTGTGCAAAATGTCAGCTCGATTGGATCACGGGAAGTGGGTTAAAAAACGACCGAAAAATTTGCACGGTCCTAAGCAAGTGAACTTAATATAGAGGATTTAAAAAAAAGACTGCTTTTAAGGGCCCCCATTTTCTGAAGTCACTATAAAACAGTATAATCTAGGAGTGGTTCTTTGCCTTTACTGCATCCTTGCACCCCTTTGGTTATCAATCGTAAAAACGTACGTTACCGTTTGATGAAACAAAGTAGTTATAAGAATAGGTTTTACCCTTTCTGGCTATTAAACAGGTGTTGAGATGTTAACACCGAACAGAAACATTTTGCAAGGAATCATGTCTGCATTAATCACATATATACCTTGGTTTGCATGTTCACAAAGAAGTTATTTCGCCGCTCGTGCATCACGTGTTGAGGATTTACCTTCTAAAAAAAAAAATCTGCCCACATCTCACCCCCAGAAAAGGGCATCTCTCACACCAAGGGGTGCGTGTACTCCAGGTTAAGAACCACCAATGTAGGCAGCAGCGTTATTGGCAAAGAACGCAGAGTCGTTCGTTTAACAAGATTCATGGTTAAGTTGATCCTGGCAGTGGTGACGTCATCCAGGATCATTGCCCAGCACGTGATGCTTCGTTGAGAAAGTTCCAGAAGGAGGAATACGGCAGTGAAGCTCGCAGTTATAAAATTCCGTCAAAAAGAATCAGGGGGGGGGGGGGGGGGGGGGGGGGGGGGGATCATCGACCTTGTCCCTTCATGCAACTGGCAAAGCAATTTCTCACACCACATAAAAAAATGGTTGTATTCCTCAACTATACTGGTAGGAACCTCCTGGTTACGCCAGCCCACAGGAGATTATTCTGTCCGTCCGTTGTGCAGGGAGGGGCTGGTCACCCCGTGGTGCCCTTATAAAACCAATGTTTCACCTACTCACGCCGGCTTGTGCCTGCCCTCAGTCGGGCATATTTGCGGAATACACCACGCCGCCGTTGACCCTGGCCATTGACCGAGGCAACCCAACGTTTCTACCAGCTCCCTCTGCAGGAATGGGTTTTCATCCGGAGTCGAGTAGCTCCGTTATAAAAGGACGACCACAGCACAAGACCGTCAGTGGCAGAAGGTACAGGGCATCGCAGTGAAGAAATGTGCAAAACGATCATCGTGTCGCATGTATACGTCACATGACAAGTCATACATTTTGACCACCAGGCGTGTATTAGGCAGATTTATTAATTTCCAAACCAGTCGGAGCACAACATTTGTGAACAGTAAACGCGTAAGAATGCAGGCTTAGCACTAAATGCGTAATTACGCTACTCACTCGGCAGATTATGATGCAGCATATAGCCAGATGGATGTGGAACACTTCAAAATGATGCTTGCAGGGACGCGAGTAAAAACCTTTAAATGGAAATAGTAAACCAAGTACAAATTCACCCACAACTTGGTTAGGGGGAATGATCCAGGCGATTTGACTATAAAGTGTCTTCTGTCACCGTATTACAGTGCAAGTCATCACGGTGCAACATCCCTTGTACTCACGATGCAATCACTTGCGGAAAAACACGCAGAACATCGCAGGCAAAAATCGGGAATTGACCGTGGCAAAACTGGGATATTTAATTTATGGTGGCTTTAAGTGCTTTAGAAAATCTTATACTTTGTTTTAATAGGACAGTGCAAAACACCAGAGACCCCTTAGCTTTCTAGTGCATCTCATCTTTAAACCTATCAACCTGTACATACATAGCCAAGGTACATCCTAAGTAACGTGACAGTATTTCTTGAAGCAGCGGGCGAGATTACTGCATTTCGCAATCGTTAAATATCCCCAGGCAAAAAGGCAGCTTTAGCCTACACAGCATTAGGGAGAGGCAATTGTAAAGACGGCAACATTACTGCCACAAAACTCAAAAGGACAAACCGCAAATGACTGGAAAATTTCAGTTACAAAAATCAGGTAGCTTTGTCCTAGTCATGCAAACTCTGGGATTGTATCAGAACGTTGTGGGCCCAAACCATGTTCTGCTTAGACGAGCATCAAGAGGTTCAAGGTTCTACCGACTGCACCACAGCCTTTACAAACCGTTTGGATGCCACACACAAGTTCCTCCCCGCCTATACAAAGTCAACTTGGGTATAACACAGTCAGTTTTTTTTTTAAGTGCCAAAATGTCACGTGTGCAAAAGCCAAAAACAAACGCAACTACATTTATCCTGGGTTCACAACCAGTGCAAGTCCCTTTCAACCGTAACGATTCCCAAGACAGTGCTAATTGTTGGTACGTTTATTGACGACTGCAAAATTAATCGAAACATTTTAAATCGGAGCAATTAAAAATGGGACGCGCCAAATCAAAAACGTACCGAAAACTCTCGCCGATGTGTTTTTCGGGGCTCTACCACCGTGCGTTGTTTTCTCACGTAGTCCCCCATACATTAGCACGAGCAATGCGTCAGACAAAGGGTAAAAAAACCCAGCCCAAAAAACACATGGCGAGAGATACACAGCACGACTTGGTCAAAACAAGGACCTCGAAAACCTGCAGCAATTTTAAGCGAACCGTTTGAAGTGCGAAAAACCACCGCCTGAACAAACAAACAAATCTGTACGCAAATCTCGAAAAGCTAGCGTAGCAACAGAGGGCTTTGCTAGCAGTGCATCCTCCATCATCCAGCATTGAAGAGGATTAAGCAAACTGGACCTCCCCCCCCACCTCCTCCAACGCACCACTGAGTGGGGGGGTGCCCACAAGCCTCCCCGGAGAGCCGGGCCAGAGTGAGGACGACCACCGCTGCCCTCATGCAGACTTCTTGTCGCCCGCTTCCTCGACCATCGAGAAGGCGACGCCGCACTCGCAGAGACGCTCCACCAGGCTGGTGCGTCCAAACGCCGCGGCCGGGGTGTAGACGCCGCCCCTGCACAGCCACGCGTTCACCCGCACTTACATTGGACGCGAATCCTTACTTGGTTGCCATGCTAGTGCTATTAGCGGAGCACCTATGAAGGCCAGCACAGCACACATGAGCATATGGGTGACCAGCACCAAGTCCGGCCGTGCCTTCATCTCCAAAGCGGCAATGTTGACACAAAATCACACCAGGCATCCAAGAGGACAAGTCGAGCTAGGGAAGGCCCGGTAAAGACAATCGTTACTGCTCTTGGCCGCAAGTGGGACACGTTCCTTCAGAGTGGGCAGGTAGGAACTTGGTTGGACAGCGCATTCGTGCGATCCGAGTCACGCGGTGCAAGCTGCGTGGGGCGGCGCATCACGTGGCACTGAGCCTGTCCGAAGCTCTATTAAATACAAATCGAGGGCGTGGCTATGCACGACAGACAAATAATCCCTGGTGGGCAGTGTGGAACTGTTGTTCCTATCTGTATAAATTTTGGTTTTCTGGGCTCAGTGGCATGTGTATAACCACTATAAAGACAAACCTCTCCCTGCATAGCCTTAGACTGTTGGAGAAAGTACTGTTCAGGAGCACCTATGAAGGCCGGCACAGAAGGCGATGGGTGACCAGCACCACACCCGGCCGCTTTCATCTCCAAAGTAGCAATGCTTACACATCGCACCACGTATTCGAGTCGACCTCGGGAGGCCCAGGACCAGTTTATAGAATCATTACTGGGGTATTTGCCGCGAGCGGGAATCGAACTTCAGTTCATAGCAGAGTGTGCCAACCGCTATACTACCATACACACACTACTCTGTATAACGTATGGCACCTTTTGGGCAGGGCGTTGTGCTCCTTGAGGATGGTGAGCCCAGCCTGGACCAACAGCATCGAGGTGGACACGTAGCCTGGCTCTGCAATAACGAGGAGGAGAGCACACGAAAACAATCTCACCGGGGTCACACCGACCATAGGCACAGCTCGCTCATTAAAAGCAAACACATTGAAGTACTTTGCAGGCAGCATGGTACATCTCTCGTCCAAGAGCAGCACTGGAAATCAGAGTTGCGGCCATACAAAGAGACATGACCCCTTACGCAAACATCTGCAATTCTTACAAATTCAGCAAGTAGATCGGATGTTTCATCTGTATCGCGAACATCTTTCGCACCATACGTATTCAACGTCAGAATAAATAAAAAATCCCACAAGCTATAATATTTTCAATCATGATAGTGGCTGCAAAAAAACGTTAAGGCAATACAATTGCCATGTAGTCTGCATGGCTACCCAAATAAAGCAAAAAAATACTTGACATGCAAGGCTGTGGCTGTCGTAGACTAGTCTCAACTTCCAGAACATGCTGGGGGGCTTTGAGGCTGCAAAGGTGATGGCAGAACACCAGGAAAGTGTGCGTACCCATCTGTGCAGACTTGTCTTTAAAAAGTAGACAACTTAAAAATTCGCAAACTTTAAAGTTCATTTGAAGTTGGCAAGTGGGAACAGAGCACCAGTTTGCGAGACAGTGCATGGACACCCCCCGCCATGGCCGAAATATCCACGCCCTGGGCTCCGTGCCAGCAACGACAAGAGCTCCTCCATTGCTCACGAGAGCGAGAAGACAATTTGACGTCCACTACGTAGCAACGCATGCCCCCCCCCCCGTTAGACAACTCACCCGGGCCACTGACTCGCGTGGTCATGCGGACGTCGGGCTTCTCGCTTTGAGGGTCCCGCCCTTGGCTGTACCCTTGTGCAAACAAGGTCATCTTGAAAGAAGTCCCCTTCATCTGTGAAAGGGACCAGGCACACAAAAATTACTCGGGTGCAGTCCTGGGATACTTTACGCATCTAAAAGCGGCATCGGCAACCGTCTATGAACTACGAAAATGTTGCGAGACATTTACTCTTCAGGTGTGCTGAAGCACATTTATCTTTTCCACAACTCTGCTTCGATTATTTGTCTGCTGTAGATGTCCACATAAGCCAAACGTTGAGCTCTCATTTGTGGTCAGGTTTCATTTGACAAAGCTAACAGCTGTGAGCTTTACTTGGTAAAATAGAAAGTCTTGGTGTATATTTTGTGATTTGCTTAATTTTATTATATTTTTCACTCCTATCGCGTTTTTGTATTGATTGTTGTTGTAACGTTGTGACCCACCCCTACTGGACATCTATGACGAAGAGCTTTAGCTAAAACTCATCCAGTGTAAATACATATTCTGATTAGCTGGCTGTGCCTTGTGGAGAAGAGTTTAAGTCACACATCACTTGCGTCAAACCCAAAAAACAAAGCAAAAAACACTAACAAATTGTCAAGCATGACTGTAAGAGTATGAGGGAGTTGGTGAGTGCACAAGTGGGTGGTGTTCAGGTGGCAAGGGGAGCAGGGTCTGTCGTAGGTGGTACGAAGATACAATGGAACAAGTTGATAAACATTATTACTCATTTAAAAACAATTTTAACCTTCGATTTACGAAACAAACTCGCACAAGTACCTGAGCTTCGGTGGGTCCTTCATGAGAAAACACACCGAGAGAAAACAACCTGGGGTACTGCAAATACAAAAAGAAATTCATTCATAGTGCGTTCACTACAAGAGAAAAACAGCTATCAACGTTCAAAAACAACCTTGGGATTTATTTTAAAAAGGAGCACCACAACAAAAGTTCCTCCTATTATGGCCACAATTACAAAAATCAGAAAAAGGCATCAAGGGCTCTCTTGCCCACTTCACAGAACGAATAAAAAATGGCATTACAAAAAACAGCAGTGTATACGGTACTGTACCACACAAAAAACCACAGTCTGTAACATTAGGGCCAGAAAAAAAACTGAGACCCTGGAAATTCTATGCATCGTATAGGCAAAGGTTCCAGATTCTCTTCTTAGAAAATCAAATTGAGTTCCTTTCCTGAAATTGGCAAATTGTATACAAAATGACAATTTATATTTTTCCAATCCAAGTAAATACAAAAAACACATTCCCATTGCATTTGGATGCAAGGACGAATGGCCAATATATTATGGGTCATTGTTATATCATCCTTGGTCTCGTTCACATCTGCACATGTGGATCAAGGCGAGCCCAGCCATACGATGTGCCTAGGGATTGTGCAATGTTTTGTTTGTATCTTTTGAAGTGCGTTTCTCCTGTACCCCTTTTAATTTCTCCCTTTTGTTCCAGTCGCATAAATTCTCTTCACCATTGTAGCCTACTGTATGGATTTGCCTACTCCCTCTCCTTGATTTCATGCACATGTCGTTGGGTCACAAAGTGGATTTTCATCGTTGTGTCATTGCAGAATTTAAAAAGGACACCAACTACTGAGCGCCACAAACGTGCAGAAAGGCAGTTGCTATAATTGCGTAATGTTGAACTTCTTTTGCACCGTACATAGCCGAGGTGCGAGAGGGTAACCCATTTTCAACATTTACAAAAGCCAAGAGCAGATGCATCATTATGGCGATGCATCTGAAAGTCAGACCACACACACACAAGACCCATGGGGTCAGAACGTCACACCGATAGAGCGGTACCTTTTCCAGCAACGAGCGGCCAAATCGGAACTTTGCCAGGACGCCAAAGAAGAATCCGGCGACGATCGTGAGCAGGAGGCTGCCGAAGCCGGGGACGGTGGCGTATGCTGCGTACTGAACCTGCACGGAGCACAGGGGCGGCTGCTCATCAGCATATGAAAAAAGTCAGGGTCGCACACATTACCACGGAAAGTGCTTGCCACAAATTAAATAATATCCTGTCCATCTCGTCAAGGAACAAAACCGGTCACATGAACCTCTGGTCATCCTCGCACAGTTTCTTTTTTAGCTTGGCATCAAACAAAAATTAGTCGCTGCATCGTTCGCTTTCGGATGCGCTTCTGCGGCAGTCTGGAATGCTCTTCCTTCCGATATTAGGAAGCCATGGGAACCACACTTTTAAATCTAGATTGGAAACTCATCTCTTTAAAAACTAGTTTGTTTAGTTTGTCATCTTTCCCCCACACATCCAATTAGCATGGTTGGCAACATACGGTGCAAAATAAAGTCAACATATAATACAATTACATGCCTTGTCATCCATCACTGACAGTTACAATAACACATTATCCAAAAGATGGCAGCAGCTTTGAGAGGCCTTCATACAGTAGCAAATTGACCATGGCTGATGACGACGATCAGATTTGTACACGATACATTTCTCAAACAGTCGCCACATTTAAAGCTGCATCACCCGCACACAAACAAGAAATCTTAGTACTAGCAGAGGTTGCCATCAGCACGCGAAAACCAAATCTCTGCTTCAGCAGCCGGGGGGCAGGCATGAAACACACGAATGTGCGCACGAGCACTCTGCACGACCGCGCTCAATCCATCATCACTGCTCACTGGACTCTCGCCGAGCTCCTCATGCAGGTAGCGCTGGCTGCGTCTGACCACCGACGCGTCGGAGCCCGGGAACGGGAAGGCCCAGCGAGAGGAGTCTTTGCTGTAAAAGACTGCACCCCTAAAAAGGAGAGGTGTGGGGACACACAAACTGGTGTTAGGCAAGCCAGGAGACAAACGCGCGATTAAAACTAAAAACGCAACTGCATTATTTTTTATTTTAAAGTAAGGCCGACGGAGCCCCCCTATAGCTCAGTTTCACAAGAGACCTGGCCACAAATGATAGCTCAAAGTGGCTCATCGTGAAACTTTATTAGCAGCTAAATGCACTAAAACGCATGTTTTTTTAAATGCGCAGGGAAAAACTGGAGGTCCTGGGAGGAAAATCCACACGACCACGGGGAGAACATGCAAACTCCAAATATACCAGGCATCATGGTCACTGATTTGGTTAAGTGGCCAAACCACCCGTGCTGTAAGGACACTGGACTGGATTTGTTTAGATGTGCCAGTGGAAATGGGGCATTGCGTTTTTGAACTGTAGCTCCAACCCTCAGTGTGCAAGTAAAAAAAAAATCGGCTCCACTTACATTTAACAAATGGGCGCTTGTTCAGAACGAGCTGCCTGGTGTAGAGGCGGCTTATTAGCCACATCTGGCATGAGCTATTTACAGCTCTTTTTCAGAAGCGGCCTAGCCAAAAATGATGCTCAACGAAGTGGCTCATCATGTGAAAATGTGCAGCAGCTAAATGCGTGTTTCTAAACAGAGGGAAAAACTGGAGGACCCAGAGAAAATTTCACATGGCCACAGCAAGAAAGCTATCATGGAACTACAAATATACAGCCAGGCGTCTGGGTCAGGATCGAACCCACGAGCTCCTGCATACCAGGTGAGGTAACGTCTCTCGGCAAGACTCGCCAGAAACGAAAACGGGAATGTGGTGTTAGCCAACACCAACTTCAGCTGACATGACACAAGTGGGTGGTGTGGACAACACCATGCCTGAGCATATTTGCATCCCAGCAGTGATATTTTGCAAATCATACCAACTATGCATAAAAAGGCAGAGTTGACCTAGAGCAGCCCCAGGACAGTTTCCGGACACGTCGTCATTTATATTAGCCGTGGTCAGGAATTGAAGTCATGAGAATAATACTAATGAGCACAAATAAATGATCCCAGGAGGCACGAGTAACCAGATAAGCAGGAACATAGCAACCAGGCAGCGATTCAGCGCCTATAATTACTCAAGCTCTGCGGTACTCCATATATTAAGATGTTTTATGCCAATTAAAATGATCGTTTACATGGAAGAGGAAACTGCAGCTCGAGAGAAAACTCACGTGCACGAGGGGGCACGCATGTATAGGTCGCCTCCAGCCCACGGCTAAGCTTGGGAAATCTGGATAATTGTGACGTGCGCCAACTCACTACACCATTTATGGACTTGAAAATTGGGCACATACCTTCCAGCTGTAAGTATCAGCACAAGCCCGCTCACTACCTCCAAACCAACCAGCCAGCACTAGTTTAATACGTAGGCTTTCGCGACCAATATCATCCGTAGAGGATTTTTTGGGTTGGATCGCGTAAATATACAAGCGTCGTTAAAACCCGCCACCACACACATATTCTGTCACGTAAACAGAACATGTGTGTATTAAAATAGCTGTACCAATGGTAATCCTATTGAAGCATGCTGCCCTTTATTTAGGCATGCATTTAATTAATGTATTTGATGGATTCGCTTTCATGCAGTACCAAGGCAGTAGCTATCAGAACGGTTACAATTATTTTTATTTCTTTCAATTTTGATAGATTCTCCAATTAGTCTTGGCCAGTAGTAGATAGCTTTGCAAAGAACTTCAATATTATCAAAATCAATTGAGTGTCCTTGTTGGTACGCGTGTTCTGCTACTGCTGAAAATTGTACGTGGGAGAATTTCTCTGATGTTCTTTTAGTCTCATGCTGATCATTCGTCCTGTTTACCCAACATAACATTTTCCACACGTGCAGTTAATCCTGTACACACCTTCTGTTGATAGCTTCGGTAATATTTTGTACCAAATATTATATTCTGTATTTTATGTACTGCGCCAAATCTGACTGACGTTTTGTTTTTCCAAACATCTGGCTAGTGTACGGTATTTTGATTGTTTAAATTACTTTGGCAGTAATTAAAGGGCAGCATACTTCAATTAGGTATTACCGTTGGTACAGCTGTTTTAAGACACAAAATAGACAGGAAGGACAAGTTAAAAAGGGCTCGCATAATGTATAATGTGCATTGACTCAGTAATCCCACCCCCCTGCACTTTGCACAAGAGTGTAGTCACCACATCTACACCTCTATATAAAGGAACCAAACAGGTGGACTTCGCCACAAATCTGGCTATCCCTTGATGAAGCTAGGTTGTAATTACTGGCAAAATGTCGTACTCAGATTGTGAATGTTCTGGCTCGACTCTTTAAAACACACCGGTTAGTGCTGTACTAGTGACGAATTGGCATGTTCTGTTTACGTGACAACCCTTACTAGTTGGCCGTGTCGGGTGGTGGCGGGTTTTAGCGACATTTATATATTTACGCAATCTAACCCCCCAAAAAAAAAAAACCTTATGGCAGCCATTTACTAAAAATGGCACTCCACCCTGCCCAAAATTCAACACCAACCCCATCTCCTTCAGGGCTTAGCCTGGGCCCACGTTCTCATTTGTGATTGCCGTTCAGCTTCAGTAGGTCAGACCATTTTACAGGGCAACGCCCCCCCCCCCCCCCCCTTTTACCTCTTTGGCAGTTTCCTGCCGACGACCGGCAGAGGCTTCTGGTTCATCTCCTTGCGGAGCTTGCGGAGCTTGTCTTGGTCGGCAAAGCCATAGATGGCAGACTGCCACGTGGCATAGTGACCAGCACCACCCTACAAAAAACACAAAGTGCACACAGTGGAGAAAGTTGTTTCCAAGACCAACCGGGGGGGGGGGGGGGGGGGGGGGGGGGGGGGGGTGCCGCCACACACAAGAGCTTCACAATAAATAAGTGGGGATCTTTTTTTTCATAAATGCAAAAGATGCAGACAAACAATTTAAAACAGTAATGGTTAAACGAGCTCATTAAATTAATTCAAGCATTGAAAAGGTATAAATTCTCAAATACAACCTTGGATTACTAAACAATGAAAATTTTTGGTAACAAAATGCATTTCTTACCTGCGGACCAGTCTCAATAACAAGGTAACTTTCCACTCCTGACAGAGTGCCTGAAAGCAGACGGTACACGATGTTAGTCTTCCAGGAGAACACCATGCCAAGCACAGCTGCTATAAAAATGGAACTACAAATGAAAGCACGAGCGGCTCTTGCAAGCAGACCGAGCACAATGCGATGGCCTAGGGGAGCAATAGCCTGCCACCACTGCACACGGTAAGGGCGCATGTTTAATGCTAATTTAAACTAAACCAAAACTTTGTTTTATTTTAAATCAGGTAAAACCCACCGAGCTATATAGCTCTTTTTCAGAAGCAACCTGGCCATCACAAATGACAGCCCCATGAAGTGGCTTATTGCATAAAAATGTTGAGCAACCAAATACTTACCATGTATTTTTATTAAGAAATTTGTAGAGAAAAAAAACTGGAGGACCCGGAGAAAAATCCACACGACCATGGGGAGAGACGCAACACTCCAAAATCTACCAGGCGTCAGGGTCGGGATCGAACCCACGACCTCATGTATGCGAGGCGAGGTAGTTAACATCTCACCACTGCAGCATCCATGTATATTATGTGCAGCTCTGCAATTACCTACTCTGTCACTGGTGGTGGAAGGGTCTCCACTTGTGGAAGCGCTAGAGCCCTTAGAGAACATTTTGGCAAAATTTTCCATGCTAGCTAGGTAGCTTGGAGGCAGCGGAAATATCTACACTTAAGCCCAAACAAAACCTGCCGTTCAAACTAACTCTGGTGTGCCCATCTGTACTGCCCGGTGGAGGAGCAGTGTGGGTAGACTGAGAAACTTGCTTCAAACTGGGAGATCCACAGCAGTCGCCCCACTTATCAAAAGCAAACCTCCAAAGTCCCAGGCTCTTTAAGTTTAACCATTTTATTTTGCCAGATAAGGCCCTCAGGAGCTAGAGCAATTTTTTCCGAAGCAACCTGGCCACAAATGATAGCTCAAGTGGCTTGTGGAAATGTATAGCAACCAAAAATTATCTAAAAACGCACGTTTCTAAAAAAAGAGGGAGAAACCAGAGGAACCAGGGAGAAATCCGCATGACCACGAGGACAACATGCAAACCCTAAATATAAAACGCAGGCATCAAGGTCAGACGCAAACCCACAATATCCTGCATACTAGGAGAGCGAGATAACAGGATTGCCACCGCAGCACCCCAGGTAATGTACGTTATAAAAAAAAGTGACAACTTCTAAATAAGGGGGGGGGGGGGGGGGGGGGGGGGGAGGTCGCAATTTGACAGGATCACTACTACGCTGCTGTCAAAGCTAAGACCATATACTTAGGGAAATGCTGATGGTATATTGTACTGTATATGCACAAAGTCGGTGTGCGTTTCATACATTTGGCGTATAGTTTGAAGCGTTATAATTTCAGCCTGCACTATTATTCTGTTTTGGATGGGTTGTGTGCATCACTTACCAGATTTGATTTATGCTGCACAAAGCAAATTTACAGTGCGATATAATGGCCCTGAATGTATGCGGAAAGGAGCCCATCAATACACGATGTTCTGCTCTTGCTAACAGGGTTCCTGGGTTTATTTAAATGTTTAAAGCTTGGCATACGTGTTTTTGCTGGTCAGAATGCCCTTACAAATGAGGGTTGGAAAATGCAAACGTTAGTTTAAAACCATTTAATTTTAAAAAAGTCATGTTCAAAAACATTTGATAATTAGAGTATTAAAATACACGCAGCACGATATCGTGTTCCGAATGATAGATGGAGGGGAATACATGGTTACAGATAGACAAAGCTACATTTACGTGACAAAAAACACATGTTTTCCAAAATTGATGGCAGATGTTCGGAGACTCGGCCCAACATTAGAAACCCGTTGTAGAGAATTGCAACAAATCAAAACATGGGGACATTTCCCCCCTGCCCCCAAAAGGCCGGGTCCAAACTCAGAGCTGCAGCTAATCCAGTACAAAGCACTGTATTCTTCAGATAAAAAGATACTCCGCCATAACATGTTCCCAGTAACAATGAAGTTAACCAAATCTGGGTCACATGGCATCTCATCTGCTTTGTTTACTACCGCAAAGTTTGCTTTACCAAGAGGGGAAAAAGAGATCACCTTATAATCCAGGAGAATAAGGTAAAAACATCATGGAACGGGGAACATTTTTTCTCAAAGACATTGCACCACGACCGGACCATTAATTTTCCAGCAGAAAGCAGTACTTTTAATTATCTAACCATAATACTAAACTTTCAGCATTGCCAGCAGTTTAATACAGGGGTTGGAGGAGCAGTGCAGCGGTGAGCTCAATGTGCAATTAACCCCCCCCCCCCCGCATGGACACAAGTTTGATGCACAGCCACCGTGGTACGATTTCTGATCTGCTCCTGCATCACCTCTCTCGCAAACCCGCACTCAACAACGTGGCAAGGTATCGGCAAAACATTCGCCCCCAGACATTAAAAAATAAAAATAACATTTTTAACTTTTCCCATTTTCCATGAAAAAACACGTAGGTCACCGGAATGGGAAAAGGTTCATATGAATCCGGAAGAAAAACTAAAATAAACTATCTTCTTGGTTCTTTCGGTAAAGTCACTTGCGTTGTGGCCGAAACGTCGTGAGAATTGTTTTATTTTTATTATTTTATTACTTTCCTTCTACGCGACTTTACCGAAAGAACCAAGAAGAGGAATCCCTGCAGTCACGAAAGCTTTAAATCGAAATAAAATAAACTAACTGTTGGTATGGAGGCTCCCACAAGGCCATGCGGGTGGGGCTTGTGGCACAGTTTGGTGCTAGCTATCACATAGTGCAGTCGTGTCACTATGGTTGTATGGAGAGTGCAAGGTTTAAAAAAACTGTGCTATACCTCTAAATAAAATTAGAGCCGAACCACTTGCGCGTTCCGAGATTCAGTAGTTAACAGGACCCACCCGGTCTTGGAATGGGTAATGGTCATTTCTCCAACCCATCTCACCAAGTAACATCTCCGATTAGCAGTTGGCTATGTACTGTGCAAAAGAAGTTCAACATACAGTAGGTCCAATTATGCCAGGCTGGTCAAAGGGTAGAGGACAGACGAAATGGATAATGCCTGGGTCCTTCAGGTTGAGGGTTGGGCATGGGGCTAATAACCCAACCTCAGAAAATAACAAGCATTGTTATGCAAACTGAAAATAAACATTCAATACCAGACTACTAGGAGGCACCTACCCACAAAACTGGCAGGATAACCCTCTCCAAATCACAGCTCTCAGCAGGACGTTGGAGGGGTAAAAGTGCACCTTCCTGGATCCAAAGCACAACATGAAGGTTGGAGCCTGGAACGTACCAAATGTCCAAGACGGCAAAAAGTTGCCCACGAGTTGAAACTCTACCAACTGAAGATCATGGTTCGGTCTTGGGGTGACGCAGAGAAAGCCGCTAAAGATTGTCCGGCATGGCGTGGCCTTTTTTCAGCCTTATGGTCCATAGGGAGCCAAGAAGAAGTAGTAAGCATTCTCCAGGAGAACTAGGGTATGGCACCTCCGACAGCTACAGGAGGGCAGTTTCGCAACATTTGTGTGACCCACAAAGCATTGCCTGCAGTGCTAGATCAAGCACATGCCACCATTGCCCAGCTAATTTTTTAAATAACCTTTTGAAAAGTAAAAGAGCATAATTTATAAAGTCAGTGGGGTATATACACCAAAACGTATGACGCGCGTGTGTTTGCGCGTGCATCTGCAATACCTGGGAACTGGTGGCGGGTGTACAGCACACCCAGGTCCGCTGGGATGGAGTCGAATCCGCAGCTTCCAACGATGTAAACGGAATTCTCCTCCGCAGCCTTGCTGTACTTAAGCTGCATCTCCTCCAGGAACTGCACGCAAAAGCAAAAAAAACACGAGTGTCAGGCCTTGGCAACACGAGGCCACTTTGCAAGGGCTCAGTGGATTTGAACATCATTCCAAGAGAACAGGAGGCAGGGTTACAGGCCATTTTCACTGGGTCATGAATTTTGATTTTGGGCAACATTGCTAGAGGACGCGTGTACGGTTCAATGACAATTAGTTTCCTTCTCTGGCTGCTGTGGACAATATAAAAGGGGCAGTGTTGTCCTAGTGTAATTTAACATCTTATGTTGCCAGGTACAACTTTAGGAGTAAATTACATCTGGTTACTGGAGTGTAGCGAGTCAAATAACCTCTCAGGACACGGCAGCCATGAAGTGGACGAAGATCAATATTTGACAGTGTCACGTTTATTCAATTAACAAGGCAAGAACTCCAGAGACCAGGATTGGTCTCATTTGCGAGTCACCTGGATTAAAAAAGGACAAAGGCAAAAAAAATCAATTAAGTACAGCCCATGAAGCAAATAGAAAGCAGGGCAAAAACAACTGCACGCTCAAGCATTGCATGTGTGCGTGTGCGTACTTGCGGTTCACCACAGAGGTCCACACAACTGCAGCCATTCTCCACGCACGCCTTCACCACTGGCTCGCCATAAAACCTATACTGAAAAGAAAAATAATCCAAATAGAATTATGAAAATTGCGTAAATATTCAGATACTTTGTATACTAGGGTTGTGGAGCTAAGTGAGGACCCAGTGCGGCAAAATCTAGTCAACGCTTTCACATCTATGCTCCCTGCTCCAACAACCCAGAATAACTCGCCTGAGGTACGGCCAAATAATTCACGATGTGGGATGGTCCTCAAGCATCAGCAGAATTACAAAAAGGACTGCATGTATGTTATACTGAACTACTGGTCCCCACAAAAATGGCAATGTGGAATTTGCTCCACACAGTGTGGTCAAGTCATGCCCATGACATAACTCTGCTTTAACAATATCATTTAATATTCTCCAAAACAAAGAGTAGTTTTCTTCATTAAAAAAATGAAAGTAGTATAAGTATACATGCACAAAAAACAAATACTTATTCTGGATAAACTGCCGCTCTTGAGCAAGTATACAAAGCATCCCGTCATCAATATTGCTCAAGACAGGCCAGAATGTTCCCACCACAGAATGTAATACAGGGTTCATGCTCTGCCTTCAGTGTCCCATTGCCGAAACGAATCCAAAATGCATCTTGGGTCCTGTGCCACCACACTAGAGAGACGACAGAGCTCTCATTCCCAGCTGTACTGCACGAATTTTGCAGCGTTACATTTTCAGTTGTCGGAACACTGGCCACTAGTGTCCAAGCATGATCGTACAAACCCAGGACGCAAGCACAGTGTAATAAAACGGTACCACCATTCTCAGCACACAAGATTAGCAAATTACGGCTTCCAAAAATGTTTGGAATCTGTATAGCACTGTGCCTTGGACCAAAATCACATGGCATGTGCCAAATAACATCAGATCGAAGGCCAAGCAGGTTTGAGACTGGATAGTGCTTGGAAGGTGACCACAATTTATAAACAGGTGGTGTCACAGGTTCGCTGCTTGGACATTGTTAGCAGACGGCAATATGGCAAAATGCCTTTTACTGCATTATGCTGCTTGATTAAACCCACATTTAATAATGTTGTAGTCAATCCTCATGGACAGATCCATTGAGAAAAGGGCTGTATATGTACATATCGCTTTACATTTGGTATTCGTCCTCTTTGAAATTAAGACTAGCCTCATAAGTGCTACACGCTACACCCAAACCAAGCCTATGCAATACACCCAGGTGCGATTCAGCCTTGCACAAAGGTCACCCACGCTATCGGTGGACACTATATTAGTACCACAATTTATGGCTGCAGACGCTGCACAAATTCTGTGGGAGAGAAATTGAAAACATGTACACGACGATTTTGCTAGTTTAACACCGCTCGAAGACTGCACACCAAAGGCAAAATATGTGCC
The DNA here is from genome assembly GCF_015708825.2 of Lethenteron reissneri. NCBI lineage: Eukaryota > Metazoa > Chordata > Hyperoartia > Petromyzontiformes > Petromyzontidae > Lethenteron > Lethenteron reissneri. The sequence goes on from NC_083784.1 coordinate 7,821,087, forward strand.
AGGTAATTTTCACCTTTCAAAATGTCCTAACAATGTTTATGCCGGATACTGTACGCTGCATGCATGACATTCGTGAGTCTGAATATATACATGAAATGCGTTAAATTGTCATTCATGGCAAGAGATTAAACTATATGTTTGGGTCTTTCAGTAAAGTCACGTAGATAGGTTCAAAGGACATAAGGATATAAAAAAATAAAAAACTACGACGTTTCGATCGCAACACACAATCGTCATCAGGAGAAAAAAAATAGCGGGAAAACTGCCGAGGCAGCATGTTTTAAAGGTTTGAAATGGGTGTAGCCCAAGGGTCATAAGCGAAGTGGGCAGGGCTAGTGATGTTAAATTGAGAAATTTGCATGTAAATGTAAGATCAGAGCTACAGCTTGTGTTGCGATCGAAACGTCGTAGTTTTTACACGCTTTTATTTAACTCTGTGTTGTTATTGTATCCTCAAATCTTGTAACTCAATTTTAACTCACTTCCGAATGTGGTAGCAAGTGAAAACTTTGTATACTTATGTCTTACTGGTGACAATACTATATTCTATCATTAAAAAACTAATTTAAACCATCTTTTTTACGTTATGTTTCGCCTTGGGTCTAATTGTCCACGCTCAACTCACGTTGGCTGTAAATCACCACGGCCCCTTACGTTATGGCAAGCCTCGGAGCCACTTCCTGGAGTCGTGGAGTTCTGCCATTATCAGTATGGTACATTTCATTAAAGCATGTTTTTAAAACAAGCATTTAAAAATATTACTTATTTGTTATTTTCTTTAAAACTATGTGACTTTATTGAAAGACCCAAGAATATGAATTCCTGAATTAAGATTAAAGATTAAACGGTCCATAATCAGGTTGAAAATATAAAAAGGAATACAATTGCACTTTTAAAATTACTATTTACCGTCTGTTTATACGAGGCTATAAAAATATACCACAGATCTTCTTGAAAAAGGGAAAATTGAGTGCTACAACAATAATCATGGTGATGCCATGGTCTTGCAATCCCCAAGGTTGTGATATTGATTCCATCTGATAATAGTTAAAAATCTAGGAGCGTTCGCAACTCAGCATATTATTTCTTGGGCATATTAATAACGAAGTAAAATTTATTCTATCGCTTTCCACATAAACGCTCAAGGATGCCCAGTTGCTCATTGGTTCAGTCCTGGCCGACCCAGCTGCACCGTGGCTTGTGTTAGCACTGCCGGTCCTGTTAGATTCGTTCCAGTCCGTACCAGTGTTACCCAACCCCACCCATGTTTTGCCCATCCTGATACCACTGCCCTTCAGCCCCAATCGAGTTTTTTTCACGTTTGTACAGCACCTTGGAGATGAAGTTGGATCGAGGCGTTAGGCGCATTGAAACATAGCCGTTGCAGGAAGACGGGGTTATCAAATCTGCACTTTCACCCATGTTCCTTTGCAGATTAAATGGTTGTGTAAAGTACATACCGGTCCAACGCAGTTAAGGACAACCTTGGCATTCTGGCACATAGTAGCCAGAGACTCTTCATCTCCCACATCGCATATGAGAAGACCGACACTGTTCTTTGCGTGTGGTTGTCCTGAAAAAGATTAAGTTTACATTAAAATCGTTGACAAACACTGCACAACTAAATAACAAAGTTAAATATCTGACCATGGCAAGAAAAGTTAGTTCATATAAAATACTGTACCTCATCTGAATTTACATAAACTTAATAAGCTAGGTAAGAGTTCAAACGAGACCAACGTTTCTTGTGCAAGAGACTGGAGATAAAAGGCTGCATGGTAGAAAGTTAGTGCAACAATGTAAAGAAACAAAAAATACAAGTTTCGATTTAAAGCTTTCGTGACTGCAGGGATTCATCTTCTTGGTTCTTTCGGTAAAGTCACGTAGAAGGGAAGTACTTCCCTTCTACGTGACTTTACCGAAAGAACCAAGAAGAAAAAAAATACAAGAACAATAATTTGGACAAATGCAGTATGCAAAAGCGACTTTTGACCAAGTTACCAATTGCATAGCTAGAAAAGCTACCACCACATCAAGAATACTACCAACCATACGGCTGTATTCAAATTGCTAAAAAAAGGTGCAATTTCGTTTTATGCATTTTTTTTTTACATTTTAATACCATGGACAAATATTTACAATTAGATAGTATCGGAGACGGCAAAGCCTCCAGGGTTACTGGCATTTCATTAAAAACTAGAATGGTAACTTTGCATAATGGAGTCAGAATGTTGTAAATTTACTGTTGCAACTTTACCATTTGCCCAAATGAGAGCAGCAAACTCGAAGTTCAACTTCAGGAGTGACACGTCAGTACACCATATTTTATAGCAAACAAGTAAACCCGTAAAAACAAAGTTTTTCACTATAAATCCTTTATATGCGTGGCGGCTAGAGTCCTCTCGTCCTCTGGCTTGAGATGGCTGCAATCTATGGGTCAAATGATTGTCTGCCAGTATTAAGCAATTGGTAATTAAGTATTTAATTTGTTTTCCCTAAACAGTGTAAAATTTTGGAAAAAAAGATTTCACGAAAATTAATTGTCACGCACAACGAGTCTGTGTGGAAAATGTCAGCGCGATTGGATCACGGGAAGTGGGTTAAAAAACGAGCGAAAGATTTTCACGGTCCTAAGCAAGCAAACGAACATAATATAAAGGATTTAAAATATTATTCGCCTGTGGAGGACGCGGGGAATCGATCCCGCGACCTTTGGCATGGGAAGCGAGGGCGCTACCAACTGCGCTACTCCATCACGGCCTGTGGAGGGGTTACGCTCTGGGCTCTTACACTCTGACGTTCAGCCAAAGCCATGAATGCGTTCTATTTGAATATATGTAAAATATTTTTTTTTTTTGCCTAAAAGTGTAAAATTTTGGGAATTTTTTCTCACGAACAATAATTGTCTGACACAACGAGTCTGTGTGGAAAATGTCAGCTCGATTGGATCACGGGAAGTGGGTTAAAAAACGACCGAAAGATTTGCACGGTCCTAAGCAAGCAAGCAAGCACGCGAACTTAATATAAAGGATTTAAAAAATTACAAACGTATGCAGTTTGTTAAACTTCTTCCGCAATCTACGCAGCCAACCGTGGCTAAAATCGGAGGTGCGGATTGTGTGGAGATGCAACCAGGGCCGGATTAAGATATTAGAGGCCCCCAGTAATATTTTCAAAAGGAAAACAAAGTTAAAGAAAAATAAAATGTATTTTTACAAGGCTAACAATAAAATTCAGCATTCACAAGTGAAATAATTTTTCACTGCATCTCTGGAGGCCCTCCAGCTGACAGAGGCCCCTGGGCTTGCAGCCCCTAGAGCTCCCATGCCTTAATCCAGCCCTGGATGCAACCTTTAATAAATCCCAGTAAAGAGATCACGTTTTAGTAGTTCAGAAGCAGCGTTGCGAAGTATTATAACGCAAAAACACGACCCGCAAAAACGGCACAGCAAGGCCCCAGGCCAGCAGTGGAGTGACAAAGCCACCGTACATGCATACAAGTCAGAGAACAAACATTCAAAAGGTGCGATCGTTTTGGCATCAGTGTGTAAAGACACAAAAAACCCACAACCTCATCATCACTGCCTCATAGCGTGCTTTAATTTACAGTGCAAGGCTGTTGGCATGCGAGTGAGGCTTATTAAGACTCTTTCATTTAAGTCACCGTCACTGTCGTTGTTGCCGTATCCTCAAATCTTGTAATTCAATTTTAACCCACTTCCCTATGTGGTATTGACTGCAAACTTGGTATACTTATGCCATACTGATGACAATACTATATTCTATCATAGAAAATAAAAATAAATATTTTAAACATTTTTTTATAGGTTATGTTTCGGCTTGGGTCTAATTGGTCACGGTCCCTTGGAAGTGGCCCCGAAGCTTGCCATTACTAGTACAGTACATTTCATTAAAGCATGTTTTAAAAATATTACTTATTTTTGCTATACTAGTGATGAGATCTGGTTGGGACAACTACAAAAACACAGGATGATAGCTGGGGCAAATTATTCACAGTCGACTTGGATGAGAATGATAAATGGGTGGACAAGGAGCCGGTTGCGAGTGGCTTTTGGAGAAATGAATGGTTGTGCAAACTTAGTCATTTTTATTTCACACGAATTATCAAATGGTTCATGAAGTCCGTGTACTACTGCACGCCATAAAAACGGGGCTTTAAACCCCTACGTGTTAAACAGTAACGAACGTTTAAGGAGGGAGAGGGGAGATTATTTGACTAATCGGATAGCATTAAGTTGGATTAAAAAACCCCAAGCTCTGTTCCAACGTGTGACGGGGGCGAGGCTTGGAGAAAAATAGCTTTATAGCTCATCGGATTTCCTCCAGTAAAAATAAATATTCGGATTCTGACTTTAGGGGGTATCACACCCAAGAATGGCTTGTAAGGGGTTGGGGGTGTGGTGGTTCCCGCTTTGGAGGCAACACGTGGTGGCAGTAGCCATTTTTAAAAGGCACACGATAAATTGATTACAATGTAGTCTATTATAATTTGTAGCCTTGCCAACAAATCTAAGCATTATGTAAAAACACAATTAATTAAAAAAAACACAATAAAAACGCACAAGCATAACAGAGCACAAAAACACGCTCATGTCCCGTTTCATACTTTTAAAGTTGCACCTCCGATTAGCATCGTTGGCTACAAAGTTCAATACACGTGCATAACCATGTGGTCATGTGTGGCATTATAGCAACTCCGGTAACATCACCGCGTCACATGCAATATGTTGATGTCAACTCGGTGGTGTGGATACGTTATACAATTGTCGCTAATGTTGGTGTTATATCTTTTGGGTGGTGGAAAGTTGGCCAGTGTATCATTTGGTAAATAAATTAAGAAATGCATATCGCTGGCAATTCACTGGCGTTGTACATCCCGCGCAAAATGCGTGGGCAGTGTTAGTTCGACTTCGTTGCAGATGTGTTATGGGATCACATCACCTTAACTCAAAAACAAACAATCTACAAAGACACGAGATATTGCCATTAACCGGGTTGCAGCCTACAAACTTCATCAGCCAGTACTATCCACTGCTGGATGATGACCATCCCTCACATTAAAAACAAACCATTTTTTTTTTCCCAGGTTAAGCCCACCGAGCAATGCAGCCCTTTCCTTTCAGAAGCGACCTGGCGCACAAATGAATGCTCAATTAAGTAGCGTATCGTAACGTCCTGTGGAAATTTATATCAACCAAAAAAATGCCGATTACAAATTTGGGATGGGGGAAACCGGACGACCTGGAGAAAAATCCACGCGACTACGAGGAAAGAGAGCGAAGAGACACGAGAACTTAAAATATGCAGCAGCAGGCGAACCAACGATCTCCTGTAGTCCAGGCGAGGTAGTTAACATCTCGACCACCAGGATCCATTACCCCGTGAAGACGCATCTTTCTCAAGCTCATCGTTAACATTCCTCAATCGTGCATTGCACAGTTCCTTCCATACGCTACTATAAAGTGTAAAGAATGCAACACAAACGTAACGTTGGACTGGATACCACTTGCATCACTGCGTGCGACATTGCCGTGCAAGCAAGGCCTCACCCAGCCCTACGGCCTTGCCTGACGACAGCGGCCGGGTTGGGGCAGCACGAACCCCGCAAGAGGGAGGCAGCAACAACGACAACAAACAACTCACCTATAGAGACGCAGACTCTCTCCAGCAGATCCTGGAGCTTCTCCCCATTGCGTCCAGCCACGGCCCAAGTGAAATCGCCGTCGCGTTTCGCCGCGACTCGGCCCACCTCCTCCACCACGTACTGCCCCGTGAAGCCCGTGGCACCGAACACCACCAGGTCGTAGCGAGGGGAACGCTGCGTGTCGGCCATGGCTTCTACAAGAGGGCTTCTTCTCGCTTGTCTTTGACTTCGCTTTCAGCTCGCTCGCTCTCCCCGTTGTCCTTCTTCCACAAGCCTCCTTTGCTTCGAATAACCCTTGCTCGCTTCTCACCCAGCGACGCACCTTTGGCTCAATTTAACTACCTCCTGCCCCCCACAAGCAGCAAGCAGCAGCAGCCGGCGGCGTTAATTACTGGGATTGGATGGGCGGGCGCTGGGTGCGTGGGGGGGGGGCACGTGGGGGGAGCGGTGGTGCAGCGGTTAGCGCACTGCGCCACGCACCCCGGTCATCCCGGTTCGATTCCCGCTCACGGGTTTACCGTGGGATGTTGGCTACCAACAACAAGGCAACTCCTATGACTAATTGGGAATGGGACGCAAGCGTAGGATTGATCACCCTGTCGCTGGCCGCCTTTGGGGAGGGTGTATAGTATGAAAGGCCGAAACACCCTAGGACCCAAAGGGTCTACTGACGATGCGCTCCCCAAATTTCACCAGGCTCACTGTTCATGAACTCTTGGAAGTGCTTGCACAAAGGATAGTAACATCTCATCCTGTGTTCTTTGGAATACCAACATCGGTGACGATTATCTGAACTGGTACTGGGCCTCCCCTAGGTCGACCAAGCCTCAAATTAATACCTGGTGTAGCGGTGTGTAGTAAACATTGCCACTGGAGAGATGGTGATGGCCACACACCCCCCTCTCTCGTGTGCCGTGCCGGTCTTCATTAGGTGCTACTCGCTAACAGCACTTGCCCCAGCAGGCTGTTAAGGCTACACGGGGGATCTTTGTCTTTGTGGGGGAATGGACATCGTTGTCATCAACAGTGACCGAACGCACGTTTAGAAGTTCGCCAGATGTCGCTAGACCAGTGGTCATAATGAAGGGGGATCTTGTTGTTGTTTGTGATTAGATTTGCGTAAATATAAATGTGTCGTCGTTAAACCCGCCGCCACCCGACACAGCCAATTAGTAAGTTTCGACACGCAAAACAAATCGTGCCAATTAGTTAATCGTTCAGCAACACAGCATTTGCTCTCCAACACGCCGGTGTGCTGAATTAGTAACTAATTGGCACGTTCTGTTTCCGTGACGAACTTTCCTATTTGGCAGGGTTGTTGGCTGGTGGCAGGTTTAACGACGACACATTTAGATTAACGCGATCTAACCCCCCCCCAAAAAAACGTTACCATTGATAAGATAATATTGCTCGCGAAAGCCTACGTGTTAAACGTCCTGCACTACTTTTCAGAGAGGAGCCACACCATTTGAAACAATTGGGTGGGTTTGACAGCAGCACGAGGATGATGATGATGATGGGGGGTGTTTTCACTCTTTGTGTTGGGCCGCACGTCAAAGGCCAAACTAAAGGCCATCAGGGGCCTTGCAATTAGAAACACTGCGCTCGACAGGCATGAAAGTTTCTCCCCACTACTATGACACTTTTTTGTATTAATTTTACCAGGTAAGGCCCACTGAGCGATAATATAGCTCTTTTTCAGAAGCGACTTGGCTATCACAAATGATAGCTCAACGAAGTGGCTTATCACGTGGAAATGTATAGCAGCCAAATACTCTAAACGCATGTTGTTTCAAAATGTGGAGGGGAAAACCGGAGGAGCCGGAGAAAAATCCACGCGACCACGGGGAGAACATGCAAGCTCCAGATATAAAGCAGGCGTCAGGGTCGGGATCGAACACCACGACCTCCTGTATACCAGGCGAGGTAAGTAACATCTCGCCACCGTGGCAAGTTGCAGAGTTGGCCTGATAACTTTAATCTAAATTGTCTTATGGCTGTTAATGTTTGACTTACATCACACTGGGATTTTTGCACACAGCGTTGTAATACGGTGGGTTTTTTTCTGCAAGATTTGCTGATCTATCCAGGATGTTTCTGTTGCGCGTCGTCGCTGTAAGATGTTCTCTGTTCATATTTAGTTTGTTGCTGTTGCACCCGACTCAAGAGCCGCATGGCTCACAGGGCTATACCTAATGAATGAAACTTGAAACATGTACAGCCACTTGTGTCAACCCACTGCTGCTGGGGGTGAGGGGTGTTAAACCATACTTCATCACGCTCGCCTCTCTAGATTTATACCATTTCTGACCCCAGCTTTTGGCTGGACACCTGTGAAAACGAAGTCTTCATAGCTCATAGAGTTATTCCATGAGCTATGCGTATTTGTTGTCCATGGTGGGCGAGGGTTTGCTGAAGGCTGTGGAGCATTAGACGCGTAAGCATAGAAGTACACTACAACAGTTAGTTTTGTTCCACTGCCTTCTACCACCCACAACGTATCCTCGCAGCGTTTATCGAGTTATATTATAAATGATCAACTATTATACAGTACACAGTCAACTATTATACACGTACCATGCAGTATTCGATCTAGCGATACTAGTGTATTGCGAAGTTAACAACACGCATCTTCTCGACTTAAAGCTTTCGTGGCTGCAGGAATTCATATTCTGTGTGTCTTTCGGTAAAGTCGCGTAGATAGGTTCAAAGACTTTACCGTGACTTTACCGAAAGACCCATAACCAGATACCAACTCAACGAATCAATCCCATGGTGTTAATGAATTGAAAAATCAATTCACGCCGTGAGTAGAGGCCACACCTACCTAAAGCAATTTACAATTCGAGGCAAAGCACCTGCTCAACGCCACTCAATATCAACTCGTGATGAGCAATACGACGAAGATTACCCCCCCCCCACCCACGTGTAGACCTTAACAGACTGCTGGGGCGAGTGGTGTTAGCGAGCACCTATGAAGTCCGATAGCACCACCGCCCGGCTGCCTTTGTCTCCCCAATGCTGATGTTTGCAAGCCGCCCCAGACACAGTACAGTACTAATTTAAGGCCACGTTCCCGATGTTTGCATAATTTATTAAGTTGCTTTCCAATGGCAAGCGACATAAATTGGGCAACAGATAATTGGACTACTAATTTACAATTAACCATTTTTAGATTCCGATAAGTGTCCTGTTTTATTTGGAAAAATTTTGGGACAAATAATACATACGTCGTTCCAAAAAAACATTTCCTACATGCGAACACGATTTTTTTAATATTTTGCAGAATTAAAATGTAGCACGCAATGTATAAAGCTACATCTCACAAACTCCATCCAATATACTGTAGTTATGTTCAGGACAATTCTGGGAAACGAACACGTTAATCACAGCACACCACCCCCAACACAAAAGATAATCCATCTCGGTTAAAGATAAAACATAATAATTTGGCACTGAAAAAGATAGTCTACGCATTTGATTATAACAAAGTAGCTATCATTGCAGTTGGGTTTACCACCGGATTTTCAATGAAAAATATATTCTGTTGATTTTCTACCCCTCCCACAAAAAACTGCTAAATTGACGAATCAGACCCTTGCACTTGAATGCCTTGTGTTTTACAATAATTGCAAGTGTATCGTTGCAGTGAGCTGCACTGGCCAGGTTATTTTGAGCCGCCGGCAATGATGCCCACTCAAAGTGTGCTGATCACAGGAGGGAGTCGAGGGACAAAGACAAACTGAAATGGGTGGCCGATGTTATTCTAAAGGCACTGTCATCCAAGTTTCACAATTTATAATACGGTAGTGTCAGGATTTCCACATGCTGAGCCAATCATAGCAAAATAAGTTTACAATTATTGTCTACAATTAGGGCGTTCGCTGAATAAAGTGCCCTAATTTTACTATACTGTGTCACCTTTTTGATACTAATATCAATGTTCCATACCGTGTAGAGTACAATTGTATGAAGATGTGCGATTTTATGGTGGTGATGACGATGGCGAGATTGGAAATGCGTTAACCCTGACCAGGATTCGAACTTAACGCTCCAACTTCAATGTGCAGCGCTGATTCGCTCGGCTCACCCGAGCCCGCTGCCATAACCTCTACATTTACCACATCGCAGCTTGATGTAGCAAAAGGACAATGAAACAAGCTTGTGCGCGCGTGGCTTTTTTATTGAATGCATGTCAGCCTTTTTTGTTTGTTGTTGGGGTTCGTCTTTGTTTTCGGGAGGAATTTTCCTGGACCTGAGAGTGTAGAGATAAGAGGGCCCCCATTAATTTTTTTTTATTTCCAGCACCCCCCCACACACATCCCCCCAACTCTTGTTCGGTTGCCGCGACAACGTCAAACACGCGCGTGCGCGTCCGTGTCCACGTGTCACGCGCCCCATGGCTCCAGCGTTGGCAGAACAGAGATTTTCACCTCTAGATACAGAGCGATGGGAGTTTGTTGGCACATTGGCTTTTTAAGCCGTGCCAAAACTATGAATCTAAGGCAACATGAGTTCGATTCCCTTGCCACGGTTAACATCGGTGGCAAGTGATGATATGATATGATAGGGTGTTTGCCGCCCGTTCGGGGTTGACGAAAATTGGCATCTGCGTGTGTGCGTGTGCAGAAATTGATTTGTACAGAGATCTCGTAACGGTGTTGAGTTAAGATGTATGACGGTATACTGCACGGTTTTGATAAGCCTAGTTCTGGCTGAGAAATGTCCGGTGTTTGGTCTCACGGTGGGAATAGGTGGCAACCTTGCGTACTGACCAGCGAGGTTAAACATAATCTTTAATGGACACGGGGCAGAGAGGGCCTTTATCCAGCAGTGGATTGACAAATAATTATATATTATTTTGTATTATTAAACCAGTGTTGTGGGGTATTTTAACCTCCAGATCTAGCGTATGGTCAACTCTTGGGAAAATGGGTGAAGGGTGATTGAGATAAAATAAAAACAACACGGATATTATGCAATAAATGCAACCTATGCTATTAAAATGTATGAACACGGCAAAGAAAAGGATGTTTGTTTTTGGCAATCACGGTTAATCATCAACGCTGGTAAATGCACCCACGGATAACCGAGCGTGAACTCTGCATTGCAGGATTGCATTTTTAGCATTACGAAGTTAGCGTGTGTAGATAGCTCACAGGTCCATCAGTGAGTGGATTAACAAAAGGACCGTGTGTAGTTTTCCGGCGATGAGAGTGAACTTTGCTATTCGTTGATATCAGACTTTTCAGGTTTTTGTTTATTTCCAGAGAGGCATTCGGCAGTCTATTCCCATGATGCATCGCTGGTGTTGTGTTGGCAGAATGTGGCGTGCTTTGGCATAATGTCTGATCTGTAAAATAACAATAATTTATCATACATTTTCCCCGGAATATAAGAGCTTGCTTAGGCTTGTGTATCTTTTCTGACCCCCTGGCTTTTTTATTGCCTTTGACTTTAGTGGCTTCCATCCGTCGGACATGGCAACAGTTACTGACGCACCCGTTGTGACACTGAGACGTTTTTACTACGAGATGCAAGCCGGTGTGGGCTATGCGAAGTTGACGAATGCTTTCTCAATATTTCGGTCAGCCGACCTTGTAGAAATACATTTCACAGTCTCCACAGCGTGAGCAGACACGGACGTGTCCAATTTTTCCTCGGCGGAATTTGTCCCCATTCTCTTTTTCTCAAAGTGTGACTTGTGGAACAATAGCGTGCACCTTCCAGACTGTTCACATCAGCTTTTTAGTCGCACCAAAGACAACCCTTACGTCTGTTGTATCGAGTAATTGCCACCTGGAGTTGTGGTGCACAGCAGAGGTCGTATTAAATCGCGGCTCCAAAGATCTACACACCTTGACTTCGACCAACCCGCATCAGAATTATTGACAAACAATCCACGCGACCCACACAGGGCTGTACACGCCGACGTACATTTAACATTACATTCAGAACAATGGCCAAGCATCATCTGAGACCCAAGGAACACCTCCCGTCCCATTGACCACATTACGCAGCGCGCGAGAGAGAAACATTTGGGACGTTAGCAGATACGAAGAGGTTGCATTGTAGTCAAAGTGCAGGGGGTAGGGAGGGAGACGGTATCTGGGGAGGGGGGGAGGCTCACCCGAGCCCCCCAACTCTAAGTTCTTATCGTCACGGCGTCGCAGCCTTTCCCCATACACACACGAGGTGTTAGTGAGCAGATCAAGTCGTTACTCATTCTATTTGGCGTTGACATTTGCTTCAACATTGACTGTGTCATGACCTCCTCCCCCCCCACACCCACTCCCTCCCCCCGGGAGTTTTCTGTGTGATGCCCCCCCCCCCCGTCTCTTTAAACAATGGTCACGCTTTAGAGGCCCCCTCCGAGAGGGCTTTGTCGCTGGTGGCTCCTGCGGCAGTCGCCGTGGATGGAGAGCGGCCGAGGTTCGGTGTGTGGGGGGAGGGGTGGGGGCAGGGGGGCGGGGGTGTGGGGGCTGTGGGGGTGTAGGGTGGGGGCTGTGGGGGGTGGGGGGTGGGGGCTGTGGGGGGTGTGGGGGTGGGGCTGGGGGGTGGGGGTGTGGGGGGGGGTGGGGGGGGGGGCTGTGGGGGGTGTGGGGGTGGGGGCTGTGGGGGGTGTGGGGGTGGGGGGTGTGGGGGGTGGGGGTGGGGGGTGTGGGGGGTGGGGGCTGTGGAGGGTGGGGGGCGTGGGGGCTGTGGGGGGTGTAGGGTGGGGGCTGTGGGGGGTGTGGGGGGTGGGGGATGTGGGGGGTGGGGGGTGGGGGCTGTGGGGGGTGGGGGGTGGGGGGTGTGGGGGTGGGGGCTGTGGGGGGTGTGGGGGTGGGGGCTGTGGGGGGTGTGGGGGTGGGGGTGTGGGGGTGGGGGCTGGGGGGGTGTGGGGGTGGGGGCTGTGGGGGGTGTGGGGGTGGGGGCTGTGGGGGTGTGGGGTGGGGGCTGTGGGGGCATCGCTCCGCGTCTTCTTTCGCTCACTCCACCTCGGCGCGCGCGGCGGAGACAGCGCGGCCAAGGGGCTTCCCCTCCATCATCATCATCATCCTCCTACATCCTCCTCCATCCTCATCATCTCATTTGCATAGACGACGCCTCATTTGCATAGAACAGGGGTGGGTGGGTGGGGGTCTCAATTCTACCTCGCGCCTCATTTACATATAAAAGGAGAGAAGGGGAGGGGGGCTCCGTTATATCTCGTTTGTGTGTAGACGAGCGGTAGGGATGTGAGGGGTGAGGTGAGGTAGGAGTGAGGTAGGTGAGGTGAGGTAGGAGTGAGGTAGGAGTGAGGGGTGAGGTAGGGGTGAGGTGAGGTAGGGGTGAGGTAGGAGTGAGGTGAGGGTGAGGCGAGGAGAGGGAGTGAGGGAGGGGTGAGGAGGGGAGTCAGATGAGGCAGGAGTGAGGTGAGGTAGGAGGGAGGGAGAGGTGAGGGAGAAGTGAGGTGAGGTAGAAGTGAGGTGAGGTAGGAGTGAGGTGAGGAGGGGAGTCAGGTGAGGTAGGAGTGAGGTGAGGTAGGAGTGAGGTGAGGAGGGGAGTGAGTTTAGTGAAAAGGTGGAGGAGTGAGTTGAGGGAAGGAGGAGTAAGGTGAGGGGGGGGGGGTGAGGGAGGGGTGGGTAGAAGGTGAGGGGGGGGTGAGGGAGGGGGGGGTGAGGGAGGGGGGGGGGGGTGAGGGAGGGGGGGGTGAGGGAGGGGGGTGAGGGGGGTGAGGGAGAGGGGGGTAGAGAGGGGGGGTTGAGGGAGGTGGGGGGTGAGGGAGGTGGGGGGTGAGGGAGGGAGAGGGGGGTAGAGAGAGGGGGGGGGGTGAGGGAGGAGTGGGTAGAAGGTGAGGGGGGTAGGAGAGAGGGGGGGTAGAGAGAGGGGGGGGTAGAGAGGGGGGGGGGGGCTAAGAGCGCGAGCCACGGGCTCCTCGCTGGGCTCGCGCTGCCACGCGCCGCACGCTGCTGCTGCTGCTGTCCCGCGCGGACACGGGGACGTTCACATGGCCGAGACCGAGTCCGGCGAAGCAGCGGCGGCGGCGGCGGGCGAGGCGAGCCAGGAGCCGAGGTGCCCAGGGGACGACAACGAAGACCAGCAGCACGACCAGCAGCAGCAGCAGGAGGTGGAGGTGGCAGAGGGGGAGGTGGAGGACAGTCAGCAACAGCAGCAGCAGGAGGAGGAGGAGGACATGCTGCTGCCACCGCCACCACCGCCTCCTCCGAGTGGAGATGACGGGCTCTGCGGCGAGGAAGACGGCGAGCAGTTCTGCCTGTCGGACGAGCTGCCTCCCCCGCCGCCCTGTCTGCTGGAGGAGCCGGCCTGCGACGAGGGCATCCGTGGGGAGCACGGATCAGCGGCCGAGACGGGAGCGGCATCAGGAGCGGGAGGGAGGGGAGCAGCAGCGGGAGCGAGAGGAGCAGGGGGAGAGGTGGAGTCGGGGCTCTCGGCGGTCGCGAATGGCAGCCTGCATCAGGACTTCGAGATCGGCATCTTCGTGAAGGTGAGATAAGCCGGGGAACGGTGGTCTTCATTGCAAGGCCCGTGGGCCACTGGCTGGCCCCTGGTGGCCTTTAGTGCGGCCCCTGACGTACGGCCCCCCGGCAGTAACACAAAGAGTGACAACACTGCCCCATTATCATCATCATCGTGCTGCTGTCAAACCACCACACACGCTGTGGAGAGCCCCTCACACGCTGATGATGTCTTATCGGCGAAAGTGGCTTCAATTCCCCTCTCCCTCTCTCCCTCTCTGGCAATTTAGCGAAGAAACACTGCGCTGGACCCACTGGGTGGTGGTCCCCTAACAAGTGGCACAGAGGTCCGTGGAATTCGTCGGTGCAGTTTTTTGTTTGTTGCGGTTGAACCCGATTCAAGAGCCGAATGGCTCACAGGGCTATACCTATAAATAAAATAGAGTAAATGTAATGAAAAGCGTTGTGAGGAGGGTTCACAGTTGTGCGTCCCCCCACGCAGGTCCAGAAATTTCGATTTAAAGCTTTCGTGACTACAGGGATTCATCTTCTTAGTTCTTTCGGTAAAGTCACGTAGAAGGGAAGTAATAAATAATAAAAAATAAAACATAATAAAACAATTCTCACGACGTTTCGGCCACAACGCAAGCAGCCGTCCTCAGGTGAAAACCAGGTCTGTCGAGGCGACAGCGTCTGAATGAAACAGCATCATGCTTGGAGCATATATAAGCTGGGTTGGAAGGGGGGGAAAGAGCGCCTTCTTTTGTCAAGGTCCAAAATTTTGAGAAAGCAGTGGTCTCGAGAAAGCCATTCGCCAGAGCGTTGTACATCAGTGGTGAGTACGAAGGGCAGGATACCTCGCCTCTGAATGAGGCCAGCTCCACCGGTGCGAGATGTTAACTCCCTCGCCTGGTATGCAGGAGGTCGTGGGTTCGAACCTGATCCCTGACGCCTGCTGCTGTATATTTGATGTTTGCATCTCTCTCTCCCCGTGCTCATGTGCGTTCACCGGCACCTCCAATACTGAAACTTTATCTTCATGCCGTGATAACCTACCTGCTCGCTGCCTACCATGAAAGAGGTCGTGGGTCCGATCCTGACCCCTGCTGCTGTATATTTGGAGTTTGTGTGTCTCTCTCTCCGTGGTCGCGTGGATTTTTTCTCCGGGTCCTTTGGTTATCCCTCCACATTTAGAATCAACATCACGCGTTTACAGTATTTATTTGGCTGCTATACATTTCCGCATGATGAGCCACTTCGTTGAGCTATCATTTGTGGCCATGTCGCTTCTGAAAAAGAGCTACATAGCTCAGTGGGGCTTACCTGGAGAAAATAAAAAAGTCTTTAAATAGAGGGGCACATGGGGAGGGGGGAGGGAGGAGGGGGGCACTGCTCTTAATTTAAAGACGGTCACCCATCGAAGCGGAGTCCAGGCGCCAACCTGCTTAGCTTCGGAGATTTGACGAGATTCGTGCGATGTGATGACCACAGACAGGCCTGAACTCTGGTGGCAGCTTCCCCCACCGCGTCACTCTCCGTCTCACACCTCTCTCTGTCTCGTCTGTTTATGCCTTGTTCGACCCTGCCATTAGCCCGATGAAGATTGCGTAGCCAGAGTAGCAAAAGCGATATTATAATATTTAATCGTTGCGTCGATACATATCCACTACTGCCTTGTGCTGATTGTACTGTATACGAGACATATCACCACCTACGTATTTAATTGTAACCAAATTTTACCCTTGACCAAACCCACCACCACCATGTATTCCGTGTAAACGTACAACGTTAGAATCTGGTTCGTACCGTTGGATCAACGTTAGCTCAACGTTGCCCTGACGTTTCATGTTTACTGGGTGGTGGGGCGCAGAACTTGTCAGATATCACTCGCCACTGATGTTAGCCGGGGCCGAGCGCAAACCCAGGTCACGTGGTGCACAGAGCGCAGTGTGCTAACCTCACCAACGTTCATGCCCCATGCTGTTATCGATCCAGCTCTTCCTTGACGATAGAGGCTTCTTGATCTCGATGGGCTCTCGCTGGTGCTAACGCAGTCGTGACAAGTCAGGTCCCGTCAGATGCAGACGGTGCATTCTGTCCAAGCCTCATCTCTCACTCCCTTATCTCTGCACCATGTACCAAAGCAGCTGAAACACATCATCATCACCCTGGTGGTTTTTTTTCTCCATTATTTCCCGAGCAAACATCTGCCCCCCCTCCTCCTCCTCCCCTCCTCCTGGCAGACAAATGCCCGCTCAGAGGTTAAGTGCAAAGTCACCTTGTGCGCCACTACAAGGGGACAGCTGCTACTGGGGGTGCCCTTTGAAATGTGTTGATATGAGATTCGAGTCGCTCGTCGCATGCAAAGCAGCCACGGTGTAATGGGCGTTATCTAAAAACATATTATTGTTATTTATGGCGATTGAGAAGTGAACATCTTTAGAAAAACACGTTATAAAAATACATTTCGCCAACAATTAATCAGCCCTTTGTGTATGTGTACAATACTTATTATTGTGTATATGTTTAGCTATTCGGTGTATCGGTTTATTTTCTATTCTTGACCAAACACAGCATATAGAGGACTGTATATCGTGATGCTTGGAATACGATTGAGAGGCAAAGGAGAAGGTCTTGTGAGCTGAAGAACATGCTAAAAGAAGATACATTGGATTTTAAGAAAAGTAATCGGGCCTTTGCAGGACACATCACCATAGTAGGAACTGATGGCCAATGGTCAAGACTTACATTGGAGTGACAGCCAAAGTATGGATTGTTCACAAGAGGACGTCCACAGCATAGATGGAGCGAGGAAATGAGAGTGTGTGCAGGTACTTTATGTATGTTGAACTTCTTTTGCACCGTACATAGCCAACCGTGCTAATCGAAGGTGCGGGGGAAGGACAACAAACTAAACACAAAAGGCAATTCTAAAGAAAAGCGTTTTCAATCGAGATTATTTAAAAGTGAATAGCTCCAGTGGCTTCCTAATATCGGAAGGAAGAGCGTTCCAGACGGCCGCAGAAGCGCATCTGAAAGTGCGCGATCTAGTGACCATCTTTGTTCGATGGCTATAAGCCAAAAGCCGCTGGGAGGATAACCGGAGCTCGCTCCTTGACGAGATCAACGAGGTCTTGTGTTTCATTAGTGGCAAGGACTTTGCGTGTAATGAGTGCGACCTTATAATGTATTCGTTCACCAACCTGAAGCCAGCGAGCACTGGATGGACATGGTCGGATCTGATTGCTGCATCGCAGGACTGTGAGAGATGTCGATGCTTTGGGGACACCTTCAACCAGCAGTGAATTGATCGTGACTGATGATGATAGTGTCTGCATACATCTGGTTTTCATTGAATCTTCATTTGTATGCTATATTAGTGCTTCACAAAGCTCCTCAACAAAGCAAACATAATACAGGAGTAGTATCCAAACACATTGCTTATAATAATAGTTTATACACGTACGCCAAATGCACACAACGGGTGCGATGTTGATGGAAGAGAGGTTGGATGTTATTGCGTACCGTACTGGGAACACCGCAAGTTAAAGGGGGGGGGGTGATTTTGCACTGCAAATCGTCAGAAGAGTAGTTGCCACCAACGCGCCCCAGTCTATGATGCCCCTCGTGTTCTGGTGACGCATTCCAAAAAAACCCATCAAACCCCGTTTACTTTCAGCAACACCTGTTAACGTGCCATCGTTTCGAAAGGTTAACAGTGTTTCTCAACGACTCCGTTTTGCTAATGAGCAGATTTAGCGTTGATAATTTCCCAGCAAAAGCGACCATAATTAACCAGCCAAACGCATGGAAGATATTCCACGCAGACAGTATTCTCATTGCCTATTCAAGTTGATAATTTGCCTGCTGTACATACAGGTCTGCAGCTAGATTAAGAAGACAGTACTGCGTCCCCTCTCTGCTTTATTCATTTGACCCAATCAACATTCACTGGCAGTGTGAAAGGTACAACCCGTTCTCCTATAACGCTGCGTGTTTTCATGACGCGAATTGGATATAACGCGATGAATGCATTAGGGAACACATTTTTTGTAACGCGAATGCGAATTGGATATATCGCGATTGAGTGATCAGAACTACATCGCGTGAGTAGGAATAAGCGGTCGTATCAATCTTGATTTGAAGCTTTCGTGGCTGCAAGAATCCATACTCTTTGGTTCTTTCGATAAAGTCACGTAGGTAGAAAATACAATAAATCACGACGTTTCGGGCGCAACACAAGCGTCCATCATCAGGTGTGAAAGCATGGTCTGCTGCTGAGGCAGACTGTTTTAAAAGGTTTGAAATGGGTGTAGCCCAAGGGTCATAAAGAAGTGGCCGGGGCTAGTGATGTTAATGTGAGAGATTAGCATGTAACTGTAAGATACGAGAGCGGCCTCCTCGACGAGGGCACGGAAGTGGCTATGTTAATGTGAGAGATTAGCATGATGTTAATGTAAGAGATTAGCATGTTAATGTAAAATCGAAGAGTGGTGTAACCCAAAGGCATGAGTGCAACCCAAAGGGTGCAATCCAAAGGGCATGTGAGCATGGTCGTATGGCTGCCTCGGCGTAGCATCACACCAGGCGGGATGCAGCTGGATGCTTCAGTCTTTGTTCAGCCTGCATACGCATCTCACGTGCTATCGTGGATTGTGCTTTAACAAAATGTAATTCGTCTCGCTGTGCATACAAATGTTGATTTTAATTACAATGAGTGGCAAGGGTATAAAGTTAATTAACATTTCGTAATAATTTATTTTGGTTAAAAAATTGCTTTGAAACCTACTACCACCTAACCCCTTAATTCCCATTGAATCAATTGTTATTATAACGCGATTTTTTCATACCGCACCCGGTGTTCTTCAGGAACGCAACTACTGTGTTACTAGGAGAACAGACTGCACAAATCCACAATCAGCTTGGCTGTTGGAAGCTCCCACGACTGAATTTGCCACACAAGCTTGGCACAATTCACACATGGTCAGATTTGGAGAACTGCCACCAGCCACTAAATTACTGTGATTGGTTCTAGGGCCCATATGGGTAGCCGCTAGGGATATTTTTTTCTGCCTACACATTTGCCTGGCCCCGGCACATTTCCACAGCAGAACAGAAAGCTTTCAGGGCTTGACCGATTCTGCCAAGCACATTGCGGCGTGGTGAAACTCGCCGATAAACACACAAAATTGAAAGGCTGTTTCAGATCTCACTCAATAGGCTGACACCGATAATGTCCCCAAGACCACCAGCCTGCTAAGCAAATTGTTCCCCATAGGACAGTATAGTAAGTGAAACAAAACTTTGGTGATGTTGCTTTGCAGTGGCGCACAAGCACAATTAACAATAAAACTCAACATGTTTGTCAAAAACACAGGCCTTAAAATGAATAATATATACAATAATTTCCGTTTTTGGCAATGTCCCTTTTTTCATAGCATTTTGCATACGTATAGTTTTAACTTGAAGGCTGCAGTGTTATTGACGAACGTGTAGAATACAGCAAGTAGGTTTCTGACAGACAACCTCAGCAGAGTCTTGAGCATTCTCCTCATGTCAGTGTAAGTTTCTCCGGCGACTTTACTATGTAGCCACATGCAAATAAAGTTCCAGCATCCCGACTCCCTTGTACGATGGTCTTACGGATCGCGCGAGGGTTTTCTGAGTTAGAATGTAAAAATATCCCCCTCCTCCAACCCAGCTTAAAAAAGACGCTCCAAGCCTGGGGTTGTCATTCAGACGCTGTCTTCTCGACAGACCTGTTCTTCACCTGAGGACGGCTGCTTGCGTTGTGGCCGAAACGTCGTGAGAATTATTTTATTATGTTTTATTTTTATTATTTTATTATTTCAATTCTACGTGACTTTACCGAAAGAACCAAGAAGATGAATCCCTGCAGTCACGAAAGCTTTAAATCGAAATTTTATATATTTATAATTGACTTTCATTAATGTTTCAATGCACAACACTGCTGTTCAAACGGCTAACTTGCGACCTGTTAGTTTTCCATCAATAATTTCCTAATTCTGTAATGACCAAATATCGAGTGACATATTATACAACCGAAGTTTATGTATTTAACACAATTTCGTCATGCCCATCAATTTGTTCTTGGCATGTTTTTTTTCCGATAGCTTTTAACTGAAAATTCTGGAATACTTTTATGTGCGGCATTTGCAAAACAATAACTTGTATCACTTTTTTTGGATGGAAAAAAAACTGGTGACGAAATATTAAACAATAACAAGTGTAGTCTTCAGTAAGTTGGAAAGGCAGGCATTGCACTCGTTTATAGCTTTCACCCCCAGCTTTACACCGATCGCGGCATGCGCATCTCTCACAGGGAAGTGCAATCTCTAGCGTTAGGGAACAGCTCACAGAAGCGGACATTACGGACCTGCGCCTGAGATCTCTTCCAAGTGACCTCTGGGCAGAGGTCGCAAACGGGTTTTGATTCCTTACCCGTACCCGGCCGCACTAGGGTCGCAATCGGGTACCCGTACCCGTACCCTACCCGATACCCGGCTACCCGTACCCGGCCGGGTATCGGGTAGGGTACGGGTACGGGTACCCGATTGCGACCTCTGGGATGAAGCCATGTTGCAGGCGCGGGTGGGTTGATTCTAGGAACTTGAATTGTGAGAAGAGACAAGACGTTGGGAAATGAGTGACAAACGGTGACTCACCAATGACTCACGGCCTACCCGTACCCGGCCGCACCAGGGTCGCAAACGGGTACCCGTACCCGGCTGGGTACGGGTAGCCGGGTATCGGGTAGGGTACGGGTATCGGGTATCCGATTGCGACCTCTGCCTCTGGGCCACACAAGAGTCGAGGGCAGTAATTCCCCACTCGTTCTTCCACGGAGAGGAAATATTCATGGCATGACAGTCAAAAAATGTTGCAATGTGGGTAATCACCCAGAATGCTCAGGAGCATTGTTCACTTTACGGTAGCTTTCCATAGACTACGATTGTCTTTTCTTAGCATACGCCTTGAGTGGAGCCTCAAAAATCCCACCAAAACCTGCAGACCGTGGAGCTTAATTTAGTGTCCATCGCGAGAGACCAGGCAAGCGTTAAATAGACTTCCCCGCCGTATGATCCAATGATGCGTCAAGGACGAATCTTACACATTTACCTTTGGAAAACTTTCAGACTGCAATAAGAATATGCTTGGTCATGAAAAACGAAATCGCTTTTAAAAAATGTGGGGAGTGGGGAGTGGGGGGCAGAAGAGGTTGGGCATAGGTGATAAACTATGAATCCTGCCTGATCTGTCACGGTTAAGAGGAGTGTATGGACTACTGAGCTGCCCAGCGACACTTATATTTATAATATGAAACATGTTCTGTTAGATAAACGCTCAAACGCTGATTCTTAAGGTTACGTAACTTGAATACGTAACTTGATTAATGGCCTGTTGGTTATTCACACGCAGGCCTGGTTAGAGTGTTCTTTTTGCAATATTTAAATTGACTTGCTTTATTTAAAATATAAAAAAACACTGATTTCCAAAATATATAACTGTCCCAATATATGGGTACACCCACCTCTTCTAACACGTCTGGTCAACATGGAAGAGTAGACCAAGTATCCTCTACAGTTTTTTCTAATGGAGGTCCTTCCGCCAGCAGTGGCTTGAACAAGCTATTGCAGGGCGGTACCTTTACTTTGGTGTTCTTTTGCACTATTTCATGTTTTACTATTATTAAACTATGTTTATTTTACCCAGCTAAGGCTCCGCTGAGCGATATAATTATTTTGCAGAAGCGACACTGGCTATCACAAATGATAGCTCAACAAAGTGGCTCATCGCGTGGAGATGTATAGCAGCCAAATACTCCAAAAACACAAGTTTCTAAATGTGGAGGGGAAAACCGGAGGACCCGGAGAAAATCCACGTGACCACGGGGAGAGAAACACGCAAACTCCAAATTTGCAGGCGTCAGGGTCAGTAACGAACCCACGACCTCCTGCATACCAGACGAGGTAGTTAATATCTCACCACTGTTTAGCGCAAAGCAATAGCCTCAGCAACAGCGCTATGGGTGATGAGACGTCGCCGAATATTTCACATTTACCAACGCTGCGTGATCACCAGTTTCCCAAAACGCCGGATTACAGGCGTGCGCCGCTACGCTTGGCAGTGGTGAGTGGTGCCGCTCACTGCCAAGGCAGCAGCCAGCTGCTCACCGCTGCATTGTGCCTCAACAGCTGTTGTGAAGAGAACCTCTCGAACAATGTGCCGGTGTGGCCTGAGGACAGGCACACACAAAGCAGCATCCTGCTCTGTACAGTTGTCTCTATGCTGGCAGAAAGTTCGTCAAGTGCTCATGATGTTATGGAGAAGAAAGAAAAACATGTCTCTAATTGGCTATCTCCTCACTTAAAATGTTGATATTAACCATTATGTTTTTCTTCTTGGTTCTTTCGGTAAAGTCACGTAGAATGGAAATAATAAAATAATACAAATAAAACATAATAAAATCATTCTCACGACGTTTCGGCCACAACGCAAGTAGCCGTCCTCAGGTGGAGAACTTGCGTTGTGGCCGAAACGTCGTGAGAATTATTTTATTATGTTTTATTTTTATTACTTTATTATTTCCATTCTACGTGACTTTACCGAAAGAACCAAGAAGATGAATCCCTGCAGTCACGAAAGCTTTGAATCATTATGTTTTTGCCTGTAATTAACTTTTCCCTCTCTCTAGCAAGGCTCAGACTTTAGCACTCAGTCGCTAAGGCCCCATTGAGCTAGGCAGCTCTCTCTCACAAGGACGTCCACAGACCAAGACCGTCGCCAGTGGTGGCTGTTCCAGGAGTTGACAGATTCATAGAGCTATGTAGAGATCCATGGATTTGCATAGAGACCCACAGACCACAGCCCAAGAGTGGTGACAGTGGTGGAGGTTACAGGAGATCACGGATACATAGAGCTGCATGGAAATCCATAGAGTTGCATAGAGACCCATAGACAACAGGCCAAGACTGGTGACAGTTGTGGCAGTTACAGGAGATCACAGGTGCATAGAGCTGCATGGAAATCCATAGAATTGCATAGAGACCCATAAACAACAGGCCAAGACTGGTGACAGTTGTGGCAGTTACAGGAGATCACAGGTGCATAGAGCTGCATGGAAATCCATAGAGTTGCATAGAGACTCATAGACCACATGCCAAGACTGGTGACAGTGGTGGAGGTTACAGGAGCTCACAGGTGCATAGAGCTGCATGGAAATCCATAGAGTTGCATAGAGACCCATAGACCACAGGCCAAGACTGGTGATAGTGGTGGAGGTTACAGGAGATCACAGGTGCATAGAGCTGCATGGAAATCCATAGAGTTGCATAGAGACCCATAGACCACAGCCAAGGACTGTCAGCAGTGGCCACAGCTCCAGGACAGCGCAGGGGCGAAGGGAATGTGCAAGCTAACAAGAGCAACCACACGCATTATTTACACGAAACCCACACCAGAACTTCCTTTAAACAGGATGATAAACAACAAATAAAAAGTGCTTACATGCAATTCACAAACAGTGTAAAATAAACTCCTGTCACGGACGTGTAAATTAACGATACGTGTCATTTGCTCTCATTCCTAACCTTTGTGGACTATGACAAAGGCATTTGACTCAATGGAAATTGATGCAGTTATCGACGCTCTAGCAAACGAAGGCCTCTATCATGTTTATTTTTTTATAATTAATAAAAGATCCCACGAAAAAGTCTATGCAACATAAAATTCTAAAGGGATTCACATAAGGAGACAAGCCTCTGCCGAAGGTATTCACAGAAAACACATATAAGTTGTTTTCTGACATTGGATTGAAATTTGAAGGCGTGAAGGTGAATGTACAGAACGTTAACCAACTCAGAATTGCCGATGACGGAATCGTCAAAACAACCAAACATTGGCTCGAGTTGAAACATGAGCGGAAACAAAATTAACATTCAACAACTAAACCTTATGGCCGTACTCCGGGGTACCAATGTCCGTGATGCAGTCATTTTGAGTCTTTTGTTGGTCGGCGATGCGGCAATCGACTCATCCCGACGAACTGTACACGATGCACTATTCAAAGCTGAATTTTTCAAAAATGGATTTTTTTTATGCTAAAATGTTTGGCGTCTCGACATCGCGGAGTAGCACCACAGATTTCGGATTGATTGGTACCCCAGTCGCGGAGTTGAAGTACACCCCTGGAAAAAATAGTGTCCCAGAAATAAAGTATTTAATTGCCTCGGAGATTTAGTATTATTTGGTACCCCGGGGTCCCGCCATAAGGATCAGCTGTTGCTGAGAAATGCACGACATTAGTGGAGGAGCGGAGGGGCATAACTGGGAAAACGCTTTCAGGGTCTGCGTGACGATGGCAGTTCTTGAAGGCGGCCTCGGTAATGAAGATACGGACACAAACATTGTGGAATACTTTTTGGAAAAATTAACGTCATATTAAAAAATATATATACTGCCATGCGTGAAAAAAAATTATTTCAATCCGTGCATTTTACCCGCTGTAAACTCCGTGACCCAAAAAAAATCAATCCTCGCTCGTGAAACATCGAGCAAAAAACCTTACGAGTGTACAAAGAAGCATGGAGAGAGACGCACCAAAATGTGGGGTACAAACTACAATGTAAAGACATCAACACATCAGGCCACCTTTGAGTTCGCTTCAGCAGCGTCGCGCCTGAAATCTCTGCCTGGCATATCGAGACGTCTTGCGTGTGGGGAATAGTTCATCCGATCGTGGAAAAAAAAGATTGAAAACTAATATCTTTAGAACTGCCTTTTTGTGGTTATTTTGTTGTCACACCCCCCCCCCCCTTATCGCCGATTAGCACGTTTGGCTACGTACGGCGCGAAAGAAGTTCAACATAAGTACGCGCACGCGCGTGCGTGCAAAAAGAGGGGATCTCGTTTAGTGCTGACGAGAGCTTCCTTGCCCATTGAAGCGTGCTCTCTGTAGAGTGCCACTCGAGGTTGTGTATACACGCCAGGTGCACGCTTGGCTTGTGTAAAACTTTAAAAATGGTCCCATGGTTACAATCGAGGGCCCTAGCGAAGCAAGCACTTGTGGTTGTTCTGTAAATTTATTTTTGAAGACCCTAATTTTTTTGATTTGTTCTCGATTCGAAAAGACTAGTTTTTATTAAAACATTTGTTTGAAGTAGTGAGAGATTTGTTCACGTTAGTGAGTGCTTATTTGGTTTAACACATAGGCATTCGCGACCAATATCATCCATAATAGAGGTTTTTGGGTTAGATCGCGTAAATATATAAATGTGTCGTTAAACCCACCACCACCTGACACAGCCAACTAGTAAGGGTTGTCACGTAAACAGAACGTGGCCAATTCGTCACTAGTACAGCACTAACCGGTGTGTTGGAGAACCAAGCCACGACATTTACAATTTGAGTACTAAATGTTGTGGCTTGGCTCTCCAACACACCGGTGTGCTGTACTAGTGACGAATTGTCACGTTCTCTTTACGTGACAACCCTTACTAGTTGGCTGTGTCGGGTGGTGGTGGGTTTAACGACACTTTTATATATTTACGCGATCTAACCCAAAAAAAACCTCTATTATGGACGAGTACTTATTATTTCTTCA
This sequence comes from Lethenteron reissneri, assembly GCF_015708825.2. Taxonomy (NCBI): domain Eukaryota; kingdom Metazoa; phylum Chordata; class Hyperoartia; order Petromyzontiformes; family Petromyzontidae; genus Lethenteron; species Lethenteron reissneri. The sequence continues at coordinate 7,846,816 of NC_083784.1, forward strand.
TATGACAATGGAATGCGTGTACGTGTATGCCCGTGGAATTTCATCGCTTGAGTCCCCACAACAAAAAAAGTGTGAAACGATTCACTCGGGCACCGTTCCAATGGACGGGAGAGAGTGCGTGGAGGAATGCGGACGCCTAAAAAAACCAGAGACACAGATGCCACGTAATAATCCACCTTATGGCGGGACCCCGGTGGTCCCGAATACACGGAAGCCAAAATCGTAATTGATCTATTTATTTTTGGCAACTCCGTCCCACCGCGCACATAAATGCCGCGACCCACCTGGCGCGGATCATTCTGTTGTCGTGTCGTTCCGTCGCAGCGAGGAAGAATGCGCAGAAGAAACGAAACTTTGATTAGCGCATCGTGTTGAGCTCGCCGAGAGGAATAGATTGCCGTGTCGTTCGCCTTCAACAGACATAAAATGACGTCTCAACGCAGTTTGTGCGAGAGCCGAGGGCTTATGGGACCCCGGGGCCCTGCCATAAGGTTCATTTCGCCTTTGACAAGCTGCTGCGGTAAGTGGTGTTAGCGAGCACCTGTGAAGGTTGACACGACTACACATGAAGACACAGATACAGATACAAACACACATGTAGCCCACAACTTACGTATACCAAGATCCCCCGTGTAGCATTTGACAAGCTGCTGCGGTAAGTGGTATTAGCGAGCACCTATTAAGGTTAGCATCGTGAAAGAGGGGGTGGGTGGCCTTTGCCTCCCCTATGCTGATGCTTACACCCCCACACCAGGTACTCATTTAAGGCTGAGACGACCTACAGAACCCGTTTGGGTGTTCACCGATGTTGGCTGTGAGCAGGGAATCGAACTTAAGATTTCCTGGTTCACAGTGCATTGTTGTAACCACTCCGCCACCACTCCACATCTGTCGTTGAGGTGATCGATGAAGCATGCATACACACGCAGTTTCATATATATACACACACTGTCATCGCTGTAGTGTGCAGGCTGTATATATTTTAAATATGCTGCGTTTGCAGGTGTGAATCGGATGGCATTGTAAATTTACTGCACTTGCTGATGCGCGCGTGTGTGGGGAGCGGTGGTGTAGCGGTTAGCGCTACGCTGCGCTACGAAGCCGACATCCCGAGTTTGATTCCCGCTCACGGCCAATACCGGTGACGATTATCTGAACCGGTCCTGGGCCTCCCCTAAGTCGACTCAGCCTCAAATGAGTACTTTGTGCGGTGTGTAAACATCGCCTCTGGTGGAGATATATGCGGTCACCCACCCCCTCGTGTGCTGTGCCGGCCTTCGTAGGTGCTGCTCGCTCACAGCACTTGCCCCGACAGTCTGCGAAGGCTACGCGGTGGGGGATCTTTGTCTTTTGTGCGCACGCAAAGTGCCGCGGCACATTTTGCCAATCGTTCGGTCGATGCGCAGAGCTTTCAGATATCAACAAACAAGTCCCATTAATCGAGCAACTGTAATGTCTCGTGTAAAAACAACTTGCAATCGATCCGATGCTGGATGAAGGATCCTGCCACCACCGTTCTCACGCGAGGAGCCGTCTGACCGTGCGTCACCCCCGCCTCTTCTACTCTACGTGATGCATGCACGCGTGTTGGACTTCTTTCGCGCCGTACCTAGCAAACCGTGCTAATCGTGGGTGCGGGGTGAGTAGGGGGGTGGGGGACACTGCTACTTTATTTTAATCACGATAATATAATCGTTGCGGCCGGTTTGCAATTTGTGTTTTTCGCGGTCGGTGTTAGCCGCTCAGATCGTGACGGGTTTCTTTGCTCGCTCCTGTTGTTCCATGCCCGTTCTGTTGTAATGTGCGCGGGTTTGGGGCGATATTGCCGCGTAAAATATATATTGAGTGATCGATGGGGCTGGTCAGTGCGTTTTGGAAGTGTTGATGTTTGGCCCCGTTTGCTTGGCGCGGTTTTCGAGCCTATGAGTTGTCTAATTCTAGATTAGAAGTTTTCGTGACTGCAATGATTCATACTCTTTGGTGTTTTCGGTAAAGTCACGTAGGTGAAAAAGCACACCGCTTAAGTGGTGTGCTTTCGCTAAGTTGTCCCCACCTTGTGTTGCGCCCAAAACGTCGTGATTTAATTTATTTAATTTTTTACCTACGTGACTTTACCGAACAGACCAAAGACTATGAGTTGTCTGTCCTGTAGGTTTGAGTGGTTGGTGGCAACGTGCAGGTCCTCCAGCTGGTCGAACAGTATCAGCCGGGTGCATGTGGGTTTGGGGCCGTCCATAAATGACGTCACGCACCTAGGGCAGGGGGGGGGGTCAGACATTTGTGATGATGTGTAACGAGGAGGGGGGGGGTTGAGAAATGTGACGTCACATCAAAATGCACAACTTTAAATAAATATAGACAACAGGTTCTACTTAATTAAATGTTTTCTCCTACAACATCAGAGTGCAGCGCCACATTAAATACGCACTTCAATGATAATAGTTGAAAGCGATTTGAAGCATGTTTTATTTTTTTTGGGGGGGGGGGGCAGAGCTTTGTGACGTCATATTTGAGGGGGGGTCTGACTTTTTGTGACGCCGTGTGATGAAGGAGGGGGGGGGGTAAAAAATCGTCCAAAATCGCGTGACGTCATTTATGGACGGCCCCTTAGACGTGTTCGATATCAATCGCCGTTGGTGTTAGCCGTAGCCAAGAATCGAACTCATATTCCTGGGCTCATGGTGCAAATACGCTGAGCCGCTACGCTGCTGCTCCACCCCGCAACTGCAACATCATAAGGTCTGATGCCCCTTCACAAATACACATCATCGTGTTGTAATTCATTGTGTGTTTGGATTCATTAATAATGAAAGTTTCATGTTTACGTGTGCGCGTGTTGCAGAGTGGCCATATTTTATATATACGTGGCCATATTCACCAAGGACAGAGTGTGATGGAAGTCAGTATTCCCACCCCCCTCCCCTACACTTAAAAAAAAATCATGTGTTGGCGTCCACGTCTATCCATCGTTTAAGACGAACAATGTCTCCCTGAAAGCCTAAAAAAAATAATCGCTGCAAAGAACAAGCAAATCGATGAACGCACTTCCACATTCACCAGAGCCCCCCCCCTCTAACCCTCTGGGTGCCATCGCTCCATCCCTCACATGATCTCAGTCCAGACTTTACAGGGAACCAGTTGGAAAGTGTTTCCCATGATGACATTGCATTCAAAGTGGGTGTGATCAACACCAGTGGCGATTATCTGTATGGGTCCTGGGCCTTCCCTAAGTCGACTCAGCCTCAAATGAGTACCTGGTTCGGTTTGTAAATATCGCCACTGGGGAGACAAAGGCGGCCGGGTGTGGTGCTGGCCACCCACTCCCTGTGTGCGGTGGTGGCCTTCATAGGTGCTCGCTAAGAACCACTTGCCCCAACAGTTTGTTTAGGCTATACGGGGGATCTTTGTCTTTGTGGCCTTAAAATGAGAAATATATAACAGGTGACGTTTCGGGCAATGTCCCTTCTTCATAGCACATACGCCAATCAAGAAGAGAATGATGTTGTTCCTGTGATACGTTCTGCAGAAACCTGGAGATTGCCTGCAGAAGATGTTGACTCAAGGCTCAAGTAGAGACAGATGATAATGTGTCATGACCAGGTTGGAATAACTTCATTGGTACCAGGTACAGTCAACAACGTTGCCGTCAAGTTTTGATTTAAAGCTTTCTTTAGGTAAAGTCACGTAGAAGGGAAATAGTAAAATAATAATAAAATATTAAACAATACAAATTCTCACGACGTTTCGACTGCAACACAAGCAATCATCATCAGATGTGGATTTCACACCTGTGTTGCAGTCGAAACGTCGTGATAATTTTTATTGTTTTATATTTATTTTATTGTATTATTTCCCTTCTACGTGACTTTACCGAAAGAACCAAGAATACAACTTTGCCGTCACCACAGAGCTACTTCTACCGTAATTATCACCGTATTTTTCCGCGTGATAATATGCACTTCGTTTTCCCACCATCCACTCCATATAGTTCCTTGTCTTCATTTTGGACACCCTTGTTTCCTGCTTTCCCTGAAACGTCGTACTTTCGTGATATTTCGTGATGCTCATTTTGGCAGTGGCGGTCACAGTTAGCGCTCACTGCCGGGGAGCTTTACAATCTTTACATTTTGCCGGAGAGCTTTACAATCTTTACATTTTGTGCATCCAGTATATTGCATCCGCTCGCTGCTCACGCTTCGTGCAGTGGATGTGGTGTGACGGGGCTTGTGGCCCAAGAAGCTTCACGGAAGCAAGATCTAAGCCAGGGATATTCTACATCATCTGGCTCTCTCACGACGAGGAGTTCGTTTGGGACTTTCTCGTAAACTCCATTCGCAAGCAGGCTCCACACAGAAGTATGCAGGGCACCGTGTATCTGGTAAGCGTTATGCCAAATGTAAATGATGGCATTTCAACCGCCACCAGGGGCCAGTGTTTCATTGCATATCGGTAACTACATCATGCACCGGTCGACGTATTATTATTGGATTACTGATGTACATTGTGTGACTTTTAATGAAAATCAAGTTCTGTTAGCGAGGAGCACCTATGAAGGCCGGCACGACACATGGGAGGGGGTGGGTGGCCAGCACCGCATACTGCGCCAGGTACTCATTTAAGTCTGAGGCGACCTAAGGGAGGCCCAGGACCTGTTCAGATAATCTATCACCGGTGTTGGCCATGAGCAAGAATCGAACTCGGGTCGCTGGGTTCGTAGCGCAGCGCCCTAACTACTGTGCAACCACTCCCCACGTGATTATATATGCAGGAAGCCAGGTACGCGAGGCCAGGTACATCAATTTTAGGGTAACTTTGAATACGTGTCAGACTGAAAGGCCTTTCAGGCGTGTGTCTTCCCTTCAGTGGCACATCTGTATAAATAAAAGCAGCATCTCAGTGGTTTCGGCTTAACGTGCTTTTGAGTATCATCAGCACGGCTCCAGCCTGTTAAACAAACGCCACTATATAAACGCTGATGGGGACAAGAGCCATCCACGACACTCGGATGCGATGACTACTCACCGCTGACTCCGAACCATGTGGTTATAATTCATGAAACCACGAGGGACGATGAGAAATAGGTCACGTTTACTCATTGGACCCTTCCACAATACAGGCAGGCAGGGGAACACTTCGTGAATGAATGCCACGCTCCATTTGTCACTGCACTTCTTTCCTACGGCTGATGTGGAAGCAGAGCAACAGCTACAATTTCCCATTCAGGTGGTCAAGCCAGACAACCGCGTCAGGAGTAGATGAGTAGTCGCATCATCGCTGTGATGTCTCCTTCGTATTTGTGGATCGGGGCATTGCGTCGTTACATGTTG